>NC_091189.1:27282606-27904629 GCF_040958095.1 Procambarus clarkii | reverse complement strand
TCACATGAGACCAGAAGGCATGGCAGGATGTGCAGAATACCCCCGTTGAAAAGCAGAGGTGCAACAGCTACTTTGAGAGAGAACTCTTATCAACATCAGAGGGCCGAGACTGTTCAACACGCTTCCACTACACATAAGGGGCATAACTGGCCGACCCCTCACAGTGTTCAAGAGAGAACTTGACAAACACCTTCAAAGGATACGGGATCAACCAGGCTATGACTCATACGTCATTCTGCGAGCAGCCACGTCCAACAGCCTAGTTGACCAGTCCAGCAACGAGGAGGCCTGGTCGACGACCGGGCCACGGGGTCGCTAAGCCCCTAAATCACCTCAAGGTAACCTCAAGGTAAGGTAACACGGGAAGAAGGTGGCGGTGGGAGAACTCAGTAGGGATATCATAATCCGGTGCTGTGTGATGAGGTCTGGATTTGAATGTAGGTAAGGTATCAAAGTCATTACTCTGTATATTTAGGCTGGGTCTTTTTTCTTTAATGAGTACAGTACAGACATAGCTTCCGGTATTTACAGTCTTCTCTGGTCTATGGTGGATGCCAGGATTGTTTTTTTTTCTTTTCTACTAGCATGTTCCTAGTGAGTGTTGTGTTATGTACACTTTGCATATGGTTTCTGGGAGGCACCAGCTACCAGAGGAGATTGTAGATGGCGAGTAAGTCTTCTCGAAAGTTTTGTGGTGGTCATACCAATATAAATAGATCGAAGGTGACAGCCTTCATTGGGGCATGTAAATTGGCATACGACGTTTTCTTTTTGGAGAGGGTTGTATTGTTTATTGGGGATGTTTTTAAGTGTTAAATTGGCAGTCCTTTTTGTTTTGTAGTAAATAATGAATTTCAATCTTTGGTCTGTGGCTGTTGGTTTCACGCCATTTGAAATTATATTTTTAATTACTCTTTCTTCAGTTTTGTATTGTGAGCTCATTTGTTCTCTGTTATACAGTACTGTACCATTTTTCTAAATATTTTCTGATATGGGTGTTGACTTCTATTCATGTACCCGTTGTTCATTAATAATTCAAGGCTTCTGTCCAGTTCCTTGTGAATGTGATGCCAGTTAGAACAATGAGTAAGGGCTCCGAGTATAAATGCATTTACAGTATTTCCCTAGTCTTATATCTGTCTGGGCATTCGGAGTGACCATTCATACACATTCCAGTGTTGGTGAGTTTTGTATAAACTTCTGGGTTTAGCATTTGTGGGCTCAGCGGTCGGGTCATACAGTTCTTAGTGGTTTATGGCTCGGGACCATTCAAGCTATCTTTTACATTTGTAGGCCCAGCACAATCCATGAGTACCTGGATTTTATGAAAAACTGTGCCAAAATTGCACTACAAGATCCTCTGGGGGTTTGTCAGTCATGGAGCTCCTGTTATGAGCTCCAGGATTGACAGATTCTTATAGGTGATCAAAGGTGAAGTGGTTTCAGTATTGTGTTCACTGGTGAGTGTGCTCTGGCTAAGCAGATTCGAGTCCTGCATTAGATCATAGAGTTCTTTGTGGTATAAATATATATACACCGGTATGCCAATTGCAAAGCACTTTCAACCTAACTTAACTGGGCCATCATCAGTAGCAAAATGACAGAGGAACGGGCAGTCGAAAGTATAAGAACGCAGCAGGGGAACACATGTTAGAAATAAGGGAAAGAGAGAGAGGGGAGGCCAGGAAGTGACTAGATGAAATGTTACACTTGGTAATCCCACAAATACAGTATACTGGTACAAACACTAGAAAAAGAGATAAGGGGAAAATGAGAAGACACCCATGAATAACAAACAGTCAGAGGGATCTAAAGGTTTTCTGTATGCCCCATTTTCTATATGACTTTAAATGGAAGGCAGAAACGCTAATGT
The DNA here is from genome assembly GCF_040958095.1 of Procambarus clarkii. Classification (NCBI taxonomy): domain Eukaryota; kingdom Metazoa; phylum Arthropoda; class Malacostraca; order Decapoda; family Cambaridae; genus Procambarus; species Procambarus clarkii. The sequence goes on along the minus strand of NC_091189.1, from coordinate 27,902,756 downwards.
TGAATAACTTTTGATTCATCTCTGTCACACCGTCATTCCCACCCTGGAAAAGGTCTGTGTCACACCCTCCCTCCCATTTAAGCAAGGCATTATGAGCTAGATCGCACCCAATAGTCACCGATAGGTAAGCACCTAAAAATTATATTTAACACAAAGGCTTTATTGCAGCTGGTGAATGGCTCCAGCAGCACGTGTAAGCGTGCCATAGACCTTTCTGCTAGTCCATCGCCCGATAAAAAGCGATTACGAGAAAATGCATTAAATGAACAGGTTAGTGTGGCTTTTATTGTACAGTATAGGTGACTTGTGATCTTACAACCCATGCTCTTGTTTAAATAGTACTTTTTGTAACTGTGTGGCCCATTGTACATACATAGACGTACTGGACAATTAGATAGTAGAATTTGACACAGTATTCACTTTATAGAGCCCCAAAAATATAGCTAAAAACCAAACTTAAATATTCCTAGGCCTAGTATAGCACATATATGTACTATATTAGGTCTCAGATAGCATGTATTAGGCCTATGAAAGTAAGGTTAGGTTATGTTTTCTTTGCAACATCAATACAAAAATTTTTCTTGTTTATCAAAATTTAGTACCGATTTCTACTTTCTAATTGCCTTTTACGTCAGTATATGTATGATGGTTCTCATCATTACTATAAGCACTATCTAAACAGATCTGGATCTTATCATATGTATGGAACTGTGATCATGTGTATGGATCTATGATCTTACTTATAGAGCTGTAATCTTGTCATGTATAGAGTTGTGATCCTATCATGGCTAGAGTTGTGATCTATTACAGAGCATGATGTGATGTGCTGAAATATAACTGATATTATATTTTTTTTCAGACCATCCTTCTGTTTTGGTAGTACTTATAGTAACAATGAGGACAATAGTACTGTATATATACTGATGTACAATGAAATTAGAAAGTAGAAATCTGAACTACAGTATTGAGTTGGACAAACTGGGAAAACTATTTTTTTACTTGGGTTGCTTTGACAAGCTAAACTAACCTTTCTAGGTCTAATACACGATATCTGAGCCCTAATATAGTACATGTGTGCTATACAAGACCTAGGAATGTTTAAGATGTGTTTTAGCTTCATTTATTTCAAAAGAATTCCTCACTAGCCAGTACAGTATACTACTATCTAAAAGCTAAGAAAGTAGGAATTCTGACTATTGATGACCATCACAATAGGTACTATCTAAACAGGAGGATGGGTTGCTTTTGTTAGTATTTCCACAAATCATACTCCTAATTTTATTAAATGATTCTTATTCCCTATTATAAATTAATTTGTAACTCACAGTTGTTAATGTTGAACATAGTGGTTCAGGTGGTAGTGCTGGTACCTGAGGAGTTTAAGGGGGGGCCGGTTCACTCTCATTGTACTCCTTCAAGATTTTCTCCTGGATGTACAGTATCGTATTCCTGTAGTATTATTAGCCCAATAATAGTACACAGCATGTACAGTATATCCACTCATATCTTTTTTCTGGTAACAGACATTCTAATTGTGTAATATACCTAACAGATGGAGTCGGTTCAACGTGAATTTATCGCTCCAGTGGAGGACATGAGCTTACCATTGGATTTAAGCTGCCGAGGGTCAATGGCAACGAGGAATTGTGAGAGACCGGCGGCATCGTCAACGCCAGAGCCAAAAGGGTGCATTAAAATCCAAGAGAAAGACGATGCATTCAGCCCACCGTTATCAGAACACGACCCAACAGAGACATTCAATCACTCTGTGCTGTCTGATCGTGGGCCACTAGAGGATGAGAATGAAAATTTAGTGAATGAAGCCCGAGAACGGGAGAAAGCATTTTTTAATATGGCTCAGAATGAGCAGTATTTAACAGAGGATTCTACGGGCTTGGATCCTCCCCCACCTCTCCCACTTTATGGTGCTGGGGGTGTTGTGAGACATGTGCGAGTGAGCAGCGATGATGGGCCTCCTATGGTGTACAGTGTTCGGCTCCATGCAGAGCAGGTATGGAAAACAGTTTATTACTGTATACAGTTACTGTACCATAGGGAAATTGGAATTAAAAGTACTTGTACACCAAATTTATGCTTGAAAATAAAAAATAGTGTTCCATTCTATACTGTAGTAATATGCATAATAGAGTATCATATATATTGTATTTGCCAGCATATAAGATGCGCCTAATTTACAGGAATACTTGGTGGTAAAAATTTATTTTAGTATTGTACTGTATGTTTCATCATACATTTATTGAAAGTAATTTTCAAGGAGTTTTATATGGAAAAACACACCATTTTGTAAGTGTAAACACAATGTGTATTCAGTTGGTGGTGGACCAAAAGCATGTGTCCTACCCACTGACAAATAGAGTAATCATTGACAAACCTCAGGCTACGTTGGTGATTGACCTCTCTTAATTCGCTTGTAAAGGTGTAGTGGTGTTGCTAGCCATTATCAGAGTTGAAAATGCACTGTTGTAACCGCTTCATGGTTCATTATCTTTTTTATTTTATTTTCATGCTCACTATCTACACAGGTGTTGGTGTCAAGAATCCTGGGTGTTAATGATGAAACGGGTGACAAGATCGAGCTTTACAAGTGTTTTATGTGCAGCGTTGCATTCCCATCAGTGTCGCGGCTACAAGCTCACCTCTCTCAACACAAGCAGAGATTTGTCTGTTGTAAATGCAGCTTCTCGTGTGACTCTAGAGTCCAGTTCTCTTATCATGTTCAGCGTGAACATCTCTCCCCAGCAGTTCAGTCTCGCAGGTAAGAAACTCTGATTATAAATTTAGATATACATGTATATTTAAGTTTTCAATTCTTAGCTACAGGGCAGTGAGGCTCAGCTATCTCTTTACTCCGTGCCAAGTCTCCTTGTTGTACCTGTTGTGTTATACATTTAACTATTGTGACATCTTGCTTTACTCAATTTGTTGAGAGCAAGAAGTTCTTGTCACGCTTAACATCTTTAAGTGTAATAAAATATTGTTCAAGTCTAATATTTTTTCAAATTTTGTTCGGTTAAACAAGACGGAACAGTATTTAAGAATGGGGATCAATAAAAAGCAGTTATTATTGCTTTTCAATTTTTTTTTTATTTAATAATGCATTTTGTAGTTTGTTGCACACCTAATTTAAATATACTTAGTCATTGTGTATTTTTTTTATCATTTGCTCGCTATTGGACAAAATTATTGGGTGGATATAAATAGAAGCTTCATCGTATGGGCCCGGTAGGAACTGCCTCATATGGGCCCAGTAGGAACTGCCTCGTATGGGCCCAGTAGGAACTGCCTCATATGGGCCCAGTAGGAACTGCCTTGTATGGGCCCAGTAGGAACTGCCTCGTATGGGCCCAGTAGGAACTGCCTCGTATGGGCCCAGTAGGAACTGCCTCATATGGGCCCAGTAGGAACTGCCTCGTATGGGCCCAGTAGGAACTGCCTCGTATGGGCCCAGTAGGAACTGCCTCATATGGGCCCAGTAGGAACTGCCTCATATGGGCCCAGTAGGAACTGCCTCGTATGGGCCCAGTAGGAACTGCCTCGTATGGGCCCAGTAGGAACTGCCTCATATGGGCCCAGTAGGAACTGCCTCATATGGGCCCAGTAGGAACTGCCTCGTATGGGCCCAGTAGGAACTGCCTCGTATGGGCTTGGTAGGAACTGCCTCGTATGGGCCCAGTAGGAACTGCCTCGTATGGGTCCGGTAGGAACTGCCTCCTATGCGCCCGGTAGGAACTGCCTCGTATGGGCCCAGTAGGAACTGCCTCGTATGGGCCCGGTAGGAACTGCCTCCTATGGGCCCGGTAGGAACTGCCTCGTATGGGCCCAGTAGGAACTGCCTCGTATGGGCCCGGTAGGAACTGCCTCGTATGGGCCCGGTAGGAAGTGCCTCGTATGGGCCCCGGTAGGAACTGCTTCGTATGGGCCCGGTAGGAACTGCCTCGTATGGGCCCGGTAGGAACTGCCTCATTATGGGCACGGTAGGAACTGCCTTGTATGGGCCCGGTAGGAACTGCCTCGTATGGGCCCGGTAGGAACTGCCTCGTATGGGCCCGGTAGGAACTGCCTCGTATGGGCCCGGTAGGAACTGCCTCGTATGGGCCCGGTAGGAACTGCCTCGTATGGGCCCGGTAGGAACTGCCTCGTATTGGCCCGGTAGGAACTGCTTCGTATGGGCCCGGTAGGAACTGCCTCGTATGGGCCCGGTAGGAACTGCCTCGTATGGGCCCGGTAGGAACTGCCTCGTATGGGCCCGGTTGGAACTGCCTCGTATGGGCCCGGTAGGAACTGCCTCGTATGGGCCCGGTAGGAACTGCCTCGTATGAGCATGTTATAATAATTTTTTTTACTTTAGTATGGAATAACTCTATCCTATATGATTTATTTCAGTTTATGATAAATATAGTATACAGTGTTGGGTTTATTATCATTCTCTTTTATTATATTAGGATACATTTACATGAAGCTAATTTTTGTACATCCCACAGAGATAAAGTAGATGCACGATGTGACATGAGCGACGACTCTAGTAGTGCGGAGAACACTGTCACTGTGGCTGCACTCCTATCAGCTTTAAGAGAAAAGGCTCAGGAGAACAGACCTCTAAATTTAACGCCAAAGGACACATACGAGGAGGAAGAAGATGATCACGGGAGTGAAGATTCATATCCTGTATCTCCTTCTTCGGAATCACAAGAAGCTGGAGATCTACAAGAAGGGGGCAGTGGAGAGGATCTCTTCAAGATGTACACGTGCAGGTTTTGTGGCAAGAAGTTTGATCGTGCTTTTTCCTGCAACCGCCATGAACGTGTGCATACAGGTTACAAACCATGTTTTTGCCGTGTTTGTGGACGGGGCTTTTCCGAACCGAGGAATCTCAGGCACCATGTCATTCGTTTTCATAGTGATGGATCCTTGCGCCATCTCATTAAGAGGGACAGGCGTAAGAAAGGTGACGAGGATTCACCGACTCCCTCGGTGTCCCCCGTACCTCTAAAATATCCTGAAAGTAAGTCGACTAAAGGATGTCCTAAAAGAAACGGCAAATAAGCTTATCTCTAGTTCGAATATTGATATGTCTGGACTCTCAGGGAAGACTAATGGGTTAGAAATTACACTTACTAGTAAAACACTCAGTGACACGGCTAGTAATTACGATGATGGTATCAAAAGAGGAGTGATTCGGTCACCCACCCCTCCACAAGCAGACTTGGCAAAGGAACATGCAGCAGGTGACGTTACGGCAGCAGTCACCACATACACTACCAACCTCACCAAAATTATTGCCGCCTCACTTGACAGTAAGTTACACAACTTTTTTTAGATACACTATTACACATTGTGTATTTGTGTAGGGTGTTCTTGTTATAAGCCACAATGCACTGTCTTGACAATGGAACTGAATCTGATGTATATAATTTGTTGTATTTAACTGTTACTTTTAGACTCACGTCATGTACTTAGTTGTCCCTAAACTCTATACAATATTACATATAAACCTACTTATACAGAAATAATGGTACTGTATATTTTTCTTTGGTTTCTTACTTCTATTATAATGTATCACTTTACATTTAATTTCCTATAACTTATATAACTAGATGAATATATTTGTCTACATATCTAAACTGTATATTAATTGAAGGTTGCTCAGCTAATGCTTCAGACCAACCTCCCAAGACGTTCCAATCCAAAACATAGCATCTTGGTGCTTTTAATACCAATAAAAGAACAAATCCTAAACAAAATTCATTACTTTTATTGACTGAATTGAAGATATCAAATGATTCTTGGGCATTAAAATAGTTGTGTAGTAAAATTCATTAAATTTTATTAATTGCTCACTCAGAAATTTGGAATAATGTAAACTGGGCTTTGCATAAATTGCTGTTCCCGCCTTCCTGGTGTGTATCAACATCCCATCAGCACCTGCATATGGCATTTAGATTGGTGGTAAAAGCTACTCACAACTTACAAAGAGAAAATGGCCAATATGAAGATGAGGAATTTAAGTACATATGTTACAACTTATAATTTCCTAGTACAGTACTTAAATGTGAATAAAGGATATCAAATTATAACTTCATCAGATTCAACACGTGGGAGCAGACGTCACCCTGTTTTCGTCGACAGTTTCCGTAACGATGAACTCGAACCCGGAGAAATTAGATTGGACCGACGTACAAAGATTATTGATGACGGAGAGAGTGGACGGCGGTTGGTTATTGCAGATGACCAGTCTGACGAGAGCCTCGACCATTCACCGCATTTCTCCAATTATGCTCCAAGGTACCATACCTGTGTTGAGTGTTATTTGCTTATTTGCTTTTTGTATAATTTTTTTTTCTTTACATGCCTAATATTTCCAAATTTTTATGCTATACAGTTGAACCTCAGTTTTCGAATTTAATCCGTTCCCAGAGACGGTATGAAAAACTGAAAAATATGAAAACCGAAACAAATTTTCCCATAGGAAATAATGTAAATGGAATTAATCCGCTTCCACTTCCCCAAATATATTAACTAAAAATACATATTATACAGAATAATACTCTTAGGTACCTTACCTTTATTGAGGACTTGTTGGTGTATGGAAGACAGTGAGGAAAGGGGAAGGAGGAGAGGTGTTAGTGTTTGGAAGCGGAGAAGTCCCCCCTTCCATTATAACAGCAGTGATGACATTTCTGGGATACTCTTTCTCTTACATTTTGCAGGCATACCACTAGGACCGGGTTGAGGTTCACTGCTTGCTGTCTTACCAAGAATCTGTCAATAAACACTTTGTTTTCCCTACATTTTAACACTTGTCTATAGTGAGACATCACATTGTCTCACTATGAATGCTCTCTTGTTTTTCTCCTGTTGTCATCCTCACAACTATTTTCTTAGGTTGAACATTACCACTGACTTTCTTGGAACCCGTGGAATGATATATAATAAGAACTCTTATGTTCAGAAACCAAAAAAAGCACAAAAAATTAAATTCTTCACAAAGAATTCAAGTGCGATCATCACTAGGCGGGAGACACTGGTAAACTGAAGCACCGCTCGCTCGGTGGTCCCGTACGTGTATAAACAGACTCCGAACACTGAGGCAAACAACAAGTACCCAATCAAATTTTTCTAAGAAATTGAGTTCGAGTATTGAAAAATAGGAAAATCGAGATTGCACTGTATATTGTATGTTTATGATGCCATATAATAAATAGATAATATTTTAAACATTTTATTATCTTATTATCTAAACCTTCCTTTTCTATATTATTCACTGCTGTCTCTGGGCCAATGCCTTCCAATCCCCATGATAATTGGAATTATTTTCTTGAGCAATAATTCCCAATTGGATCCTTCTGGTAGAGTAGGAAGCTCAGTGCTCATAACTGTACAGTAGCAGGATCCTTCTGGTAGAGTAGGAAGCTCAGTGTTCATAACTGTACAGTAGCAGGATCCTTCTGGTAGAGTAGGAAGCTCAGTGTTCATAACTGTACAGTAGCAGGATCCTTCTGGTAGAGTAGGAAGCTCAGTGCTCATAACTGTACAGTAGCAGGATCCTTCTGGTAGAGTAGGAAGCTCAGTGTTCATAACTGTACAGTAGCAGGATCCTTCTGGTAGAGTAGGAAGCTCAGTGTTCATAACTGTACAGTAGCAGGATCCTTCTGGTAGAGTAGGAAGCTCAGTGTTCATAAACTGTACAGTAGCAGGATCCTTCTGGTAGAGTAGGAAGCTCAGTGATCATAACTGTACAGTAGCAGGATCCTTCTGGTAGAGTGGAAGCTCAGTGCTCATAACTGTACAGTAGCAGGATCCTTCTGGTAGAGTAGGAAGCTCAGTGTTCATAACTGTACAGTAACAGGATCCTTCTGGTAGAGTAGGAAGCTCAGTGTTCACTAACTGTACAGTAACAGGATCCTTCTGGTAGAGTAGGAAGCTCAGTGTTCATAACTGTACAGTAACAGGATCCTTCTGGTAGAGTAGGAAGCTCAGTGCTCATAACTGTACAGTAGCAGGATCCTTCTGGTAGAATAAGATAACAAATTATAACGTCATCAGATGGAACACGTGGGAGCAGATGCCAGCTTACTTTTGCCAACAGTGTTCGTGTTCATAACTACAAGCTGGCAGTCAGGATTCTGTGCTCATCATGCAAAGACAAAATTTGTTGGAGTGGTTCTGAGACTTCTACTTCCCAAGCCCGGGCTGGGGCCAGCTTATCTTGTGATAACTGATCTAGAAAGCTGTTGCAGCAGCCTGCAGGCCTGCATTTCCTGGTGCTGCTGGTCAGTACACCATTAAATGTACTGACCAGTGATCCATTATTTGGTTCACTGGTTGAGATAATCACACCAAGCAGAATTGCTTAGTGGTTTATAATGGTGCATAAACATGTAGATAGTTATATATAATGTGTATACAGCATAATAACAGCAAAAAGTGTCTTTTATTGTTATAAGAATATAATATGGTTGTCCATGTGTAAACAACCATATTATATGGTTGGATTCCTGATTATTATATGGAATTCTTGTCCAGGTGGGATTCTTATGCATATGGGATTTTTGTCAAACATGTGAGTCTTATCTACATGTGATTCCTTGTTTATGTGTAATTATTTTTTCAGGTGTACAGTAATTATTCTTCATGTGTGATTCTTGTCCATGCGTGATTCTCATTCGCATGTGATTCTTGTTCACATGTGATTCTTGTTCACATGTGATTCTTGTTCACATGTGATTCTTGTTCACATGTGATTCTTGTTCACATGTGATTCTTGTTCACACGTGATTCTTGTTTACATGTGATTCTTGTTCACATGTGATTCTTGTTCACATGTGATTCTTGTTCACATGTGATTCTCTTGATTCTCTTGCCTTCCTCCTCATGTATTGTCTTTCTTCAGACTCAACATCATACAAGACCCATAGACAGAGACAAGGCTCTGATGCCAATCACTGATGACATAGGACGAACGTTCTTCGAATGTCCTTATTGCCACAAGCTCTTTGGCAGTACTTTCTGATATGAACCGGCATCTGGACTTTCACGAAGGTACGTCCATGTTCTTGCTAAGTTGAAGATTACACTCTCATAGGTAATGATGTATCCAGAAACATATACTGTATATATTATTGTTTTTGCATGCCTATAAACTGTACTGTACTTTATATTAACCATATTTGTGAATTACATACACCATATTTGTCTGCAATAGGATGCATATTTTTGGTCTACCACCAATCCAACAGTGTATTGTATTTACATGTACAAAATCATGTTTTCTCTATAAAAACTTAAAAATTCCAAGTTAAGTTTTTGTACCCCAGATAAATATATTATATTGAAATATTGAATTTAGTGAAGTAAGTACTGTATAACAGTACTTAATGACGAATATATAACAAATGTGGTCATTTCTGCTTCCTATTTTGTCATCCTGTAACCATGAAATATATTGAGTTTATATGCCATATTAGAGGCAGATATGTTTTGGAGGCAATACTAATGTGTGGAAACATTTTTGTGTGCAACAGATCTGAGGCCCTACAACTGTGAATACTGTGACTACTCGGCACGAACCAACAGCCAGCTTAAGGTGCACAAGATGCGGCACGAAGGTACCCTCCACCAACAGTTTACTTCACCCCGCTCTCTTTTGATTAATTATCATATTTTGCTGGTGTGGTAGATTGAGAACTTGAATACATTCAAGCACTTGAGGCTCTTGAGTTCAGATTGCAATATTTTTAAGGGATGGAAACATTTTTGTTGTATAATTCAACATTTTTTGTTGATCAAATTGTTATTTTATCTGTCTTAACTCTTAAATTATGCAAGGGTTATATTATCTGTATGCCAATAGAAAAATATTTAAAAAAATATTTCTGGGGGGAGCATCTTCGGCTCCCCTGGAGCTATCCAGGCTGATATGGATATATTAGACTTTGTCATCAGTCAGTGTGAATGGAGTTCTTAGGCCTTCCAGGGACCACGAGCCCAGAACCTGACCCCCTCCGAGAGGCACAAGGAACAATGGCCTATAGAATGGCACATGTGATTTGGAGCATTCTATGTCTGACATCGACTGTGTCTGGCACCCAGAAAGGTAAACACCCCAAAACAAACCTCTATTCTGGTTAAACTACTGCTGAAAGCTAAATGAGTGGACAGAACTTCCCAAATGAAAACGAACAAATGAGCATGATGTCACATGTGCCGTGCCTCTTGTCTGCTGCAGCTCCCCCCTCCCCGGGAGGGGAATGAGGTGCCCTAAACCCCTCGCGCTGGCTATCCCCACCTGAGTTCTCGGCTGATGTGTATGACACGGAATGGACTGTTGACGCCGACTCATTCAGTTGGCTCTGCCGGAAGTGAAATCTCTTTGCGTTGGCGTGGTCGAGGTGTCTCCCGGTATATGTGGCGTCCTTCCCCGACTGCGAGGCCGTTGGGGTCGATGCCTTCAGGCAGGACTGGTCGAGGTGGGGCTACCTGTACCTCTTTCCCCCAGTTCAGCTGTTGCTCCAGGTTTCTGGCTTGCTTGGAGACTTACCAGGGGAAGAGTGTCCTCTTGGTCCCTTGGTGGCCAGCCCAGCCTTGGTTTCAGGCACTGCTTGCTCGGTATCCGAACCCAGGGATTTTCCCGCGGCTACGCCTCTTTCAGCAGCTTGGTCCAGTTCGTTACACGGCTGTTCGATCTTCACCTCGAATCTTCGCGTCTGATCTTTTGACCCGAGTCTATCACCATCTGTATGGCGATCAGGTGGCTTCTTTGATGGTGTCCCACTGCGTGCTTCATCTCGGAGGCAGTATGAAGTTCCTGGCGGTCCTTCCAATTCTTTTTGTCTCTTTGTAGGTGTGCTTTGCTCTCTGTTAAGGTTGTCCTGTCCTTTCTCTCGTGGTTGGTTTCGGGAGCTGTCATCTTATGCCCAATAATGGCGCCTCATATCGTGCAGCACTGGCGGAGTCGCTGCAGCTTGCTATCGGTATTGATGTTACTTCTGTGTCATTTTGCAAGCTGTCTCGGGTGTTGTTACATCTCCGGCCTGCTCATGCGCCACCTGAGCCATCCTGGTCTTTGGACAGGGTGCTCTCTTATCTCTCTTTTCCCCTCGGGTTGTAGTGGCTCCTTCGGTTCAGGATTGTTTTCTCAAAGGCTCTTTTCCTGTTGGCTTTGGTCTCTGGGGGTCGGGTTGGGAAGTTTCATGCTCTCTTCCGGTGCAGAGGTTTCTGCTCTTTTGGTTCTGGAACAGTGGTACCTCGGAATGGGATTGTCCCTGTATGCGAGGTTTTCGGAAGGCGAGGTGTATTTACTCCAAAAATTTGTCTCGGAAGGCGATGGTTACTTCGGGAGGCGAGTTTGGACGCGAGTTTGTTGATACGCGTACAGCCGACCTAGCGCGTTCGTCGCCCCTCCGCCCCTCAGTTTATTATTGTCTCGCGCTCAGTGACTACCCCCACATCAATTCTTCTCGCTGATTTTCAGTGTTTTGTTGGATTTTTGGTGATTGTCTATACAATTTGTTATTATATATCTCACCATGGGTCCCAAGAAAGCCAGTGGTAAGGATAAAGGCCAGAAAGCTCATGTGAGGATGACAATAGAGGAGAAACAAGAGATCATTCGGAAGCATGAGAACGGTACACGTGTTGTTGAACTTTGTAGGCAGTACAACAAAGCCACATCAACAATATGCACTATACTTAACACTTTCGCGCTATCTGAACGCGCCGGCGCGTCCGGTTTCGTCTAACGTAAACGCATAGTGGACATAAAGTTATGTCAACTTTTAAAATATTTGTATAAAAATCAATTTTTATCCGATTTACTTTGGGTTTGTTTTAAACTGCACGCTATGAGGCTCTCTTTCTCACCACTAGGCTGCATGGTACAATAAGTTCATGAAAGGTGTGGATAACTTCGATCAAATGGTATTTTGTCCCAAACGGGTTGCAGGTGGGTGACTTTAGCCGTTTATACTGGTAATGCTTTCCCCCATATCATGTATTATATGCATATGTCTGTTTAGGGAATTTTATTCCGATCAATATACAACCAAAAATAACTGTGTGCAACAAGTATAAACTTGACAACATAACAAAAGTAAAAACATTTCGTGTGTGTTTGACGCTCACTGATATGTTCCAGCGTTGTTTTTATATTTGGCGCTATTCTAACTTACGCTTTGTTGATATTTTTTACCTATGGGCACATAGAACATTCTATTGCGAACACATTGACACAAAAATGAATGACGTACATAGAAAATTAATGTCATGAGAGTGAAATAAGTATAAACTTTCAAAGCGCCGTGCGTCGTCCCGTCACCGATACCAGGTAACAATTTCACCACTTCCCACACTCTTGCGGGCGGGCCGCAATCATTATTCTACGCTTATATTCATATCACCGTGTTGGGACTTTTCATTGCGAGTCCATTGATACCAAAATTAACGCTGTAGAACAAGTGTGGAGGTGATTACAATCCCAAGAGTAAAAACATTTTGTTGCTGATGGGCGCTCACGGCGAGTCATCTTCGTAGTTATTTATTTGGTGCTGGTATCCCTATACGTTTCGTGACTTTTTTTACTGATGTTCTTCTAGAGAATTTTATTGCGAACACGTTGGTACCAAAATGAAATACGTAGCATGAGAACTAAGGTCAGAAGAGTAAAAGAGTATACACATTTTTGTTTTTACGCTTAAGCGATAAAAACGCAGCGCGCACATTCGGTTGGCTGAGTGACCCTTTGCGGAGAGCGCGAAAGTGTCAAGAAGAAAAATAAGATTATGGGTGCTAAAGTGGCAAAAGGAGTAAGAACATTAACGGCACAAAGACCACAAATACTTGAAGAAGTGGAAAAGTTGTTATTAATTTGGATACACGACAATGAGTTGAGGGGTGATAGTGTTTCGGAGGCCATTATTTGTGAGAAAGCCAGGGTGTTGCACGAAGACCTTCTAAAGAATACCCCTACAACGAGTGATGCAGATAGAAAGAGTTTAAGGCAAGCAGGGCTGGTTTGAAAAATTTAGAAAGAGAAGTGGGTATCCATAGTGTTACAAGGCATGGGGTTATGTGATGTGATTATGGAAGGGGACTCCCTTCCAAACAGTAACTCCTCTCCTCCTCCCCCCTCCTCACCATCTTCCATACGCCTACAGCACTCGACAGCAAGGTAAGTAATAACTGGAACACAGTTTTGTAGGTTTATTTAGATGAATTAGGTAAATTAGGTATAAAAATTTAGTTTGATGTGGGGTTTTTGGGGTAGTCAGGAACGGATTAATTCATTTCCCTTTATTTCTTATGGGGAAATTAACTTCGGAATGCGAGTTTTCGGAAGGCGAGGCGTTTCCAGGAACGGATTAAACTCTTATTCTGAGGTATGCCTGTAGTAGGTTTGTCTGTTTGCAGCTGTCTTCTTTTCTGGCAAAGAATGAGACGGCTGCTTTCCGGAGGGGTCCTTGGGTTGTTGATGCTTGGTTGGTTAAGCTGAGGGTGCATTCATGTGTTGTGTCCGGTTGCGGCTCTTTGTCATTATCTGTGCGCCACGGCTTCTGTGTCCAGGGACACGCTTTGGGTTGATCCGGTTTCCCTTCTTCCCTGTTCTAGGGTTCGGGTCTCCCAGGTCATCCACAGGGTTATTCGGTCCAGCCAGCCTGCGGTCTATCCCTGTGCCCACGACGTTCGTAAGTTTGCTGCACTTGCTGCCGTCTTCAGTAACATGTCTTGGGCTGACATTTGGGTGCGGGATTTTTGGCAGTCGAACAGGGTCCTAGCTGTGCACTACCTGGTCAATGTTCCAGGGCCTAATCGGGCCTGTGTTGCTTTGGGTCGGCAGTTGCAGCCAGTTGTCTCGACTTTGTGTTGAGGAGCGAGTACTGACTACCTCCAGGATAAGTCCCTCTTGCTTTATTCTTTTGTTAACCCTTAAACTGTGCAATGGTGTGTTGCGTAATTTGCTATAAATTGCGCATCATGTCACGTGATGTGTTGGAGTACTACGCAAGATTTAAATGGCCCACGGATACACGGGTTCACCTCACCTTCATCAGGGCTCTTGTAAACAGATGCCATTTGTAAAAAAAATCGTGGGCCACATTCCCAGGAGTGAGGTCCTCAGTACTGAGAGAGCCACCAAGGCTGGCAAATGTAGCATGAGCTCACAGCACTGCTGTTCAGCTTGTGACCACAGCATTGCCTAAAAATGCCATAATATATATGTACATGCTATTATTTAGCGATGATAGTATTACAGAAGACCCCTGACTGTGATCAAAATGACCAGGATTCTGATAATAGCAAGATTGTTGTGATAATTAGTGCTGTAGTGGGAGGAGTAATCATGGTGGGGAGGGAGGTAGCGTTGTCTGCTGACTCTGTGTGACCACCTTTTACTGTCTGGACTCACTATACCAGCTTAGTTGTTACCAGCTATGGTGAACAAAACATGCAGATACGTATATATAACGTCTGTATATAGTAAATAAAAGCAAAAATAATATGGTCGGAGGAGGAGGGTGGCGAGTCAGGTGAGGAGGGTGGCGAGTCAGGTGAGGTGAGGGAGGGAGCGAGTAACAGCCAGTGGCGGGCTGCTACTGGCTGCCACTGCCACTGCCACTCAGCATACCAACTTAGTGGTTCGTTATGGTGAACACAAATGTAGATACTTATATATAACGTCTGTATATAGTGAATAAAAGCAAGAACAGTATGGTGGGAAGAGGATGTGGGTGAGTGAGGAGTCATTGAGTGAGTGGCGGTGAGAGGCTGACTGGCAGATGTGGTGGCCACACCTCGCCGCTTTTTGACTTGCAATATCAACTTAGTGGTTCGTTATGGTGAATAAAACATGCAGATATGTATATATATATATATATATATATATATATATATATATATATATATATATATATATATATATATATATATATAACCTGTGTATATAGTGTAATACCCGACAAAGTATTTGTTTATTGTTTTATGAACACAATAATGAATCAATAATATGCTCACCATAATTTTGAGTACAGCAATGATTCACACATTTTATTATATAAATATATCACACGCTACACTATTGAATAATATTACAGAAAAAAAACGAAGAAAAATCAATCAGAAACATTGAAATAATTAGGTAATTATCTCTTTGTGGCCACTCCTGCCTGACAGCTGTAGCTGAGCAAACCGCCTCGGACGCACGCTGAGTCAGCGTCTCTTTTTTGCCAGACTTCCCCGCCCTATAGCGGGCAAAATATGCCACTTACGATTTTTTTATTATTTTTTCCGTGATCAGGGAACACAAATTAACAGGTTTAGAAGATTTTTTTTTTTTATGTGCCTGTGGGTGACAATGGCCAAATAGCTCTTAGCAACACAAGGGCTAAGTATCTCCAGGAAGCCGAAGGGGCTCCCCCTAAGAAAACCAGCTTTGAATGTAACGAAACGCCATTTTCTGGGTGAGACCTGGAAGCTTCCTGGCACCACTCCCTCCCTCCCCCTCAGTCGGCAGTGTTTTTTCGTGTGTTTTGACATCCAGCCTCGTAACTGAGGTGGGGATAGGCGGCTCAATGGGTCTGAGGCTCCCCCTTCCTCCTCCCAGGGAGGGAACATCTGCACAGACCAGCGGCACGTGTGACATCATGCTTGTTTGCATGTTTTCATTTAGGGGAGTTCTGTTCACTCGTTTAGCATTCAGTAGTAGTTTTAACCAGATCAGGGGTTTGTTTTGGAATGCTTACCTTTCTGGATGCCTGACTCAGTCGATAGCAGACACAGAATGCTCCAAATCACATGTGCAGTTCTATAGGCCATTGCTTCTCGTGCCTTTCTAAGGGGGTCCTCAGTAGGCCTAAGAACTCCATTCACACTCACTGATGCCAAAGTCTAATATATGGATAGCTCCAGGGAGCCTCTGGTCTTGCCCAGGAAATAGCATTTCATTACCTTCAACGCTGGTTTTTTGTGTTTCTCTAGTGGTAAAAACCGTGCCCCTGGGCATAGGAAAATTATCCCAAAAGTCTTGTCACTTTTCAAGATGACAGATGTTTACTCGAGGTTAACATCTTAACACTTACATTCTGATATTGCCAAAATGAGTCATCCAATTGCTATTTATAAACATTTGTATATTCACTGCAGTCATGCATAATCTGTTATAAATACACTCTTGATTTTTGCAGCTTTTCTCCAAATTTGCAAATATTTTGACACTAAATTTATAGTTATAATCCAAAAAATATCTTGGAAAATGTAAAATAATTGTAAACAGTTTAAGCATTGCCGAGTGGGACCTGTCGAGTCTATGATTAAGGTCGGGAGGGTGCGGAAAGGCCGGACTGCCTAAATGTTAAGATGGTATGCACACCATGGGTTAAATATTTTATTTAAGATGATAGTCCACCACGAGTCGAACATTTCAAGACAGTGTGCACATCATGTTTCGAACATCTCAAGATGGTATGTACATCATGGGTCAAACTTTTAAGATAATATGTACAAGAAACATTTTAAGATGCTATGCACATTCATAAATTAAGTTGCTCTTTGCACCATTGGTCGAACATCTCCCTGCAAACGCACACTGTAACAGTCCCTGTGAATTTCTTGTTACAACTTATAAGAAGATTTAACAACTTTATTACAAGTTTTTATGACATTAGAACAATGTTACAACTTGCTATATTAGTTGTTACAATTGTTAGGTGTTAAAACTTGCTCGAACGTTGTAGCAACGTCGTAGTTTCGTCGTGTGTTTTGCGGGCTTTGACCACTGTACGATGCTCACCGAAATATCTCGTTTGCTCATAAAGAAACCTGACTTGTAGGTATAGTATAGGGAATAGTTCAAAACTCCTGCGGGTACATGGGGCTCACATCTGCTTCCTCAAGCCCCCAGTAAACAAATGTTATCTTGAAATAAAATAATCTCCATCCCTCTTGGCTGTGAAAGCCTCAGTACTGAGTGAGCGAAAAAAGGGTAGTGCTGTGATGGATATGTGGGCTTGTGGGCCACTCCAAGCAACATCCTATTGGACCAAGCTCTCATAAATCAAGCCTGGCACCAGGCTGGGCTTGGGGTGTAGAACTCCCAAAACCCCAGTCCAGATGCAGCTGCAGGTTATAGCATCACTGTACAGCTCAGGGACATAGAATCAGTTAATAATGATGAATAAAATAAGTAACTGCAATTATTTTGCAATGATGGTGTCAAAGATGATCTTGACTGATAAAGACTATGTACAAGGTTCACTTATATCAGTGAACACAATGCTGATTAAGTAATGGTAATGTCTTCTTACAGACATAATAACATAGGATAAAAACCCACACTTGTGTATTTGTGAAATTTATGTAAGGAATTTACACCAAGTCTTTCACACTCTCCCGAGTACTTTGTCAAGGTCTGAGTGTGTTATTAGGACAAGATTTACACCTCAATGTCTTGATTAGACATTGAGATGTGTCTCAATGGTTCACTGGTTCAATAGAACCAGTGAAGAGCAGAGGTGCCATAGGCACAATCAGAGAACACTGTATGAACATCAGAGGTCCACAGTTGTTCGACATCCTCCTAGTGAGTAAGAAATATTGCCGAAACAACTGTGGACATCTTCAAGAGAAAAACTAGATAGTTTTCTTCAAGAAGTGCCGGACCAACCGGGCTGTGGTGGATATGTGGGCCTGCGAGCTGCTCCAACCAACAGCCTGGTGGACCAAACTCTCACAAGTCAAGCCTAGCCTCAGGCCAGGCTTGGGGAGTAGAAGAACTCCCAGAACTGCATCAAGCAGGTATACATGAAGCTCAATGAAGTCATAAGAATATGATCTATGAGTAAATATTTAGGCTGTATAGTGGGATTAACTACACACAGAAATCACAATACAGTAGCGTGATGCATCACATGAACAAATCCACAAGGGCCGTGACAAGGATTTGAACCTGCGTCCGAGAGCATCCCAGACGCTGCCTTAATTGACTGAGCCATGATATGGTATAAGAGTTGCAACCAGAAATTCTACCGAATACTTAGGCAGTGTCTGGAATGCTCTCGGACGCAGGTTCGAATCCTCGTCATGGCCCTTGTGGATTTGTTCATTAGTGAGATTAAGGTTGCATCCCTCGACTGCCCAGGCACATGACAAGTCCAGGGAGGCAGGTTTGATTTCATTGTACGACTGCAGTATTTCCTTACATGTGTCTAAATGTGCATCAACCTCTGTAATATCATTTGCAGTTTTCGTTATATTTTCTAGCCAGTTACCTGGCTATTAATTTTTAAATCAACAACAGAATTTATAGTTTAATCTTCCAAATTTTTTTAACATTACTTTCTAACCAACATATAGAAGAACTTTTACTTCTGCCTAACCCTTAAACAGCTCCAGCCACTACCTGTGATTACCTCCTGTGCTCTGATAGTTAAATGCACATTTTTTCATTGATTGCAAGAACTATTTTTTCTTGTGCCCCACAATATAGTACTCCCAGTTAGCCGAGTCATTTTAGGGATTAAAGTATACTAGTAGCTTTATGCAATGCCAGGATGACTTTTCTTCTTTCATCTTAGAGACTTGTCTGGGTAAAGCACCGCAATTATTGACATCCAAGTCGAGATCTATGACTAACCTGATTTTAAAAAAGGGCGTTACATCTTGGCAACTATTTAACAGACATATGAATTTACTATTAGGATATAAGAAGAAAGGAAATTGCAGAAGCTTTGGCCCATATGAGGCAGCTCCTATTTATACCCACCATTCTCTAAGTATTGATAACCATTAAGAAGCGTGAAGTAACTATTCTAAGGTTTCTACTTTGGTATTACTTGTCAGTTGATTTGATCACTCATAATGAGGCTATACATTTGTTTCAGGTATAAAATTGTATAGTTGCGACGTCTGCAATTACAATGGTGTAACTCAGAGTGACCTGAATAGACACAAGAAGACACAAAGTCATATTGCACGTAGCCAGAATGTCTGCTCCATGTGTGGACTTGGTTTCTATACAGCATCTCAGAAGCAGGTGAGATACTCTTTTACTTGTGCATTATTACCAATTTGAAATAGAATTTCAAAACAATTTGCATGGTTGTAAGACTACAAACTGTATTGTTTATACTGGTGTATTAATTATTTTTAAGAATTTAATGAGGCAATCTGGCCGCATAAGACATACTCAACTACCTGCTGTACAGTATTGGAACCACAACAACAATCCTTCTGCTGTCCTCTACCTCTCATGCATGCATGTAGAGGTCAGGGACAAGATTCACCAAGCAGTTATGCAAGCACTTACGAACGTGTACACCTTTCTTCAATCTTTGACGGCTTTGGTTACATTTATTAAACAGTTTACAAGCATGAAAACTTCCCAATCAACTGTTGTTATTGTTATCAACAGCCTCCTGGTGCTTCAGAGCTCATTATCTGTTTCATAATTATAACCAAAGCCGCCAAAGATTGAGAAAAGATGTACAGGTTCGTAAGTGCTTGCGTAACTGCTTCGTGAATCTGGCCTCCGGGATCTGAGTTCCATTCCACCATAAAGTTTCAATAGTTTTCTTATAGATCTATCACAAAATTGTGATTCCACTGTGCATGCTAACCTCTTCAAAAAGGAGGGCCAAGTATATCCAGATTGGTAATATTTTTCCTAGACCAATGACCGACCTTCCCCTAGATGCAACCCACAACAATTGCACCTATTTATAACTAGGTGAACTGAGGCATCAGGTGAAAGTAAGCATACCTAGTATGTCTGTCCTGGCTGGGGATTGAACCCAGATCTCTCAATTGTGAGGAAAGTACTGAAACCACTGTGCTACAGCTACTCTTTGTATTGACAGGTCCATGTGGTACAGTGTCACCCAGAAGTGGAAGGAGCATCATCACTGATTCAAATGAGTTTAGGACCTCCAGTTGCTCCACTGCTTTCGAGCTCGGAGTACTTTCCTCTCACCTCCACGACCCCTGCTAATGCTCCTCCTCCTCCACCTGCAACAGCAACAGCTCAATAGGAATCCAAGAAATGCAAAGCTGAAAGGTAAAAGCTGGAGAATGAGTGAAGTCATTGATATGACTAGTGGATGTGTTCCAGTGGTGTGATTCACTAACGAAAGAGTTCAAATGATGTGATCTATTATCGCAAGGGTTCAAGTGATGTGATCTACTATCGCAAGGGTTCAAGTGATGTGATCTACTATTGGAAGAGTTCAAGGCAAGTGGTGCAATCCACATTACATACAAATATAATTATTATCCACAGTTTTGTACAAAATATTTTTTAGGTAGAGGATTGCTGTGGAGAAATTCTAAATATGGATATTTGCTTGAAATACATTTTGTTATTTTGGATGTGATTGTTAAAAGTCTTTTGTATGGAAGATACACAAGTTATCTCTATTTAATGTGGCATTAACTTTATTTGTACGAAAATATCAGTGACGTGTACATCTGTCATAACATAAGTCAATAGGTTTTGGAAAGGTTATTCTTGGCCGTGGTGCCTAAAGAAAACATAAATCTAATTTGTTTTTCACCTGTATAAACAAGTAAGACTAGTGAAGCTTTTTAATGCAGCTGTCATTTTGGCCTGGCAGATTTTGGGCACATGATGCCATATTAATAGAATGAAAATTATTAGATAATGGAACTAGCTAACTACCACATTCCCTTAACAAGATACAGTGCATGTTTTCTTCAATGGGGTATAGGATGTAATCATGTTCATTTGGTACCCAAATCAGCTAACTCTACCCAGGAAGATGTGAGGCTTTTCAGAAATCTCAGGAGATGTTCTTTTGTAACATCTTTACCACTTAAAGCCCTAACATTGTTCCGGGGTTGCTTGACACCGCAGTATCACTGAACTCACGGCTTATTAGCTGATGGTTCAGTTCAGATTTGAGAACACTGATGTTTGTATTGGGCACACATGCTCTGCAGGTTTCATAGTTGGGCTCCAATATGAACATGCTGCCCTTGCCTGCATGTGCCACCCTATCAGCACAGGACATACTGTAACACATATTATGAGAAGTAGTTTTGTAATATAAAACCAGTTTATATGTGGGAAATTGGATGAGGTGTGTGATATGAAAGACTGTAACCCTTAAACTGCTAAATTCTGTAAAAGTCCTACATCCAGGTACACAGGACAAAAAAAGTATTGAAACCCCCATAAGGATCAATGTATTGCAACCTTGTAAGGATGATTCACATATGGCATTTGAGAAGTGTAAGGGTTAAAAGATGATGATGAGTGAATAGTCTTTAAGAATCTTGTGAATGACACACTAGTGAGAAGTTTTTTATCATTTTAAATTTGAATAACTATTCTTCATAACATGCTCATTTTGCTAATGGTTATTAAACAGGAAATGCCTGAAGTATGTAGTGTGTTAATGCTTAGACTATTAATGTGACTATTAAAACATCAATGAAAAGTTATGGGACTAGTAGCCCAGAATTTTATTATGAGGAAATGAAAATCTCTTCAGCAAGAACTAATGTTAGAATAACTTCGTACACATTATCAGGTAAGTAAATAGATTCACTGAAACACATTGCATATAATTAATTTCATCATGTGGGTGTTTGTCATAGTGTACAACCTATACTGCGTGTGTTTGTCAAGGGACACACACACACACACACACACACACACACACACACACACACACACACACACACACACACACACACACACACACACACACACACACACACCTGCACACCTGTGGTATGGTGTTTGTCGCAGTGTATAACCTTTAATGTGTGTGTTCGTCAAGGGACAACACACGTGTGCGTGCATGCGAGCACGCACGCACGCACGCACGCACACACACAACACACACAACACACACACACACACACACACACACACACACACACACACACACACACACACACACACACACACACACAAAACTGTGGTACCTAAAAGGTCAAATATCCTGTATTTACCTCACACCAGGATGTCTGGTCCATTTCCATGTATAAAGAGAAGCTGTACTATATACCTCTGATAAATAGATGTGAAATGAAACACGGAAGAGTGAATGAACTGTGGGTTTGTGCGCATGGTTTTGTACGCATGCAATATATGCTGCCCATCATGCCGAGTTGTACCCCTCGTTAAGAGTTTTGATCTTCATATTGTCCGTTTAAACCAAGGATTGTTAACACACTATACTATGTATTTCTTAATGACGTAGTCATCTTTTTATCGGTCCGATTAATCATTTTAACACTTCGTTTATAATGTGACTAGTTCATTTAATACTTCATTTAAAGTCAAGATGAAGGTCAAAGTATTTTAGCAAGTGGAACTAGTGTTGATGGATGCCAAGTACAAGTGTTTTATATGTTAATTGTGCTTTTGTGGTAGCTATGCTTACTAATTCTCAGGTGTCTTTTTCCTGGCAAAGTATTATATCACCATGTTTGACTTGATTTTTTTTTTTTAAATGTTGCCAAATTCACAATTTTAGATATCATTTACAGGTCAAGCTGGTTGATTTCAGCTTTAGCTGGTTGATGATAAGACTTGAGGATGATAATACCTTTTCAAGCAGATTTCAAAATTTCTAAACTTAGAACTTTCAGGCATATGTTATTACATTTAGAAACTCAGAATATACATAAAAAATATATATTAAAGCAACATGGTCCTAAATAGTGCAACACGTTACGTATTCATGTCAGCAGCCGTTATTAACTAATTATCATTTTTTAATCTATACAGATATACAGTAGTCATGAGTAGCTTCTTTAATTATATATTAATGGTATTATTTCAAATATATTTTATTCATTAACATTTCAGTTAAAAAAATGATCTTATTGAGGGTTTTAACATAAAAGTATTAATTGAATCTTGAAGTATAAATATAAAATTTGGGCTTTTATAATGCTTTAAAACAAGTATAAAAAAATTTGTGCTGCTTTAGTATTATTGATGGTTAATAAGTGTGGACGTAAGACGTGCAGGATTCTAAAGTCGTATTTAAATACATTGGAGTGCACTTGGAATTAACCTATGAACTTTATTCACATATTTCTCTTTTATAAATGTCCTCGAGACAAATAAATATGCAAATAGTAAAAAATATAAGAAGTTGAGGATGTAGAGTGACATCACGCGTGATGAAGCTACGAGCAAATGTTGAGAGCGTGCAGTGGGATGGAACTCTCATCCCTGGACTCCCCAGACATACCTTTATTGTGTCGGTAGCGAGTGTGTCCTGCCAGGGAGGCAGGTTCCTCCCATCGTATGCTCACTATTTTCTCATGTCAAGGGTCTGATGCATCTACAGTTCCTCTTACTTTAGTAACTACAGCAGAAATAAATTTACAGTGCATTTCCTCGTGATACTTAAGAGAAGAAAATATTATTACTCGGTACTTTATCCCTCGTTCATCATTTCAAAGTTCCGAGATTTGATTCTTCTGGGTTCTTAGACTTTCGTATCTTCCAGACTTTATTTTTTGTTTGCCTTAAGGCTAGATCTGAAAGACTTATCATAGGTACGTAAGATGTGTGTGCACAATTTATGGAAGTTAAATTTTTTTTATTAATATTAAAGCAGAATCTTTTTGTAATTACAGAATTGAAAATATGCTATAGTATTTTCTTAAAAATTTGTCTTGATTAACAGCAAGCCAGTCTTACCTACGGACATTAGTTTAAGAAATGTTGAGCTAGATATACCCACACCTGAGGTTGTGGCCTTTGTTCTCATGCTTCTCTTCCTTCAAACATTTGTTCATATCTTTTCTTATTCATTGCATTTGTTCTAATTCACATTTGTTTAGGATTTAAATAAGCTCTACCCCATTATTGTCTCTGATAAGCAGAATCTTGCTCCAAGCATTTGTATGTGGTGCTTTTTAAGTCTTTGTTTTAGTTCATCGTTATATTTGTTTTGAAATTGGAGATGAAGTTAGTCATTGAAAGCATTGTAAATTTAGAGGGAGACCTCTCTTGAGATCAAGTGTTACAATGAGAACCTAGTCAAAGGTATGTGATTATTGAAAAGTAATTGTTGGAAATAATCTTGTTAACACATTATGGAAATGACAGTGTGACTAAAAATAAGTGCAGTATCTTTCTTTCTTTCTTTCCTTTCTAACAAGAATGAAATTACCCTGTTGCACTACACCTATTGGCAATAAAGATTTTTATTCAAAATAACCGATTTCTACAAAAAAGTTTCATTAAAGCATACACACATCATATCTAGACTCTTCTGTTGGTAGGATAGATTTTAATGATTTGTGGATGGCTAAGTCACTTTGGGGTTGTACAATGTTCTGTACAGTAAAGGTTACATATTTTGACCATTGATAGTAGGCATCCATCAGCCTCAGGAGACTGATGGCCATTACTGAGGAGTAAATTCTCACTGGCCATGCAAGTACACTTCATTGAGGTATAGTAGCAGTTCTTTTTTTTTAAGTTGTTCCGATCCACTCATCAGGAAGTTTCATCCAGAAAGTAGAAGAGGTGGAGGAAAAAAAAAAGAGAGATGAGAGAAAGCAAAATTAGTAAAGAAGGCTGTAGGAGCACAAGGCTCAAAAAGTAGACTAAATGCCATCCCACTGGGCATCGAACTTTGACCCATCAGAGTGCACCATCGTCGCCCATCACGCCCCCTCACACCGGCAACGGGCTGGATAATAAGGGGTTAATGATTTAAGATTGTTTCAATATTCTTTAATCCTTGGATCCGAGTTGTGTTCTCTCTTTCTCCTTTTTCCGTCACATCTAAACTTGCCGTGTGAAAGACATGCTTTTGATGAAAGTGATTTCATCTCTGAATTACCTAACCTTTTTCTTGAGGTTATAATGCAGGAATATTTACCTCAATGCTAACCAAGCCCCATGTGGGTTGCAGCTTACTAGGCAGCAGCTGCTTTACAGGATAGGGCATCCTAGTCTAGGTTGTTGCAGTCCTGGTGTGGCTTGGAATGCCCCAGAGTTGGAGCTGAAACCCCCTTTTAATGAGATCTTGAAGTGTTTGGTTATGCAGACATGCTCAAAGTATGCGAGTTCAGTACATGAGGAAGTCATGTGGGTTTTATGCATCTGGAAGACTAAATCTTCACTAAAGTTTAAGAGTGAATACCACTATATTCAATCTTTTGGCAGAACCTCCTTAAGTCCCCTCAACCCTGTTTGATTTATAATTTCTTTCATTTGGTTTCTGTTAGATACTCTTACTGTATTTTCAAACTATGTAGGTAGGAAAGTGGAGAAGCACACCTCCCTTCCCCACTCAGTAGTCTACTTACATCTTACCAGTGGTATATATAGCTACAATCTATCAAGACAAATTGATAAGAATTACTGTTGCAAAATTTGTTTGTGGGAACTTGTTTCTGTAATTAGGTTACATGATCTTTTTGAAATCTAGCTGCTTATACATTGTAGATCATGCAAGTATTTTGAGTTATTGACACACGAAGGTGCATAGTTCATTAATTAACAACTGCAGCTTTTATGTATGTAATGTTGATCTAGGGTATAAATAGTTTATTAGAAACACAAGTCAAAGTGTTATGATCTATATATAGTAATATTATGTGCCAAATTATCAATGAATGTGTGCCATGCTGTTGCTATTTTCTTAAGTGAAAAAGCACCAAAAGTCACAATTTCAAAACTTATAGATTAACGAAGGAAAGTTGTCACCATTTACTTTTGACATTTTAACAGGCAAGTTTGGTACGTTTTTAAGGATGCAACAAAATTTCTAGCTTTTGATATCCAATGAATCTTTCCTTACTGTACAACACTTACAGTAACTCCACGTACAAGTTGTGCATGTTGGGATTGTGCTGTGCTACATGTCCACTGTGCACATGTTAGCCTCCACGCTGCCCTCTTACTAATGTCATCCTTGACAAAGGTATGCAGGAAATGGTGTCATTGGTTAACTTGATATACATACAGATTTACTTTCCTGAAAGTATGTAGTTTGGAGGTGCTTAACCAGTGGTGTAAAATTTGTTACATATAGATTTTTGTTATAAATATTTTGATAGTTTTCAACATAGTTGAGTAAAGAATATAGATCGGGCAGTAGAGGTTTGTTTTCAATTAAAATCCTGTTCCTTCTTTTAAGGTGATGTACAGAAGTAACACCTCTTAGTTAATGTTTTAGAACTTTAAAACTCTGCAGTCAGGTGTTACAGTCTGTGTAATAATTATACACATTTCTTTATTGGGGTTGTTCTCAGTATTCTCCAAGTGTAATACCGAGACATTGGATTAAGGAATGGTTTAAGGCTATTTCCTCGACTGTTCATTCCTTTCTGTGAACCCGATTTGTAAATACTACAATTACACTGGACTGCTTTGAATTATATTTTTGTTATTTTTCCTGGTGCTATGATAGTTTTTTCTTTTCCTTTTTTTCAAATACAGTATATGGTCATAATGACTCATATAAATAGACTTATTATTAGATGTTAAGACTAGACAAATGTCCGATTGTGATGGAACATTTTTCCACTAGATAGGTGCTGTAGGAATGTTTCTGTAGGCTTCTGATAAATGTTGCTAGATTTGAATGAAGCTATTGTTAAATAACATTCCATTGCCAGAATAATAATTTATATTTGTTTTAAATTCTATAACTTTATGGAGTAGTTTAGAGAGACGGAAGGTCTTGATACACTGCATCCTTCACACAGCTCTTTGGTAGAGTTTCCTGAAGGGAATTCTTTAAAGCTTTAGTTAAGGGTGCCAATCCTATTTCTTGGAAGTTTTGGCTCCATTAGCCACAACTCAAGTGTACAAGTAGACTTGTGGTACATCAGCAGGAATCACTTACCTCAGTGATTTACATTAATAATTGACTGAGGAGATTCTCATTGTAAATATTTTCTTACCATCAGAATTTTGAGTTGGTTATGTATTCAGCATTAGTTTGTTTTTCATGCTGTAAATCTGAAGTAAATTACACAATGCTGCTTTAGGTGTTTTTTTCTTACAATAAAATCTTTATTATCCAAGGGCTCAGGTACTAGTATTTGTCAACGTACTGCATTTCACGTTTTAAATTGTGAAAGCAGAACAAAGTACGTATGTATTTACAAAAATATTATCTAGGATAATGAAGATTTCTATTCAGTTATGTGAAGCCCAAGTAAAAGAAACAAATATTGTTTTATAAATAGAAATACAGTACAGTTGCTATTATGGACTAGAAATTTAATTCAGTCGTATATTTTGTGGCCAAAAGCTCCTCGCTTTGTTATGTAACAAGTGTGCTATGGAGTTTTACCTCTTATTCAGGGAAAATATTTTCCATGATAGAAATTTCAAAATGGACAATTTTTACATCAGCAGATGTTCATGTATGTCTTAAAAGATTCATTATTTTCAGGCTTATGTTGAAGTATAGTTGTTCCAAGAGCTTGTATGGGATAAATTAAAATACAATTTTCATACATGTCCGAGTACCTTCAATATGATCTTTGCAAGATGTGCAGTGATACAATTATTGAACATACAGTACTTCCAATGTCTTGTGCAAGTCTCAAGGCAAATCAATTTATCATACATTGCACTTTTAGTGTCAAAGATTTTTTTTTTTTTTTTGCAATATTTAAGAATTGTGTACTAATGCAACCCAAAGACACTTGTACAAGTAGTCAGTCCAGATAGTATGAATAATTATATTATTGATTAGTTACAGCACTGTGTCTTTAGGTTATCTTTAGATGATTTCGGGGCTTTTTAGTGTCTCCGCGGCCCGGTCCTCGACCAGGCCTCCACCCCCAGGAAGCAGCCCGTGATAGCTGACTAACACCCAGGTACCTATTTACTGCTAGGTAACAGGGGCATTCAGGGTGAAAGAAACTTTGCCCATTTGTTTCTGCTTCGTGCGGGAATCGAACCCGCGCCTCAGAGTCACGAGTCCTGCGCGCTATCCACCAGGCTACGAGGCCCCATACCCAGAAAAAATTTTCTGTGTGTACCCAGAAAAAATTTTCTGTGTGTACCCAGAAAAAAAAGCAAGTGGTGCTAATCATAACATTAAACCTGGAATTTTTACATTATTTTTAACCCAGACTGACATTCAAGTGTTGAGTTGCAGAAGCGTTCTCTATGGCCCCAAGACAAGACAAACTGTGATCGTGTTTGTGGAACATTGTGCTGCACGATTCCTATACACTACATGCTCCTTCATTTCCTTCAAAAGATTACATAGCACTTGTGTTAAATATTTGTCTTAACATGTGTTTTTTTTTGTTTTTGTAGTGAAGACAGAACTATATTTAGGTAATTGCCAACTGCATAATATTGACATTATTAAATTAAGTCATAAAAAGTTGTATGTGGTGTGTTAATGCTGCTACAACTTTAATTAGAAAGTTGAAATGTCTCGAGTGTTCCAGAATAACGGCCAGCACGTCTTTCTATCTGCTGACTGACATAATATTTATTTATGTGATTTATCAAACTTGTTTCTATTTTCAGACCTGTATATATTTGTATTTAAATATACTGTAATTTTACTCATTGTTTTCTGATAGTTAATTTTGTGCATTATATCAGATATTTATTAAAGTATTTTAGGTAACTTGGTGATGCTTGGTCTCGCACTACTGAGTTACATCCTGCTTTGAATGTCTTCTCTTTTGTTCTACTCAACTGTTAAGAGGTTTTAATATGTTTAGAATCTCACATCAGAATACATAGGTCAAATATGATTGTTTATGTGTAATTTAGTGCCATTATATTTCCTTGTAAAAGTGATCCTTAATTTGAAGTTAAGAGTTAGGAAACAATGACCTGGTTTTGTGCAGATAGTGGAGAACAGTTGTCTAGCATACATTGAGTCATTATATATTATATACAAGATATATAATTTATTCCATCCAGTGTATTGCATCATATTGTTTTATAGATAGCTTGTTCCTGTGAAAATGTTGTATGTTTGGCCATCACAGGAGCCCTTAAGTAGGGATGCTCTTAGTGTGATTTTGTTGCCTTAATCTTTGTAATATATAATGTCTCCAAAATACATCAATTGTTATAGGTGAAATAGTGTAACTTAGTACTAAACAAACATTCCGTATGTATTGAGATAATTTAATGTCCATAAGCTTTTTTTTTTAGTTAAATTATACAAGAAGTTTGATAACATTTAACACTAAATTAGCGGCGAGCAACGTTTCTTTGTTTCATTGAATACTCTGCGTCTTGTCAAAACAGACTTCTGACAACCTGGTGACTTATAAATGGTGCACACAAAAGACAATAAAAAGAACTCTGTATGTGTACACATTTTCATTTACCTTGAAGAAGCAGACAGTGGTAAAGATTGTATTATATAGGAAGGGGGGGGAGGTGGCCACCCTCCCCCTCTTATTTCTATATAAAGTTAAGCTTGTTCAGCAAGAGATTCTTCGTGAAAACTTTCTGCAAGAGTAATGTAACTTACATTTTTGTTTACAAATTTCTGACATGTTTCTGATTATACACTTATACAAATGCTGTAACTGATATTATTCACTTCATATACATCACAAAATCAGCCAATAAATTTATTACTTACCAAATTGCAGTACTATAGTTTAATATATAAACAGTTTCATGTGCCTAATAATGTCATTTATTTCAGGTTAGAGCATTAATGATATGTACTTGCTGATATGAAATAACATGATACCAAACTTTAATGCAATACTTAACAGTACAATATGTTTAGCTTTACAGTATCTACACAACTGCTGCAACAAGCCGAGAACGCACAAGCATGCAGTATTGGCTCTTTGGGCCCCAGAGATCTGGCATTACACTATTAAAAGAAATATAAATGAAGATTTGTAGATTCTGTGAAAACAAACTTGTTAAATATTTACCCATTTTTGTCCTATGCTCAAATAATCTATAATAATAAAAAAAAAAGATATCACAAGGTCACTCAATGCTACAAAATCTACAACAATGCATCACTAAGTTCTATCTGCATGTACAAGGTCATTACACCCAACTGTACAAGTATATATAGGAATAATATGTTATGGAAATATCTTTTCACAGATATTATATATAAACATAAGATAAAAAAACCACACATTTTGTTACAGCTGTGACAAATCAGTTTTATAGCTTTAAAAATTAGTGTAAACAAGGACATAGGCTGTGATAAGACAATTCAAGGACTCGTTAATTATATACAACGGCAAAGGCAAATGTTAATGTGCAACACTATAAACTATGCTAGAAACTCATTCCATATTACTAACCGGGATTTTGAATTGTGGATTGTATTTTTAGCCCCAATTAGCTTCACATTAAGTTGTTACTCAGATAAGCAACTCATTAAGAATGACACTTGCATGAACAATAAGCCAGAACTAAATGTGCTTTATATGTACTAACTAAATGTACTAACAAATATAGCTTTTTTACTAATATTACAAAACAGTCACAAATATTACTTTCCCAGCTTATAGTTATAGACAACTTGCAGCCATCTTAACATAAGCAGTTATTCTATTATACGTAACTTTATCAACTCTATTTTATTTTTAAGTTGCTTTATTATTTTAATACCATATACATTACAGTGTTTAAATTAAGTTGGCTGCCGATAGAAGTAAGTAAATATCAAAAGAAGGCACCGAACCGGGAAGGCTATGTAGCACCGGCTGCCCATTGAAAAATGGCAGTTTGTCACCTCTTGCTAATAAAAAACTTTTCACTGTCTTAATCTCTGATAAATTCACTTTTCACTGACAACCCACAAGTAATGTTTTTTTCAACCCAAGACAAATGGCTCCTTACACGAATAGCCCTGCTAGTAACAAATTATTAGTTTCCTAATTAAGTCAGGTGTAATTACAATACAACATTACAGGTTGACCTGATCTTTGCAAATAGTTGACTTGCTGTTTTAAATTAATTTTGTCCAATAGTTTCTATAACTTTAGTGACTGTGTGGAATGACACATGAAATGCTACTTTCACATTATTTGTGAAACCTGTGGAATATATCAAACAGTTATAATGAATACTGTACGATACTTTTTGAGACTTAACACTTTTGGGCTGGTCAGTCAGATTTGAATTTGTCAATAAATTAATGTATTCTTGTATTCATATTGTCACCCAACCACATCACTCATTTTCTTTACAGCATGTACAATTTGTGTGAAGGTTTTCTCCTGATGACTGTTAAACGACACTTCGTTGGGAGCTTCAGAAAGTAAAGCACAGGTTTCCTAGCCCCATGGGGTGTACCCATATATGGTAAATATTTAATTAAAAGTTTTATTTACTCGAGGGCGGCCAATATCATTCTAATGCCCTCAATAAGGACAGGAAGCCGGCAGCTTTTCAAAGGGTCCCCCAATTTGTCTTTGTGATTTTATAGAGTTGGATTTTGAAATTCAGCAGGGTTTTGGCATTTATGGCTTCGGTGGGTAGGTAGGTAGGTCCATGGGTTTATTACCATAAAAAGTATCTTTTGTTCTCAGTCCTACATTGTGTCCTGTTAAGATTGAAACACTTGCTCCTTGCTTGTGTTACATTTGACCTTTTAAAGACGTTGTCTGGAGCAATATTTCCAAATTGTTCAGTATTTTAAAAGCTTCAATGAGATCAGCCCTGTCATGTCTGGTTTGTAGTGTTTAGTCCTGTGGCCCTCAACCACTCCTGGTATGCGAGTTGACTTAGCTCTGGAATGAGTTTTGTTGCCCGGTGTTGAACTTTCTCCAAAGCAGCTGTCTCTGAAAATGCAACCCATGCTCAGACCAAGTCAATTCCATCCAGCGGTCAACCTCTAAGATGCATTCCTAAATTTTAACATGCTGTTCATTCAAAATGGAATTCTCAAATATAACGTAATATTTTATATTAGCATATTTTGCATATTTTAAACACTAGTTAGGTTATGTGTTCAGGTTCTGTTGGCAATTATTTGTATTTGTAGTAGGTGGGTGAAGCACTTACAGTGTTGTGGTTCGAACAAAAGTCGTCAGCAAAGCACTTGTTCCGAAAGTGTTTGGACGTAATCAGTTATGAGTCATGTGTAAACCGTTTTTTATTCATAAACAACAACGGTTTATGACCGTTATAAATCTTCACCCACTATTTTGGTGGGTGAATGGAATGGACTTTGGCCTTTGTTTATGCGGATGGACTGGAAGATGAGGTCTCCATACTTGGATACAATAGTCCAAATCTCTGGTGTGCCAGAGATATACAGTTGAATAAACACCTTTTCCTTTAAGTCAAAGAGTTGACTATACCTAGGATTTGCTTTGCCTGTTTTTTTCAGGCAAAGTGATTGATGGAATCTGACTCCAAGGTGCTTTTCTTCAAGCTGCTGCAAGGTAGTAATTTTTTATTTTTAATGTAAAAAAAAAAAAAAATACAAGGTCTTGCATTTTTTACATAAAAATGTATTTGCCAGTCTTCCAACCATTTATAGAGTTCATGTAGATCTTGGGGTAGATGTCATCAGCAAATTTGATGATGTGCTTTGTAACAGTCTCACCTGTGTAAATGATGTATATTACAAAAAGGGTTCCTCAAAATGGACACTTGTAGTACCCTTCTCACCACAATTCTCCAGTCAGATTCAGTTCTGTTTAGGACAACCATTTGTTTTCTTTGTTTTATCCGTTTTAGTACCTGCCATTTATTCCATGTGTTTGTACAGTAATTTCCTTACTAGTCTTATGTGGTACCTTGTCAAAAGCTTTGGCAAAGTCCATGTTTAGTACACCAACTGGAAGTCCTTTGTCTGAATAGATGTTACAGTTTCCAAAAATGTGAACAGGTTTGTAAGGCAGGATTTATATTTAACAAATCCATGTTGCATTGAATATACTAAACTGTTCATGTTGCGATGGTCAATTATTCCCTTCCTTAGGATTCTCTCCAGAAGCTTGCATATGTATCAAGTCAAAGAGATTGGATGGTACATTTCTGCTGAGATCTTTTTGCATTTTTTTGAAACTAGGTGACATTTGCACATTTTCAATCTAGAGGAACTATTCCTTGGTAGAGATTTTCTGAAAAGGAATTCAAGTGGTAAACAGCTTATCTGCCAAGTCATCGACTTTACATTGAATTCCATCCACACCTCGGGGCTTTTGAATCTCGTAGAAGGGTATTGACAATATTACTATATCACACATTATAGCAATATCTCTCAATTCATTCTCTTCACCTGCTTCAAACACTTGCATAGGTATTAGTGGAATATTGTATAATCTCTCTAGTGTGAACACTGATGTAAAGTATTTAGTGTGTTTGCTGCCTCTTATCATATGTTATAACCTTAGAGAATATATGGCATAAGAAGATTAAACAAGCAAGGATTTATGAATGATATAATAAAATGGCTGACACTGTATTTGTTGCACAATTCTATGTTAATATTGGGGCACAAATGCAACAGTAAATAAAAGAAACAATTATTGTACAGTACTTCAGACCTGGAGATTTTGGCGTGCTAAGACTGTGAGCAGTGGGGCGGAGACAAGGGGAGGGGCCCGCTTCTAATTATTTTGACGAACCCTGTTCTAAATAGACCTGATCAAAACACCTTTAATAAAAATTAAACAAAACCTTTTGCAATAATGTTTCCAATCAATACAGTAATTAATAAAGCATAGAATGTGTTACATGTTTATTGTTCCATATACAAACTGACATTTGACCATTGTGGAAGGAGAGGGAGTTAAAGCCACCATACGTGCTCATTGACCACCTGACAACTATACTTTACCCCTCAATATGATCCAGGACTAAAGTAGACAAGTGAACACACTCCCAGAGGGGGATTACACACATTTTGGTTGTTTATTATGCACCCCATACTAATTATGCGAGCATTTTATTGTGCATTCCATACTCGTCCTGCGAGCAGTTCATTGTGCACCCCATACTCATCCTGCGAGCAGTTCATTGTGCACCCCATACTCATCCTGCGAGCAGTTCATTGTGCACCCCATACTCATCCTGTGAGCAGTTCATTGTGCACCCCCCATACTCATCCTGTGAGCAGTTCAATGTGCACCCTCCATACTCATCCTGTGAGCAGTTCATTGTGCACCCCCATACTCATCCTGTGAGCAGTTCATTGTGCACCCCCCATACTCATCCTGTGAGCAGTTCATTGTGCACCCCCCATACTCATCCTGTGAGCAGTTCATTGTGCACCCCCATACTCATCCTGTGAGCAGTTCATTGTGCACCCCCCATACTCATCCTGTGAGCAGTTCATTGTGCACCCCCCATACTCATCCTGTGAGCAGTTCATTGTGCACCCCCCATACTCATCCTGTGAGCAGTTCATTGTGCACCCCCCATACTCATCCTGTGAGCAGTTCATTGTGCACCCCCCATACTCATCCAGTGAGCAGTTCATTGTGCACCCCCATACTCATCCAGTGAGCAGTTCATTGTGCACTCCCATACTCATCCTGTGAGCAGTTCATTGTGCACCCCATACTCATCCTGTGAGCAGTTCATTGTGCACCCCCCATACTCATCCTGTGAGCAGTTCATTGTGCACCCCCCATACTCATCCTGTGAGCAGTTCATTGTGCACTCCCATACTCATCCTGTGAGCAGTTCATTGTGCACCCCATACTCATCCTGTGAGCAGTTCATTGTGCACCCCATACTCATCCTGTGAGCAGTTGTACTAGAAAGATTACAAAGAACACGAATGGTCTTAAATCAAACTTCACCGGGTATTTTTACATTAATTACTCACTGCATTAATATACTTTTTTGCGTCTTAGTGGTTTTATTTAATACGCAACCTCTGTTCTTGCAAATAAACCACCATACAAGGTTATACATATTTAATGAATAAATTATAAAGACACTATGGCCTGTAACTTTGACCCGGAACCCGCCCCAGCCATACATAAAATATTTTGTACCGTTTTCGGACCAAATGCATAATGTTACCTTATTTTATATTATTCTAATGCAAACAGAGCCCCTTTTTTGGCGTTGCGGGCAGTGGGAGGGGTCGAATCTTCCACAAACTTCAACAAGGCTCTTTAAAATTACCAAAACTGTGCATGAAGAGTGGTTACGATGCAGCAGCTTAGGATGTTAAATTAAGCTCCATTGGGTTGGGTTAGTTTCAACTCCGTTGGCTAATTATCTTTGGAATACTTTACTCCCTTTTGGGTTTGTTCCCAACTTCTACCCAGTCCTACCTAGGTAAGTAATTATCAAAAGAAGGCACCAAACCGGGAAGGCTATGTAGCACCATCAAATGTGCGGAATAATCAGAGGGCGCTAAATATCACCAAGGATGCCAATACGAGAACAAAAACGCATAAGGCGAACGATATCAAAAGTATCCGAGTCACCAAGAATACTATCGAGGGACAAGCGACCGCGGGGGACGGTCGGTAAACAAGACACACGCTCGTTCCGGAAGTCAGGACATTCAACAAGGATATGCACAACCGTAAGAGGGACAATGCAATTTGGACAATAAGGAGCAGGGCGGCGCTCCCTCAAGTGACCATGGGTTAAGCGAGTATGGCCAATACGCAACCTCGCCAGAGCAGTTTCCCATCGCCGGTTACGGTGGCAGGAGGACGGCCACGAGGACACACAACCTTTAAGAGAACGTAGTCTGTTACCAGTAACAGACGACCAACAAGCCTGCCAACGGGTAAGGATGGAGGAATGGATAACCGGGTAAAAGTCAGAATAAGGAATGCCTATACAAGAGATGGGACAAGAGCGGACAGCTTCCCTGGCGGCAGCATCCGCACGCTCATTTAAAGAGACGCCAATATGGCTGAGAACCCAACAAAACTCAACCGACTTAAATTTACTGTGAACAAGAAACAGCCAATACTGGATCTCGACAACTACTGGATGAACCGGATTAAAGGACCCGAGAGCCACGAGGGCACTACGAGAGTCAACAACAACTACAAAGGAAGATTGATAACGAGAAAGCAGGAGACGAAGAGCATAGAGAATAGCATATAGCTCCGCTGTGAAGATGCTATAGTCTC
The DNA here is from genome assembly GCF_040958095.1 of Procambarus clarkii. Taxonomy (NCBI): domain Eukaryota; kingdom Metazoa; phylum Arthropoda; class Malacostraca; order Decapoda; family Cambaridae; genus Procambarus; species Procambarus clarkii. Next base: position 27,866,708 of record NC_091189.1, on the reverse strand, counting down.
CGGTGGTAAGCGACACAAGTGTGATCAGGAAAAACAACAGAGTAGCCCACACCCTACCTAGGTAAACTGTCCCTTAGCTTCACATTTACAGTGAATAAATACCCCTTGGGTATAATACCTGTATTTTGTATTATTCCATGTATTGTGTAGCTGTGAAACCCGTCCTAACAAAGCGTCGCATTTTGACACTACATAAGCCCAAAAATTGTCATACTAGCAAATGGTAGCGGCTGAACACTTGCCTGCACAAAGGTGCAGGCAAGTGTTGGCACCACCGCCACTAACATGTCACGGCTGACAGCAAGACGGCTCCTGTAGCACTACTTGCAGCCTTACCCGTCAACTCATGATACCAGGTTCAATCCCCAGGCACGACAGAGATCGTTGGCCATGTTTCCTTTCACCTCATGCATCTGTTTACCTGGCAGTAAATAAGTACAAAGGAGTTGTGCAACTTATGGATTACATGATGGGAAAAGGCCATTTATTTGCCCAATATGAACCTCGCTAAGCCTAACAGCCTTCATGCCCCCAGACTGAGTAACCAAAATGGTCAATTCTTTCCAACCTCAAGTCAATTTTACCCACCTGCAATTTAATTTTGTAACTAGCTCATCAAGATTGTAACTTGCTTAGCTAAATGAATTGTGGGGTTCAGTTCCTGAGCCCATTATGTGCCTTTGTAACCCTTTCCACTACCGCCCACAAGATGGGTATAGGGTGCATAATAAATGAACTAAACTAGAAAGATCGCAGACAGCCCAAGCTGTAATTTAAATTAGAAAGGAACGAGTCTTACACAATCTTTAGTGATACTTGGCTGTAAAGTGGAGCGAGTCGTCCACGTTAGCCCAACAAGTGGAGCGAGTCGTCCCCGTTAGCCCAACAAGTGGAGCGAGTCGTCCCCGTTAGCCCAACAAGTGGAGCGAGTCGTCCACGTTAGCCCAACAAGTGGAGCGAGTCGTCCACGTTAGCCCAACAAGTGGAGCGAGTCGTCCACGTTAGCCCAACAAGTGGAGCGAGTCGTCCACGTTAGCCCAACAAGTGGAGCGAGTCGTCCACCAAAAAAAACCAGACCGTTCTATCATCCAGACTCCTCAGACTATTCCCCGCCAGCATCCAAGTAAATAAAGGACTGAAGACAACCACACTACAGGGCCAGCACGTCCCACACCTCACTGAGCCACGTCAAAAAAATAAGCACCGTCCACCGGTCCGTCTAATTACCACAATCAACCACAAGCTTCCTGGTAATACGTTAGTAATGAATAAATATGTATGTTAGGCTAACCTAACCTACGCTTGGATCGTCGACTTGATTTGGCGTCACCAGCTCTTTATTTTCGTCTAATTTCTCCATAAAAAGATACTTTTTCAGATTAAAAAAAAATTCGTGTTGTACATTCAGCACCAACATTATAATGAGTAAATATCATTTATAATGTTGGTGCTGAATGTACAACACGAAAAAAATTTTAATCTGAAAAAGTATCTTTTTATAGAGAAATTAGACGAAAATAGAGCTGGTGACGCCAAATCAAGTCGACGATCCAAGCGTAGGTTAGGTTAGCCTAACATACATATTTATTCATTACTAACGTATTGCCAGGAAGGTTTGTGTAGCTTGTGGTAATTAGACGGACCCCCGTCCACAAGTCATAGCACCTTTTGGGTCTTTGGTAAATGGCACTTAATTATTATTATTGCTGTTAACATCAAGCCCCTGCTGCCAGTCGTGGCCAGTGGCAAATTAACGTGGCAAACTACCACAGTGGCAGTACATCACAAACTACCACAGTGGCAGTACATCACAAACTACCACAGTAGCAGTACATCATGGTGAATCAAACTACAAGTCTTCGAATACTCGGTCACAATGTGGCTGAGGACGAGTCGCTCAACCAACAAATCTTGAAATATAGGAACCGACTTCATAATGGTCCGGGACAGACAGAAACACCATGAAATCCTTTATTTTCAGATTCGTGGGATGGGTGTTTAAGCTCTGAACATTTGACATGTAAATTAACAAAACATTTGGGAGTTTAATTATACTTCACAAGCATTCTAGTTCCTGCGGGAACAGGGTAATTTGGTCCATATTGACACGCATGACACTCAGGGGTTAACTATAGTATTAGACAAGAATTACAGGAAGTTAATTACATCAATACGACAAACAAATTTAACAATTCATAAATACATGCTAAACATTAAATACAAAAATATCTACTTTAGTCACTAGTCTAAAACAGCGTACCAGTGGTCGTATGAATTATCCTTACAATGACCAAGTCTAAATATACATTAAAGGCTGTCACTAAAACAAGGCTAAATTATACATTTTGCTAAATACTCGCTTAATCTCTATATAGTGAATGACTAAGCTTTATATGCTGGTATATAATATACAAAAATTAATAATTCATAACTGATTATGTAGATACTAGTGGAGTGACTGACAAGTTGTATAGCAAAGACTGCAGTACAACATACACAAGTACACCATGTATATGTTCCTGAAGGTTACGTGGAAACAACTGGAATGACTGTTTGCTACAGTGAAAGAAAGAAAGGAAGAAGTATTAACCATATTACAGGATAACAAATCCGGATTAGCTGCATGTTCTGGCTTGACGCCATCCGGACCCACCGACACCCATCACTCATAACTTGTACTCATAACTCCTATAGCACCAGATTCACCGCTCACAAACCCACCTCCGCCTGCAGGCACAATAATGCCCATGTAATTTCTGGACAGAGACTCGGCTGGGAAAGAGGTACTTTACATGGTCCTTGTGACTAGTTTTGAATGCATCTCGGCCGAGTGTGTTTGGTGCATGAAGTGACCAGCGGAGGTGGAAGGAGTCGGAGGTGGTCAGGTCACGTGTGGTACAGGGGCGTCTACTGGCATGTCAGTGACAGGTCAGGGTGTTTTGTCATGCCTCGGTGACTGGCAGTAGACGTAGGGAAGTCCCCAGGTCCGGCGCGGCCAGTAGCGCAGCTCGGGACGGGACTCTGGGACGTCCTGCGTGGCGTGGAAGTAGCAGAAGAGGACCTGCATTGAGTAGGCGGTGATGAAGATGAGGACGTGCCACAGGCCGTGCAGGACTGTCAGGTCCAGCGCCTGCCACATGGCACACATGAAACGGTCACAGATCCAAGATGTGGCGGCCAAGACCAGGGCGGCCAAGGTGACCTTGCCCAGGCGGACCACACTGACCTCTCGCGACACCCTCAGCTCCACTACCAGCATCGCCACCGCTGGCAAACCCACCATGAAGAGTGCATAGGCGTTGACGGCGGGCTGCACGAAGGCCGACGCTGTGATCAGTACAGATATAAGCGCCATAAATGCTGCGTAAAGGTGCTGATTGGAGCGCAGGAACTTGGGGCGGTAGCGGATGGGCGTGAAGAGTGTATAGGAGACCATCAACACCCACAAGATGGAGAGTTCGTCCAGCAGTTGTCCCAGGAGGGAGAGAGTAGCGTGGAAGTAGGCCGAGGACAGGCCTATCACCACGAAGAACACCCACACAACGTGTATACCGCGAGAGACGTGCCGCGCGTAGCTGGCCCAGAGCTTGGTGCAGGCGGCGGGCACCAGCAGGAAGACAACGTTGGTGACCGTGTTGACGAACTCTGCGATGTGCGGCGTCACCGTGTAGTTGCCTTCACACCAGTCCACGGGAGACGTGCCGGGACCCGTCCACCGCAACACCACTCCCTCAGCCGCCGTCATCCTTCCAAAACCTGCAACACAAAATGAGGTCCATAATGTTGTCACCGTGCATGTGCGCGTGTGTGTGCGCGCAGGTGAGTGAGTGAGTGAGTGAGTGAGTGAGTGAGTGAGTGAGTGAGTGAGTGAGTGAGTGAGTGAGTGAGTGAGTGAGTGAGTGAGTGAGTGAGTGAGTGAGTGAGTGAGTGAGTGAGTGAGTGAGTGAGTGAGTGAGTGAGTGAGTGAGTGAGTGAGTGAGTGAGTGAGTGAGTGAGTGAGTGAGTGAGTGAGTGAGTGAGTGAGTGAGTGAGTGAGTGAGTGAGTGAGTGAGTGAGTGAGTGAGTGAGTGAGTGAGTGAGTGAGTGAGTGAGTGAGTGAGTGAGTGAGTGAGTGAGTGAGTGAGTGAGTGAGTGAGTGAGTGAGTGAGTGAGTGAGTGAGTGAGTGAGTGAGTGAGTGAGTGAGTGAGTGAGTGAGTGAGTGAGTGAGTGAGTGAGTGAGTGAGTGAGTGAGTGAGTGAGTGAGTGAGTGAGTGAGTGAGTGAGTGAGTGAGTGTGTGTGTGTGTGTGTCAGCTCCTTCACTTTCTCACCCATCTTAACTTATTTTGTCCAACCACTTGGGCTGGACGGTAGCGCGTCATGCAGGTCGGCGTTCAATCCCCGACCCTCCAAGTGGTTGGGCACTATTCCCCCCCTTCCCTTTCCCATCCCACATCTTTATCCTGACCCCTTCCCAGTGCTATACAGTCGTAATAACTTGGCGCTTTCCCCTGATAGTTTTGTTTTATCGACATTATCTTGCTATAGACAAAACACACGAGACTAGTTATGTTGTGTGGAGGGGTGGCATTATTGGCGAGTGTTGCTCATGTATTAGTTCATCATGACCCCCGGGTACTTGTCTCGTAGTGTCAATAAATCAATAAATCATGGAGACAGGCAGCCAGGTTATACACCGACTGATTCACTACACAGATCACAATAGTGTGGTGTATCAAATGAACAAATACAAACACACAAGTGTGTGTATTGAAGTAAGGGCGAAGAGGCAGACTAGCAGGTTGACAGCGCCCGGATGCACGGGGGGGGGGGGGGGGGGGATGATCGTGGCGAGGGCAGCAACACTCCAGGTTGCAATTCTTTGACCATGTCGTGGCTCAGTTGACTAAGGCGCGTCAGGGATCATCCCGGGACGCAGGTTTGAACCCTCAGCACAGCCCTTGTGGATTGTTTTTGTTATAGATTCAGCTACTCGGAACAAGTTCCAAGTAGCACGGGCTATGGTGAGCCCGTAACTTACCTGGCACAGGAGCGGGGCAAGAAGCACGGGCTATGGTGAGCCCGTAGTGGACGGGAGATGTCTCCTGTCTGGGAGGGGCTTGTGGATTTGTTCAGACTGACTGATACAGAACAAGCCACCACGAGAGGCGGCACGGCCATGAGTAGCCCCTAGTTTATACACAGTACGTGTTAGGCTTATATCGAGGCCTTCAAGGGCCGTGACGCGGGTTCGAACCTGCGTCCGAGACCATCCCAGACGCTGCCTTCTCGGACGTAGGTTCGAACCGTCGTCACGGCCCTTGTGGATTTGTTCCTTTAGCTAAGCCAGTCATGAGTTAGTTCCGTAGTTCACCGCACTCATCACCAGTCATCACACTGTTACCGTGACGCCAAAACGTGCAACTGGTTCACCAGGCCCTGTACCCCGTCCCGCGGTTCACCAGACCCTGTACCCCGTCCCGTGGTTCACCAGGCCCTGTACCCCGTCCCGTGGTTCACCAGGCCCTGTACCCCGTCCCGTGGTTCACCAGACCCTGTACCCCGTCCCGTGGTTCACCAGGCCCTGTACCCCGTCCCGTGGTTCACCAGGCCCTGTACCCCGTCCCGTGGTTCACCAGACCCTGTACCCCGTCCCGTGGTTCACCAGGCCCTGTACCCCGTCCCGTGGTTCACCAGACCCTGTACCCCGTCCCGTGGTTCACCAGACCCTGTACCCCGTCCCGCGGTTCACCAGACCCTGTACCCCGTCCCGCGGTTCACCAGACCCTGTACCCCGTCCCGCGGTTCACCAGACCCTGTACCCCGTCCCGTGGTTCACCAGGCCCTGTACCCCGTCCCGCGGTTCACCAGACCCTGTACCCCGTCCCGTGGTTCACCAGGCCCTGTACCCCGTCCCGTGGTTCACCAGACCCTGTACCCCGTCCCGTGGTTCACCAGACCCTGTACCCCGTCCCGCGGTTCACCAGACCCTGTACCCCGTCCCGCGGTTCACCAGACCCTGTACCCCGTCCCGCGGTTCACCAGACCCTGTACCCCGTCCCGTGGTTCACCAGACGCTGTACCCCGTCCCGCGGTTCACCAGACCCTGTACCCGTCCCGTGGTTCACAAGGTTGTTACAGAGTTTAAGTACTGGATCGCAATTATGTTAAACTTACATTTGGTGCCAGTTAATCAAGTTACATATAATAGTAATTTACTTGTACCCCCTCACCCCCCTAATCCTGCCTTCATATACAAACATTACAATCCTGCGCACTCATGATTACTGCTCCACTGTATGGGTTGTGAGCACCTTGAGGCACCTGTATTAGGGCGCAGAAATAGTCCAAGATAATCTAAACTTTTGCGATGTTATCTTTTATGAACTTCCTTGAACTGAAGACGTGAATTTACTTGGCTCTTACCAAGTGGCTCTCACCAAGTGGCTCTCACCAAGTGGCTCTCACCAAGTGGCTCTCACCAAGTGGCTCTCACCAAGTGGCTCTCACCAAGTGGCTCTCACCAAGTGGCTCTCACCAAGTGGCTCTCACCAAGTGGCTCTCACCAAGTGGCTCTCACCAAGTGGCTCTCACCAAGTGGCTCTCACCAAGCGGCTCTCACCAAGCGGCTCTCACCAAGCGGCTCTCACCAAGCGGCTCTCACCAAGCGGTGTGCCAGTAAGGGCCAGCAAGTCACTTGTCTCATACCGTCCACCGGCTCACACACCAGTGCCCAAACGTTACCGCGGGAAGCAAGTTTACCTGTAGTTGTTGCCAGAGTTCTTACTCAACCCAAGGAGTTCACGAGCTCCGAAGCTCGCGCACAATAACACTCTTAGGTTATGTACGACCTCGTCAATGGTTTAGTAAATACGGCACTGACTAAGCCGCCATGATGATGGACCTCTTGGAACTAGCGAGCCTCGAACCTCGACCCGACACCTGACCTACGAGTCAGGTGTCTGACCAATAAAACACAATAAAACTTCAGGAGACTAATTGGCCAATAAGAACAGTTACTCTATAGATTCACCTTGAGATATTTCTAATCTTCGCTTGAAACAATCGGGGTCAAATGGGGAAAAAGCGAAGACACCATGGAGGGGACATGACCACGACCCACAAGATCCTTGAGAGGTGTGAACACGGTGTGGAGCATCATTATGATACCGTTAGTCTCAGGCAGCGGGTGGCGAGTATCCTAGCAACAGTGTGCAACACACACCAGTATGGTGCACAGTGTTGCTACAGTCTCCACCTACAGTTAGTACACACTTGTATAGTTATGGACCACCATACTGGGTTAGTGTGGGGGGGTGACATTGTTGCTAGTGTGGGGGGTGGCGGCAGTGTTGCTAGCGCACGCCACACATTAAGGATAACACTTTCCAACGCAGAAATGAAGAAAAAGCACGTATTGAGAACTGTAACAGAGCTAACTGCCATTGTTATGGCGTTAAGGTTTCTTGAACGGAACACTAATGGTGCAGTGATTTGCACCGATTCAAAAGCAGCACTGCAAAGCCTAAGTAAAAATCGGGCAGAAAATCTTGCAATAGTCGCTGAAATTGAGAGAGATGTGAGAGTACTTACCAATCAGGGAAGAGTCATCAAGTTTCTGTGGATCCCCTCCCATGTTGGTATATGTGGGAATGACCGAGCAGATGTGCTGGCTGCTGAAGGCGCTGAAGGAGACCATATTGAATACTTCATACCCAAGACTCTTCAACAAATTAGAGGTATTGTCAGGCAACATCACCGTGACAAGGTAACTGAGGAAAGGAGGATAGAAGCACAAACCAGTGAATCTGTACAATGGTACAACATGGTTGCAGCTGGCAATCCCAATCATTATGGACGAAGGAGGAGGAGGACGAGGGAGAGAATCAGTAATAGCGAGAATCCGTCTTGGATACAAATATCCATGGAGATACGGAATGGAAACAACAGTTGATCAGCGAAGTTGTAGAATCTGTGGTGAGAGTGACGGACACCGCCTTGACCACTATCTACGTGAATGTGAACACCTGAGAGACATTAGGAATAACTGTAGAATAATAAACTCCACATTGTTTGAGTTAGGAAAACACTATGTCAAATGTTGATACTGTTCTTAAAAGATTTCCTCATTTTGCACCTGCAAGATAACGTAAGATTTTAAGGGTTGATAGATAATAATCTTCTTGTTTGAGGAGCTGTTCACTTGAGACAGTTAAGCAAGTCCCAGCTGTGTCTGGGTACAAGTGACAGGATGAACAAACCAGCGGGTTTTCTTCCTATTGGGGAGTGTTGTACATGCTGCTATGGCGGTGTGTCCACTCACAGGATGAGTGGCGCTGCCCAATACTGTCAATATGGCGGTGTGTCCACTCACAGGATGAGTGGCGCTGCCCCATACTGTCACTATGGCGGTGTGTCCACTCACAAGATGAGTGGCGCTGCCCAATACTGTCACTATGGCGGTGTGTCCACTCACAGGATGAGTGACGCTGCCCAATACTGTCACTATGGCGGTGTGTCCACTCACAGGATGAGTGGCGCTGCCCAATACTGTCACTATGGCGGTGTGTCCACTCACAGGATGAGTGGCGCTGCCCAATACTGTCACTATGGCGGTGTGTCCACTCACAGGATGAGTGGCGCTGCCCAATACTGTCACTATGGCGGTGTGTCCACTCACAGGATGAGTGGCGCTGCCCAATACTGTCACTATGGCGGTGTGTCCACTCACAGGATGAGTGGCGCTGCCCAATACTGTCACTATTGCGGTGTGTCCACTCACAGGATGAGTGGCGCTGCCCAATACTGTCACTATGGTGGCGTGTCCACTCACAGGATGAGTGGCGCCGCCCAATACTGTCACTATGGCGGCGTGTCCACTCACAGGATGAGTGGCGCCGCCCAATACTGTCACTATGGCGGCGTGTCCACTCACAGGATGAGTGGCGCTGCCCAATACTGTCACTATGACGGCGTGTCCACTCACAGGATGAGTGGCGCTGCCCAATACTGTCACTATGGCGGTGTGTCCACTCACAGGATGAGTGGCGCTGCCCAATACTGTCACTATGGCGGTGTGTCCATTCACAGGATGAGTGGCGCTGCCCAATACTGTCACTATGGCGGTGTGTCCACTCACAGGATGAGTGACGCTGCCCAATACTGTCACTATGGCGGTGTGTCCACTCTCAGGATGAGTGACGCTGCCAATACTGTCACTATGGCGGTGTATCCACTCACAGGACGAGTGACGCTGCCCAATACTGTCACTATGGCGGCGTGTCCACTCACAGGATGAGTGACGCTGCCCAATACTGTCACTATGGCGGTGTGTCCACTCACAGGATGAGTGGCGCTGCCCAATACTGTCACTATGGCGGTGTGTCCACTCACAGGATGAGTGACGCTGCCCAATACTGTCACTATGGCGGTGTGTCCACTCACAGGATGAGTGACGCTGCCCAATACTGTCACTATGGCGGTGTGTCCACTCACAGGATGAGTGACGCTGCCCAATACTGTCACTATGGCGGTGTGTCCACTCACAGGATGAGTGGCGCTGCCCAATACTGTCACTATGGCGGTGTGTCCACTCACAGGATGAGTGGCACTGCCCAATACTGTCACTATGGCGGTGTGTCCACTCACAGGATGAATGGCGCTGCCCAATACTGTCACTATGGCGGTGTGTCCACTCACAGGATGAGTGACGCTGCCCAATAAACTCGCCCCTCGGGGCAAAATTTAAAAAATCCCACTAGGGTGCGTGTATAAGCAGCGGCGGCAGTGTGGGGTAAGTATTACCGTCTGCTGCTTCCTTTATTCTTAAAGAAATTTAAGCCATTCAAGAGGATATAAAACTCCTTCCAGGAAGAGTTAACTAAGCCATTCCCCCCCCCCTCCCCCCCGGAGCACGGCAAGCCAGGGTACCCTCCTGGCCTCGTCACACAAAACTATGTTGGAAAAAGTTGAGCGGTATGCCATGAGACTAGTTCCAGAACGGAGAGGTATGAGCTACGAGGCAAGGCTAATGGAGCCACATCACCCGTCACTGGAAGGCAGAAGGGTTAGGAGAGGCATGATTACCTCGTACAAAATCTTGAGGCGGACATGGCTGGCACACCAACATGGGGACCCAAATAAGTGGCAGAGTCGTCGCCTGGACTATCTTCAATACCTGGGGCCTGATTCACGAAAGCACTTACGCTAACACTTACGAACCTGTACATTTTTCCTCAATCTTTGAGAGCTTTGGTTACATTTATTAAACAGTTTACAAGCATGAAAACTTGCCAATCAACTGTTATTGTTATAAACAGCCTCCTGGTGCTTCGGAGCTCATTAACTGTTTAATAATTGGAAACAAAGCCGCGAAAGATTGAGAAAAGAAGTACAGGTTCGTAAGTGTTTGCGTAAGTGCTTTCGTGAATCTGGCCCCAGGGTAGTGAAGTAATGTTCGGTGTTCCCACTGGTGGCGCTGCCTCCCCCTGCACACTGGGGGGGGGAGGGGGAGTACCTTACATATACCATTAATCTTCTCTTATCCCCCCCCCCCGGCTCCACGATAGCGGTCTGGGGGACAGCGTTGATAATTATGATTAAAGTGTTAGGCTAATATGAAGATTAAGTTGCATAAAAGTTGGCGATGGTACAGGAGGCTGTGAGTGTTGGTGAAAGGCATGCACATTGTGGGAGGGTTCAAAGTTCAAGTATGTTTATTGAGATAGGCAATAAATACATCTCAAAGGGATAGAGTAGCTTAGGCTATTTCTACCCCCCCCCTGGGAGGGTTGAGGAACCCTCCACACGGCGCTGCACCACAACAGTCACCACCCCAGACATCACCACCACAACAGTCACCACCCCAGACATCACCACCACAACAGTCACCACCCCAGACATCACCACCACAACAGTCACCACCCCAGACATCACCACCACAACAGTCACCACCCCAGACATCACCACCACAACAGTCACCACCCCAGACATCACCACCACAACAGTCACCACCCCAGACATCACCACCACAACAGTCACCACCCCAGACATCACCACCACAACAGTCACCACCCCAGACATCACCACCACCTCCAACACTCACCACAAGTAATAGTGAACATCAACACAATGTTCACCACGAGGGACACTCCCAGGCAGTTACAGGTGGAGACTCTGTACCCACATGAGCCACACGGACGTTTGAAGGAACTTTTTCAGTGTCAGAGTAGTTAACAGATGGAATGCATTAGGCAGTGATGTGGTGGAGGCTGACTCCATACACAGTTTACAATGTAGACATGATAGAGCCCAGTAGGCTCAGGAACCTGTACAACAGTTGATTGGTCCCGCCTCAACTGTCAAAGAGCCAAAGCTCAACCCCCCCCCCCGCAAGCACAGCTAGGTGAGTAAACAAGCAAACTTGGGGCCACGATGGAGGCGTGGTGTTGGTACTGTTGAGCCTGTGGGGGTGAGCCTTCGTGGACCAGGTTCGAATCCTCGAGGGGTCAGTTGACAGTTATGCGTCACGTTTGAATCGAGATCTCCCCCCTCCCAGGTCGAACTACTCCACCTTCACTTCTAACACACCACCTACTCCCCGGCCACTGTCCAGGGGTCTGACAGGCGAGTGGATAGCGCTTCGGATTCGTAGTTTTGAGGCTCCAGGTTCGATCCCGGTGAAGGCGTAAACAAATTGGCAGAGTTTCTTTCACCCTTTACTGCTAGAATCCACTCAGTAAAACATCTAAACTATTGGGACCGACTAAAGAGCCTAAAACTGTACTCCCTTGAGCGCAGGCGGGAGAGGTACATAATAATTTACACGTGGAAAATATTAGAGGGGCTGGTCCCAAACCTGCACACAGAAATAACACCACATGAGACCAGAAGGCATGGCAGGATGTGCAGAATACCCCCGTTGAAAAGCGGAGGTGCAACAGGTACTCTGAGAGAGAACTATCAACATCAGAGGTCCGAGACTGTTCAACACGCTTCCACTACACATAAGGGGCATAACTGGCCGACCCCTCACAGTGTTCAAGAGAGAACTGGATAAACACCTCTAAAGGATACCTGATCAACCAGGCTGTGACTCATACGTCAGGCTGCGAGCAGCCGCGTCCAACAGCCTGGTTGATCAGTCCGGCAACCAGGAGGCCTGGTCGACGACCGGGCCGCGGGGACGCTAAGCCCCGAAATCCTCTCAAGATAGCCCCGTGCACCTGTTTACTGCTAGGTGCACAACCATCAACTGAAAAGGTGCCCAATCACTGCTGTCCACGCCGGGAGTTGAACCCGGGGTTCCAGATTATGAGAGGAGAACGAAGCCAACTGTGCTACAAGAGGCACAGTTGAGGCTACAGCATACGGGTGCCAGGGTGCCTGTGTGTCTATACACCTGACGGCCTCTAGTATTATTATTAGTGCTGTTTTAGATTTAGCTACTCAGAACGGTATGACCATGTAGCACGGGCTATGGCGAGCCCCTGAGGGCTGTATGTGTCCTGTGTATTAATACATGTTGAGTCACCTGTCTACTACTGCCCCTGCCCCCCCCCCCTCCTGGAAATTATGGCCTGTGTGTCGGGTTGGGTGCGTGCGTTGGTGCGTGCGTTGGTGCGCGCGTTAGCGTATCATATGTTGGAGCGCGCATGCGTACTCGCCTAGTTGAACTTGCTATGCTGACCTGCCCTCCTAATAAACCGTCGCATTTTGACGTACACTCTCCCTAAGGCTGAAAATGGTCGTACTAGAAAATAGTAGCAGCTGGCGAAATGTACACACTGTCCCGTTTTCTGTTTAGGGTCGTGTGGTAGGTTAGGATAAGGGCACTTTAGTAGGACAGTTTCTTGACGTTGGTGACCTTAGGAGGACGGGCTGGAACACCAGGTGTTAGGCCCGGCTTTTTGACCATCAGTGGTTCAGTGCAGCGCCTCCCAGGTCTCTATAATAATTAGTTTGAGACTTGGGTCCCATAGTCCTGCATATTTGGTCAAGTTGTGTTGGGTAGGGAGTTCCATGCCGGGCCAGCATACTCAAGGGTGAGAAACATTCAGGTAGTTCTTTGTGCAGGGTCTACAAGGCTCTCTGGACGGTGGTCAGGTTGGCCCATCATCATGATAGTCTGTTTACTGTCAACACGAGAGGCAGTAGACATCGTAGACACGCCATCAAATAGTAGACATAGTAGACACGCCATCAAATAGTAGACATAGTAGACACGCCATCAAATAGTAGACATAGTAGACACGCCATCAAATAGTAGACATAGTAGACACGCCATCAAATAGTAGACATAGTAGACACGCCATCAAATAGTAGACATAGTAGACACGCCATCAAAGTATGTTTCACAAGTGGTGAGTTGCCTCCGTGACCCTATACGATATTCACACTTCTAGCGGTAATTCCTATCCTCATAACCTTGCCATTGTCAGGGTTCAAGTCTAGTGGCCATTTCTTGAACCATTTCTGGAGAGCGGTTGATGAGGCAATGTGTCGTAGTGGTGGGTTGACACTGTTCCTCACCGGCTAACACACACTCACCACACACACACAGTGAGAACAATGGCCAGGCCTCACCTGCCTCCAAACATTACCAACACTTGCATGATGATATACAAGGTTATTCAACAAGTGCTACAGAGGTCCCAGAACCACTACCTACTTATAACTAGTTAAACCACCTGTCAACTACACTTCACCACCACATTATTAGTGGAAAATAAAGGTATTATTGGTTTCCTATTTTTGTAAGATATTTGGAAGAGTGAGAAATAGTGTTTTATTTGAAATAAAATCTATACCAAGCAAATATCAGCCGTCAGATGAATTTTGTATTCTTCTATTTTATTAAAGCCCTTCTACGCAGGTGTATACAATCCATGACCCTCACGCGAAAATAAATCATACAAAAATAATACATTTGGCAGACACTTGTATCTCAGCCAGGAGATATTGGAAAGTCCAGCGGTGACGTCACCGTGTGGGCGTGGCCTACCCTCTGACGTCACACATCCATGCCACATCTCGCCATGCGCAGCTTTACAAATATCGCATTCTTAAATGATCGCCATAATTAAACAATCGTTAAGCCAGAGTATGTCAATTTACGAATGGATGTCTATATGACGGAGAATAAACCCATGGTAGAAACAAGCCGGATAAAAGAAAATATAATACCTGGGAGCTGCCATCGCCAGGAGGGAAGAGTTGCCAAGTATGGGTTAAAATTTACGAGCGGGAGTGTAGCCAGTATACCTCAGAGGTCACTGGCAGTTAGAAGGTCACCATGTGTACATTATTCACTCCGCCTTCTATAATGTACCACTTGCTGACACACCCACATGATTAATATCACAAGGTATTATGTGACTGAACACTGTACACAAATCTCTAGTGTACTGTGTATAAGTGGTTAAGGCATGAGGGAGCATGTGTGTACACTCCAGGGACCCTTTGTCCGCCTCAGGTGTGTGTGTGTACTCTCCTAGTTGTGCTGGCGGGGGTTCAGCTCTGGCTTTTGCGGCCCGCCTCTCAACTGTCAATCAACTGTTACTAGCTACTATCTCTTTCCCCCCCCTCCCAGGAACCAGCCCGAAACAGTTTTTTGGGGGTCTCGTAGCCTGGTGGATAGCGCGCAGGACTCTTAATTCTGTGGCGCGGGTTCGATTCCCGCACGAGGCAGAAACAAATGGGCAAAGTTTCTTTCACCCTGAATGCCCCTGTTACCTAGCAGTAAATAGGTACCTGGGAGTTAGTCAGCTGTCACGGGCTGCTTCCTGGGGGTGGAGGCCTGGTCGAGGACCGGGCCGCGGGGACACTAAAAAGCCCCGAAATCATCTCAAGATAACCTCAAGTTGTCTAACTCCGAGGTACCTATTTACTGCTAGATAACAGGGGCATCAGGGTGAAAAAAACTGCCCATCTGTTTCCGCCAAATCCGAATCGGGTCCGAATCCGGACCCCGTGATTACGAGTCCCAAGCGCTGTCCATTCAGCCACGCCCCCCCCCCTGCCCTGTGTGCGTGACAGAAAACATATGTAGTAGATATAATAGATGAAAAAGATGGGTTAGAAAGGCGGGGTCCAAGAGCTAATAGCTCGATTCTGCAGACAAATAGTAGATAGTTGTACTCGCCTAGTTGTGCTTGCGGGGGTTGAGCTCTGGCTCTTTGGTCCCGCCTCTCAACTGTCAATCAACTGGTGTACAGGTTCCTGAGCCTACTGGACTATCATATCTACATTGTAAACTGTATGGAGTCAGCCTCCATCACATCACTGCCTAATGCATTCCACATGTTAACTACTCTGACACTGAAAAAGTTCTTTCTAACGTCCCTGTGGCTCATGTCGATACTCAGTTTCCACCTGTGTTCCCTTGTTCGCGGACCACCAGTGTTAAACAATTTGTCTTTATCTACCCTGTCAATTCCTCTGAAAATTTTGTAGGAAGTGATCCCCCTCTCTCGTGCGTGTGCGTGTCCGCGTGCGTGTACCCACCTAGTTGTGCTTGCTGGGGGGTTGAGCTCTGCAGCCATAACTGCTGTCTAACTTCCAGGTACCTATTTACTGCTAGATAACTGGGGCATCAGAGTGAAAAAAAAACTGCCCATTTTTTCTCGCCGGCGCCGAGAATCGAACCCCGGTCCACACGATTACGTGTCCAGCGTGCTGTCCACTCAACCACCGGCGCCCGTCGTGAGAGTGAGAGTGAACGCCAAGAAGCAGACCACGCCGCAGTTATGGACAGACACACATTTGCTTCACAGTTTGTTCACGCACAAATACTACACACTTTACTGTACTACATATTACTATGTAATACTATACAGTACACATACCCATACTACCCCCCCCCATACTGGAGGGCAGGAAGCTGGTACTGGAGGCCCCCCCCCCATACTGGAGGGCAGGAAGCTGGTACTGGAGGCCCCCCCCCATACTGGAGGGCAGGAAGCTGGTACTGGAGGCCCCCCCCCCATACTGGAGGGCAGGAAGCTGGTACTGGAGGCCCCCCCCCATACTGGAGGGCAGGAAGCTGGTACTGGAGGCCCCCCCATACTGGAGGGCAGGAAGCTGGTACTGGAGGCCCCCCCCCCCATACTGGAGGGCAGGAAGCTGGTACTGGAGCACCCCCCCCCATACTGGAGGGCAGGAAGCTGGTACTGGAGCACCCCCCCCCCCATACTGGAGGGCAGGAAGCTGGTACTGGAGGCCCCCCCATACTGGAGGGCAGGAAGCTGGTACTGGAGGCCCCCCCCCATACTGGAGGGCAGGAAGCTGGTACTGGAGGCCCCCCCCCATACTGGAGGGCAGGAAGCTGGTACTGGAGCACCCCCCCCATACTGGAGGGCAGGAAGCTGGTACTGGAGGCCCCCCCATACTGGAGGGCAAGAAGCTGGTACTGGAGCACCCCCCCCCCATACTGGAGGGCAGGAAGCTGGTACTGGAGGCCCCCCCCCATACTGGAGGGCAGGAAGCTGGTACTGGAGGCCCCCCCCCATACTGGAGGGCAAGAAGCTGGTACTGGAGCACCCCCCCCCCATACTGGAGGGCAAGAAGCTGGTACTGGAGCACCCCCCCCATACTGGAGGGCAGGAAGCCCCCCCCATACTGGAGGGCAGGAAGCTGGTACTGGAGGCCCCCCCCCCATACTGGAGGGCAGGAAGCTGGTACTGGAGGCCCCCCCCCATACTGGAGGGCAAGAAGCTGGTACTGGAGCACCCCCCCCCCCATACTGGAGGGCAAGAAGCTGGTACTGGAGCACCCCCCCCCATACTGGAGGGCAGGAAGCTGGTACTGGAGCACCCCCCCCCCATACTGGAGGGCAGGAAGCTGGTACTGGAGCACCCCCCCCCCATACTGGAGGGCAGGAAGCTGGTACTGGAGCACCCCCCCCCCATACTGGAGGGCAGGAAGCTGGTACTGGAGGCCCCCCCCATACTGGAGGGCAGGAAGCTGGTACTGGAGCACACCCCCCATACTGGAGGGCAGGAAGCTGGTACTGGAGCACCCCCCCCCCATACTGGAGGGCAAGAAGCTGGTACTGGAGGCCCCCCCATACTGGAGGGCAGGAAGCTGGTACTGGAGCACCCCCCCATACTGGAGGGCAGGAAGCTGGTACTGGAGCACCCCCCCCATACTGGAGGGCAGGAAGCTGGTACTGGAGCACCGCCCCCCATACTGGAGGGCAGGAAGCTGGTACTAGAGGGCAGGAAGCTGGTACTGGAGGCCCCCCCCCATACTGGAGGGCAGGAAGCTGGTACTGGAGGCCCCCCCCATACTGGAGGGCAGGAAGCTGGTACTGGAGGCCCCCCCCCCATACTGGAGGGCAGGAAGCTGGTACTGGAGGCCCCCCCATACTGGAGGGCAGGAAGCTGGTACTGGAGGCCCCCCCCATACTGGAGGGCAGGAAGCTGGTACTGGAGCACCCCCCCCCATACTGGAGGGCAGGAAGCTGGTACTGGAGCACCCCCCCCCATACTGGAGGGCAGGAAGCTGGTACTGGAGCACCCCCCCCATACTGGAGGGCAGGAAGCTGGTACTGGAGCACCCCCCATACTGGAGGGCAGGAAGCTGGTACTGGAGGGCAGGAAGCTGGTACTGGAGCACCCCCCCCATACTGGAGGGCAGGAAGCTGGTACTGGAGCACCCCCCCATACTGGAGGGCAGGAAGCTGGTACTGGAGCACCCCCCCCCATACTGGAGGGCAGGAAGCTGGTACTGGAGGCCCCCCCCATACTGGAGGGCAGGAAGCTGGTACTGGAGCACCCCCCCCATACTGGAGGGCAGGAAGCTGGTACTGGAGCCCCCCCCATACTGGAGGGCAGGAAGCTGGTACTGGAGGCCCCCCCCCCATACTGGAGGGCAGGAAGCTGGTACTGGAGGCCCCCCCCCCATACTGGAGGGCAGGAAGCTGGTACTGGAGGCCCCCCCATACTGGAGGGCAGGAAGCTGGTACTGGAGGCCCCCCCCATACTGGAGGGCAGGAAGCTGGTACTGGAGCACCCCCCCCATACTGGAGGGCAGGAAGCTGGTACTGGAGCACCCCTCCCCCATACTGGAGGGCAGGAAGCTGGTACTGGAGCACCCCCCCCCATACTGGAGGGCAGGAAGCTGGTACTGGAGCACCCCCCCCCATACTGGAGGGCAGGAAGCTGGTACTGGAGGCCCCCCCCATACTGGAGGGCAGGAAGCTGGTACTGGAGCCCCCCCATACTGGAGGGCAGGAAGCTGGTACTGGAGCACCCCCCCCATACTGGAGGGCAGGAAGCTGGTACTGGAGGCCCCCCCCCATACTGGAGGGCAGGAAGCTGGTACTGGAGGCCCCCCCCCATACTGGAGGGCAGGAAGCTGGTACTGGAGCACCCCCCCATACTGGAGGGCAGGAAGCTGGTACTGGAGCACCACCCCCCCATACTGGAGGGCAGGAAGCTGGTACTGGAGGCCCCCCCATACTGGAGGGCAGGAAGCTGGTACTGGAGGCCCCCCCCCCATACTGGAGGGCAGGAAGCTGGTACTGGAGGCCCCCCCATACTGGAGGGCAGGAAGCTGGTACTGGAGGCCCCCCCCCATACTGGAGGGCAGGAAGCTGGTACTGGAGGCCCCCCCATACTGGAGGGCAGGAAGCTGGTACTGGAGGCCCCCCCATACTGGAGGGCAGGAATCTGGTACTGGAGGCCCCCCCATACTGGAGGGCAGGAATCTGGTACTGGAGCACCCCCCCCCATACTGGAGGGCAGGAAGCTGGTACTGGAGCACCCCCCCCATACTGGAGGGCAGGAAGCTGGTACTGGAGCACCCCCCCATACTGGAGGGCAGGAAGCTGGTACTGGAGCACCCCCCCCCCATACTGGAGGGCAGGAAGCTGGTACTGGAGGCCCCCCCATACTGGAGGGCAGGAAGCTGGTACTGGAGCACCCCCCCCATACTGGAGGGCAGGAAGCTGGTACTGGAGCACCCCCCCCCATACTGGAGGGCAGGAAGCTGGTACTGGAGCACCCCCCCATACTGGAGGGCAGGAAGCTGGTACTGGAGGCCCCCCCCATACTAGAGGGCAGGAAGCTGGTACTGGAGCACCCCCCCATACTGGAGGGCAGGAAGCTGGTACTGGAGCACCCCCCCCCATACTGGAGGGCAGGAAGCTGGTACTGGAGCACCCCCCCATACTGGAGGGCAGGAAGCTGGTACTGGAGGCCCCCCCCATACTAGAGGGCAGGAAGCTGGTACTGGAGCACCCCCCCATACTGGAGGGCAGGAAGCTGGTACTGGAGCACCCCCCCCCCATACTGGAGGGCAGGAAGCTGGTACTGTAGCACCCCCCCCCATACTGGAGGGCAGGAAGCTGGTACTGGAGGCCCCCCCCCATACTGGAGGGCAGGAAGCTGGTACTGGAGCACCCCCCCATACTGGAGGGCAGGAAGCTGGTACTGGAGCACCCCCCCATACTGGAGGGCAGGAAGCTGGTACTGGAGCACCCCCCCATACTGGAGGGCAGGAAGCTGGTACTGGAGCACCCCCCCCATACTGGAGGGCAGGAAGCTGGTACTGGAGGCCCCCCCCCCCATACTAGAGGGCAGGAAGCTGGTACTGGAGCACCCCCCCATACTGGAGGGCAGGAAGCTGGTACTGGAGCACCCCCCCATACTGGAGGGCAGGAAGCTGGTACTGGAGCACCCCCCCCATACTGGAGGGCAGGAAGCTGGTACTGGAGGCCCCCCCATACTGGAGGGCAGGAAGCTGGTACTGGAGCACCCCCCCATACTGGAGGGCAGGAAGCTGGTACTGGAGCACCCCCCCATACTGGAGGGCAGGAAGCTGGTACTGGAGCACCCCCCCCCATACTGGAGGGCAGGAAGCTGGTACTGTAGCACCCCCCCCCCATACTGGAGGGCAGGAAGCTGGTACTGGAGGCCCCCCCCATACTGGAGGGCAGGAAGCTGGTACTGGAGCACCCCCCCATACTGGAGGGCAGGAAGCTGGTACTGGAGCACCCCCCCCCCATACTGGAGGGCAGGAAGCTGGTACTGGAGCACCCCCCCCCCCATACTGGAGGGCAGGAAGCTGGTACTGGAGCACCCCCCCATACTGGAGGGCAGGAAGCTGGTACTGGAGCACCCCCCCCATACTGGAGGGCAGGAAGCTGGTACTGGAGCACCCCCCCCCATACTGGAGGGCAGGAAGCTGGTACTGGAGCACCCCCCCCCCCATACTGGAGGGCAGGAAGCTGGTACTGGAGGCCCCCCCCCCTATACTGGAGGGCAGGAAGCTGGTACTGGAGCACCCCCCCCCCATACTGGAGGGCAGGAAGCTGGTACTGGAGGCCCCCCCCCATACTGGAGGGCAGGAAGCTGGTACTGGAGGCCCCCCCATACTGGAGGGCAGGAAGCTGGTACTGGAGGCCCCCCCCATACTGGAGGGCAGGAAGCTGGTACTGGAGGCCCCCCCATACTGGAGGGCAGGAAGCTGGTACTGGAGGCTCCCCCCCCCCCCGCCTCTGGTGCTACAAGCTGACAATGACAATTTATCATAATATTTAATGCTACAACTTTCAGGTCTTTGTGAATTTGTTAGGTCGGTGAGATCTTCATTAGATGTTTAAGTATTCTCTTTGTCACTGCTAATGAAACACCCATATCAATTTCTACCACTGGTTTTCTGCAGGCTGACTTAGCAAGCATATCAACAGTGTCATGCCTTGAGATGCCAACATGTGATGGTATCCACAGGAATTTAATTTCAAATCTGTTTTCTTTAGCAGCTAAAACATTCATTCGAATATCACTGACTATTTTCTGGGTGTCACTACTATGTGCGTTCAGTGCCAGGAGTGCACTCTGCGAGTCACAGTATACAAGTCCACTGCCTTTGTCTTAAAAATTTAGTGGCAAGGTATATGCCTGCAAGTTGGGTTTGAGTTGTACTTGCCCAGTCATTGACGCGCTTCATTGCTCTATGTACCAGAGAAGATTTAGATATATTACATGCACATCCGCCGTGTTAATGTTTTACATTACCATGTATGGGTTCCAGGCTGGAGCTGCATACTCCGACTGGTGTCTGACGTACGTCGTGTACATTAAATGAACAAATCCACAAGGGCCGTAACAAGGATTCTAACCAGCGTCCGAGAGCATCCCAGACGCTGCTATAATGGACTGAGCTACGACATGGTCAAAAGGAGTTTAAACCGAAGTTCTACTGAACTTACTGGATCCTGCAGCCTCTCCGAAGCACACACCAGGGTTTTACACAACCCCCCCCCCCTGCACTCTAGCTATGTCAATAGGCCGTTCTTCCTCTTCGCCCTTACATCATCACACACAACTCAATTTCAACTCCTTTTGACCCTGTCGTAGCTCAGTCGATTAAGGCAGCGTCTGGGATGGTCTCTGACGCAGATTCGAACCCTCGTCACAGCCCTTGTGGATTTGTTCATTTGATGCATCACGCTATTGTGATTTGTGTGTCGTGTACATTACCTTAGCGTTACCTTGCGTTGATTCCTGGGGTCAAGGTCCCAGCGGCCCGGTCCTCAACCAGGCCTCCCGGTTATAGACCTGGTCAACCACACTGTTGGAGGCGGCTGGTCGCAGTCTGCCGTGTGAATCAGCCAGGTTGATCAGGTATCCTGTGGAGGGGTTTATCCAGCTGAGATACTCTCAAGAATTTGATAATTTAACTGAAATGACCATCTCACTCTTGTATTGACGCGCACCAGACCCCCACCCCCCACAAGGAGTGGAGGAAGGCCCCCCCCCCCCCCAGCACCATACGGGGGGTGGCAGCGGCCCCCCCCACACACAAGGAGTGGAGGAAGGCCCCCCCCCCAGCACCATACGGGGGGTGGCAGCGGCCCCCCCCCCACACAAGGAGTGGAGGAAGGCCCCCCCAGCACCATACTGGGGGTGGCAGCGGCCCTCCCCCACACCCCACACAAGGAGTGGAGGAAGGCCCCCCCCCAGCACCATACAGGGGGTGGCAGCGGCCCCACCCCCCACAAGGAGTGGAGGAAGGCCCCCCCCCCAGCACCATACGGGGGGTGGCAGCGGCCCCCCCCCCACACAAGGAGTGGAGGAAGGCCCCCCCCAGCACCATACTGGGGGTGGCAGCGGGCCCCCCCCCACACAAGGAGTGGAGGAAGGCCCCCCCAGCACCATACTGGGGGTGGCAGCGGCCCCCCCCCACACCCCACACAAGGAGTGGAGGAAGGCCCCCCAGCACCATACTGGGGGTGGCAGCGGCCCCCCACACAAGGAGTGGAGGAAGGCCCCCCCAGCACCATACAGGGGGTGGCAGCGGCCCCCCCACACAAGGAGTGGAGGAAGACCCCCCCCCCCACCATACAGGGGGTGGCAACGGGGGGCCCCCCCCCCACAAGGAGTGGAGGAAGGCCCCCCCAGCACCATACTGGGGGTGGCAGCGGGCCCCCCCCCACACAAGGAGTGGAGGAAGGCCCCCCCAGCATCATACTGGGGGTGGCAGCGGCCCCCCCCACACCCCACACAAGGAGTGGAGGAAGGCCCCCCAGCACCATACTGGGGGTGGCAGCGGCCCCCCACACAAAGAGTGAAGGAAGGCCCCCCCCCAGCACCATACAGGGGGTGGCAGCGGGACCCCCCCCCCCACACAAGGAGTGGAGGAAGGCCCCCCCAGCACCATACAAGGGGGTGGCAGCGGGGCCCCCCCACACAAGGAGTGGAGGAAGGCCCCCCCCCCCCAGCACCATACTGGGGGTGGCAGCGGCCCCCCACACAAGGAGTGGAGGAAGGCCCCCCCAGCACCATACAAGGGGGTGGCAGCGGGGCCCCCCCACACAAGGAGTGGAGGAAGGCCCCCCCCCAGCACCATACTGGGGGTGGCAGCGGCCCCCCACACAAGGAGTGGAGGAAGGCCTCCCCAGCACCATACAGGGGGTGGCAGCGGCCCCCCCCACACAAGGAGTGGAGGAAGACCCCCCCCCCACCATACAGGGGGTGGCAGCGGGACCCCCCACACAAGGAGTGGAGGAAGACCCCCCCCCACCATACAGGGGGTGGCAGCGGGACCCCCCCACACAAGGAGTGGAGGAAGGCCCCCCCCAGCACCATACAGGGGGTGGCAGCGGGACCCCCCCACACAAGGAGTGGAGGAAGGCCCCCCCCCAGCACCATACAGGGGGTGGCAGCGGGACCCCCCCACAGGAGTGGAGGAAGGCCCCCCCCCCCAGCACCATACAGGGGGTGGCAGCGGGGCCCCCCCACACACAAGGAGTGGAGGAAGGCCCCCCCAGCACCATACTGGGGGTGGCAGCGGGGCCCCCCCCCCACACAGGGAGTGGAGGAAGGCCCCCCCAGCACCATACAGGGGGTGGCAGCGGGGCCCCCCCCCCACACAAGGAGTGGAGGAAGGCCCCCCCAGCACCATACTGGGGGTGGCAGCGGGGCCCCCCCCCCACACAAGGAGTGGAGGAAGGCCCCCCCCAGCACCATACTGGGGGTGGCAGCGGGGGCCCCCCCCACACAAGAAGTGGAGGAAGGCCCCCCCACACAAGGAGTGGAGAAAGGCCCCCCAGCACCATACTGGGGGTGGCAGCGGCCCCCCCCCACACAAGGAGTGGAGGAAGGCCCCCCCAGCACCATACAGGGGGTTGCAGCGGCTCCCCCCCACACAAGGAGTGGAGGAAGGCCCCCCCCCCAGCACCATACTGGGGGTGGCAGCGGCCTCCCCCCCACACAAGGAGTGGAGGAAGGCCCCCCCCCCCAGCACCATACAGGGGGTGGCAGCGGGCCCCCCACACACAAGGAGTGGAGGAAGGCCCCCCCCCCAGCATCATACAGGGGGTGGCAGCGGGGCCCCCCCCACACAAGGAGTGGAGGAAGGCCCCCCCCAGCACCATACAGGGGGTGGCAACGGGGGCCCCCCCACACAAGGAGTGGAGGAAGGCCCCCCCCAGCACCATACAGGGGGTGGCAGCGGGCCCCCCCCCCACACAAGGAGTGGAGGAAGGCCCCCCCAGCACCATACGGGGGGTGGCAGCGGGGCCCCCCACACAAGGAGTGGAGGAAGGCCCCCCCAGCACCATACAGGGCGTGGCAGCGGCCCCCCCCCCCACACAAGGAGTGGTGGAAGGCCCCCCCCCAGCACCATACTGGGGGTGGCAGCGGCCCCCCCCCCCACACAAGGAGTGGAGGAAGGCCCCCCCCAGCACCATACTGGGGGTGGCAGCGGGCCCCCCCCCCCCCACACAAGGAGTGGAGGAAGGCCCCCCCAGCACCATACTGGGGGTGGCAGCGGGCCCCCCCCACACAAGGAGAGGAGGAAGGCCCCCCCCAGCACCATACTGGGGGTGGCAGCGGCCCCCCCCCCCCACACAAGGAGTAGATAAAGGCCCCCCCCAGTGTAACACCACCAATTGTACCACTACTATAATGCACCACTATAATGGAACACCACTATAAAGGAACACTAAACTAATAATGTAAACACTACTTATCCTGAGTAACACTTCCCCATTGGTTGCACTTGGTAACACTTATGAAACACGGTAATGTGAGCTGACATATGATGGTTACACCGGAACTACAAAGTACACTGCCAACAAGGAGATGCTAACACAGGATGAAATACGCTGCCACCATCTTCCTTTGACCATTGAGACTATATCAAGCAACGAGGCAAGAAACATTGCTTGACTTGGAGAGTACTTTCTATGACTGTCATTAATTATAGAAACGGTTGTCAGCCACTATATCCAAAAGGCTAAGAGGATTCAACAATTGACACAGACGGGAAATTTAACATGAGTATTGAGACCAAAATTATGTCAATCACCACTTATAAATCCTACTCTAACACTGGCAAAAAGTTAAGAAATTTGGACATGGAACAAAACCTCAGATCACACACAGTACCTTAAGACCTCTGTCTCTCCCTGGCTGAGATGTTCTTCACAGCCCTCTCTGGACCCCGGTGTCCGGCACTCTGTCCTTACTAAGTCCCTACAGGACCTCTATATACAACCCCCACAGGGGGGAGGGGGGAGATCTGCTGTTGCTACCTACACCAAGAATGTAAGAGATCGGCCACACATGAACAAACACTCAAGAAATATTTCAATAAGCTTGTTTGACATTTACCATACACTCTTCAAGAGAGGAGTTATTAATTACGTGTGTGACTGACCTCTGACCTGGCCAAAAGGGGGAGATCCAAGGATGTTTACACATAAGAATCTGGAGTCTAATGCCCTTGCATGAAATATTACATCCTTGAAACTATGCTGACTAAGACTAACCCAGGAATTTTTTTAATCAACATACAAGATAATCCGGAGGTCATCTGGGCTGACCTCTTGGAGAAGGCTTCCCTGGGTGTGAACTCTAAGGGGGGGGGGGTCCTGGGTGTTACACCAGCACCATACAGGGGGTGGCAGCGGGGCCCCCCCACACAAGGAGTGGAGGAAGGCCCCCCCAGCACCATACAGGGGGTGGCAGCGGGGCCAATCACACAAGGAGTGGAGAAAGGCCCCCCCAGCACCATACAGGGGGTGGCAGCGGGGCCCCCCACACAAGGAGTGGAGGAAGGCCCCCCCAGCACCATACAGGGGGTGGCAGCGGGGCCCCCCACACAAGGAGTGGAGGAAGGCCCCCCCCAGCACCATACAGGGGGTGGCAGCGGGGCCCCCCACACAAGGAGTGGAGGAAGGCCCCCCCCAGCACCATACAGGGGGTGGCAGCGGGGCCCCCCACACAAGGAGTGGAGGAAGGCCCCCCCAGCACCATACAGGGGGTGGCAGCGGGGCCCCCCACACAAGGAGTGGAGGAAGGCCCCCCCAGCACCATACAGGGGGTGGCAGCGGGGCCCCCCCACACAAGGAGTGGAGGAAGACCCCCCAGCACCATACTGGGGGTGGCAGAGGGCCCCCCCCACACAAGGAGTGGAGGAAGGCCCCCCCCAGCACCATACAGGAGGTGGCAGCGGGGCCCCCCCACACAAGGAGTGGAGGAAGACCCCCCCCCCAGCACCATACTGGGGGTGGCAGAGGGGCCCCCCCACACAAGGAGTGGAGGAAGGCCCCCCCCCCAGCACCATACAGGGGGTGGCAGCGGGGCCCCCCCACACAAGGAGTGGAGGAAGACCCCCCCCCCCCAGCACCATACTGGGGGTGGCAGCGGCCCCCCCCCCCACACAAGGAGTGGAGGAAGGCCCCCTCCCCAGCACCATACAGGGGGTGGCAGCGGGGCCCCCCCACACAAGGAGTGGAGGAAGACCCCCCCAGCACCATACTGGGGGTGGCAGCGGCCCCCCCCCCCACACAAGGAGTGGAGGAAGGCCCCCTCCCCAGCACCATACAGGGGGTGGCAGCGGGGCCCCCCCACACAAGGAGTGGAGGAAGGCCCCCCCAGCACCATACGGGGGGGGGGGGTGGCAGCGGCCCCCCCCCCACCACACAAGGAGTGGAGGAAGGCCGCCCCCCCAGCACCATAGGGGGGTGTGGCAGCGGCCCCCCAGCACCATACTGGGGGTGGCAGCGGGGCCGGCCGCCCCCACACACACACAAGGAATTACTGGGTGTGGCAAGAGGACGGGCTCCTTAACAATGGAATGCAATTACATAGTTATAGGTAGTTAAGGTGTGATGATTTTAGAGTGGTCTCGCGTGCTCACATGGCTAGGCTTATATGGGCGCGTCCGGACCCCTCTACTCTCCTGGGTGTGCTGGCGGGGGTTGAGCTCTGGCTCTTTGGTCCCGCCTCTCAACCGTCAATCATCTGGTGTACAGATTCCTGAGCCTATTGGACTATCATATCTACATTTGAAACTGTGTATGAAGTCAGCTTCCACCACATCACTGCCTAATGCATTCCATTTGTCAACCACTCTGACACTACAAAAAAAGTTTTCTAATATCTCAGTGGCTCATTTGGGCACTCAGTTTCCACCTGTGTCCCCTTGTGTTAAATAGCCTGTCCTTATCTACCCTATCAATTCCTTTGAGAATCTTGTATGTGGTGATAATGTCCTCCCCTAACTTTTGTCTTCCAGAGACGTGACGTTGAACTCCCGTAGTCTCTCCTCATAACTTATACCTCTCAGCTCGGATACTAGTCTGGTGGCACACCTTTGAACCTTCTCCAGTTTAGTCTTATCCTTGACTAGATATGGACTATGCTGGAGCTGCATATTCCAGGATTGGCCTGACATATGTGGTATACAATGTTCTGAATGATTCCTTACACAAGTTTCTGAATGCCGTTCTTATGTTAACCAGCCTGGCATATGCCGCTGATGTTATCCTCTTGATATGGGTTGCAGGGGACAGGTCTAGCGTGATAACCTCCAAGTCTATCTCTAAGAATTTCATCTCCCAAATGATATATTGTATCTGGCCTCCTGCGCCCTACGCCTATCTTCATTACATTACATTTGCTTGGGTTAAACTCTTAACAACCATTTGTTCGACGATTCCTGCAGCTTGTCCAGGTCTTCTTGAAGCCTCAAGATGT
Organism: Procambarus clarkii; assembly: GCF_040958095.1. NCBI lineage: Eukaryota > Metazoa > Arthropoda > Malacostraca > Decapoda > Cambaridae > Procambarus > Procambarus clarkii. The sequence goes on along the minus strand of NC_091189.1, from coordinate 27,839,239 downwards.
CCTCCTCTGTCTTAATCCTTCTCATAATTTTGGCGTCGTCAGCAAACATTGAGAGGAATGAGTCTATACCCTCTGGGAGATCATTTACGTATATCAGAAACAGGATAGGTCCAAGTACAGAGCCCTGTGGGACTCCACTGGTGACTTCCCGCCATTCTGAGGTCTCACCCCTCACTATAACTCTCTGCTTCCTATTGTTTAGGTACTCCCTTATCCACTGGGGAGCCCTACCAGTTACTCATGCCTGTTTCTCTAGCTTATGCATCAACCTTTTATGGGGTACTGTGTCAAAGGCTTTCCGACAGTCCAAAAAAATGCAGTCCGCCCACCCTTCTCGTTTAATCTTTGTCACCTGATCGTAGAATTCTATCAATCCTGTAAGGCAAGATTTACCCTCCCTGAACCCATGTTGATGGGTTGTCACAAGTCTCTTCTCTCCAGATGTGTTACTAGGTTTTTTCTCACAATCTTCTCCATCACCTTGCATGGTATACAAGTTAAGGACACTGGCCTGTAGTTCAGTGCCTCTTGTCTGTCACCCTTTTTGTATATTGGTACTACATTAGCAGTCTTCCATATTTCTGGTAGGTCCCCCGTTTCCAGTGACCTACTATACACTATGGAGAGTGGTAGGCAAAGTGCTCCTGCACTCTTTCAATACCCATGGCGAGATTCCATCCGGCCCAACAGCTTTTCTCACATCCAGCTCCAATAGGTGCTTCTTGACCTCATCTCTTGTAATTTCGAACCTATCCAAGGTCACCTGGTTTGCTGCCACCTCTTCTAGCGCCGCGACATCTCCCTGTTCTATTGTAAAGACCTCCTGGAACCTTTTGTTGAGTTCTTCACACACCTCTTTGTCATTCTCTGTGAACCTGTCCTCGCCCACCCTAAGTTTCATCACCTGTTCCTTCACTGTTGTCTTCCTCCTGATGTGACTGTGTAGTAGCTTTGGTTCGGTCTTGGCTTTATTAGCTATATCATTTTCATACCTTTTCTCAGCTGCTCTTCTCACACTGACATACTCGTTCCTGTTTCTCTGGTATCTCTCTCTACTTTCTGGTGTTCTGTTATTACGGAAGTTCCTCCATGCCCTTTTGTTCAGCTCCTTTGCTTTCTTACATTCCTTATTAGACCACGGATTTTTCCTTTGCTTCTCTTTTTTTCCTGTCGGGCTGGGACAAACCTGCTTACAGCCTCCTGACATTTTTGGGTGACAGTCCATCATGTCTTGTACAGACTTGGTTCCGAGTTCTGTGTCCCAATGTATATCCCATAGGAATTTATTAATTTCCTCATAGTTTCCCATTCGGTACGCCAGCCCTTTGGTTCCCAGTTCTTTTTTGGGGGTGATAATTCCCAGCCCAACCAGGTACTCAAAGCTCAATACACTATGATCACTCATTCCCAAGGGGCTTCCAACTTAACTTCCCTTATATCCGACTCATTTAGGGTAAATATCAGATCAAGCAAGGCTGGTTCATCCCCTCCTCTCATTCTTGTCGGTCCCTTGACGTGTTGACTTAGAAAGTTTCTTGTTGCCACATCCAGCAGCTTAGCTCTCCATGTGTCTGGGCCTCCATGTGGGTCTCTGTTCCCCCAATCTATCTTCCCATGGTTGAAGTCTTCCATGATTAGAAGTCTGGATCCGTTCCTGCTAGCCACAGAAGCTGCTCTCTCTATTATATTGATGGTGGCCAAGTTGTTTCTATCATATTCCTCTGTCTGTGTCTCTGTCTCTCTGTGTGGTGGGGTGGGGTGGGGAGGGGTGGTGTGGTGGGGTGGGGTGGGGAGGGGTGGTGTGGTGTGGTGTGGTGTGGTGTGGTGTGGTGGGGTGGGGTGGGGTGGTGTGGTGTGGTGTGGTGGGAGGCATGAGTGGAGGAACACATGAGAGCGTGTGAGAGACCATTGTGGAGGTAACTGCTACACCACAATTATGATCACCGTAAGAGTGCCGCTCTACAATATCACACACATTTACAACCACACAAACACACTACTTACCTAAAGTCCCACTTTTATACACAAACTGATCTTCAGGGGAAAAACACACAACTTAATGCGTCTTATTTTGTACGCTGTGGTCACCTATCTTGAAGTTATCTTGAGATGATTTCGGGGCTTTAGTGTCCCTGCGGCCCGGTCCTCGAGCAGGCCTCCAACCCCAGGAAGCAGCCCGTGACAGCTGACTAACACTAAGTTAGTCAGAAAAAGTTAGTTAGAAAAGTTAGTTAGAAAAGTTAGTTAGCTAAGATAGAAAAAGTACCTATTTTACTGCTAGGTAACAGGGGCATAGGGTGAAAAACTCTGCCCATTGTTTCTCGCCGGAGCCCGGGATCGAACCCGGGACCACAGGATCACAAGTCCAGTGTGCTGTCCGCTCGGCTCCCTACGTACAAATTACTATGAAAAGCCCACCTGTTGACAAACATCCACATTGTCAATGTAATATTAAGTTAGGGCAGGCGGGTTACTACGTTTGTTATTAGCTTACCACGTTATATTTGACACTGTGGTAGATGAGGAGAACCCGGGGACACAGTCACCAAGCTGTTACACATGTACTTACCAACGTTGACCACACCACACACTAGAAGGTGAAGAGACGACCACGTTTCGGTCCGTCCTGGACCATTCTCAAGTCGATTCTCAATCGACTTGAGAATGGTCCCTTCACCTTCTAGTGTGTGGTCTGGTCAACTTACTTTAGCCACGTTATTGTGACTCATCGCCTGCAACTTACGAACGTTTTCCTTCTTAACATCTTCGTAGCGGCTACGTCGGTATTCAGGTAGGCATCTAAGTATGAATATCTTCGTAAGTATACACCGTCGCGCTAAGGACGCTCTCGACCACTCGTAGCTTTACCTAAACTGGATAGAACTATTTCTCTCTACTACACAACACGGAGGATTGATTTTTGTATAAACAAACATTTTAGCCGGCGAGTTTCATCAAGGAGTCCTTCGTGTTAGCTGTATATACATTCTCTGCTCGAAACTTGTAGTAAATGTTTTATGATATTAGAATTAGTTTTATAATAGCAAGATATTATACCAGTAGTTATTAAATAAATAAACACGGGTGAACATGAAATATGAGATGTGGTGGTGATGATCCCGGGCTCGTGGCAGCATTTACTATCACCAAATGCCCCTGTTCACCTAGCAGTAAGTATAGCTTGGCGTGTACCTTAGCTATACATACCCATTTTTAATATATTTTGTTTGGTTTTATTTTAAAATTCAATCTGGATGAGACAAAAAAGAAAAATATGGTGCACAAATGATGTTAGGCAAGGGTAAAAAAATTCAAAAGCCTTTGTCATTGAATACTTAGGCCTATAATTATGACTATACGGACCTCTTATGGCCTGCTAAGAGGAGGAAGGAGGTGATAGTGGGAAGGCTGAAGGGGATGGGGACTGAAGAGGGTCAATGGTGGAATGTGGGGGGTGAGAGGATAGACAATCCTGGACACCAGTCTACCATCCTTCACGCTGTATTACAGTATTGCTGTATTTGTCTACATTACCAATACTATACGGCGTTGCTCTACACGGCTCAAACAAAATTATCACCAACTGGTGAGGCAGCTACTTATTTGAGGAATGCTTATTTTATTTACCTTATAAGCTGAGGCAGCTTATTTTATTTGAGGAATGCTCAGCTGATTCCTCTACATTTAGCATGGAACAAATTTGTGTCCAAGACCTCTTCCTGTTACACAATTTGGCTGTGTGTAACATTAAGTAAGTAATTATCAAAAGAAGGCACCAAGCCGGGAAGGCTGTGTAGCACCATTGCCTGTAACAATAAACAATTTTTTTTAACAGCTAATGCACCTGTGAGTAAAACAAATCCTGTCAGTTGTAAAAATATTGATCCAGTTATTTAAATGAAAAAAATAATCAAAAAAATATTTATGGGTTGTTTAAACTTGTTCTTTCTACTGTATATCCAAAGAAATGAAAAATTGGGACAATGCACAATTTAATGAATGATACAAAATAAATATGATTATTACATACCAACATGAGATCTTGGTGATCCATGGTTAACATGATTTAATAAGGATAATACTGGTAATAATATAAACTAATTTAAAACCTTTATTACTGATTTTATTTGTTAAGAAGCTTAGGTATACACAGCAATGTGCTGCTTCCCTATTCTGTATGAAAGATTACACAGTAGATAACAACTTCGCTATTTTCACAAGAGACAAGCAATTACCCTCACCAGTTTCTACAAGACTCCTCTCAAACAATGTATTTTTGTTAATAAGCTTAGGTATACACAGCAATGTGCTGCTTCCCTATTCTGTATGAAGGACCACACAGTGTAGATCAAAAACCAGCTACAAGCTCATCCAACATCCTCACCTCACAGGATGGCCAGTCATACATGGAATCAGGAGAGAACAAAATACTTAATGCTGATCTATTAGCCTCTACTGGCAAAATCTTGGTGCAGCACAAGAATATCTTCCAATATTCCTGAATGTATGAAGTAATTACAGAGCTGAAAATACCTCATACCATTTGGTATGAAGCCACTGATAACAGGGCAATCACAGATATAGTGTTGGAGAGTATGTCCTCTTAAGTAGGACTGAAAAAAGATGTTTTTTCACTCAGATGATTATAAACCCATGGAACCGCCTACCCGCTGAAGCCGTAAATGCCAAAATCCAGCTTTAAAATATCATTTGGGCAATTGGCGGGACCTTTAACAAGCCGCCGGCTTTTTGTCCTCGTCGAGGCCACTAGATAGTTAGTGGCCCTTGGGTAAATTTAGGTAAATATATACGCAAACAAATACCAACGCCTCTCAAATCTTGGGAGCGACAAGGAAAGCCTCACAATATCGCTTAGAATCACGTAAGTAAACCAAAAATATACCATTTGTTTACAACAATGTCGGTGCTGACTGCAGAAGTTGAAAAAACAGTTGTACTTCAAAATATACTAATTTTATTAGAAAATTAGACGTAAATAGGTGGCAAGTGACAATGGAGGAGCTCCGATATGTAGCCGCCGTGATTGGCTACAGCTGCAAGATGAAAAATGTTACCTTCTTTCTGATTGGCCAAACGAAAAGCCCTAGTGACATCTAGCGAGACTTGGGTAAAGTTGCTAAAAATCTTCGTAAGTATATCTTTTTGAATTGGACGTAGGAACGTTCTTAGGCAATACTTAGAACCTTCGTAGTACACTTACTTACGAAGAAACTACTTGTGTTAAGGAGGAATATATATGTTTCTCTCTCAGAATGTTCGGTAATACGTTTATTGCTTGTGATGTGTGTATATGTATGTATTAACACTATGTACTGAACGGGGTGAGAATAGCTTGAGCTACCTCATCCCTTTGTGTGTATTTTACCTCAATAAACTTAATTGATTTTCAATTTCAATTACGAAGAAACACAAGGAGCTTCGTGACTAGGTGCGAGGCTTGGCAACCGCTCGTCCACCGCCGACCCCCCCCCCCCCCCCCCCCCCCCCCCACGGGGACAGAGTACGTCCCATTTGGACGTAGTGTGTGTGTGTGTGTGTGTGTGTGTGTGTGTGTGTGTGTGTGTGTGTGTGTGTGTGTGTGTGTGTGTGTGTGTGTGTGTGTGTGTGTGTGTGTGTGTGTGTGTGTGTGTGTGTGTGTGTGTGTGTGTGTGTGTGTGTGTGTGTGTGTGTGTGTGTGTGTGTGTGTGTGTGTGTGTGTGTGTGTGTGTGTGTGTGTGTGTGTGTGTGTGTGTGTGTGTGTGTGTGTGTGTGTGTGTGTGTGTGTGTGTGTGTGTGTGTGTGTGTGTGTGTGTGTGTGTGTGTGTGTGTGTGTGTGTGTGTGTGTGTGTGTGTGTGTGTGTGTGTGTGTGTGTGTGTGTGTGTGTGTGTGTGTGTGTGTGTGTGTGTGTGTGTGTGTGTGTGTGTGTGTGTGTGTGTGTGTGTGTGTGTGTGTGTGTGTGTGGCCTCCCAGACCACAAACTGACGTATTAAAAATCACAGCGGTTCACAAAATTAACGTGATGTCCCCTTTTCTATTCGCGGGTGCACGGTTAGGTTGGGGCACTTTAGTACATGAGGTTAGTGAGGTTGGGAAGGTCGGGGTGCATGGTTTTGGTCAGCGGAGAGGATGGGCGTCTTAAACAATCTCCAACATACTGTCCCAGCCATTATAAGGAAGTAAGGACGCTGCAGTAGGCCTATACAACAACTTACTTCACCTCACTTCTTCTATGACAATGTTGAGACGGTGAGTGACACGCCTCTCTTACCGCCAGCCCATAATATAACTAAAATGAACTTGGCAGAGTTAATTTTTCAGCTTCCTTCTCAAGTGAAAAACATTCTCTTACATTCGATAACATTTGATTTACTTGGATCATTGGTCCCTTGAAGTGCAGACCGCAGCAGCAACGAGGCTGTCCTACCGACCCACCCACCATCACTCACTATCTTGAGGTTATCTTAAGATGATTTCGGGGCTTTAGTGTCCCCGCGGCCCGGTCCTTGACCAGGCCTCCACCCCCAGGAAGCAGCCTGTGACAGCTGACTAACACCCAGGTACCTATTTTACTGCTAGGTAACAGGGGCATAGGATGAAAGAAACTTTGCCCATTCTTTCTCGCCGGCGCCTGGGATCGAACCCAGGACCACAGGATCACAAGTCCAGTGTGCTGTCCGTTCGGCCGACCGGCTCCCCGGAAGTAGGCATCCTTACTATAAGGAAGGATGCTTGTTACGAACCCGGATCCAGCGTCCGGGCACGGAGCAGTGACGACCGCGCCATCTGTGGGTCAGCTCCCGAAACCCCCTCCAAACGGACGACGACACCTGGTGAGGACGACGTGTACTGGCCTCGAGGGCCAGTTTCCAGTCCTGTTCAGCGCTCAACACAGCCGCTGCTGACCTCTGGTGAGGTGGTGCTCAGACACCAGCGCCATCTATGGAGTGGATAGGTGGGCGTTTGTGTCTGAGCCTGTAAGTGAGGTGCCTTAGTGTGTCCCAGTTATTGATGATGTGTCTGTTTACAGAGTCGACCTGGGACTGCTGTGATGGAAGTTGAGTCAGTCTACCCAAGGCAGCCGTCCCCATACCTTGTGCTTTGCTGTAGCAGCTGTGAGTCGCCTCCCGGAAGAACACTGTGGTGTTGTTACCTTGCCAGTGGAGTGGCAGTAGAAGGATTACCCGGGACCGACTGCTGGAGACGATTATCCACTGGGGTATTGAGGACAGGAGAGTGATTTGTGGTATCACACGAGGCTCCTGTCTAGGGCGTTACCCTCATATCGTTCGTGGAGTGGCCTGACCAGCGTTGCCGGTCCGGAACCTGCCAGCAGACCTGCTGGACTTGTGGTTGACGGCCTCCACAGTGGTGCCCCCAGTGGACCTGTGTTTTGGCTGACCTGTGGCCAGGGTAGACTCAGCTTCTCAAAGGATTCGTTGTGAGGCCACGAAAGCACCGAGGATTTAGCACCGAGAGCTTGGATCCAGAGTCTTCAGGAGAAGACGATTGTGTACAGTGTTAATACCCCTCCCCCCGTGTAATCTTTTTATATAGTATTTATAGGTGGTGGTCAATATATTATATTAAGTTTTTGCCTTTATTTCCCTTCCCCTTTAAGTTACTTGCGTCATGGATCACATCCCTTGAAAGCCACTACTGGCTTGGGGTCGGATACAACTTCCTCTAACAACATCAGAGTAAGAACCCCGTTGCGTCCCGAGAGGGCCGTAACACATATTCGTTGTGAGGCCACGAAAGCACCGAGGACTCAGCACCGAGAGTCTGCATCCAGAGTCTTCAGCAGAAGACGATTGTGTGAATAATTCCCCTGTATAGTGTTAATACCCCTCCCCCTGTGTACTCTTTTTATATATTATTTATTGGTGATGGTAATTATAGTCTTAAGTTCTTAACTTTCTTTCCCTTCCCCCTTTAAGTTTCTTGCGTCACGGATCACATCCCTTGAAAGCCACTACTGGCTTGGGGTCGGATACAACTTCCTCTAACAACATCAGAGTAAGAACCCCGTTGCGTCCCGAGAGGGCCGTAACATAATTATGTTACGGCCCAATTATGTTACGGCCCTCTCGGGACGCAACGGGGTTCTTACTTTGATGTTGTTAGAGGAAGTTGTATCCGACCCCAAGCCAGTAGTGGCTATCAAGGGATGTGATCCGTGACGCAAGTAACTTAAAGGGGAAGGGAAATAAAGGCAAGAACTTAATATAATATATTGACCACCACCTATAAATACTATATAAAAAGATTACACGGGGGGAGGGGTATTAACACTGTACACAAACGTCTTCTCCTGAAGACTCTGGAATCAAGCTCTCGGTGCTAAGTCTTCGGTGCTTTCGTGGCCTCACAACGAATCCTCTGAGAAGCTGAGGCTACCCTGGCCACAGGTCAGCCAAAACACAGGTCCACTGGGGGCACCGCCGTGGAGGCCGTCAACCACAAGTCCAGCAGGTCTGCTGGCAGGTTCCGGATCAGCAACGCTGGTCAGGCCACTCCACGAACGATATTAGGGTAACGCCCTAGACAGGAGCCTCGTGTGATACCACAAATCACTCCCCTGTCCTCAGTACCCCAGTGGATAATCGTCTCCAGCAGTCGGTCCCGGGTAATCCTTCTACTGCCACTCCACAGGCAGGGTAACACCACAGTGTTCTTCCGGGGGACGACTTCACGGCTGCTGCAGCAAAGCACAAGGTATGGAGACGGCTGCCTTGGGTAGACACACAAACATATTTAACTGAAAAACCGTTGAGTATAGTAGAGGCTCGAGGCTCAGCTGGTAAGACTGACTGCTCTTGTGGTCTGCCGTTCCAGGTTCCCAGGGTTCAAGTGAATGAAATATGTCAACAATGTGGTGGTTACCAATATATACATGTGTATACATTTCATTCACTCGTGCTATCGGAGCCTCACACTCAGTGAGTGGAAGACAGGAGCGGTACCGACTTAGCTACGAACACCCACAATAAGATATGACCCTGGAGAGAGAACTGGTACCCATCTGGGCCCCCCTCTCCTGGGGCATCACATTAGTTTGGTGGGGTCCCATACAAGTTGAAACACCCCAGTTGCATACCATGTGTGTATGGGACCCTCTCTTATTGTGGGTATTGGTAGTTAGGTCAGTAGAACCTTGTCTTCCACTCCTGTTGTCGCGGGTTTCCAGGCTTCGATGGTACAGGTAAATGAAATGTTATTTCCACATTCATTGTGTGCAACTAATGTATATACATATATACGCGCACACATACAGTTAAAGCTTTACTAGATGGTGGGTAGAAGAAGTTGTTAGGTGTGTGTGAAGGCTCACAACACATGGTTGAGAGATGACAAGAGACGTGTGAAGGCTCTCCCGACACACTCCGCCTCACACCTCCCCCGTAGCCACACAACACACCCCAGCAAACAATGGGTGTGTTTGTTCCTCACATGCACGATCATCATACCAAGCAAACATTGATAACTCATTATACACTTCAACACTACTTTATACTGCACAACTGATACAATGGTGTACTCGCCTAGTGGTGAGTAAGGGAGAGATGAGCCACGGCTCTTGGGTCCCGCCTCTCAAAACCCAGTGTAGAGGTGATGATGCCATGTGACGGCCTTAACACCACACACGCTCCAGTAAATCACAGACATCACGCAGTGAGCCTCACTGTGTTCCCGCACCACAAGCAACCATCAGGGCGTGGAGAGGGGGGGGGGAAAGCGGCTAGTGAGGGGGGAGGACGGGGTTGGACCATAATAGTGGGGCACGAATGGCGGTAAGGGGGGGCGGGGGAGGAATAATAATAGGGGGGGGGGTAGTAGAGGCAGAGGAACTAACGTAATGATAACGTTCACTGCTCCACAAGTCACGCAACTCTTCAACTTGTTTATATCACAGACACAGACATACACAGACAGAGAGGTTGTGTTACTGTATCCCGTGTCTAAGGTCTCACTAACCTCACGCCAACACATTCCACAACCCCCCTACACCTCCACATTTCCTGTCTACAAAATCCACTACTCCACCACACACCTTCAAGGTCAAACAATCCCCGCTCATTCTCTCTCACATGGGTAGGTCTCTGGGCATGTATACAGCTGCCCTGGACTATATGAAGGGTTACAGTGTCAAGAGATAAGCTCATTACAATCCCCATCTCACAGGATGGTTAATACTGCACTTTGATGAGCCGCCTACACTGCCAAACCCTGGCTGCCTAGAGGTAAATACCGGTTTAAAAATAGTATTGTTGATTTATGGAGCAAATTACCAGGTAACAACACAACCCAGCTGTTTCAAGGTTATTATAATGTGTGTGTTATAAGTGTACACATCTGGGGTGGTATATAGAGCGCCTGGCACGGGGCAACAGGCCTCCTGTCGTTACTTGTGGTATCCTCTTATGATAACGGATAAGATTGGATAAGATAAGGACAACTACAGGTACCTCGTACTGACAGGCGTCAAGGGAATAATGACGGGATATTCAACACTCTTAAACACCAAGTCCACTCAGGTGAGCATGCAGGGAGTGAGGAGGCTCGGGTCCGTGTTGGATCATCATGAATGATGAGACTTGATGCTGCTGCTACTGCTGCTACTGCTGCTGCTGCTGCAGGAAGGTGTGAAGAGTCATCACTTCCGTTACTGGCGGGTGTGTGGGAGGAGCTCCGGTGGTGGTGATGGTGTTGGTCCAGTACACGAGTGATGACCGCGGGTCATGCTAGCAGTGTTAACACCCAGTACTCTGCCACTGTGAGAGTCCTCACCTCCTGCCTCAGGCAACACTAGACCAGCCTCACCCTGGTAGTTACCCATCACACTGTGGCACGCTCTCTGCTCATCACCACACTCTCCCACACACAAATCTACGCCCTTCAGATGAGTTGCTGTCAGTGTCAAAATGTCCATCCTGTAGTGAGAAAACCTCCCATACAACACTACAGTTTGGTACAAACTTGGTACCCAAGTGAGGACTTGGAAACATTTTTTTGGAGTCAATATTAAAGACGTGAGAGTCATTAAGTAGTGACGTGCTGGAGGCAGACTCCATACACAGTTTCAAGTGTTGATATAAGACATCAACACTCACCAACTTTCATACTAGTTGACCGATGGTCTTAAGAGATGGGACCAAACAGCTCAAGCTCAACTCTTGTAAGTGCAATTAGGAGAGTACACACACACACACACACCTCACACACCTAACTAACCTTTTGGAATTCTATCTATGATAAAATAACGAGGATAAGACAGGACAGAGATGGTTGGGCATACTGCATATTTCTGGACTGCCAAAAAGCCTTTGATACAGTAACGCACATGAGACTGCTGTTCAAACTCGAGAGGCAGGCGGGGGTGGGAGGAAAGGTCCTAGCATGGGTAAGGAACTACCTAACCGGAAGGAGCCAAAGAGTTACGGTAAGGGGGGGGCGAGAAGTCTGACTGGCGAACAGTAACAAGTGGAGTACCTCAAGGATTGGTGCTGGGACCAATTCTATTTCTAGTATATGTTAACATGTTTACAGGAGTAGAGTCCTACATGTCGATGTTCGCGGATGACGCAAAGTTGATGAGAAGAGTTGTGACATAAGGATTGCAGGATCCTCCAAGAGGACCTGAACAGGTTGCAGAGATGGTCAGAAATGGCTACTGGAGTTCAACACGAGCAAATGTAAAGTTATGGAAATGGGACTAGGAGATAGGAGACCAAAGGGATGTAACGGGGGGTGGGGGAAATAGCTCTATCTTGTCCATTATTCCACCCCCCAGTTAACTAACGAAGCCGGGGGAAACAGCTCTCTCTAGTCCGTTATCCCGTCTCCAGTTAGCTAACTATTCTAGAGCACTCCCAGAGTTCCTAAGGCAACCTCTCTCGTTCAACACCTTGTAACCTAGGTATTTGACTACCTAGGTGCTAAGACTACAAGGCACCGTAACTTGACCAGCTACCCGAAACTCTAGAGAGAACTCTAGAATACATAATCATTGCCACAAACGTACAAGAGAAAACGAAAGGAAAGAAATGAATAGTGAAGTAATTAGTGAGGGTTTGGGGTGAGAGGCAGAGAGGTGGGAGGAGCGAGGAGGGTCATTAGTTGAAAGTGAGAGTTCAGAGAGGGGTGGAGGGAGAGGTGTAGATAGGTAGAAGTAGAAGAGTAGATAGTAGAAGTCGAAAGTAGATAGTAGAAGACGAAATGCTGCCACCATCCATTCATGATCATTACATACAAGACAAGGAATGGAACTTGCCTGTATCACAAAATTCTCAAAGGATGTTATCATGAGTTCATTATTAGTATGTTCCCTCTGTACCATGTATCAACTCCAAACAAGTACTCATTAATATCTTGAATCTAGTAACCACCGAGGCTTTCTCACCTCAACTCAAAGCTCTAGGGAACAAAGACGATTTAAATAATAAGTTCATGTATTTCACATACTAAGTATCATAATATAAGCAATCCAATTAAAATGTTAAAGATTAATATTCAAAGTGAGTCATCATCCAAGAATTCGAGAACCCTACAACTTGACTGCCCCTGATCATCACACAACATATGTAAACACGACCAGGTCACCTTAATGCTCAACTCACCGAGGACTGAGTAAGTCAAATAGAGAGGGGGGGGGGTCTGTACCTTGACAGAGACTGTCTCGCCCCTGCCGGCCGACAGCCTCCCTGCTAGGGACGTCTTCTCTGCTCTGCTGTCTGCTGTTCTCTTAATGCTTCAATGCTCTATGCTCCCTCAGTATATATTGGGGACCCTAGAACTAACTCCGCCCACAAGTAGATAGCCTCCGGCACTACCAAGCCACTCCTTAAACGTCGGCATGTTTGAAGGCTACCAGACTACAATTATAAGCTTAGCGGAAGCAAGGTGAAATTCTCATGATCTGACCTCAGGTCACTTGGGGTCATTAACGGTTTGAGGTGTGAGATCTCAGGCAGACAACTGGCGCCTCTCGGATCCTTGTCTGTGACTCGTGTACTCTATGTATGTATTAAACTAAACCAAACACTTTTACAGTGTTACAGGGACAGTACACAATGAAGGGGAACAGCCTACCTGTGACGACGCGAGAAAGACCTGGGAGTGGACGTAACACCTAATCTATCTCCTGAACCACATATAAATAGGATAACGACAGCAGCGTACTCTACACTGGCAAAAGTTAGAACATCATTCAGAAACCTAAGTAAGGAGGCATTTAGAGCGCTTTACACTGCCTACGTGAGGCCAGTCTTAAAGTATGCCGCCTCATCATGGAGTCCCCCATCTGAAGAAGCATATAAGGAAACTGGAAAAGGTTCAGAGGTTTGCAACGTGACTCGTCCCAGAGTTACGAGGGATGGGGTATGAGGAGCGCCTGAGGGAACTGTGCCTTACGACATTAGAAAGAAGAAGGGAGAGGGGGGGGGGACATGATAGGAACGTATAAAATACTCAGGGGGATTGACAGAGTGGACATGACGAAATGTTCACACGGAATAGTAACAGAACGAGGGGACATGGGTGGAAGCTGGAAACTCAGACGAGTCACAGAGATGTTAGGAAGTTTTCTTTTAGCGTGAGAGTAGTGGGAAAATGGAATGCACTTAAGGAACAGGTTGTGGAAGCAAATACTATTCACAATTTTAAAACTAGGTATGATATGGAAACAAGACCAGAGTCATTACTATAAACATCCGATGCTCGAAAGACGGGATCCAAGAGTCAATGTTCGATCCTGCACACACAAATAGGTGAGTACAACTAGGCGAGTACACACACACACACACACACACACACACACACACACACACACACACACACACACACACACACAGTGAAGAGTGTGCGTGTGTTGGCTGGAGTGAAAGGGAAGGTACTCCGTTGAATACAGGAGTACCTAAGCAACAGGAGACAACGAGTCAGCGTGAAGGGTGAGGTCTCAGATTGGCGAGACGTCACGAGTGGAGTCCCGCAGGGGTCAGTCCTTGGACCTATACTGTTTCTGATATATGTAAATGATCTCCCAGAGGGTATAGAATCGTTTCTCTCAATGTTTGCCGATGATGCAAAAATTATGAGGATTGAAACTGAGGACGATAGGAGGCGGCTACAAGATGACCTAGACAGACTGAGTGAATGGTCCAATAAATGGGTGTTGAAGTTCAACCCGAGTAAATGCAAAGTAATGAAACTAGGCAGTGAAAACAGGAGGCCAGACACAGGATACAGAATAGGAGATGAAGTACTTAATGAAACGGACAGAGAAAGATCTAGGAGTTGATATGACACCAAACCTGTCTCCTGAAGCCCACATAAAGAGAATAACGTCTGCGGCATATGCGAGGCTGGCTAACATCAGAACAGCGTTCAGGAACCTGTGTAAGGAATCATTCAGAACCTTGTACATCACATATGTAAGACCAATCCTGGAGTATGCGGCCCCAGCATGGAGCCCGTACCTTGTCAAGCACAAGACGAAGCTGGAAAAAGTCCAAAGGTATGCCACTAGACTAGTCCCAGAACTAAGAGGCATGAGTTACGACGAAAGGCTGCGGGAAATGCACCTTACGACACTGGAAGACAAGAGTAAGGGGAGACATAATCACAACCTACAAAATTCTCAGAGGAATCGACCGGGTAAACAAGGATAAACTATTCAACACTGGTGGGACGTGAACAAGGGGACAGGTGGAAACTGAGCACCCACATGAGCCACAGAGACGTTAGAAGGAACTTTTTCAGTGTCAGAGTAGTTAACGGATGGAATGCATTAGGAAGTGATGTGGTGGAGGCTGACTCCATACACAGTTTCAAGTGTAGATATGATAAGAGCCCAGTAGGCTCAGGAATCTGTACACCAGTTGATTGACAGTTGAGAGGCGGGACCAAAGAGCCAAAGCTCAACCCCCGCAAACACAAATAGGTGAGTACACACACACACACACACACACACACACACACACACACACACACACACACACACACACACACACACACACACCTCCCCCTCCACCGTTGCAGCACAAAAGCACCATGTCTGAGATAATGAGGATGACGAGGCACTACACTTCAGTTGGTGGTCACATTAGCCAGTGAGAGTGTCCAGCCACGCCCGGGTAATGTCCAGCGGGCATGTGCCCCCACGGGCGCCCACCTGGTATGGGCCACCACAGTCAACACCTGAGGCGTCTCCGTTGTCAAGGCAACCAGCGTCCCGCGCCTCGCCCTGCGCAATGATTGGTCAACACCAGGAGACGTTTGCCTAATCCTCTCTCATTGGTGGATGTCATTATACACACGATCATATTCTGGAAGCTCCACTAACTTATACGGCTCTTTACGCAATGTTCATCTTATATTCTGGACCTGGTGAGAATATGATGATATGAACATTACCAGAGACGGAAGGTGTTCATTATACAGGTGTGTGTGAACGCTGCCGCAGGTGAACATTACGTAACCCCCCCCCCCACGGCTCCTGGTGACTGACACACTCACCACCTTAAAGGTCACACTTACTCCAAGCCTAAACACACACACACACTGTAGCTCTTGTGTTCATCTTAGTTGTGACCACCACCTTAAGTTCCCCACAACCCCCCCCCCTCCGGTGGAGGTCAAGGCATGCACCGCCTGCCAGAACCACTAGTCAGATGGGTCAATATACCACACCTCACACATGGACACCATCTCACACCTCCCCAACCACTTCTGGGGTAAATAATGAAGCCGCACTTCAACTGGTCGGTAGAGCAGCGGCCTTAGCGAGTATCTTGCAACGTCGGAGTTCGATCCCCGATGGTCAAAGTGGTTGGGGTCCCTTCACTCCGTCCTCGTATGGCTCCCAAGTGGTGTATAGTCATACTGGCTCAGCGTTTTCTCCTGACACGTGTCCTGAGAGTGAATACCAAGTGTGAGCTACAGGAGAGCCAGTAGTGTGTCATTAGGGTGTCTCCAATTGCAGTATTACCCGTCCACTACGTGTACAGAATCTCACCACTAGTAATTAATGAACAAGATGGAATTCTCAGTGGTTGGCTGAGGCACGCCTCTATCCCCCCTCCCCTCCCCCCCCACACGCAAGCTAGCACCCCACACCCTCACCCAAGCTAGCACCCCTCACCCTCACCCAAGCTAGCACCCCACACCCTCACCCAAGCTAGCACCCCACACCCTCACCCAAGCTAGCACCCCTCACCCTCACCCAAGCTAGCACCCCACACCCTCACCCAAGCTAGCACCCCACACCCTCACCCAAGCTAGCACCCCTCACCCTCACCCAAGCTAGCACCCCACACCCTCACCCAAGCTAGCACCCCACACCCTCACCCAAGCTAGCACCCCACACCCTCACCCAAGCTAGCACCCCTCACCCTCACCCAAGCTAGCACCCCACACCCTCACCCAAGCTAGCACCCCACACCCTCACCCAAGCTAGCACCCCACACCCTCACCCAAGCTAGCACCCCACACCCTCACCCAAGCTAGCACCCCACACCCTCACCCAAGCTAGCACCCCACACCCTCACCCAAGCTAGCACCCCTCACCCTCACCCAATCTAGCACCCCACACCCTCACCCAAGCTAGCACCCCTCACCCACACGCAAGCTAGCACCCCTCACCCACACGCAAGCTAGCACCCCTCACCCACACGCAAGCTAGCACCCCACACCCTCACCCTAGCTAGCACCCCACACCCTCACCCAAGCTAGCACCCCTCACCCAAGCTAGCACCCCACACCCTCACCCAAGCTAGCACCCCACACCCTCACCCAAGCTAGCACCCCACACCCTCACCCTAGCTAGCACCCCACACCCTCACGCAAGCTAGCGCCCCTCACCCACACGCAAGTGAGTGAGTGACATGTGAGAGGCAAGGAATGAGACGGGTTAGTGGGAGACATCACGTACCTCAAGGATTGGTGGGTCAACACGGGCGGGCGGGCGGGCGGGAACAAAATGTCACATACTGTAATGTCTAATAGATGATAAAGAGGCCACACCTAAAACACACATTATATAAAAAGATTAAGCCCCTGTGACAATGGAAGATATCGTAGTGGTTATCAAGGGCACGCTGTCCGTTTGTCCTCTTACAAATTACGTCGCAATTTGGCCGTTTGTCCTTCTGGTCGAAAATACACCTAATTTGAAAATGAAAAAAATTAAATAAACTTGCGAATTTTATTATCCAAAACTAAGTTAAGGTTCCTCTGGTAGGGTAGGGGGGGGAAATTATCATAAAGTTTCAAAACGTTATGAAAAAGGTTAATTGCAGGAAGGGTGAGAGGGAAGAGGAGTGGAGGGTTAGTGGTGGAGAAACTATAGACACAGAACACTAAGAGAGCAGAGAAAGATACCAGAGCGCCAGGAATGAATACGTCAGGGTGAGAAGAGAGGTAGAGAGGCAATATGAAAATGACATAGCGAGCAAGGCAAAGACTCAACCCAAACTGCTGCATAGCCACATCACGAGGAAAACAAGTGAAGGAACAGGTAATGAAACCGAGGATAGGGCCAGAAAGATTCAGTACAAACGACAAGGAAGTGTGTGAGGAACTCGATAAGAAATTCCAGGAAGTCTTCACCTCAGAGCAAGGAGAAGTCCCAGAGATAAGGGAGGGAACATCAAACCAGACACCATTGGAGGAGTTTGTGATTATCAGTGGGAAGGTGAGGAAGTATCTGCTAAAGTTGGACGTGACAAAGGCTATAGGCCCAGATAGAATTTCACCATGGATACTAAAGGAAGGAGCAGAAGCTCTGTGCCTGCCACTCTCCATAGTGTGCAACAAGTCACTGGTAACAGGTGAACTGCCAAAAACTTGGAAGACGGCCAATAAAGTCCCAATATACAAGAAAGGTGATAGGCAGGAGGCACTGAACTACAGGCCAGTGTCCCTAACTTGCATTCCATGCAAGATAATGGAGAAGATTGTGCGAAAAAAGCTAGTGGAACATCTGGAGCGGAAGAACTTTGTAACACAACATCAACATGGGTTCAGGGATGGCAAATCATGCCTAACAGGTTTAAGAGAGTTCTATGCCCAGGCAACAAAAATCAGGCAAGAGAAAGAGGGCTGAGGAGACTGCATATTTCTGGACTGCCAGAAAGCTTTTGACACAGTACCCCATAAGAGACTAGTGCACAAACTGGAGATGCAGGCAGGAGTGAAAGGGAAGGTACTCCACTGGATAAGGGAGTACCTAAGCAACAGGACACAGCGAGTCACCGTGAGAGGTGAGGTCTCGGAGTGGCGGGGAGTCACCAATAGAGTCCCACAGGGATCAGTCCTTGGACCTATACTGTTTCTGGTATACGTAATTGATCTCCCAGAAGGAATTGACTCGTTCCTCTCGATGTTTGCTGATGACGCAAAAATTATGAGGATCAAGACTGAGGAGGATAGTACGAGGCTACAAGATGACCTAGACAAACTGAAGGAATGGTCCGACACATGGCTACTAAAGTTCAACCTAGGTAAGCGTAAGGTAATGAAACTATGAGGAGGAACTAGGAGGGCAGTCACTGGATACCGAATGGGAGATGAAGTCCTTCACGAAACGGACAGAGAAAGATCTAGGAGTTGATATCACGCCAAACCTGTCTCATGAAGTCCACATCAAAAGAATAACATCAGCGGCCTATGCAAGGCTGACTAACATCAGAACTTCTTTCAGAAACCTGTGTAAGGAATCCTTCAGTACCTTGTATACCACATATGTAAGACCAATCCTGGAGTATGCAGCCCCAGCATGGAGCATATCTAGTCAAGCACAAGATGAAGCTAGAAAAAGTCCAGAGGTATGCCACTAGGCTAGTCCCAGAGCTAAGAGGCATGAGTTATGAGGACAGACTACGTGAACTGCACCTCCCGTCGCTGGAAAACAGAAGAGCTAGGGGAGACATGATCACCACATACAAAATTGTCAGGGGAATTGACAGGGTGGACAAGGAAGCATTATTTAACACGGGTGGTACACGCACAAGGCGGGGACAGGTGGAAAGCGAGTACCCAAATGAGCCACAGAGACATTAGAAGGAACTTTTTCAGTGTCAGTAGTTAGTAAATGGAATGCATTAGGAAGTGATGTGGTGGAGGCTGACTCCATACACAGTTTCAAATGTAGATATGACAGAGCCCAGTAGGCTCAGGAACCTGTACATCAGTTGATTGACGTTGAGGGGGGGGGGGGGGCCAAAGAGCCAGAGCTGAACCCCCGCGAGCGCAACTAGGTAAGCGCGCGCGCGCGTGCACACACACGCACACGCGTGCGCGCACACACACACACGCGTACAAACACACACACGCACACGCGTGCGCACACACACACGCGTACAAACACACACACACACACACACACACACACACACACACACACACACACACACACACACACACACACACACACGCGCGCGCGCGCACGCGCACGCGTTTTGCCTCACCACAAACGTACTAACCCAATGAACCCACCTAACCTATCGAGGCCGATGCATAGAAAACGTGAATATTACGTCACCGTAATTGTTAAAGAGTGTCATGTTGAGGTGATGGATCAATTAGTGGGGAGGTAAAGACCGGCTCAACATGGTAGCCTCCGCACCGTTTACACAGTACTTACAGTACTAATTTTCAAGAGGAAACTAGATTTATTCCTGCAAGGAGTGCCGGACCAACCGGGCTGTGGTGGGTATGTGGGCCTGCGGGCCGCTCCAAGCAACAGCCTGGTGGACCAAACTCACATAAGTCAAGCCTGGCCTCGGGCCGGGCTTGGGGAGTAGAAGAACTCCCAGAACCCCATCAACCAGGTATCACCAGTACCCAGGTGGACCAGTGTACGTGTCCACGGCACACACAATTACAAATTATAATTTGGTGCCATTGAAAACAACGGTAAAGGTTTTATATTTATGTTGGTAAGGAAGTTTAGCCCTACCATCGTGGGTCTACTACACTAAGGCCTACCACAGTACATGCGCTCTACTAGCTCCAGGAATATTGAACTTAGTTTTTTTTTAGCTTTATTTTTCTGCACTCTTTAAAAAAGTGAACATTACAAATTATAATTGTGTATTACGTCAATATATGTAGGAAGGTGCACATTGTTACAATATGTAGTGTCTGGCCAGGGGGGGGGCCAGAGGTGTTACTGTACCTTATGTGACGTGTGGTGAACTGTTAGTAACGCTTGGGGAGGGAACTGTCCTACAGTGGGGAGAGGGGGGGAGGGGGGTGAATAATGTGGAGGGGGGGGGGGGACTGTGCCACAGCTAATTTATTATTATTATTTTCTACCACAGACGTGGCCACACATTTACAATGCTAACCAGCATATATACATTTTCTTCTGTCCTCCATGGACAGGGTTAGAGAAGTGTTAAACATACAGTTCAAGGGTTTATTGAACACTCAACCACAGAAGGTGATTGTAGTGCTTTTAAAATGCTAATCTAACCTACATACGTAAATACATAGATACAGAGAGTTCCGTGTGTCCCACAGGGGAGTGAGGGGGCCCGGGGCCCCTAATGTAAGGGACACAGAGGGGGGGAGAGGGAGGGGGGGGGGTGTTAAGACACACCAGATGGAACCAGTCTCCAGGAAAATGTCAACCACCACAAAGAAAATTAAAGTTTCAGGAGGAAGGTCTGGTACGTGTGGCTCTAGTCCTGTTCTCAGCTGACATGTCTTACCCGTGCCCGAGGGCGTACCTGAGGGCGTGCCTGAGGGCGTGCCTGTGGGCGTGCCTGAGGGCGTGCCTGAGGGCGTGCCTGAGGGCGTGCCTGTGGGCGTGCCTGTGGGCGTGCCTGTGGGCGTGCCACTGGCGGTGCCCGTGACAATCGCGGGCACGGGAACACACAAGCTATTGTATGACGTAACACACACTAAATGTGTCACGACTGAAAAGGTAGACTGGTGGTGGTGGGAGCCCCCGGGTGTGAGGGCCGCTGGACCCCGCCCTCAACACCACATCAGTCACACAGGTCCCACAACGGCTGGAGATAGTCGCCGCACGCTACCAAGTGACTTACAGTCCCTGAGAATGACCTTGACCATCAACATGTCTCTCAGTAACACACACACACACACACAACATGTATGTGCGGGGGTCCAACACCAGGAGGTCAATGGTCACACTGATCCAGACGCACACAGACGTACACGCACCCCTTCAGAACGCGCGCGCGCGCGCGCGCGCGCGCACACACACACACACACACACACACACACACACACACACACACACACACACACACACACACACACACACACATTAAAGTTTTACTTTAATGTAAATAGTAAACTTTTAAAACTAGGTATGATAGGGAAATGGGACAGGAGTCATTGCTGTAAACAACCGATAGCTAGAAAGGCGGGATCCAAGAGTCAATGCTCGATCCTGCAAGCACATATAGGTGAGTATATAGGTGAGTACACACACACACACACACACACCTCACCAGCGGCGTGGATACCTTACGCTGGGTTCCTGCCGGTAAGTACTGAAAGGTAAGTATCTGAACCGGATCTGTCCCACAGTGGCGGGCCGTGTGTGGGAGGCTGCACAAGTATGGTGTAAGGCCAGGGAAACCCGCCACCATCCTCCCACCCCACACACCACCGCGAGAGGCACACACACACGTGGGGGAGGGGGGGCCTGGTAGCCTGGTGGATACCGCGCAGGATTCTTAATTCTGTGGCGCAGGTTCGATTCCCGCACCAGGGGGGAATGGGCAAAGTTTCTTTCACCCTGAATGCCCCTGTTACCTAGCAGTAAATAGGTACCTGGGATTGCTACTTTCAGGGGGAAACAGGAGAAGCAAAAAATGACATCACAGATCAGTCTGCTACCTGGAAGAGCTTCACCTGCTTGAGCAAGCCCGTGAGCTCCTGCCTGTAGAGAGGTTACCTCCCTGGGAGGATGACTCATGCAAGATCATCATCAATGAAATGGCAATGAAAAAATCCAACATGATACCACAAGAAATGTGGCACAAGTATCTCGAGGAAATTTATAAAGAAGCCGGAGATGAAGTAGATCAAATCTACACTGACGGGTCATGTAATTCTGTCAATGGCATGGCTGGTGCAGCATACACGGTAATTAAGGATAATGCTTTCCAACGCAGAAATGAAGAAAAAGCACGTATTGAGAACTATGCCTCTTCAACGCAAGCAGAGCTAACTGCCATTGTTATGGCGTTAAGGTTTCTTGAACGGAACACTAATGGTGCAGTGATTTGCACCGATTCAAAAGCAGCACTGCAAAGCCTAAGTAAAAATCGGGCAGAAAATCTTGCAATAGTCGCTGAAATTAAGAGAGATGTGAGAGTACTTACCAATCAGGGAAGAGTCATCAAGTTTCTGTGGATCCCCTCCCATGTTGGAATATGTGGGAATGAACGAGCAGATGTGCTGGCTGCTGAAGGCGCTGAAGGAGACCATATTGAATACTTCATACCCAAGACTCAACTACAAATTAGAGGTATTGTCAGGCAACATCACCGTGACAAGGTAACTGAGGAAAGGAGGATAGAAGCACAAACCAGTGAATCTGTACAATGGTACAACATGGTTGCAGCTGGCAATCCCAATCATTATGGACGAAGGAGGAGGAGGACGAGGGAGAGAATCAGTAATAGCGAGAATCCGTCTTGGATACAAATATCCATGGAGATACGGAATGGAAACAACAGTTGATCAGCGAAGTTGTAGAATCTGTGGTGAGAGTGACGGACACCGCCTTGACCACTATCTACGTGAATGTGAACACCTGAGAGACATTAGGAATAACTGTAGAATAATAAACTCCACATTGTTTGAGTTAGGAAAACACTATGTCAAATGTTGATACTGTTCTTAAAAGATTTCCTCATTTTGCACCTGCAAGATAACGTAAGCTTTTAAGGGTTGATAGATAATAATCTTCTTGTTTGAGGAGCTGTTCACTTGAGACAGTTAAGCAAGTCCCAGCTGTGTCTGGGTACAAGTGACAGGATGAACAAACCAGCGGGTTTTCTTCCTATTGGGGAGTGTTGTACATGCTGCTATGGCGGTGTGTCCACTCACAGGATGAGTGGCGCTGCCCAATACTGTCACTATGGCGGTGTGTCCATTCACAGGATGAGTGGCGCTGCCCAATACTGTCACTATGGCGGCGTGTCCACTCACAAGATGAGTGGCGCTGCCCAATACTGTCACTATGGCGGTGTGTCCAATCACAGGATGAGTGGCGCTGCCCAATACTGTCACTATGGCGGTGTGTCCACTCACAAGATGAGTGGCGCTGCCCAATACTGTCACTATGGCGGTGTGTCCACTCACAGGATGAGTGGCGCTGCCCAATACTGTCACTATGGCGGTGTGTCCACTCACAGGATGAGTGGCGCTGCCCCATAAACTCGCCCCTCGGGGCAAAATTAAAAAAAAAAAATTAAATTTAGGTACCTGGGAGTTTAGTCAGCTGTCACGGGCTGCTTCCAGGGGTGTGTGTGTGTAGTGTGGAAAGCAAAAAGTAGTTAGTAAACAGTTTATTGACAGACGAGAGGCGGGTCGAAAGAGCAAAGCTCAACCCCCGCAAACATAACTAGGTGAATACACACACACACACACACACACACACACACACACACACACACACACACACACACACACACACACACACACACACACACACGTGTGTGGATTGAGGAGGATTGAAACAGAGGATGATAGTAGGAGGCTACAAGATGACCTGGATAGACTGAGTGAATGGTCCAACAAATGGCTGTTGAAGTTCAACCCGAGTAAATGCAAAGTAATGAAACTAGGCAGTGGAAACAGGAGGCCAGGCACAGGATACAGAATAGGAGATGAAGTACTTAATGAAACAGACAGAGAGAAAGATCTAGGAGTTGATATCACACCAAACCTGTCTCCTGAAGCCCACATAAAGAGAATAACGTCTGCGGCATATGCGAGGCTGGCTAACATCAGAACGGCGTTCAGGAACCTGTGTAAGGAATCATTCAGAATCTTGTACACCACATATGTAAGACCAATCCTGGAGTATGCGGCCCCAGCATGGAGCCCGTACCTTGTCAAGCACAAGACGAAGCTGGAAAAAGTCCAAAGGTATGCTACTAGACTAGTCCCAGAACTAAGAGGCATGAGTTATGAGGAAAGGCTGCGGGAAATGCACCTCACGACACTGGAAGACAGAAGAGTAAGGGGGGACATGATCACAACCTACAAAATCCTCAGGGGAATCGACCGGGTAAACAAGGATGAACTTTTCAACACTGGTGGGACGCGAACAAGGGGACACAGGTGGAAGCTGAGTACCCAAATGAGCCACAGAGACGTTAGAAAGAACTTTTTCAGTGTCAGAGTAGTTAGCAAATGGAATGCATTAGGAAGTGATGTGGTGGAGGCTGACTCCATTCACAGTTTCAAATGTAGATATGATAGAGCCCAATAGGCTCAGGAATCTGTACACCAGTTGATTGACGGTTGAGAGGCGGGACCAAAGAGCCAGAGCTCAACCCCCGCAAGCACAATTAGGTGAGTACAATTAGGTGAGTACACACACACACACACACACACACACACACACACACACACACACACACACACACACACACACACACACACACACACACACACACACACACACAAACAAAACCCTCGAGACATTGACACAAGGAAAGGCATTGCAGGTCTGGAATCAGGATAAGCTGATAATTTTAAATGCCTACAGCCCACCAGCAACACTACAGCCCACCAGCAACACTACAGCCCACCAGCAACACTACAGCCCACCAGCAACACTTGGACAAAGTGCGTGCGCCTGTGTTGTTACCTAATTGTACTCGCCTAGTTGTGTTTGCGGGGGTTGAGCTCTGGCTCTTTGATCCCGCCTCTCAACCGTCAATCAACAGGTGTACAGGTTCCTGAGCCTACTGGGCTCTATCATATCTACACTTGAAACTGTGTATGGAGTCAGCCTCCACCACATCACTTCCTAATGCATTCCATTTGTCTACTACTCTGATACTGAAAAAATTCTTTCTAATGTCTCTATAGCTCATTTGGGCACTCAAATTTCCACCTGTGTCCCCTAGTGCGTGTGCCCCTTGTGTTAAATAGCCTGTCTTTATCTACCCTATCAATTCCTTTGAGAATCTTGTATGTGGTGATCATGTCCCCTCTAACTCTTGTCTCCTCCAGTGACGTGAGGTTTAATTCTCGAAGTCTCTCCTCGTAGCTCATGTCTCAGCTCGGGTACTAGTCTGCTGGCAAACCTTTGAACCTTTTCCAGTTTAGTCTTATGCTTGACTAGATATGGACTCCATGCTGGAGCCGCATACTCCAGGATTGGCCTGACATATGTGGTATACAACGTTTTGAAGGATTCCTTACACAAGATTCTAAAGGCCGTTCTTATGTTAGCCTACTTGTCATATGCCGCTGATGTTATCCTCTTGATATGGGCTGCAGGAGACAGGTCTGGCGTGATATCAACTCCCAGGTCTTCCTCTCTCTCAGACCCTTGAAGTATTTCATCTCCCAAATGATACCATGTATCTGGTCTTCTGCTCCCTACACCTATCTTCATTGCATTGCATTTGCTTGGGTTAAACTCTTAACCATTTGTTCGACCATTCCTGCAGCTTGTCCAGGTCTTCTTGAAGCCTCAAGCTGTCCTCCTCTGTCTTAATCCTCCTCAATTTTGGCGTCGTCAGCAAACATTGAGAGGAACGAGTCTATGCCCTCTGGGAGATCATTTACGTATATCAAACAGGATAGGTCCGAGTACAGAACCTTGTGGGACTCCACTGGTGACTTCACACCAATCTGAGGTCTCACCCTTCACTAACTCTCTGCTTCCTATTGCTTAGGTACTCCCTTATCCACTGGAGCGCCCTACCAGTTACTCCTGCCTGTCTCTCCAGCTTATGCATCAGCCGTTTATGGGGTACTGTGTCAAAGGCTTTCCGACAATCCAAAAAATGCAGTCCGCCCATCCTTCTCTTTCTTGTTTAATCTTTGTCACCTGGTCGTAGAATTCTATTAATAAATTAAGCCTGTAAGGCAAGATTTACCCTCACTGAACCCATGTTGATGGGTTGTCACGAAGTCTCTTCTCTCCAGATGTGTTACTAGGTTTTTTCTCACAATCTTCTCCATCACCTTGCATGGTATACAAGTTAAGGACACTGGCCTGTAGTTCAGTGCCTCTTGTCTGTCACCCTTTTTGTATATTGGGACTACATTAGCCGTCTTCCATATTTCTGGTAGGTCTCCCGTCTCCAGTGACCTACTATACACTATGGAGAGTGGCAAGCAGAGCGCTCCTGCACACTCTTTCAGTACCCATGGTGAGATTCCGTCCGGCCCAACAGCCTTTCTCACATCCAGATCAAACAGATGCCTCTTGACCTCATCTCCTGTAATTTCGAACCCTTCCAAGGCCGCCTGGTTTACTGCCATCTCTCCTAGCGCAGTGACCTCTCCTTATTCTATTGAGAAGACCTCCTGGAACCTCTTGTTGAGTTCCTCACACACCTCTGTCGTTCTCTGTGTACCTGTCCTCACCCGTTCTAAGTTTCATCACCTGTTCCTTCACCGTTTTCCTCCTGATGTGACTGTGTAGTAGTTTTGGTTCGGTCTTGGCTTTATTAGCTATATCATTTTCATACTTTTTCTCAGCTTCTCTTCTCACACTAACATACTCGTTCCTGGTTCTCTTATCTCTCTACTGTCTGGTGTTCTGTTTTTTCGGAAGTTCCTCCACGCCCTTTGGTTCGGCTCCTTTGCTTTCATACTCCTTTGCCCTATTAAACCACGGATTCTTCTTTTGCTTCTGTTTTTTCCTGTAGAGCCGGGGTAAACCTGTTTACTGCCTCCTGACACTTTTGGGTGACATAGTTCATCATGTCTTGTACGGACTTGGTTGCGAGTTCTGTGTCCCATGGTATATTCCTTAGGAATTTTCTCATCTCAATTTCCCTTTCGTTACACCTGCCCTTTGTTTCCTAGTTCTTTTTGGGGGGATAATTCCTAGCTCAACCAGGTACTCAAAGCTCAATACACTATGATCACTCATTCCCAAGGGGGCTTCTATCTTAACTTCCCTTATATCCGACTCATTTAGGGTAAATATCAGATATATCAAAGCTGGTTCATCCTCTCCTCTCACTCTTGTCGGTCCCTTGATGTGTTGGCTTAGAAAGTTTCTTGTTGCCACGTCCAGCAGCTTGTGCGCGCGTGCGCATGTACTCACCAATTTGTACTCGCCTATTAATGCTTGCGTGGGTTCAGCTTCGGTTCCTTGGTCCCGCCTCTCAACCGTCAATTAACTGGTGTACAGATTCCTGAGCCTATTGGGCTGTATCATATCTACATTTGAAACTGTGTATGGAGTCAGCCTCCACCACATCACTGCCTAATGCATTCCATCTGTTAACTACTCTGACACTGAAAAAGTTGTTTCTAACGTCCCTGTGGCTCATTTGGGTACTCAGGTCCCACCTGTGTCCCCTTGTTTGTACCACCAGTGTTGAATAGTTTATCCTTGTCTACCCTGTCAATTCCCCTGAGGATTTTGTAGGTAGTAATCATGTCTCCCCTTACTCTTCTGTCTTCCAGTGTCGGAAGGTGCATTTCCCGCAGCCTTTCCTCATAACTCATGCCTCTTAGTTCCGGGACTAGTCTAGTGGCATACCTTTGAACATTTTCCAGCTTCGTCTTGTGCTTGACAAGGTACGGGCTCCATGCTGGGGCCGCATACTCCAGGATTGGTCTTACATATGTGGTGTACAAGGTTCTGAATGATTCCTTACACAGGTTCATGAACGCTGTTCTGATGTTAGCCAGCCTCGCATATGCCGCAGACGTTATTCTCTTTATGTGGGCTTCAGGAGACAGGTTTGGTGTGATATCAACTAGATCTTTCTCTCTGTCCGTTTCATTTAGTACTTCATCTCCTATTCTGTATCCTGTGTCTGGCCTCTTGTTTCCACTGCAGTTTCATTACGTTGCATTTACTCGGGTTGAACTTTAGCAACCATTTGTTGCACCATTCATGTGTACATGTGCGCGTGTACACAGTACTGGGCCGCGACGCACCAATATTTACTACGATACAAACACAACCTTGACACACAAATGTGGGTAGTCCGCTCTTAACAAGCACACATTCCTTTATGTAATTAACGGTAAACACAACAAACTGAACTAAAAGCTGCACAAACAAGAAGGGTAAAACAACGCCGCGTTTAGTAGTGTTACTTATGTAGCCAGATGTGAGTGTTTGAGTCATTTCTATCAGCCTAGGCCTACCACACTGGCCTCGTCCAGTAAGCACAAGAAGGTTCTCTATGATCACAGCCTTCACCAATATTATTACCCCCTAAGTCCTCCTCCAACGGTGCCACGTGTACCCACTCTACATCACACTACATACACATAGTGCACTCACACACCCATTATCTACAACTGTTATACTACAGCTCCAGAGACAAACTATACCACTCTCTCATCCTTTGTATATGACACCAGGAGTTTTATGAGAGTAGACAACGTAGAGGACACGGCAAATCTCCAGTCACATGTAGATCAGGTCTTTCTATGGGCTACAGAAAATAGTGTTAACGAAGATCATGCGCTCCAGTTCCAGCTCATGCGCTACGGAAAAAATAAAAAAAAAAATGAAACCACGTACAAAACTCAGGCAAATCATAACATAGAACGAAAAGGCAATGTAAAGGATCTGGGTGTACTCATGTCGGAAGACCTTACCTTTAAAGAACACAATAAAGTAGCCGTCACAACTGCAAGAAAAATGACAGGTTGTATAACAAGAACTTTTCACACTAGAGATGCTATACCGATACTTTTCAAAACGCTTGTGCTCTCTAGAGTGGAGTACTGCTGCACAATGACAGCACCTTTCAAAGCTGGAGAAATTGCTGACCTGGAGAGCGTGCAGAGATCCTTTACTGCTAGAATCCACTCAGTAAAACATCTAAATTACTGGGACCGACTAAAGAGCCTAAATCTGTACTCCCTTGAGCGCAGGCGGGAGAGATACATAATAATTTACACGGGAAAATATTAGAGGGGCTGGTCCCAAACCTGCACACAGAAATAACATCACATGAGACCAGAAGACATGGCAGGATGTGCAGAATACCCCCGTTGAAGAGCGGAGGTGCAACAAGTATTCAGAGGCAACATCAGAGGCCCGAGACTGTTCAACACGCTTCTACTACACATAAGGGACATAACTGGCCGACCCCTCACAGTGTTCAAGAGAGAACTGGATACACACTTCCAAAGGATACCTGATCAACCAGGCTGTGACTCATACGTCAGGCTGCGAGCAGCCGCGTCCAACAGCCTGGTTGACCAGTCCAGCAACCAGGAGGCCTGGGCGAGGACCGGGCCGCAGGGACGCTAAGCCCCGAAACCATCACAAAGTAACCACAAGGTAAGGTACCTAATATAGAATATACAGGTACTTATTATGCTAGCAACAGCGAATATTTGGCCTAGGCTGTCTCATAAACAACATTTTGTCTATGCCTCAAAAAAACAATTAATGGTAAAGCCATCATGTGTGTGTTCTCTTATGTAACCCAGTGACCAAAACAGCCGCAACACGCAATTCAATTTCAATTTCTTTATTATGCACCCCATACCCATCCCGGGGGCGGTGGTGTAAAGGGTTACAGAGGCACATGATCGGTTCAGGAACTGAACCCTCTAGTTCGTTTAGCTAAGCCGGTAATCTTTTGAAGCTAGCTACACAATTAGTAATGTTATATATACATGTACACACATACTTACGTCTACATATACAATCACTTACACAAATACACACCAATAATATTTTGTATAAAGTGATCAACAAGAGGGTCACAACAGTCACTATACAAGGCACTTTACATCTATGGTGAGTCACACAGTTACTAGTCTTGCTCCACACCCACCCAACTGGGCGGCAGCTTTACAGTCATGTGCTCCACACCCACCCAACTGGGCGGCAGCTTTACAGTCATGTGCTCCACACCCACCCAACTGGGCGGCAGCTTTACAGTCATGTGCTCCACACCCACCCAACTGTGCGGCAGCTTTACAGTCATGTGCTCCACACCCACCCAACTGGGCGGCAGCTTTACAGTCATGTGCTCCACACCCACCCAACTGGGCGGCAGCTTTACAGTCGTGTGCTCCACACCCACCCAACTGGGCGGCAGCTTTACAGTCGTGTGCTCCACACCCACTCAACTGGGCGGCAGCTTTACAGTCATGTGCTCCACACCCACCCAACTGGGCGGCAGCTTTACAGTCATGTGCATGCATTACCTACAGTAAGCAAATTTTGGATACTTCGCTAAGATTTCGGGCAGCACATCATTATGAATGAAGTACTTACACATTTCTTGGACACTATTGATGGTGTTATCTCTGAATTCCGCGATTTTTCACATTCCATTATATAATGACGCAAAGTATGCGAATAGTTCTGTTGACAGTTTACCTTTAGTCAAATCTACATCAGCAGATGTTACAAATTCCCAGAGGTACTTGTAGCCGAGCCTAAGCCTAGCAGTGGTAACATCTAGAAGTCTGCTAACATTACTGGATGACCCATAGACGTGCGGTACTTCCTGCATAATAGAATGATGATAGATGGAGTAACTGGTGTGAATTTCACTTTGCCTCAAGTCTCTGCAATTTAGTTGATGTTCCTGGGATATTGCTGCCCTCAGGCTGCTCAAAGGCAGTCCAAGTTGGTAATCAATTCCCTCTTTACGAGCAAAAGTCTTGGCCAACTCATCAGTTCAATCATGCATTCGGAGACCAATATGGGAAAGAATCCACAGGAGAAACTCTCTTCATTATATCTGTGTCTAGCTTCAGAGATAAGCACGCCACAGTTATGCCTTGGGGAGCTGAGGGCAGTCAAGGATGACAAGGAGTCACTTACAATTAGCGTGTCAATTTCCCAAGTGTAAAGATTTACAAAATGGACAATATTATTTTAGAATAATTTAACACAGTCGGGACCGCCCTCCCACCAGCCCCCATTCCCGTATATTCCACCATTCATTACTCTTCAGCTGTGATTGGATGGGGAGGGGGGGGGAGGGGGTGCATACGGTGTGGGTTGACGCCGCTATGGGCGGGGTGCGGGTGGGCGGCTGGGTGGGGGTGGGAATATAGTTGGTGAAGTGGTCGTCAAAGTGATGTGGGTGGTTGTGTGGTAAGCAAGGCAGAGTGCCGGGTAGGGGCAAGAATAAGGATGTGATTGCGATTAGGATTGTAATGTGGATGGGTGGGGGTGTGGATAACCGAGGGATGGCCATACGATGGGTGGGGGTGTGGATAACCGAGGGATGGCCATACGATGGGTGGGGGTGTGGATAACCGAGGGATGGCCATACGATGGGTGGGGGTGTGGATAACCGAGGGATGGCCATACGATGGGTGGGGGTGTGGATAACCGAGGGATGGCCATACGATGGGTGGGGGTGTGGATAACCGAGGGATGGCCATACGAATAATGTGGGTGTAAAAATAAATAAAAAATAAATAAAATAAATAAATAATAAAGGGCCGGGCAGAGGTGACCATTTACGAGTGCAGGTGTAAGAAGACACTTGTCTGAGCCAGCCGTGCACCACCAAGGCCACACACCAGTGATGCTTCACCGACGTGCACCACCAAGGCCACACACCAGTGATGCTTCACCGACGTGCACCACCAAGGCCACACACCAGTGATGCTTCACCGACGTGCACCACCAAGGCCACACACCAGTGATGCTTCACCGACGTGCACCACCAAGGCCACACACCAGTGATGCTTCACCGACGTGCACCACCAAGGCCACACACCAGTGATGCTTCACCGACGTGCACCACCAAGGCCACACACCAGTGATGCTTCACCGACGTGCACCACCAAGGCCACACACCAGTGATGCTTCACCGACGTGCACCACCAAGGCCACACACCAGTGATGCTTCACCGACGTGCACCACCAAGGCCACACACCAGTGATGCTTCACCGACGTGCACCACCAAGGCCACACACCAGTGATGCTTCACCGACGTGCACCACCAAGGCCACACACCAGTGATGGTTCACCGACGTGCACCACCAAGGCCACACACCAGTGATGGTTCACCGACGTGCACCACCAAGGCCACACACCAGTGATGCTTCACCGACGTGCACCACCAAGGCCACACACCAGTGATGCTTCACCGACGTGCACCACCAAGGCCACACACCAGTGATGCTTCACCGACGTGCACCACCAAGGCCACACACCAGTGATGCTTCACCGACGTGCACCACCAAGGCCACACACCAGTGATGCTTCACCGACGTGCACCACCAAGGCCACACACCAGTGATGCTTCACCGACGTGCACCACCAAGGCCACACACCAGTGATGCTTCACCGACGTGCACCACCAAGGCCACACACCAGTGATGGTTCACCGACGTGCACCACCAAGGCCACACACCAGTGATGCCTCACCGACGTGCACCACCAAGGCCACACACCAGTGATGCTTCACCGACGTGCACCACCAAGGCCACACACCAGTGATGCTTCACCGACGTGCACCACCAAGGCCACACACCAGTGATGCTTCACCGACGTGCACCACCAAGGCCACACACCAGTGATGCTTCACCGACGTGCACCACCAAGGCCACACACCAGTGATGCTTCACCGACGTGCACCACCAAGGCCACACACCAGTGATGCTTCACCGACGTGCACCACCAAGGCCACACACCAGTGATGCTTCACCGACGTGCACCACCAAGGCCACACACCAGTGATGCTTCACCGACGTGCACCACCAAGGCCACACACCAGTGATGCTTCACCGACGTGCACCACCAAGGCCACACACCAGTGATGCTTCACCGACGTGCACCACCAAGGCCACACACCAGTGATGCTTCACCGACGTGCACCACCAAGGCCACACACCAGTGATGCTTCACCGACGTGCACCATATTACCATCAACGATAGTCAAGGTTAGATCACCATCGTCTGGGGTGTCCCGCCACACACCTGTTCCCATATACAAATTACATATGGTAACTGGGCCAACATGCTGCGTGCTACATCAGTAAATCGTTACTGCATTTGCACATATCTATGGATCATGGCCACAGTGTTAGGATAGAAGTGGTGCAGGTGACCTGGGGTGAGGTAAGTGACCTGCATACTAAGGCTCTACACGCCCCAGTGACGTCACAAATATGGGAAGAACCAATCAGATGATAGGTCACTGTAGAAGCTACATTTGATTGGTACATTCACACCGACGTTCGGTGAGGCTAACAAGCAAGGCTTGAGATCAGTGCGGGCCGCCAGCATCCTCCTCACCCAACATAAGAACCATGGGCTTTGTGCTTTGCGGGACCAAAGAGCCAAAGCTCAACCCCCGCAAGCACAACTAGGTCATTACGTGCCCTTGCAGTACTAACATTAAGCTAGCGAAGCAGTGAGGAAGGTAGCCGTGGTGTTGGTGTGGACACATCACCACCATTACACACACACATCTGGAGAAACAACAGTGAAGGAACAGGCAATGAAACTGAGGATAGGGGCAGACAGATTCACTACAAACGACAAGGAAGTGTGAGGAACTCAATATGAAATTCCAGGCGGTCTTTACATTAGAGAAAAGAGAAGCTTCGGAGATAAGGAATAGTTAAGCAGGCACTACTAGAGGAGTTTGGGATTACCAGTGGGAATATAAGGAAGCTCTTGCTAGAGTTGGATGTGACAAAGGCTATAGGCCAAGATGGAATATCACCATGGATACTAAAGGAAGGAGCAGAAGCACTCTGCCAGCCACTCTCCATGGTGTGTAACAAACCACTGGTAACAGGTGAACATCCAAACATTTGGAAGACGGCACATGTAGTCCCGATATAAAAGAAAAGGGATAGACAGGAGGCACTGAACTACAGGCCAGCGTCCCTAACTTGCAAACCATGCAAGTTCATGGAGAAGATTGTGCGAAAAAAGCTAGTGGAACATCTGGAGCGAAGGAACTTAGTGACAACAACATGGGTTCTGGGATGGCAAGTCATGTCTTACACGATTAATTGAATTTACGACCCGGCAACAAAAATCAGGCAAGAAAGGGAAGGGTGGGCAGACTGCATATTTTTGGACTGTCAGAAAGCCTTTGATAAAGTACCACACAAGAGACTTGTGCAAAAGCAGGAGGTGCAAGCAGGAGTGATAAGGTAAGGTACTCCATTGCAATGACAAGGGAGTACCTCAGTAACAGAAGACTGAGTCACTGAGGGGTGAGGTCTCGGTTCAAGTATGTTTATTGAGACAAGAAATACATCTCAAAGAGAGAGTAGCTTAGGCTATTTCTACCCCCCTAATGTGGTCTCAGATTGGCGAGGAGTCACCAGTGGAGTCCCGCAGGGATCAGCCCTTTGACCTATACTGTTTCTGATATATGTAAATTATCACCCAGAGGGTATAAAATCGTTCCTCTTATTGTTTGCTGATGATGGAAAAATTATGAGGAGGATTAAGTCGGAGGAAGATAGTATGAGGCTACAAGATGACCTAGACAAACAATGAAAGGTCCAACAAATAGCTACTAAAGTTCAACCCGAGTAAATGTAAGGTAATGAAACTAGGCGGAGGAAACAGGAGGCCAGACATAGGATACCGAATGGAAGATGAAGTTCTTCATGAAACGGACAAAGATCTAGGAGTTGATATCACACCAAACCTGTCTCCTGAAGCCCACAAAAATAATAACATCGGCGTGTGCAAGGCTGGCTAACAGAACTGCCTTCAGACACATGTGCAAGGAATCATTCAGAACCTTGTATACCACATATGTAAGACCAATCCTGGAGTATGCGGCCCCAGCATGGAGCCCGTACCTTGTCAAGCACAAGACGAAGCTGGAGAAGATTCAGAGGTATGCCACTAGGCTAGTCCCAGAACCAAGAATCATGCATTACGAGGAAAGGCTGCATGAAATGCACCTCACGACACTGGAAGACAAGAGTAAGGGGAGACATGATCACTACCTACAAAATACTGAGGAATTGACAGGGTAGATAAAGATAGACTAACACGGGGGAACTCTAACAAGGGGACACAGGTGAAAACCGAGTACCCAAATAAGCCACAGGGAAATTAGAAAGAACTTTCAGTGTCAGAGTAGTTAACAGATGGAATGCAATAGGCCGAGATGTAGTGGAGGCTGACTCCATACACAGTTTCAAGTGTAGATATGATAAGAGTCCAGTAGGCTCAGGAATCTGTACGCCAGTTGATTGACAGTTGAGAGGCGGGACCAAAGAGCCAGAGCTCAACCGCCGCAAGCACAACTAGGCGAGTACAGCAGACGACAACCAATAGTGCGCAACGGTTACGGAACTGCGGCAACATGAGAGCTGATAATCGCTGGCCCGGCGACTCGCACACGCGCGCGAGCACTCCCCCCCCCCCCCCCTCCCTGGCTTTATGAATGCATTAGGCAGTGATGTGGAGGAGGCAGACTACACAGTTTCAAATGTAGATTTGATAGAGCCCAATAGGCTCCCGAATCTGTACACCAGATTAAACAGTCGAGAGGCGGGGCCAAAGAGCCAAAGCCCAACCCCCGCAAGCACAACTAGACGAGTACACACCTGGCGTGAGTGAGCAGTGGCGTCTGAGACTGGAGCACCCAGGCATGTCTTACAAGTCCTGCTCAGTCGTGCAAGTGTAGCTATATGTGTAGCTTTCACCATGTGTACCTATATTATATGTACGAGATTACATTGTTTATGCATGTAAATTGATGTCCCAAGTATCACATTGTAACTCCTATAATCCCAATTACGGCTGTGACGTCATAAATGTAGTATTAACACCCTGACGAAGGTTTGCATCGTTCTGCAGGAGTGACCTATTAGTTGTGTGTAAGACACTTCGTAAACAACTCCCCAAACCCTACACGTAGCATTACATTGTAATAGTTACTTTAATTACATAAACCTGTCGGCCCCATCATGGAAACACATTCACGCTAGTACTATATAAAAATATATATATCTAAGGAAACCGAGACTTAACTCCATGCACAAATACAGGTCCAACACACACTACCAATAGTCAGGCGAAAATATTAATTTGGATTCTATCGTGTTGCTCCACTCTTTACACAGGATAATCTCTAAGCTGTCTGTCGTATTGCAACTGCCGATACTGTAAGCAGAGGTGATCCAGATAAAGTCATTTTAAACCATTCCTGGCATCAGTCTGGGATGCATCATTTTATACTGGATTTGCTGAAAAATTATTTCCCAGAGTGGTACTCTGAAGAATATCATTTGCACGCACAAATTGGTGCGTGCGAAGACGGTACTCATTGGATATAAATTAGGTAAGTTTAGAGTCAGGAATGACCAGGGAAAATACTGGTTTAGAAACATGTTTGTTGATTTACGGGTCAAACTATTCTAACAATACAGGTTGACTCAATAGATAGTTTCACGCTCAGGTTAACACATGTATGAATGAGTTTGGGAGGATATCAATGGGAGCTGCCTCGTATGGGTCAACGCTGTTTCCTTTATTCTTATGTATTCTTATTATTCTTATGTATATTTATTCCTTAGTGAAATAAAGATATTTATCAGAAGGCCAATTAAAATAGATGTTATTTGGTTACTGAGCAAAAACTTAAATAATTGTTTTTTATCTTCAAATTTGATTCACATAAACACGGGTAAAGTCATTGCATGGAATCCAAAACCATCTTTTATTGACCTTAAGTGCCAAAATTTTAAGCGCACCATTAAGTACTCAACGTTTCAGGTCCATACTGCCAAGTGCTCTACAAATTATAATTTCCATTGTCGGTGACAGGAAGCCTGTACTGAAATTTCTCCAGGTTTTCCTAGGCCAACTACTGATCGTCCCCATGAAACGACCCACAACAGTTCCCTATGAGTACCCATGTTACAGCTTGCTGAACAATACTATCAGGTAAAAGTAAACTTGCCCAATCGTCTCTGTTCTACCCATAGAGAGAATCATGGTACAAGTCTAGGATATAGACCACCGCCATGATTAGGCAAAATTTTAAATAAATTTTGTTAATAATACTGTGCCATAGACCTCAACTCTAAACAATCTAGTCCGTTCACTTGGAAACAAAATGTTTAAAACCCATAACAATTCACAAAGTATAACTACCAAGTCTAAAATTACCGCAAATTCTTAAAGTTAAAGTAACTATCGAGATAATACCAAAATGATAGAGTAGTTTAGGCTATGTTCACCCTCCATTGGTAAGGCGGCTTTCAATTATATAAAAACAGGACATTTCGGGACGAGCATCGGTAGAATTAATTCCCCAAGTTACGAAATCTACGAATAGAAAATAGCCCTTTAATATTAATGTGCAATTGTTTTTCACAAAATAAAATACACTGTACAAATAAATGGATAACAAGCAACCCAATTCACAGTAAATTCCATTACATGGACAACATGTGCAGTAGTGTACCCGCCGGAAGCCTGGGTAATCTGAATCACGCCTGCCGGAAGCCTAGTCAAATACAGTACATGTGCACTGTACAGTAAAAACACAGTACATGTGCACTGTACAGTAAAAACACAGTACCTGTGCACTGTACAGATGTATTGTACAAATCAGTCCAGTAAATTTACCGGGAGCCTAGTCCAGATAATTATCAGAAGAAATTACCTTACCTAGGCTTGCGGGTAATCAACATGTGCCACTCTGAAGCAGACTTGATACAAGACAACTTGTCCGCAACGCCACAATCCTGGCCAGAGTGAACAAGTGTGCTGGGCGGCGGTCACACTTGCACACCCCACCCGTACGAGTGAACATGTGAACATAATTATGTAAATGAGGCCCAGCGCCGGGCAGACCGTAGCCCCGTACTCAACCACTTGTACTTGTGAACAGTATTGATGAACCAATTACCCGCTCACGTTAAATTGGGGTAATTTGGATAAATTATTAATTAACCCACACTGCAGTTACCATTAACCGCGGGTTAACGTTGTTAGTTTAATGCCGCGCGTTAGCAACGACTGGAAAGGCTCGCTTCCTGTTCAACGTCTTCCAACGGAAGTGCTCACCCCTCAAAGATATACGAGGAAATTTCAACAAACTTCTTATTTTTCAATGTGTCGTGGTTTACTCTGTATGGAAAATGAATTTTCTAAATGTACACCGGCTTTAGAACATGTCTGGGCGGGATAAATGTCGTTAACTGCAGTAACACTTGGACCTTATACAAGATTTTGGCAAAATCAACGGTAAACAAAAATTGACAGCCTTTTTTTTGGCCGCAGAAACCCTAGGACATAGGAGCTGCTGGGACAGAGGGCGTGGGACCTGCTGGGACAGTGGGCGTGGGACCTGCTGGGACAGTGGGCGTGGGACCTGCTGGGACAGTGGGCGTGGGACCTGCTGGGACAGTGGGCGTGGGACCTGCTGGGACAGTGGGCGTGGGACCTGCTGGGACAGAGGGCGTGGGACCTGCTGGGACAGAGGGCGTGGGACCTGCTGGGACAGAGGGCGTGGGACCTGCTGGGACAGAGAGCGTGGGACCTGCTGGGACAGAGGGCGTGGGACCTGCTGGGACAGAGGGCGTGGGACCTGCTGGGACAGAGGGCGTGGGACCTGCTGGGACAGAGGGCGTGGGACCTGCTGGGACAGAAGGCATGGGAGCTGCTAGGGCAGAGGGCGTGGAATGTCCGCAATTGTGATTGATTTCCAGCTCCTGCAGGAGGGAGGTCGGGCCGACCCTCCTGAGGGAGGCCATGCCGGCCGCCCCCAGCACTTCTTTCATCCTTTTCTCCTATTGCCCATAATGACGACGCTACCTACCTGGGCAGGGCAGTGTCCCTCGCTCTCCACTACCATCCAGCGCCTCCACGAATACCGACTTGCACTTCGCTGGCAGGGAAGACCAGCAGAATCTCACCAACACGACAAGATGATTTTTCTGTGTGCGTGATGAGAGCGGAGCGAGACGTATACCCTCCACGGCAGTCAGGGCGGCACTGAAACTCTTCTCGACGCCAGGGTCGATGGTTGCCGCAAACGTTGCCGATTGCATAATTTTCATCTCCAATTTTTATCGTGTTTTCTCATTCTCTCCGTCTCTCTCTCTTATGTAGGTGGTGGAAGGGTGCTAAGGGGAAAAAATAGTGTGGATATTTTATTTGGGGGGTTGTAACCAAGGGCCTTGTTCCAAGGTAGGAAAGATTTGCTTTTTTTTCCCCTGGCCAGGATGCTCAGCTGGGCGATGGTCGACGGTTGGGAAATTGGTGAGTGGCAACTCACGCTACTTTTGTTATCTCTTTTTATATATTTTCAAGTGTTTTTGTTTTGTCTCTCTCTCTCTCCTTCCCTCTTTTTTTGTTTTAAAATCGGCCCCCACCTTAAATCTCAGGCACTTAGTATCTTGGATATGCCCCTATAACCAGTGGTGAGAGGTAGACATTCACAGTGTTATCATGTCAATTATAATAGTCCCTAGAACACAGTGATAGAACACCCAACTGTTATTACCAGGTCTATGTTACCACAGTGGTCGACCTGGACACTCTTGACCACAGTGGACGACCTGGACACTCTTGACCACAGTGGTCGACCTGGACACTCTTGACCACAGTGGACGACCTGGACACTCTTGACCACAGTGGACGACCTGGACACTCTTGACCACAGTGGACGACCTGGACACTCTTGACCACAGTGGACGACCTGGACACTCTTGACCACAGTGGACGACCTGGACACTCTTGACCACAGTGGACGACCTGGACACTCTTGACCACAGTGGACGACCTGGACACTCTTGACCACAGTGGACGACCTGGATACTTCTTGACCACAGTGGACGACCTGGACACTCTTGACCACAGTGGACGACCTGGACACTCTTGACCACAGTGGACGACCTGGACACTCTTGACCACAGTGGACGACCTGGACACTCTTGACCACAGTGGACGACCTGGACACTCTTGACCACAGTGGACGACCTGGACACTCTTGACCACAGTGGACGACCTGGACACTCTTGACCACAGTGGACGACCTGGACATTTCTTGACCACAGTGGACGACCTGGACACTTCTTGACCACAGTGGATGACCTGGACACTCTTGACCACAGTGGACGACCTGGACACTCTTGACCACAGTGGATGACCTGGACACTCTTGACCACAGTGGACGACCTGGACACTCTTGACCACAGTGGACGACCTGGACACTCTTGACCACAGTGGACGACCTGGACACTCTTGACCACAGTGGACGACCTGGACACTTCTTGACCACAGTGGACGACCTGGACACTCTTGACCACAGTGGACGACCTGGACACTCTTGACCACAGTGGACGACCTGGACACTCTTGACCACAGTGGACG
This sequence comes from Procambarus clarkii, assembly GCF_040958095.1. Taxonomy (NCBI): domain Eukaryota; kingdom Metazoa; phylum Arthropoda; class Malacostraca; order Decapoda; family Cambaridae; genus Procambarus; species Procambarus clarkii. The sequence goes on along the minus strand of NC_091189.1, from coordinate 27,798,739 downwards.
ACCTGGACATTTCTTGACCACAGTGGACGACCTGGACACTTCTTGACCACAGTGGATGACCTGGACACTCTTGACCACAGTGGACGACCTGGACACTCTTGACCACAGTGGACTGACCTGGACACTTCTTGACCACAGTGGACGACCTGGACACTCTTGACCACAGTGGACGACCTGGACACTCTTGACCACAGTGGACGACCTGGACACTCTTGACCACAGTGGACGACCTGGACACTTCTTGACCACAGTGGACGACCTGGACACTCTTGACCACAGTGGACGACCTGGACACTCTTGACCACAGTGGACGACCTGGACACTCTTGACCACAGTGGACGACCTGGACACTTCTTGACCACAGTGGACGACCTGGACACTCTTGACCACAGTGGACGACCTGGACACTCTTGACCACAGTGGACGACCTGGACACTCTTGACCACAGTGGACGACCTGGACACTCTAGACCACAGTGGACGACCTGGACACTCTTGACCACAGTGGACGACCTGAACACTTCTTGACCACAGTGGACGACCTGGACACTTCTTGACCACAGTGGACGACCTGGACACTCTTGACCACAGTGGACGACCTGGACACTCTTGACCACAATGGACGACCTGGACACTCTTGACCACAGTGGACGACCTGGACACTTCTTGACCACAGTGGACGACCTGGACACTCTTGACCACAGTGGACGACCTGGACACTCTAGACCACAGTGGACGACCTGGACACTTCTTGACCACAGTGGACGACCTGGACACTCTTGACCACAGTGGACGACCTGGACACTTCTTGACCACAGTGGACGACCTGGACACTCTTGACCACAGTGGACGACCTGGACACTCTTGACCACAGTGGACGACCTGGACACTCTTGACCACAGTGGACGACCTGGATACTTCTTGACCACAGTGGACGACCTGGACACTTCTTGACCACAGTGGACGACCTGGACACTCTTGACCACAGTGGACGACCTGGACACTCTTGACCACAGTGGACGACCTGGACACTCTTGACCACAGTGGACGACCTGGACACTCTTGACCACAGTGGACGACCTGGACACTCTTGACCACAGTGGACGACCTGGACACTCTTGACCACAGTGGACGACCTGGATACTTCTTGACCACAGTGGACGACCTGGACACTTCTTGACCACAGTGGACGACCTGGGCACTCTTGACCACAGTGGACGACCTGGACACTCTTGACCACAGTGGACGACCTGGACACTCTTGACCACAGTGGACGACCTGGACACTCTTGACCACAGTGGACGACCTGGATACTTCTTGACCACAGTGGACGACCTGGACACTTCTTGACCACAGTGGACGACCTGGGCACTCTTGACCACAGTGGACGACCTGGACACTCTAGACCACAGTGGACGACCTGGACACTCTTGACCACAGTGGACGACCTGGACACTCTTGACCACAGTGGACGACCTGGACACTCTTGACCACAGTGGACGACCTGGGCACTCTTGACCACAGTGGACGACCTGGACACTCTAGACCACAGTGGACGACCTGGACACTCTTGACCACAGTGGACGACCTGGACACTCTAGACCACAGTGGACGACCTGGACACTCTTGACCACAGTGGACGACCTGGACACTCTTGACCACAGTGGACGACCTGGACACTCTTGACCACAGTGGACGACCTGGACACTTCTTGACCACAGTGGACGACCTGGACACTCTTGACCACAGTGGACGACCTGGGCACTCTTGACCACAGTGGACGACCTGGACACATGACACACAGCCTGAATAAGGATTGTTATGTGTCCTGTAGAACAGTAGTCTATACGTCAATGGCTCCCAACCAAAGGACTCAGGTTTAGTCTCTGGGCAGGACAGAGACGGTTGGGCACATTTACTTTCACCTGATCCCGCTATTCACCTAGCAGTAAAATAGGTAAGCAAGAGTTATGGAATGGTGATGACTCAGGTTGTATCATGATTTACGTTTGTTGTTGTTTTAGATTCAGCTCCTGGGCCCTCAAGGTGTATGTAGCACGGGCTATGGTGAGCCCCGTAGTGGACTTACCTGGCACAGGAGCGGGCTATGGTGAGCCCCGTAGTGGACTTACCTGGCACAGGAGCGGGCTATGGTGAGCCTGTAGTGGACTTACCTGGCACAGGAGCGGGCTATGGTGAGCCCGTAGTGGACTTACCTGGCACAGGAGCGGGCTATGGTGAGCCCCGTAGTGGACTTACCTGGCACAGGAGCGGGGCTATGGTGAGCCTGTAGTGGACTTACCTGGCACAGGAGCGGGCTATGGTGAGCCCGTAGTGGACTTACCTGGCACAGGAGCGGGGCTATGGTGAGCCCCGTAGTGGACTTACCTGGCACAGGAGCGGGGCTATGGTGAGCCCCGTAGTGGACTTACCTGGCACAGGAGCGGGCTATGGTGAGCCCGTAGTGGACTTACCTGGCACAGGAGCGGGCTATGGTGAGCCCGTAGTGGACTTACCTGGCACAGGAGCGGGGCTATGGTGAGCCCGTAGTGGACTTACCTGGCACAGGAGCGGGGCTATGGTGAGCCCCGTAGTGGACTTACCTGGCACAGGAGCGGGCTATGGTGAGCCCGTAGTGGACTTACCTGGCACAGGAGCGGGCTATGGTGAGCCCGTAGTGGACTTACCTGGCACAGGAGCGGGGCTATGGTGAGCCCCGTAGTGGACTTACCTGGCACAGGAGCGGGCTATGGTGAGCCCGTAGTGGACTTACCTGGCACAGGAGCGGGGCTATGATGAGCCCGTAGTGGACTTACCTGGCACAGGAGCGGGCTATGGTGAGCCCCCGTAGTGGACTTACCTGGCACAGGAGCGGGCTATGGTGAGCCCCGTAGTGGACTTACCTGGCACAGGAGCGGGCTATGGTGAGCCCGTAGTGGACTTACCTGGCACAGGAGCGGGCTATGGTGAGCCCCGTAGTGGACTTACCTGGCACAGGAGCGGGCTATGGTGAGCCCCGTAGTGGACTTACCTGGCACAGGAGCGGGGCTATGGTGAGCCCCGTAGTGGACTTACCTGGCACAGGAGCGGGCTATGGTGAGCCCCGTAGTGGACTTACCTGGCACAGGAGCGGGCTATGGTGAGCCCCGTAGTGGACTTACCTGGCACAGGAGCGGGGCTATGGTGAGCCCCGTAGTGGACTTACCTGGCACAGGAGCGGGCTATGGTGAGCCCCGTAGTGGACTTACCTGGCACAGGAGCGGGGCTATGGTGAGCCCCGTAGTGGACTTACCTGGCACAGGAGCGGGCTATGGTGAGCCCGTAGTGGACTTACCTGGCACAGGAGGGGGGCTATGGTGAGCCCGTAGTGGACTTACCTGGCACAGGAGCGGGGCTATGGTGAGCCCCGTAGTGGACTTACCTGGCACAGGAGCGGGCTATGGTGAGCCCCGTAGTGGACTTACCTGGCACAGGAGCGGGCTATGGTGAGCCCGTAGTGGACTTACCTGGCACAGGAGCGGGCTATGGTGAGCCCCGTAGTGGACTTACCTGGCACAGGAGCGGGCTATGGTGAGCCCCGTAGTGGACTTACCTGGCACAGGAGCGGGCTATGGTGAGCCCGTAGTGGACTTACCTGGCACAGGAGCGGGGCTATGGTGAGCCCCGTAGTGGACTTACCTGGCACAGGAGCGGGCTATGGTGAGCCCCGAAGTGGACTTACCTGGCACAGGAGCGGGCTATGGTGAGCCTGTAGTGGACTTACCTGGCACAGGAGCGGGCTATGGTGAGCCCGTAGTGGACTTACCTGGCACAGGAGCGGGCTATGGTGAGCCCCGTAGTGGACTTACCTGGCACAGGAGCGGGCTATGGTGAGCCTGTAGTGGACTTACCTGGCACAGGAGCGGGCTATGGTGAGCCCGTAGTGGACTTACCTGGCACAGGAGCGGGCTATGGTGAGCCCCGTAGTGGACTTACCTGGCACAGGAGCGGGCTATGGTGAGCCCGTAGTGGACTTACCTGGCACAGGAGCGGGCTATGGTGAGCCCCGTAGTGGACTTACCTGGCACAGGAGCGGGCTATGGTGAGCCTGTAGTGGACTTACCTGGCACAGGAGCGGGCTATGGTGAGCCTGTAGTGGACTTACCTGGCACAGGAGCGGGCTATGGTGAGCCCCCGTAGTGGACTTACCTGGCACAGGAGCGGGCTATGGTGAGCCTGTAGTGGACTTACCTGGCACAGGAGCGGGCTATGGTGAGCCTGTAGTGGACTTACCTGGCACAGGAGCGGGCTATGGTGAGCCCGTAGTGGACTTACCTGGCACAGGAGCGGGCTATGGTGAGCCCGTAGTGGACTTACCTGGCACAGGAGCGGGCTATGGTGAGCCCCCGTAGTGGACTTACCTGGCACAGGAGCGGGCTATGGTGAGCCTGTAGTGGACTTACCTGGCACAGGAGCGGGCTATGGTGAGCCCGTAGTGGACTTACCTGGCACAGGAGCGGGCTATGGTGAGCCCCCGTAGTGGACTTACCTGGCACAGGAGCGGGCTATGGTGAGCCCGTAGTGGACTTACCTGGCACAGGAGCGGGCTATGGTGAGCCCGTAGTGGACTTACCTGGCACAGGAGCGGGCTATGGTGAGCCCCGTAGTGGACTTACCTGGCACAGGAGCGGGCTATGGTGAGCCCCGTAGTGGACTTACCTGGCACAGGAGCGGGCTATGGTGAGCCCCGTAGTGGACTTACCTGGCACAGGAGCGGGCTATGGTGAGCCCCGTAGTGGACTTACCTGGCACAGGAGCGGGCTATGGTGAGCCTGTAGTGGACTTACCTGGCACAGGAGCGGGGCTGGTGAGCCCGTAGTGGACTTACCTGGCACAGGAGTGGGGCTGGTGAGCCCGTAGTGGACTTACCTGGCACAGGAGCGGGGCTGGTGAGCCCGTAGTGGACTTACCTGGCACAGGAGCGGGGCTGGTGAGCCCGTAGTGGACTTACCTGGCACAGGAGCGGGGCTGGTGAGCCCGTAGTGGACTTACCTGGCACAGGAGCGGGGCTGGTGAGCCCGTAGTGGACTTACCTGGCACAGGAGCGGGGCTGGTGAGCCCGTAGTGGACTTAAGTGGCACAGGAGCGGGCTATGGTGAACCCGTAGTTGACTTAACTGGCACAGGAGCGGGGCTATGGTGAGCCCGTAGTGGACTTACCTGGCACAGGAGCGGGCTATGGTGAGCCCGCAGTGGACTTACCTGGCACAGGAGCGGGGCTATGGTGAGCCCGTAGTTGACTTAACTGGCACAGGAGGGGGGCTATGGTGAACCCGTAGTGGACTTACCTGGCACAGGAGCGGGGCTATGGTGAGCCCGTAGTGGACTTACCTGGCACAGGAGCGGGCTATGGTGAGCCCGTAGTGGACTTACCTGGCACAGGAGCGGGGCTATGGTGAACCCGTAGTTGACTTAACTGGCACAGGAGCGGGGCTATGGTGAGCCCGTAGTGGACTTACCTGGCACAGGAGCGGGGCTATGGTGAGCCCGTAGTGGACTTACCTGGCACAGGAGCGGGGCTATGGTGAGCCCGTAGTGGACTTACCCGGCACAGGAGCGGGGATCTTAACTCTTTCAGCTGTGCCATTCTGAATTTACTGACTTACGGTAAGAAATAAGCCTATGAGAACCTTCATCTGATGCCTCTTCTCCTAGCAGTTAAGTAGGTACCTGGCAGTTAGCGATGTGGGCTGCGTCCTGAGGAAGGTTAGTAGTAGGTGGCCTAAGGAGGGGGCGGGGGGGGGGGGAGTGAACGGGACAATGGGAATTTTAATCTGTAAACAATTTGAAACGAATTGTCCGTCAGCATGAATCATTAACCTTGGACGCCTGTGTCACTCCGGTATAAAAAGTGGGATTATAATTTCGGATATAAAAGCATTCCCAGGAAGGTCACATCCGGTTATTGCCTGCAGGCCATGGTGCGTAGAGCGGAGTTATCCTGGTAGTGTAGACTGTGTACCACCACCCGTCCCCAGCCCTCAACCCGTCCCCAGCCCTCAACCCGTCCCCAGCCCTCAACCCGTCCCCAGCCCACAACCCGTCCCCAGCCCTAAACCCGTCCCCAGCCCTCAACCCGTCCCCAGCCCTCAACCCGTCCCCAGCCCTCAACCCGTCCCCAGCCCTCAACCCGTCCCCAGCCCTCAACCCGTCCCCAGCCCTCAACCCGTCCCCAGCCCTCAACCCGTCCCCAGTCCTCAACCCGTCCCCAGCCCTCAACCCGTCCCCAGCCCTCAACCCGTCCCCAGCCCTCAACCCGTCCCCAGCCCTCAACCCGTCCCCAGCCCTCAACCCGTCCCCAGCCATCAACCCGTCCCCAGCCCTCAACCCGTCCCCAGCCCTCAACCCGTCCCCAGACTACAACCAGTCCCCAGACTACAACCCGTCCCCAGCCCTCAACCCGTCCCCAGACCACAACCCGTCCCCAGCCCTCATCCCGTCCCCAGACTACAACCCGTCCCCAGCCCTCAACCCGTCCCCAGACTACAACCCGTCCCCAGCCCTTAACCAGTCCCCAGACTACAACCCGTCCCCAGCCCTCAACCCGTCCCCAGACTACAACCCGTCCCCAGCCCTCAACCCGTCCCCAGACTACAACCCGTCCACAGCCCTCAACCAGTCCCCAGACTACAACCCTTCCCCAGCCCTCAACCCGTCCCCAGACTACAACCCGTCCCCAGCCCTCAACCCGTCCCCAGCCCTCAACCCGTCCCCAGCCCTCAACCCGTCCCCAGCCCACAACCCGTCCCCAGCCCTAAACCCGTCCCCAGCCCTCAACCCGTCCCCAGCCCTCAACCCGTCCCCAGCCCTCAACCCGTCCCCAGCCCTCAACCCGTCCCCAGCCCTCAACCCGTCCCCAGCCCTCAACCCGTCCCCAGACTACAACCCGTCCCCAGCCCTCAACCCGTCCCCAGCCCTCAACCCGTCCCCAGCCCTCAACCCGTCCCCAGCCCTCAACCCGTCCCCAGCCCTCAACCCGTCCCCTGACTACAACCCGTCCCCAGCCCTCAACCCGACCCCAGACTACAACCCGTCCCCAGACCACAGCCCGTCCCCAGCCCTCAACCCGTCCCCAGCCCTCAACCCGTCCCCAGACTACAACCCGTCCCCAGACTACAACCCGTCCCCAGCCCTCAACCCGTCCCCAGACTACAACCCGTCCCCAGCCCTCAACCAGTCCCCAGACTACAACCCTTCCCCAGCCCTCAACCCGTCCCCAGACTACAACCCGTCCCCAGCCCTCAACCCGTCCCCAGCCCTCAACCCGTCCCCAGCCCTCAACCCGTCCCCAGACTACAACCCGTCCCCAGCCCTCAACCCGTCCCCAGACAACAACCCGTCCCCAGCCCTCAACCCGTCCCCAGCCCTCAACCCGTCCCCAGCCCTCAACCCGTCCCCAGCCCTCAACCCGTCCCCAGACTACAACCCGTCCCCAGCCCTCAACCCGTCCCCAGCCCTCAACCCGTCCCCAGCCCTCAACCCGTCCCCAGCCCTCAACCCGTCCCCAGACTACAACCCGTCCCCAGCCCTCAACCCGTCCCCAGACTACAACCCGTCCCCAGACCACAACCCGTCCCCAGCCCTCAACCCGTCCCCAGCCCTCAACCCGTCCCCAGACTACAACCCGTCCCCAGACTACAACCCGTCCCCAGCCCTCAACCCGTCCCCAGACTACAACCCGTCCCCAGCCCTCAACCCGTCCCCAGACTACAACCCGTCCCCAGCCCTCAACCCGTCCCCAGACTACAACCCGTCCCCAGCCCTCATCCCGTCCCCAGACTACAACCCGTCTCCAGACCACAACCCGTCCCCAGCCCTCAACCCGTCCCCAGCCCTCAACCCGTCCCCAGACTACAACCCATCCCCAGACCACAACCCGTCCCCAGCCCTCAACCCGTCCCCAGACTACAACCCGTCCCCAGCCCTCAACCCGTCCCCAGACTACAACCCATCCCCAGACCACAACCCGTCCCCAGCCCTCAACCCGTCCCCAGACCACAACCCGTCCCCACCCCTCAACCCGTCCCCAGCCCTCAACCCGTCCCCAGACTACAACCCGTCCCCAGCCCTCAACCCGTCCCCAGCCCTCAACCCGTCCCCAGCCCTCAACCCGTCCCCAGACCACAACCCGTCCCCAGCCCTCAACCCGTCCCCAGACCACAACCCGTCCCAAGACCACAACCCGTCCCCAGCCCTCAACCCGTCCCCAGACTACAACCCGTCCCCAGCCCTCAACCCGTCCCCAGACCACAACCCGTCCTCAGCCCTCAACCCGTCCCCAGACCACAACCCGTCCCCAGACTACAACCCGTCCCCAGACCACAACCCGTCCCCAGCCCTCAACCCGTCCCCAGACTACAACCCGTCCCCAGCCCTCAACCCGTCCCCAGCCCTCAACCCGTCCCCAGCCCTCAACCCGTCCCCAGCCCTCAACCCGTCCCCAGACCACAACCCGTCCCCAGACCACAACCCGTCCCCAGATCACAACCCGTCTCCAGCCCTCAACCCGTCCCCAGACCACAACCCGTCCCCAGACCACAACCCGTCCCCAGACCACAACCCGTCCCCAGCTTTCAACCCGTCCCCAGCCCTCAACCCGTCCCCAGACCACAACCCGTCCCCAGACCACAACCCGTCCCCAGCCCTCAACCCGTCCCCAGCCCTCAACCCGTCCCCAGACCACAACCCGTCCCCAGACCACAACCCGTCCCCAGACCACAACCCGTCCCCAGACCACAACCCGTCCCCAGACCACAACCCGTCCCCAGCCCTCAACCCGTCCCCAGACCACAACCCGTCCCCAGACCACAACCCGTCCCCAGACCACAACCCGTCCCCAGCCCTCAACCCGTCCCCAGACCACAACCCGTCCCCAGCCCTCAACCCGTCCCCAGCCCTCAACCCGTCCCCAGCCCACAACCCGTCCCCAGCCCTAAACCCGTCCCCAGCCCTCAACCCGTCCCCAGCCCTCAACCCGTCCCCAGCCCTCAACCCGTCCCCAGCCCTCAACCCGTCCCCAGCCCTCAACCCGTCCCCAGCCCTCAACCCGTCCCCAGCCCTCAACCCGTCCCCAGTCCTCAACCCGTCCCCAGCCCTCAACCCGTCCCCAGCCCTCAACCCGTCCCCAGCCCTCAACCCGTCCCCAGCCCTCAACCCGTCGCCAGCCCTCAATCCGTCCCCAGCCATCAACCCGTCCCTAGCCCTCTACCCGTCCCCAGCCCTTAACCCGTCCCCAGACTACAACCAGTCCCCAGACTACAACCCGTCCCCAGCCCTCAACCCGTCCCCAGACCACAACCCGTCCCCAGACTACAACCCGTCCCCAGCCCTCAACCCGTCCCCAGACTACAACCCGTCCCCAGCCCTCAACCAGTCCCCAGACTACAACCAGTCCCCAGCCCTCAACCCGTCCCCAGACTACAACCCGTCCCCAGCCCTCAACCCGTCCCCAGACTACAACCCGTCCACAGCCCTCAACCAGTCCCCAGACTACAACCCTTCCCCAGCCCTCAACCCGTCCCCAGACTACAACCCGTCCCCAGCCCTCAACCCGTCCCCAGCCCTCAACCCGTCCCCAGCCCTCAACCCGTCCCCAGCCCACAACCCGTCCCCAGCCCTAAACCCGTCCCCAGCCCTCAACCCGTCCCCAGCCCTCAACCCGTCCCCAGCCCTCAACCCGTCCCCAGCCCTCAACCCGTCCCCAGCCCTCAACCCGTCCCCAGCCCTCAACCCGTCCCCAGACTACAACCCGTCCCCAGCCCTCAACCCGTCCCCAGCCCTCAACCCGTCCCCAGCCCTCAACCCGTCCCCAGCCCTCAACCTGTCCCCTGACTACAACCCGTCCCCAGCCCTCAACCCGACCCCAGACTACAACCCGTCCCCAGACCACAGCCCGTCCCCAGCCCTCAACCCGTCCCCAGCCCTCAACCCGTCCCCAGACTACAACCCGTCCCCAGACTACAACCCGTCTCCAGCCCTCAACCCGTCCCCAGACTACAACCCGTCCCCAGCTCTCAACCAGTCCCCAGACTACAACCCTTCCCCAGCCCTCAACCCGTCCCCAGACTACAACCCGTCCCCAGCCCTCAACCCGTCCCCAGCCCTCAACCCGTCCCCAGCCCTCAACCCGTCCCCAGACTACAACCCGTCCCCAGCCCTCAACCCGTCCCCAGACAACAACCCGTCCCCAGCCCTCAACCCGTCCCCAGACTACAACCCGTCCCCAGCCCTCAACCCGTCCCCAGCCCTCAACCCGTCCCCAGCCCTCAACCCGTCCCCAGCCCTCAACCCGTCCCCAGACTACAACCCGTCCCCAGCCCTCAACCCGTCCCCAGCCCTCAACCCGTCCCCAGCCCTCAACCCGTCCCCAGCCCTCAACCCGTCCCCAGCCCTCAACCCGTCCCCAGACTACAACCCGTCCCCAGCCCTCAACCCGTTCCCAGACTACAACCCGTCCCCAGACCACAACCCGTCCCCAGCCCTCAACCCGTCCCCAGCCCTCAACCCGTCCCCAGACTACAACCCGTCCCCAGACTACAACCCGTCCCCAGCCCTCAACCCGTCCCCAGACTACAACCCGTCCCCAGCCCTCAACCCGTCCCCAGACTACAACCCGTCCCCAGCCCTCAACCCGTCCCCAGACTACAACCCGTCCCCAGCCCTCATCCCGTCCCCAGACTACAACCCGTCTCCAGACCACAACCCGTCCCCAGCCCTCAACCCGTCCCCAGCCCTCAACCCGTCCCCAGACTACAACCCATCCCCAGACCACAACCCGTCCCCAGCCCTCAACCCGTCCCCAGACTACAACCCGTCCCCAGCCCTCAACCCGTCCCCAGACTACAACCCATCCCCAGACCACAACCCGTCCCCAGCCCTCAACCCGTCCCCAGACCACAACCCGTCCCCACCCCTCAACCCGTCCCCAGCCCTCAACCCGTCCCCAGACTACAACCCGTCCCCAGCCCTCAACCCGTCCCCAGCCCTCAACCCGTCCCCAGCCCTCAACCCGTCCCCAGACCACAACCCGTCCCCAGCCCTCAACCCGTCCCCAGACCACAACCCGTCCCAAGACCACAACCCGTCCCCAGCCCTCAACCCGTCCCCAGACTACAACCCGTCCCCAGCCCTCAATCCGTCCCCAGACCACAACCCGTCCTCAGCCCTCAACCCGTCCCCAGACCACAACCCGTCCCCAGACTACAACCCGTCCCCAGACCACAACCCGTCCCCAGCCCTCAACCCGTCCCCAGACTACAACCCGTCCCCAGCCCTCAACCCGTCCCCAGCCCTCAACCCGTCCCCAGCCCTCAACCCGTCCCCAGACCACAACCCGTCCCCAGCCCTCAACCCGTCCCCAGACCACAACCCGTCCCCAGATCACAACCCGTCTCCAGCCCTCAACCCGTCCCCAGACCACAACCCGTCCCCAGACCACAACCCGTCCCCAGACCACAACCCGTCCCCAGCTTTCAACCCGTCCCCAGCCCTCAACCCGTCCCCAGACCATAACCCGTCCCCAGACCACAACCCGTCCCCAGCCCTCAACCCGTCCCCAGCCCTCAACCCGTCCCCAGACCACAACCCGTCCCCAGACCACAACCCGTCCCCAGACCACAACCCGTCCCCAGACCACAACCCGCCCCCAGACCACAACCCGTCCCCAGCCCTCAACCCGTCCCCAGACCACAACCCGTCCCCAGACCACAACCCGTCCCCAGACTACAACCCGTCCCCAGCCCTCAACCCGTCCCCAGACCACAACCCGTCCCCAGACCACAACCCGTCCCCAGACCACAAGCCGTCCTCAGACTACAACCCGTCCCCAGCCCTCAACCCGTCCCCAGACTACAACCCGTCCCCAGCCCTCAACCCGTCCCCAGACTACAACCCGTCCCCAGACCACAACCCGTCCCCAGACCACAACCCGTCCCCAGACCACAACCCGTCCCCAGCCCTCAACCCGTCCCCAGACGACAACCCGTCCCCAGACCACAACCCGTCCCCAGACTACAACCCGTCCCCAGACCACAACCCGTCCCCAGACCACAACCCGTCCCCAGACTACAACCCGTCCCCAGACCACAACCCGTCCCCAGACCACAACCCGTCCCCAGCCCTCAACCCGTCCCCAGCCCTCAACCCGTCCCCAGACTACAACCCGTCCCCAGACTACAACCCGTCCCCAGACCACAACCCGTCCCCAGACTACAACCCGTCCCCAGACCACAACCCGTCCCCAGACAACAACCCGTCCCCAGCCCTCAACCCGTCCCCAGCCCTCAACCCGTCCCCAGCCCTCAACCCGTCCCCAGCCCTCAACCCGTCCCCAGACCACAACCCATCCCCAGTCCTCAACCCGTCCCCAGACTACAACCCGTCCCCAGACCACAACCCGTCCACAGCCCTCAACCCGTCCCCAGACCACAACCCGTCCCCAGCCCTCAACCCGTCCCCAGACTACAACCCGTCCCCAGCCCTCAACCCGTCCCCAGACTACAACCCGTCCCCAGCCCTCAACCCGTCCCCAGACTACAACCCGTCCCCAGCCCTCAACCCGTCCCCAGACTACAACCCGTCCCCAGCCCTCAACCCGTCCCCAGACTACAACCCATCCCCAGACCACAACCCGTCCCCAGCCCTCAACCCGTCCCCAGACCACAACCCGTTCCCAGCCCTCAACCCGTCCCCAGACCACAACCCGTCCCCAGACCACAACCCGTCCCCAGACTACAACCCGTCCCCAGCCCTCAACCCGTCCCCAGACCACAACCCGTCCCCAGACCACAAGCCGTCCCCAGACTACAACCCGTCCCCAGCCCTCAACCCGTCCCCAGACTACAACCCGTCCCCAGCCCTCAACCCGTCCCCAGACTACAACCCGTCCCCAGACCACAACCCGTCCCCAGACCACAACCCGTCCCCAGCCCTCAACCCGTCCCCAGACCACAACCTGTCCCAAGACCACAACCCGTCCCCAGCCCTCAACCCGTCCCCAGACTACAACCCGTCCCCAGCCCTCAACCGTCCCCAGACCACAACCCGTCCTCAGCCCTCAACCCGTCCCCAGACCACAACCCGTCCCCAGACTACAACCCGTCCCCAGACCACAACCCGACCCCAGCCCTCAACCCGTCCCCAGACTACAACCCGTCCCCAGCCCTCAACCCGTCCCCAGCCCTCAACCCGTCCCCAGCCCTCAACCCGTCCCCAGACCACAACCCGTCCCCAGCCCTCAACCCGTCCCCAGACCACAACCCGTCCCCAGACCACAACCCGTCTCCAGCCCTCAACCCGTCCCCAGACCACAACCCGTCCCCAGACCACAACCCGTCCCCAGACCACAACCCGTCCCCAGCTTTCAACCCGTCCCCAGCCCTCAACCCGTCCCCAGACCACAACCCGTCCCCAGACCACAACCCGTCCCCAGCCCTCAACCCGTCCCCAGCCCTCAACCCGTCCCCAGACCACAACCCGTCCCCAGACCACAACCCGTCCACAGACCACAACCCGTCCCCAGACCACAACCCGTCCCCAGACCACAACCCGTCCCCAGCCCTCAACCCGTCCCCAGACCACAACCCGTCCCCAGACCACAACCCGTCCCCAGACTACAACCCGTCCCCAGCCCTCAACCCGTCCCCAGACCACAACCCGTCCCCAGACCACAAGCCGTCCCCAGACTACAACCCGTCCCCAGCCCTCAACTCGTCCCCAGACTACAACCCGTCCCCAGCCCTCAACCCGTCCCCAGACTACAACCCGTCCCCAGACCACAACCCGTCCCCAGACCACAACCCGTCCCCAGACCACAACCCGTCCCCAGCCCTCAACCCGTCCCCAGACGACAACCCGTCCCCAGACCACAACCCGTCCCCAGACTACAACCCGTCCCCAGACCACAACCCGTCCCCAGACCACAACCCGTCCCCAGACTACAACCCGTCCCCAGACCACAACCCGTCCCCAGACCACAACCCGTCCCCAGCCCACAACCCGTCCCCAGCCCTCAACCCGTCCCCAGACTACAACCCGTCCCCAGACTACAACCCGTCCCCAGACCACAACCCGTCCCAAGACTACAACCCGTCCCCAGACCACAACCCGTCCCCAGACAACAACCCGTCCCCAGCCCTCAACCCGTCCCCAGCCCTCAACCCGTCCCCAGCCCTCAACCCGTCCCCAGCCCTCAACCCGTCCCCAGACCACAACCCATCCCCAGTCCTCAACCCGTCCCCAGACTACAACCCGTCCCCAGACCACAACCCGTCCACAGCCCTCAACCCGTCCCCAGACCACAACCCGTCCCCAGCCCTCAACCCGTCCCCAGACTACAACCCGTCCCCAGCCCTCAACCCGTCCCCAGACTACAACCCGTCCCCAGCCCTCAACCCGTCCCCAGACTACAACCCGTCCCCAGCCCTCAACCCGTCCCCAGACTACAACCCGTCCCCAGCCCTCAACCCGTCCCCAGACTACAACCCGTCCCCAGCCCTCAACCCGTCCCCAGACTACAACCCATCCCCAGACCACAACCCGTCCCCAGCCCTCAACCCGTCCCCAGACCACAACCCGTCCCCAGCCCTCAACCCGTCCCCAGACCACAACCCGTCCCCAGACCACAACCCGTCCCCAGACTACAACCCGTCCCCAGCCCTCAACCCGTCCCCAGACCACAACCCGTCCCCAGACCACAAGCCGTCCCCAGACTACAACCCGTCCCCAGCCCTCAACCCGTCCCCAGACTACAACCCGTCCCCAGCCCTCAACCCGTCCCCAGACTACAACCCGTCCCCAGACCACAACCCGTCCCCAGACCACAACCCGTCCCCAGACCACAACCCGTCCCCAGCCCTCAACCCGTCCCCAGACGACAACCCGTCCCCAGACCACAACCCGTCCCCAGACTACAACCCGTCCCCAGACCACAACCCGTCCCCAGACCACAACCCGTCCCCAGACTACAACCCGTCCCCAGACCACAACCCTTCCCCAGACCACAACCCGTCCCCAGCCCTCAACCCGTCCCCAGCCCCCAACCCGTCCCCAGACTACAACCCGTCCCCAGACCACAACCCGTCCCCAGACAACAACCCGTCCCCAGCCCTCAACCCGTCCCCAGCCCTCAACCCGTCCCCAGCCCTCAACCCGTCCCCAGCCCTCAACCCGTCCCCAGACCACAACCCATCCCCAGTCCTCAACCCGTCCCCAGACTACAACCCGTCCCCAGACCACAACCCGTCCACAGCCCTCAACCCGTCCCCAGACCACAACCCGTCCCCAGCCCTCAACCCGTCCCCAGACTACAACCCGTCCCCAGCCCTCAACCCGTCCCCAGACTACAACCCGTCCCCAGCCCTCAACCCGTCCCCAGACTACAACCCGTCCCCAGCCCTCAACCCGTCCCCAGACTACAACCCGTCCCCAGCTCTCAACCCGTCCCCAGACTACAACCCGTCCCCAGCCCTCAACCCGTCCCCAGACCACAACCCGTCCCCAGCCCTCAACCCGTCCCCAGCCCTCAACCCGCCCCCAGACTACAACCCGTCCCCAGCCCTCAACCCGTCCCCAGACTACAACCCGTCCCCAGACCACAACCCGTCCCCAGACCACAACCCGTCCCCAGACCACAACCCGTCCCCAGCCCTCAACCCGTCCCCAGACGACAACCCGTCCCCAGACCACAACCCGTCCCCAGACTACAACCCGTCCCCAGACCACAACCCGTCCCCAGACCACAACCCGTCCCCAGACTACAACCCGTCCCCAGACCACAACCCGTCCCCAGACCACAACCCGTCCCCAGCCCTCAACCCGTCCCCAGCCCTCAACCCGTCCCCAGACTACAACCCGTCCCCAGACCACAACCCGTCCCCAGACAACAACCCGTCCCCAGCCCTCAACCCGTCCCCAGCCCTCAACCCGTCCCCAGCCCTCAACCCGTCCCCAGCCCTCAACCCGTCCCCAGACCACAACCCATCCCCAGTCCTCAACCCGTCCCCAGACTACAACCCGTCCCCAGACCACAACCCGTCCACAGCCCTCAACCCGTCCCCAGACCACAACCCGTCCCCAGCCCTCAACCCGTCCCCAGACTACAACCCGTCCCCAGCCCTCAACCCGTCCCCAGACTACAACCCGTCCCCAGCCCTCAAACCCGTCCCCAGACTACAACCCGTCCCCAGCCCTCAACCCGTCCCCAGACTACAACCCGTCCCCAGCCCTCAACCCGTCCCCAGACTACAACCCGTCCCCAGCCCTCAACCCGTCCCCAGACCACAACCCGTCCCCAGACCACAACCCGTCCCCAGCCCTCAACCCGTCCCCAGACTACAACCCGTCCCCAGCCCTCAACCCGTCCCCAGACCACAACCCGTCCCCAGACTACAACCCGTCCCCAGCCCTCAACCCGTACCCAGACCACAACCCGTCCCCAGCCCTCAACCCGTCCCCAGACCACAACCCGTCCCCAGCCCTCAACCCGTCCCCAGACTACAACCCGTCCCCAGCCCTCAACCCGTCCCCAGACTACAACCCGTCCCCAGACCACAACCCGTCCCCAGCCCTCAACCCGTCCCCAGACCACAACCCGTCCCCAGACTACAACCCGTCCCCAGCCCTCAACCCGTCCCCAGACCACAACCCGTCCCCAGCCCTCAACCCGTCCCCAGACCACAACCCATCCCTAGCCCTCAACCCGTCCCCAGACTACAACCCGTCCCCAGCCCTCAACCCGTCCCCAGACTACAACCCGTCCCCAGACCACAACCCGTCCCCAGCCCTCAACCCGTCCCCAGACTACAACCCGTCCCCAGCCCTCAACCCGTCCCCAGCCCTCAACCCGTCCCCAGCCCTCAACCCGTCCCCAGACTACAACCCGTCCCCAGCCCTCAACCCGTCCCCAGACTACAACCCGTCCCCAGCCCTCAACCCGTCCCCAGCCCTCATCCCGTCCCCAGACTACAACCCGTTCCCAGACCACAACCCGTCCCCAGCCCTCAACCCGTCCCCAGCCCTCAACCCGTTCCCAGCCCTCAACCCGTCCCCAGCCCTCAACCCGTCCCCAGACCACAACCCGTCCCCAGCCCTCAACCCGTCCCCAGACTACAACCCGTCCCCAGCCCTCAACCCGTCCCCAGCCCTCAACCCGTCCCCAGACCACAACCCGTCCCCAGCCCTCAACCCGTCCCCAGCCCTCAACCCGTCCCCAGCCCTCAACCCGTTCCCAGCCCTCAACCCGTTCCCAGCCCTCAACCCGTCCCCAGACCACAACCCGTCCCCAGCCCTCAACCCGTCCCCAGCCCTCAACCCGTCCCCAGCCCTCAACCCGTCCCCAGCCCTCAACCCGTCCCCAGACCACAACCCTTCCCCAGCCCTCAACCCGTCCCCAGACCACAACCCGTCCCCAGACTACAACCCGTCCCCAGACCACAACCCGTCCCCAGCCCTCAACCCGTCCCCAGCCCTCAACCCGTTCCCAGACCACAACCCATCCCCAGCCCTCAACCCGTCCCCAGCCCTCAACCCGTCCCCAGCCCTCAACCCGTCCCCAGCCCTCAACCCATCCCCAGACCACAACCCGTCCCCAGCCCTCAACCCGTCCCCAGCCCTCAACCCGTCCCCAGACCACAACCCATCCACCAGACCACAACCCGTCCCCAGACCACAACCCATCCACCAGACCACAACCCGTCCCCAGACTATAACCCGTCCCCAGACAACAACCCGTCCCCAGACCACAACCCGTCCCCAGACTACAACCCATCCCCAGACAACAACCCATCCCCAGACTACAACCCGTCCCCAGACAACAACCCGTCCCCAGACCACAACCCGTCCCCAGACCACAACCCGTCCCCAGACCACAACCCGTCCCCAGACCACAACCCGTCCCCAGCCCTCAACCCGTCCCCAGACCACAACCCGTCCCCAGACCACAACCCGTCCCCAGACCACAACCCGTCCCCAGCCCTCAACCCGTCCCCAGACTACAACCCGTCCCCAGACCACAACCCGTCCCCAGACCACAACCCGTCCCCAGCCCTCAACCCGTCCCCAGACCACATCCCGTCCCCAGACCACAACCCGTCCCCAGACCACAACTCGTCCCCAGCCCTCAACCCGTCCCCAGACCACAACCCGTCCCCAGACCACAACCCGTCCCCAGCCCTCAACCCGTCCCCAGACCACAACCCGTCCCCAGACCACAACCCGTCCCCAGACCACAACCCGTCCCCAGCCCTCAACCCGTCCCCAGACCACAACCCGTTCCCAGACCACAACCCGTCCCCAGCCCTCAACCCGTCCCCAGACCACAACCCTGTAACAAACTAGGTTTGTTGTAAGAATTATCCAGAAGGTTCCAGAAGTCTGGTGTAGAAACCTGACCCCAGCAACGGGCATCCCCCAGGGAATTCGCGGTGAAAATAATTGACGTCTTTGTTCATAGTTTCGTATAATGAATCATCCTATAGTATTCACTTATATAGAGAAATTAGTCTTACCTGGGACGCGGTCGGGTCAAGATACCTGCTCCGCACCTTCCCCCTCCCCTCCCTCCATGCTGGGTACTGAGATGGAGACTCAGTCACCAGTAGAACTGGCTACTTCCCACGGAGATATTAACATGGACTCTGAAAGCAGCCAGTCAGACGAGGAGGGCGTGTTTCTAGAAGTTCTGACAAGGAATAAGAAGAAACGGAGAAGACAGGAGGCAAGGCGTAGTGTGGACAGTAATGGTACACTTAACGGAAACGACAAGAGAATGAAGAACGACGCCGAGACTGATGCAGACAAACGGACGGAACGATGTGAGGAAGGTGAGGGTCAGCGGAGATGGAGGCTTCTCTTCCCTGCCTCATGCACGCTGGCCTATCATCAGAAGCTGCTGTGGACCGTCACACTTGGCAGAGAACACCGCAAGTTCGAGCCCCTGCTGAAGGAAGGTGTAAACAGACCTTACTTAACGGTAGGTTCTATGGAGGCAGTGACGTTTCTTAGCCAGCAAGGATATGATGGAATTGTTATGGAAATACCGGAGGGGAACGAGAAGCTGACAAAGGTAATTATTTACAAATACCCTCAGATTCTGGACCCCGAGTTTATACTCGACGACCAACGATTTGTGTGGGCCAAGCGTCACCTTATTAAAGGTGAAGCTAGGAATCAGGTGGTGGCTCTAGTGAGAGGTGAAGTTCCCGAGAAAGTGTTCATCATCGGGGCTGGCTACAGGCATGTAGCAAAGTATGTGGAAGAGCCCATAATATGCCTGAAATGCTGCAGATGGGGGCATAAATCCTGGAGCTGTCAACATGATCCACGATGTCGTTTCTGCGGAAAGTCTCACCCCTCTAATGTGTGTAGAAACAGGCTTAATCTGGGTGAGAAAATAGTTCCCAGATGCTGCAACTGTGGAGGTGTTCGCAATGCCAGCTCGGCTGTGTGTAGCAAGAGGCCGAGTATGGATGTTCCCCGGCCGGTGAATGTTACAGAGCAAGCAAGAGCTCTTACCCAGACACCGGGAGCACAGCAAAACAGTCTGCTCCAAACAGTGCCAGTGAACCGGACGAATGCGTGGGTAAAGGAGTCACCTTTACTTAGGCAGGCTCAAGCAACAAGCAGCCACGCCACCCCTCAGGACTCCGGCAGTGACAGTGTAACGGTGAGTGAAGTGGCTACTGTGGCTCAGAAAGAGGGCCATAATGATATGGTCAAGGAGGTGTGGGCTGAACTTAGAAAAGTTGGTGAGTTCCTCCGACATCTTGGGCAGAGAATCGAGTCCATCGAGGCGAAATTGAACGTTCAGGAGGTCAAGGAAAATCACAAAACGGTGAAGGATAATCAGGATATAGTGGTTGAGGGCAATAATGAAATATTGAGTGATGAAATGAAGGAAAGTGAAGTGTGTGTGAATGATGATAGTCGTAGGGAAAGGAAGAACCCTATAATTACACATAAAATAAAGGAATCATTTGGGCCAATAATGGACGTCACAGGGCTGAAAAAATCTCTTGAGAATCGCAATGTCGCTTTTACTGGTGAACTTGAGAGGAGGTGGGAGATGTTATACAAGGTATGGCTATCATTTAGTGAACTTATTGGGGATGACTTAGGCAGTGAACTGATTAATAATGGATCACCCTAGACTGAAAGTGTTGTCATGGAATGTTAATGGTTTGAGAAACAGGGTTACAGATGTTCATTGTTATGTGATGGGAAATGATATTGATGTTGTAGCTCTCCAGGAGACAAGGGATAGGAATGAAGGCTTATTGAAATTAAATGGCTATAAAGGGTTTAACCTCTTCGCCGCAAATAACGTCAGAGGCACGTCGATTTATGTTAAGAACTCCATACCAGCAGAGTTAGTAGAACCGCCATCAAAAACGCAAGGTATAGAGAGTGTCTGTGTTAAATTATCATTAAGGGAAGGGGAATTTATTGTAGTTAATTTGCATGTATCCAGGAACTGCTTCGACGCTAACTATTTACCTGACTGCATTTATACTAATCCTTCACTGGTCATTGGGGACCTTAATGCTCGGCACACAAGCCTTGGGACAGTGGGTAGTATTAATGCTAATGGGGTCAAGTGGTTACAGTTTCTACAAGATCATCCAGATACCTGTCTCTTGGGAAACAATGAACCAACTCACATCAGGGGAGGACGGCTTGACTATGCCTGCATGTTAAACTCTCAGGGGATTATGGGGGAGGCTCGGGTTGTTCGGGAACTACTTAGTGACCACTTTGCCTTGAACGTTGAATTACCACTGGGGAAAAAACAAGTCCACTTTCAGAGGAAAAGGCTACATATTAATAAAGATATGAAAACTTATTTTATTCAAAATATGGGAGATTGGTATCAACATTACACGCCGCTCTGCGTTGATAGTTTTTACGAGGACATGGTCGAGAACATAGAGAAATTAGTACAGAGGGAAAATAACGGGGGCAGGGGAAGCAAGACGCATGGACCTAAGAAATTTAAATATTCCAATGATCAGCAAGTCAAGGGGTGGGAGAGAATGCTACGGAGTGCACATAAAGAATGGTTAAAATATGGAATGAGTGATGAAGAGAAAAATACAATGTTGGAAGTGGCTATAGGGAATGCAGTCAGGTGAGGAAGGAGGCGCGGGACAGATACTGGCAAGACTTGCTCAGTCCATTGGTAATACTAAGAACCTTAAAGACATATGGAGAGCAGTAAACAAAGTCAGGGGTTGTAAGACCAAATTCATTGCTCACTCAGATCCAGGGAAGGTTGCTAATGAGTTAGTAGATAAATGGGCAAGTGCTGCTGGTATGGAGTCCTTACCTGCAGACACGAGTCACCATTGAGTCATGGGAAAATATTAGAAATGGAGTAACTTTATGTGCCTTAAATACAAGATCTATAACATGCACTGAGATAACTCACGATGAGCTACTGGATGCTATAAAAAGTGGCAGCTCCACTGCTCCGGGAAAAGAAGGAGTAACGTATGACATACTTAATTATTTAGCCGGTATGAAACCTAGTCCCTTAATTGATTTGTTTAATATGAGTTATAGAGAGGGAAAGTTACCAAGAAAATGGAAAGAGGCTGTCATCATTCCTATCCCTAAGTCTAACGGAGGCTACAGACCTGTCTCCTTAATATCCTGCTTTTGTAAAATGATGGAAAGGATTTTGTTAAATAGGCTACTCTACCTTGTAGGTGATAACATGTCCAGTAATCTCTTTGGTTTTATCAAAGGCAAAAGTACTGCGGATTGTCTCTTAAAGTGTTTGTCTAATGTGGATGACAATTGTAGAGTTTTTGTTGATCTACAAGGAGCATTTGATAAAGCCAATGGGGAAGTAATCTTATACGAATTAGCCAATCTGGGAATAACAGGGAGATTGCTACACTGGATAAGGGATTATCTACAAGGCAGAAAAGGTCAGGTGTATTATCAGGGATACATGTCTGAGGAACGGAGGTTTCAGTTAGGTACCCCACAAGGGGGAGTATTAAGTCCCACCTTATTCAATGTATTAATGAACAGATTAGCATCAGAGATGTATCCTCCAGGGGTCACGACGATCATATATGCTGATGACATTCTTATACAAGGCACTTCTGGGAACAAAATTCAAACTGCTCTTAACATACTTGGTACAACCTGTCACAAGTTAGGCTTAGTTATAAATGCAGGTAAAACCAAATACGAGTATAGGAAACGAAGAAATATAACACTTACTCTAAATGGTGTGGAACTGAGCCGTGTTCAGAAGTACAAGTATCTGGGCATGTATGTTGGATACACATGTGAGAGTAAAAATGCTGAAATAAATCATATCAGCACCTTATGTAAAGCCCGTCTGCATCCTCTAAAAGCACTGGCTTTTTCTGGTAAAGGTGTTGGGGTACCTATCTTGCGGATGTTATACATAAGTACTGTTCGGTCCCTGATAGACTACGCAGCACCCGTATTGTCTTACACAGGCCAAGGCAGAATTCAAAAAATAGAGCTGATACAGAACGAGGCAATGAGGATTATTCTTGGATGTCAAAGAAATGCAATGATTGAAATAATGAGAATGGAATTAAATTTACAGAGTGTGTGTGATAGAGTCCGTGACATTAACACTAGAGTATCTATTCGTTTCATGCGGAGAAAAGGAGGGGATAAGCTGTTTGAGAGCGTTCAGACCTGCTTGAGTGACGTACACACTTCCAGGAAACTGAGGGAGACACGCTACACGAGGGGATTAGCTCATGACCTCAGGGAATATGACGTACTTGACTGCTGTAAACCCTCTCGACAGTGTAATATGTCTGCTCCCTGGAAAGTACAGAAAATAGACGTCGAAATTGTAACCCTCAAGGCGAAAAAGATTCATCATGAACCGGGACAATTACGGTGTTTGTATGGAAGCATGATATCTCGGTTACCAAGAGGCAACAGTTTACATGTATATTGCGACGGGTTGGTGGCGGAGGATGGCAGGGCCGGGTGTGGTGTCCTAATAAGGGATTATACGGAGTTTGGGACTGTGGACAGGATAATTGAACTCCGGCTTAGTAATTATATATCATCCACACAAGCTGAACTGCAGGCCATTCTGGCGTGTTTGGAGGAAGTACGTCATGACGACAAAAATGTTTTTGTATTTGTCGATAGCCGAGGAGCACTGGAGTCCTTAAACAGTCGAAACCCAGTCTTCATGTCTATAGTTGAGGATTGTAAGAGAAGAATAACTGAGATACAGCTGAAAGGTTATAGTGTGAAATTCATGTGGATTCCATCTCATGTTGGAATAGTGCTCAACGAGGTGGCGGATGACTTGGCCAAACGTGCCACATCAAAACCACAAGTTGACATTGAATGTGAATTCACAATGAGACAAATAAGAAGCAAAATCAGAAATATTCAGGCACAGGCAGGAGTGGAGAGGAGAGGGATAATGTATGAGAGAAGTCTAACCATGCAACACTACATGTATGTGAGTCAAAACACCCATTTCACTTATGGTAAAAGGAGAAATGCTTGGAGTGACTCTGTGTACATGTGGCTCAGGCTTGGGTACAAATATTACTGGGAATATGGGATAGGTGTTCATGATAATGACACGAGGTGTAAACTATGTGGTATGTTAAGGTCTCACACCCTGGCCCATTATGTTCTTGATTGTCCGTTGATTAATGTATATAGAAACACTGAGATAAGGACTGTTCCTGAACAAATAGCCTGGATGTGTCACAACGGAAAGGTTGATGATATTCTTGAGAGATATAAGAATTTTGCACCAAGATTGTAATATTTTGTTGAATTATCTGCATGTCTCTTGCAAATTGTCTATACAGTATACCTAGGTCATAAAAGTATTTGTGTGTACGTCTGATAACATACTCCTTGTGAAGGAGGAAATGTATATGTTTACCTCTCAGAATGTTTGGCAATATGTTTATTTGTGATGTGTGTCTATGTATATATTAACACGTTGTACTGAATGGGATGAGAATAGCTTGAGCTATCTCATCCCTTTGTGTGTATTTTACCTCAATAAACTTTTTTCAATTTCAACATCTAGCTGGTCGCCCAAGGTAGAGTTGCTTTACGAGTAATTGTAGGGAATAGGTCACTCATTGCCGATCTGGTCAATTAGGGAGTGTTCAAGTCAGGGAGTACCATTTCTTAGATTTTGTTTTAGTTTTGAATAAATTGATTAGTTATTAATTTTCATTTTCATTATTTTCCATGTGTGTGTTATATTTATGTGAATTTGTCCTTGTCACGTGGTCCCCATGAGGCCGAGTTGAATTGGGCGCCGATTCTAACATCGAATCAGGATTATCATTCCCGGATTTGTAATTAATTCCACACTTAAGATCCAAGGGTATATGTTACTAGTGGGGATCAAGCCCCAAAGTTATTGATTAGCATGATCGATCCAGACCTCGATCATTGCTCAGTGTAACTGGTCTGGTGGTGGCGGCGGAAAGGCGACCCTAGGGTTTTGCTGGAAGCTTAGTCCATGTCATATGGGTGTAGAATCTCAAGTCGGTAAATCGTCTTGAGACCACGTGGCGTGGGGTCGGCTCAAGTGAAAGTTTTGGGGTCCCTTGGTAGAGAACAAAAGTAAGAATACGGGCAGAGGGAGAGAAAAGGGGGTAAAGAACATTTCAGAACCCCCCCCTCTGTGTTACAATGGTGGCAGCGGTGACCCTCCCCGTGTTACACCACCACCAGAGTGTGACCACCACCAGAGTGTGACCATCCCCAGAGTGTGACCACCACCAGAGTGTGACCATCCCCAGAGTGTGACCACCACCACCAGAGTGTGACCACCACCAGAGGGTGACCACCAGAGAGTCACCCCAACAACCACAACTCAACCAGACCAAGAGGCTGACACAGGCGTCACCGTTGCCATGGTGATGGTCCGTGATCAAGGCCTGGTTTGTTGATGTTTGGGCGTAACCATGACAACCACGGAGACCTGTTGTAAGATTTACGAAGACTTTGCCGTATTGACGGTCATGTTGCAGGTGCCAACTTATGCAACATGTCACTACTTATCACCCATCCCGGATGTGGAATATATTATACGCCTGTGGAATATATTATACGCCTGCCATCGGGGATTTAACAATCGTAACGTTGAAATTCGTTGCAAAAACGTTATGATTTTTCAACCCCCCCCCCCACACACACACACACACTAGCTACATGCAACAGAGCTAGGAACAAATATATTAATCAAAGGAGAGAATCAGATAGAAATTATGGAAGCGATATTGTGATCAAAGCCAAATAGCAATGTAAATTACTACACAGCCATATAAGACGGAAAAATGTCAGTGACCAAGTGACAAGACTGGGGAAGCCAGAGGGGGGCATATACAGAAAATGACAAGGAAATCTGCGAGGTACTGAATGCCAGTTTCCATGGAGTGTTCACAGCCGAGCCTGAGCAGCTCCCATTGTTGGAAGAGATTACCCAAGATGAAAGACTAACAGATATAGAGGTGACAGCAGAGGAGGTAATGAAACAGTTGACAACACTGGATGCAGCTAAAGCAGTTGGACCAGACAAAGTATCACCGTGAATACTAAAAGAGGCAGCGCAGGCTCTCAGCGTGCCTCTGGCAAAGATCTTTAATAAGTCACTTACGAAGGGAGAGTTGCCTAATACTTCTTGGGGAGCTGATAGGCGCACGCTCCTCTCTTTGCATTCCTCTCTCATACCGTCTAAACTTGATTATGGTTGCCCTGGTTACTCTTCTGCTTCTCCTTCTACTCTTCGCCGTCTTGATCCTTTGCACCATACTGGGTTGCACCTCAGCTCTGGTACCTTTTGTTCAACTCCCGCCCTCAGCCTGTATGTTGACATCGGCTTCCTGTCTCTCCAGGACCGCCGAGATCGCTACTGTCTTCGCTACCTTACGCGGTCCTTACAACACCCTCACTGTCGCCTGTGTCGTGCTTTGACTTTTGCCCCTTCTGTGGTCCCTGTTCCCCTTCACCGCCTACCTCTTTCTGTCCGGTTGTCTCGCCTGCAACATTATCCTTCTGTTAGTATTACTAATATTTCTCCTCGTGTTCTGTCCTTGCCCCCGTGGAGGGTCCCCCCTTCCTCAATATTGCAAATCCCTGACCCACGTGACTAAAGCCTTTACTCCTCCTACAGTTCTGAAACGCCTTTTCCTTGAACAATTTTCTTCACACTCTCACTCAGTTTCCGTCTTCACTGATGGGTCTAAGTCTGCTGACGGTGTGGGCTACTCTGTTGTTTTCTTAACCACACTTATATGTGTCGCCTGCCTCCGGAGACTAGCATCTTCACAGCAGAACTTTATGCTATTCTCTATGTTCTTCGTCTCTTGCTTTCTCGCTGTCAATCCTCCTTTGTGGTTGTAGTTGACTCTCACAACACCCTCATGGCTCTGGAGATCTTTAATCCAGTCCATCCGGTGGTTGTCGAGATTCAACATTGACTGTTTCTTATCTCCAGTAGATTTAAGACAGTAGAGTTTTGCTGGGTTCCCAGCCATATTGGTCTCTTTAAATGAGCGTGCGAACGCTGCCGCTAAGGAAGCTATCCACACTTGTCCCATCTCCCATAAAGGTATTCCTTATAGACTTTTACCCAGTTATTCATTCCTCCATCCTTGCCCGTTGGCAGGGTTGTTGGTCTTCTGTTACTGGTAACAAACTGCTTGCTCTTAAGAGTAGTCTGACCCGTGGCCTTCCTCACACCACTGTAACCGGTGGTGGAAAACGGCTCTGGAGAGGTTGCTTATTGGCCATACTTGCTTAACTCACGGGCACTTAATGGAGTGCCGCCCTGCTCCTTATTGTCCTAACAGCAATGTCCCTTTTACAGTTGTGCATATCCTTGTTAAATGTCTTGACTTCCAGGACGAGCGTGTGTCTTGCTTTCCGACCGTCCCCCGCGGTCACCTGTCCCTCAATAGAATTCTTGGTGACTCGGATACTTTTGATATCGTTCGCCTAATGCGTTTCTGTTCTCGTAGTAGCATCCTTGGTGATATTTAGCGCCCTCTGATTATCCCGCACATTTGATGGTGCTACATAGCCTTCCCGGTTTGGTGCCTTCTTTGAAAATTACTTACTTACTTGCACACTTCCTGGAAAAAGACAAACCTGGTACCAATTTTCAAGAGAGGCAGACAAGAGGCGTCTGGCTGCTTCACCAACACCAACATGTCTCCCGCTGTCATCAACACTAACTTTCTCACACGGAACTTTTCATAGTATGTAGCTTGACCGATGGGCACCAGAGTGTTCAGTGGAGAGGCCGGGCTGGTGGAGAGGCCGGGCTGGTGGAGAGGCCAGGCTGGTGACGAGGCCAGGCTGGTGGAGAGGCCAGGCTGGTGACGAGGCCAGGCTGGTGGAGAGGCGGGGGTGGTGGAGAGGCCGGGCTGGTGGAGAGGCCGGGCTGGTGGAGAGGCCAGGCTGGTGACGAGGCCAGGCTGGTGGAGAGGCCGGGCTGGTGGAGAGGCCAGGCTGGTGACGAGGCCAGGCTGGTGGAGAGGCCGGGCTGGTGGAGAGGCGGGGGTGGTGGAGAGGCCAGGCTGGTGGAGAGGCCGGGTTGGTGGAGAGGCGGGGGTGGTGGACCTGGACAATAGGTCTGGACTCAGTGGAGCAGATCATTCATCGTCTTTCTTCCTGTGTTGTGTTGTGTGTCTGGGGTGTAGCTCCTCTCCCCTTTATCCTGGTGCAGCACCGCTGGACACACCAGGAGCCCACTCGATACACCAGGAGCCCACCAGACACACTAGGAGCTCACGTCTCCTCCTCCGAAGAGCCAACTGGAAAACGGAATATATCTAAATTCCCTGTGAGGCTGGACGAGAAGGACCTGACGCGTTGTTACGACCCTGGGTTTCTTAGTGGGAAACCAGAGGTCAAATACAACTCTAAATAAGTTACTTTACATTATTTGATGCGCTTGTTGAAGCGCGTTTGTTCCAATCTTCCTTGCCAGTCGTAAGACGAATCTTGTTTCTCACAGAGCATTAAAAGACTGAGCTTGTTGTTGATTATTAATGATTAAACTAGGTATCAACTATGTTTACAAATGATTAGAACGTATTAGTAAAGTAGGTCTGAGTAAACTTGGATTGAGGGCTGCTGTACGATTAGCTGAGTATTCGACCGGCAGCGATTCAGCTGGAGAGAGCTCAGACTGTAGGCTCACGTTCTTCTCTGGTCTGCCTGTGTGGTGTTAACAACTTCCTGTGGGGGCTCTGCCTCGATTTTTCTCCTCTTTCTCCTCTTCCCTTACCTTATCCTGTGTCTAGTTTACAAATCTAAGTACCAAGCTGCATGTACGTTTTCTGGCATAAGTGTGTAGTAATGTGTATAGGCTACGCTAGTGTTTATATTGCTAAGTTACTCTAAGGGGTCTCAGAGGAACCACATGTGCTCAAGTGGTACCAAGGTACCTAGAGTCCTTGCTAGTGTCCCTTGCCAAGTAGACTTTACCGTAGCTTGTCCTAATTGTAAAACCTTGTATCCTGCCTATGTGGACCAAGGCTTTTAAAGTAAGATAGTGTGGTAAAGTACTTATTGTTATTGTTGTTAATGTATATGGGGGGTTGTTAAGTGGGTTTAATAAAAAAGTTAGTTTTAAAGGAGTATCCATTCTTCCTGTATAGTGGAACAGTGATCAGCCGCTAGACGGACATATTAAACTTAAAGCCAGATATTGAATATTGTTTGTTTTTATAGGGGCCGGGCCTATCTGATCTTCACTAAATTTGATACTTCCTGATTCTAATTGCTGGCCTTATCATTAATACTCTATACCCCTCATAACAGCAGGTAATTCATAACAGGTGGTTGGCCTGACCGGGAGGAACCTTTTAATTGTAAAAAGATTAAATTTTTGAGTGCCAAAACTAAAAATTCTTGAATTCCGCAGAACGGTTGTGTGCTAGCCTAGGGTCCAGCTCATCTAGCAAAGGATATATCTTGTACTGACTGGACACCCAGCTGGATCCCTTCACGATTGAAGTAAGTGTAGTCTTGTGATAGGGGCTGTGCAATTTTTTTTTTTTTTTCAATTTTTATTTTTTAATTTTTTCTTTGGCTAGGAGCTAAATTAATTAGTGATGGCAGCTAAAATGCAGGAACTGGCAAATGACCCTTCAGTGGTAGAGATTAAGAAGCTCAACAAATCTAATTTAGTATTGTTAAGCAATGAATTTGGCCTCATGTTAAATGACAGATAAAAAGTGGACCTTGGTGAATAAAATATTACAACATTGCAAAGACCAAGAACTATTGCCAAGTGATACACCTTTATGCCAGCCTAGCCAAGCTGAAAGTGCAGCTCATAGGGACAGAGAGGTAGCACTAGAATTAGCAAAAATAAGACTAGAGGAGCAAAGACTCAAAACGGAGGAGGCAAAAATTAGAGTGAATACCACTGGACTACCACCCGCCGGGGATTCAAACCCCAGGCATTATGATAAAAAACATAACTTGCCTGAATTTTCAGTCAGACCCTGAAAGGTTTTTCAGCCATTTTCAGAGATTGGCCATGTCCATGAACTGACCAAAGGAAGAGTGGGTGAAAATCCTACAGGGAAGACTTAGGGGGTAAGGCCCAAGATATTTTTATAAACATGCCTGACGACGAGTGTTTTGAATATAGTAAACTCAGGGAACGGATTTTGAGGGCATATGAAATTATGCCTGAAGCTCACCGCCAAGCTTATCGCATCCTTAGGCCTACTCACAACCAACCTCTCACTGAATTTGCTAATGACCAAATTAGATTGTTTGAAAAATGGATTCACTCGGCTAAAGCCGAAACATACGAGGCACTCAAGAATTTAGTTGTAGTGGAAAACTTTATAGATAATATGCCAGAGCATGTAGCACGGTATCTTAGAGGAAGGGCAGAGGTAGATTCTAATATTATGGATTTGGCCAAGATGGCAGAAAACTACCAGTTGGCGGGCAAAAGCCCAATAAAAATAATTATAGCCCACAGAGTAACAAAACTTATACCCACAGCCAGTCCAGACCAGCTCATTCTAACCCTATAACTAATGCACCTTCTGTTTCAGACATAACTAACCCTGTTAAATTGTCTAGCCCCACGTCACCTAAGGGTGAACCAAAGGGCAATCCTGTTAGTAATGTCTCTTCTTCCCGACGTATCTGTGGTCACTGTAAACATCCAAACCACATTACTAGCCGTTGTTGGCAACTGTAACCGGAAAAAAAGACCCAATGCTCTAGTTGTGACACAAGGCTTGAGGCCTTCTGAAGGGTTAGGGAGTAAGACCTCCAACCCACAGTGGTTGGACTTGCTTACCCCATTCTTTTCGAAAGGGAGACTACTTTTGTCTGAGGGTTCTTCCTGGAAGGACGTGGTGATCTTTCGAGACACCGGTGCCATCCAGATTTTAATTTTAGAGAGTGCTTTGCAAGGTGCCAACACTCTCGGCACAGGAGAGGTGGTACTGGTCGAGGGTGTCACTAGTGATACTCGAGCAGTACCCCTCTATAAGGTTACCCTGGAATCTGATTTCCACAAGGGTGTTTGTACAGTCGGAGTCACTTCTTACCTACCTTTCCCTAATGTTGATGTAATATTGGGTAATGATTTAGCATGGGATAAGGTAGGGGATGCCAGACTGCCTATTATGTTGCCTACCCCTAAGGTTTCCCTGGATCTACCTGCCGCAGAGGATAATGTTGTGTACCCTGCGTGCGCGGTGACCAGGTCTATGGGACTTAAATGTAAGGGCTTGCCAAGGTGGTAAAGCCCGAGGACACAAGGATCTTTCCGAGTGGTGAAAGCCAAGTGGACCTTGCGGACACATTCATGGCCCAACTCGATGATGTGGCCAAGGACATTGGAGAGCCTACCCTCACCTCCTACCGAGAGTAGTGAGGGAGGTGGAGGAGTACGCTGTTGAGCCTCGGCTACTGGCATCTGACCAAGGCCTGGACGCCTCCTTGAGTGATTTACAGAAAGCTGACCCCAGTCTTGCAGAATGTCACGAGGTAGCTCTCTCTAAGGAGGAGATTGTAGATGCAGCAACTGGGTACTACTACAATGATCAGATTTTTATGAGAAAATAGAGACCACAGAGTGCTCCCTTGTCAAATGAGTGGGAGGTAGTCCACCAGGTTATGTTGCCGACCTGCTATAGAGAGAGAGTTTTGACAGCTGCTCATGATGATCCTATGGGGGGGACACCAAGGTATTAATATTACTTATCACAAAATTTTCAAATATTTTTTTTGGCCCAAGCTGAAAAGCGATGTTGCGAAATTTTGTAACTCGTGTATTCCTTGTCAGCTTGTTGGGAAACCTAACCAGACACCACCTAAAGCTCCTCTATGGCCTATTGTCATGCCAAAGGAACCATTTTCTCATGTGGACTAAGTCTGGGAATATTTACCTAATCACGATGATGTGTATCACGACTGTTACCCTGAGGCTTTTGCTGTAAGGAACATCCGAGCAAAGACTGTTGTTGCTCGTATGTTGCAATTTTTTTCTACTTTTGGACTGCCTCGGGTCGTGCAAACTGACAATGGTACTAATTTTAAGTCTGATATTTTTTAACCATTCTGTAAGGACCATGGAATAACTCATAAGGTTTCCAGCCCATACCATCCACAGAGTCAGGGGGTAATTGCGTGCTTCCATCTAACTCTGAAGCAGATGTTGAAGACATCGTGCGAGAGTTCCCACACCTTCTGGGATGAGAACTTCCCGTATGTTTTGTTTGCTGCTCGAGAGGGGTTACAAAGTTCACTGGGTTGTTCTCCTTTTGAGTTAGTCTTTGGTCATAACGTTCGTGGACCCTTGCAAATGTTACAGGAGAATCTGTTAGGGAACGTAATGTTAACCGAAGGTTCAGCTTTCTTTGCACAACACCGCCAGAGACTCAAGGACTGCAAGGCGGCTGCACTAAAGTATCTTGGGAAGGCCCAAGAAAATATGAAAGAACGACACTATGTTAAGGCTATGTTGTGGGTATTTCAACCTGGTGACCCCTGTCCTGGTACTAAAACCTCGACTAGGGAACAATATGTCTCACAAGTACGAAGGCCCTTATATTGTGACAGAAAAGGCTGGGGACCTCACGTACAAAGTGAGGCACTCTGACAAGCGTAACTAGGTGATGCTCGTACACTTGAACCGGCTGAAGAAGTTCCAGGGCCCCAGGCCCATCGCACTAACCAATGTTTCCTTTTCCAGTGAGGGAGGGGATGATTGTTCTGGGGACCCAACTAATCTCATTCTCTATAATTCTAGTTCTGTGAATGCTGTGGAGGAGGGACTGTCCCATTTGCAGATGGCCCAACGTGGAGAGGTGCAGTCGTTGCTTGACGAATTCTCCAGTCTGTTAGGAGAGGTCCCGACCCAGACTGATGCCATCTACCATGATGTCAAGTTGATGGACTGTCCCATTTGCAGATGGCCCAACGTGAAGAGGTGAGGGAGGGAGGGAGTGAGAGAGGGGAGTGAGGGGAGGGGACCCCCATTCGCCTTCAACTCTACCAGTTGAGTCTGGAAAAGAAGGCCATCGTACGGAAAGAGGTCGACTTCCTGCTCCAGCACGGCCTCATCCGGCCGAGCCAGGGCTCTTGGTGCTCGTCCTGCCTTTTGGTCCCCAAACCAGACGGCTCCTGGCGATTAAGCACCGACTATCTGCAGCTCAACAAGGTGACCATCGTGGATGCCTATCTGCTGCCCCTCCTAGAAGACTGCATTGACGAGATCGGAAACGCCATGTACGTCTCGAAATTCGACTTCTCAAGGGGTTATGATCAGATCTCGCTCACCGAACGTGCCAAGCAACTAACTGCGTTCGTAACACCCGATGGTGTCTTTGAGTATCAAGTGTTACCGTTCGGCTTGCGTAATGCCTCTGCCACGTTCCAGAGGCTAATGAACTCTCTGCTCGCTAATGTGCCAAATTGTCGGGCGTATTTAGATGACATTGTGTTGTTTGATAGTAATTGGACTGACCACATAGCTAGGTTATGCCAGTTGTTCACAGTTCTGAAAAGGGCAAACTTAACTCTAAATGCAAAAAAGTGTCATTTTGGCCAAGGCACAGTGACGTACCTCGGTTATGAAGTGGGCCAAGGAAAAGTGTTACCTCGGCAAGATAAAATCAGTGCCATTCTGCAGTATCCAGTGCTCCGGTCTAAAAAGGACGTTCAAAAGTTTATCAGTATGTGTGCGTACTACCAACACTTTTGTCAGAACTTTTCCAGTGTCGCCACTCCTCTCACGGACTTGTTGCCGAATTCCGTTAAATTTAAGTGGTCAACAGACTGTGCAGAGGCGTTTAAAAATTTGAAATTGATCTTAGCTTTCGCCCCAGTGCTCGCTAGTCCAAGGTTCGACCGACTGTTTAAAATTCATGTTGACGCATCTGACTCTGGTGCTGGTGCAGTGTTGTTGCAAACTGGGGATGATGAAGTGGACCACCCAGTATACATGGAAAGTATACATACATGAAATTTGACAAGGCACAACGCAATTATTCAGTGGTAGAAAAAGAGGCGTTGGCGCTTGTGTTAACATGTAAAAAGTTTGAAGTTTGCCTCACAGATAATATAGTGGAAGTGTACACGGACCATAACCCACTAGTGTTCTTAAACCAGATGAAGGTGAAAAATAAACGCATCCTCAGGTGGGCATTGTACCTACAGGACTTCAATCTTTCCATTACCCACCTACCTACCGGGCCGGCTAAACGTGATCGCCGACGCGCTGTCCGGGTTACCTGAGTAACATTCATCTGAGCCACAGGAAGCCATACACCAACTGTCATGCTTTAGTTATTTTTTTTTAGGTTCTCCTGTGACATTAAATATTCCGTGTCAAATTTATTTACTTCCCCATTTTTTTTTGTATGTGCTTTTTCTTTCAGAGAATTCCTTTGTGTGTTCTTTTTCTTTCAGAAAATTTATTTTTGTGTGCTTTTCCTTTCAGAGAATTCCTTTGTGCTTTTTCTTGCAGAGAAAGATGCCAGCCCTAAACGTCTGGCATCCAACGTTACGCAGACAGACGCTCTCTCTTATGATATAGATAGATGGTGGTTAAGTTAATTGATATACAGTTGGGAAGGAGAGGCAGTTTTTATTGAGTAAACATTTAGCATCCTTACATTGACATTTATAACCACTTTCTTGGGTGCTTAGCATTCTGAAATATAAACATGTAGCGGAAGTTTTTAGTTGTTGGACTTAAGGTCTATCAACCAGTAGAGGGTTATTACGCCCACCACAATAACAATACCTTAGTGACCAACCAGAGAGTATACTGCAGTCCTCAACATAGTCCAGAACTACAGAAAACTCTCAGTATATACAAACCGAGGAGGGGGGTATACCTCAGGTGTATATCTTTTACCGAATTTGTAGAAATACTGAACACCTTTCAATAGATATTAAACCATTTGGTTTAGAGGTTTGACCTTATGTATAGATGCTATAGCAACTGTGTTGCTTTGATATATACATCCTTTGTAAGCAATCTTATTAATGTTATTGAGTTCCTGCTATGTAACACCGGCTCTCTATGGAGGCTATAACATCTGCGGAGGATAGTCACGATGAGACAAGTTGATCGAGTTATGGTGGTTACATGTCTCTCATGTGGAAGTTGGGGTTGGTTCAGGCACCATGAGAGGAGTGTTGACACTGGCACCATGGGAGAGAGCCTGGCACCATGGGGGAGAGCCTGGCACCATGGGAGGAGGCCACCACTACACCCCCTGGCTGGTACAGAAGTGTAGACCCTCCCCAACACACGTCGCGTACCTGGTAAAGACATGGTTAAATTATGTTAACAACAGTCTATACGTCGTATTTTGTTACGGAAATGACCAATCCGTTACAAATGGGATGTTGTCGTGGGAACTGAAGCTTTGTTGACGTGTTCTGTGTTGACCTCCAGAACGGTCCACAGGTGTGTCACGGAAGGTCCACAGGTGTGTGTCACTGAAGGTCTACAGGTAAGTCACGGAAGGTCCACAGGTGTGTGTCACTGAAGGTCTACAGGTAAGTCACGGAAGGTCCACAGGTGTGTGTCACTGAAGGTCTACAGGTAAGTCACGGAAGGTCCACAGGTGTGTGTCACTGAAGGTCTACAGGTAAGTCACGGAAGGTCCACAGGTGTGTCACGGAAGGTCTACAGGTAAGTCACGGAAGGTCCACAGGTGTGTCACTGAAGGTCTACAGGTGTGTCACGGAAGGTCCACAGGTGTGTGTCACTGAAGGTCTACAGGTAAGTCACGGAAGGTCCACAGGTGTGTCACGGAAGGTCTACAGGTAAGTCACGGAAGGTCCACAGGTGTGTCACTGAAGGTCCACAGGTGTGTCACGGAAGGTCCACAGGTGTGTGTCACTGAAGGTCTACAGGTAAGTCACGGAAGGTCCACAGGTGTGTGTCACTGAAGGTCTACAGGTAAGTCACGGAAGGTCCACAGGTGTGTGTCACTGAAGGTCTACAGGTAAGTCACGGAAGGTCCACAGGTGTGTCACGGAAGGTCTACAGGTAAGTCACGGAAGGTCCACAGGTGTGTCACTGAAGGTCTACAGGTGTGTCACGGAAGGTCCACAGGTGTGTGTCACTGAAGGTCTACAGGTGTGTCACGGAAGGTCCACAGGTGTGTCACTGAAGGTCTACAGGTAAGTCACGGAAGGTCCACAGGTAAGTCACGGAAGGTCCACAGGTGTGTGTCACTGAAGGTCTACAGGTGTGTCACGGAAGGTCCACAGGTGTGTCACTGAAGGTCTACAGGTAAGTCACGGAAGGTCCACAGGTGTGTCACGGAAGGTCCACAGGTGTGTGTCACTGAAGGTCTACAGGTGTGTCACGGAAGGTCCACAGGTGTGTCACTGAAGGTCTACAGGTAAGTCACGGAAGGTCCACAGGTGTGTCACGGAAGGTCCACAGGTGTGTGTCACTGAAGGTCTACAGGTGTGTCACGGAAGGTCCACAGGTGTGTCACTGAAGGTCTACAGGTAAGTCACGGAAGGTCCACAGGTGTGTCACGGAAGGTCCACAGGTGTGTGTCACTGAAGGTCTACAGGTGTGTCACGGAAGGTCCACAGGTGTGTCACTGAAGGTCTACAGGTAAGTCACGGAAGGTCCACAGGTAAGTCACGGAAGGTCCACAGGTGTGTGTCACTGAAGGTCTACAGGTGTGTCACGGAAGGTCCACAGGTGTGTCACGGAAGGTCCACAGGTGTGTGTCACTGAAGGTCTACAGGTGTGTCACGGAAGGTCCACAGGTGTGTCACGGAAGGTCCACAGGTGTGTGTCACTGAAGGTCTACAGGTGTGTCACGGAAGGTCCACAGGTGTGTCACTGAAGGTCTACAGGTAAGTCACGGAAGGTCCACAGGTGTGTCACTGAAGGTCTACAGGTAAGTCACGGAAGGTCCACAGGTGTGTCACGGAAGGTCCACAGGTGTGTGTCACTGAAGGTCTACAGGTAAGTCACGGAAGATCCACAGGTGTGTCACGGAAGGTCCACAGGTGTGTGTCACTGAAGGTCTACAGGTGTGTGTCACGGAAGGTCTACAGGTGTGTGTCACGGAAGGTCCACAGGTGTGTATCACGGAAGGTCTACAGGTGTGTCACGGAAGGTCCACAGGTGTGTGTCACGGAAGGTCCACAGGTGTGTGTCACGGAAGGTCTACAGGTAAGTCACGGAAGGTCTACAGGTGTGTCACGGAAGGTCTACAGGTAAGTCACGGAAGGTCCACAGGTGTGTCACGGAAGGTCCACAGGTGTGTCACGGAAGGTCCACAGGTGTGTGTCACTGAAGGTCTACAGGTGTGTGTCACGGAAGGTCTACAGGTGTGTGTCACGGAAGGTCCACAGGTGTGTGTCACGGAAGGTCTACAGGTGTGTCACGGAAGGTCTACAGGTGTGTCACGGAAGGTCCACAGGTGTGTGTCACGGAAGGTCCACAGGTGTGTGTCATGGAAGGTCCACAGGTGTGTCACGGAAGGTCCACAGGTGTGTGTCACGGAATGTCCACAGGTGTGTGTCACGGAAGGTCCACAGGTGTGTCACGGAAGGTCTACAGGTGTGTCACGGAAGGTCTACAGGTGTGTCACGGAAGGTCCACAGGTGTGTGTCACAGAAGGTCTACAGGTGTGTCACGGAAGGTCTACAGGTGTGTCACGGAAGGTCCACAGGTGTGTGTCACGGAAGGTCCACAGGTGTGTGTCACGGAAGGTCCAAAGGTGTGTGTCACGGAAGGTCCACAGGTGTGTGTCACGGAAGGTCCACAGGTGTGTGTCACGGAAGGTCCACAGGTGTGTGTCACGGAAGGTCTACAGGTGTGTCACGGAAGGTCCACAGGTGTGTGTCACGGAAGGTCCACAGGTGTGTCACGGAAGGTTCACAGGTGTGTCACGGAAGGTCCACAGGTGTGTCGTGGGGGGCCGTGGTACCCACCTGAGGGCGTGGGGGGCCGTGGTACCCACCTGAGGGCGTGGGGGGCCATGGTACCCACCTGAGGGTGTGGGGGCCGTGGTACCCACCTGAGGGTGTGGGGGGCCGCGGTACCCACCTGAGGGCGTGGGGGGCCGCGGTACCCACCTGAGGGCGTGGGGGGCCGCGGTACCCACCTGAGGGCGTGGGGGGCCGCGGTACCCACCTGAGGGAGTGGGGGGCCGCGGTACCCGCAAAAGGGCGTGGGGGGCCGCGGTACCCACCTGAGGGCGTGGGGGGCCGTGGTACCCACCTGAGGGCGTGGGGGGCCGTGGTACCCACCTGAGGGCGTGGGGGGCCGCTGTACCCACCTGAGGGCGTGGGGGGCCGTGGTACCCACCTGAGGGCTTGGGGGGCCGTGGTACCCACCTGAGGGCGTGGGGGGCCGTGGTACCCACCTGAGGGCGTGGGGGGCCGCGGTACCCACCTGAGGGCGTGGGGGGCCGTGGTACCCACCTGAGGGCGTGGGGGGCCGCTGTACCCACCTGAGGGCGTGGGGGGCCGTGGTACCCACCTGAGGGCTTGGGGGGCCGTGGTACCCACCTGAGGGCGTGGAGGGCCGAGGTACCCACCTGAGGGTGTGGGGGGCCGCGGTACCCACCTGAGGGCGTGGGGGGCCGCGGTACCCACAAAAGGGCGTGGGGGCCGTGGTACCCACCTGAGGGCGTGGGGGGCCGTGGTACCCACCTGAGGGCTTGGGGGGCCGTGGTACCCACCTGAGGGCGTGGAGGGCCGAGGTACCCACCTGAGGGTGTGGGGGGCCGCGGTACCCACCTGAGGGCGTGGGGGCCGTGGTACCCACCTGAGGGTGTGGGGGGGCCGTGGTACCCACCTGAGGGTGTGGGAGGCCACGGTACCCACCTAAGAGCGTGGGGGGCCGCGGTACCCACCTGAGGGTGTGGGGGGCCGCGGTACCCACCTGTGGGCGTGGGGGGCCTCGGTACCCACAAAAGGGCGTGGGGGGCCGCAGTACCCACCTGAGGGCGTGGGGGGCC
Source organism: Procambarus clarkii (assembly GCF_040958095.1). Classification (NCBI taxonomy): domain Eukaryota; kingdom Metazoa; phylum Arthropoda; class Malacostraca; order Decapoda; family Cambaridae; genus Procambarus; species Procambarus clarkii. The sequence continues at coordinate 27,760,213 of NC_091189.1, read as the reverse complement.
GTGGTACCCACCTGAGGGCGTGGGGGTGTAACAAACTAGGCTGTTGTAAGAATTATCCAGAGTGGTTTATCGACAAAAGAGGATGGGAAGCTGAGCCCGCATGGTGACCTGGGGACCTGACCCCCAGGGGAATTCGCGGTGGAAATAACCAACGCTTTGTTCATAGCTGCGTATAATGAATCATCCTATAGTATTCAGTAATTTAGAGAAATTAGCCTTTAGTCATTTTGTATTAAAATTGTATTGTATAATAGTACTGGGTACAATATCAAGAGTATTCTAATTATTGAGTTTAAGTCACCATCAGTGACGTCACGAATCAGATCTAACTTGCAAGGCGGAGTGACCGGCGGTCATAGGTCAGCAGGGTTGACAGGTCTACTATTTCTCAAAGTTCAATTATCCATTTTGGGGGATCGGGAACAGCTTTGCCGTTAGATGTTTGTGAAATCTAATTTCAGTAAAATAATTCAACCAGTCTGGATCAATTAAGTACAACAGAGGTTAATTGTTATAACTTAAACCTTGCTAGTAACTTGGTAGAACTTTGACTAGGCGGAAGGATACAATGTTCTAGTCTGGGCTAGGCCAGACGAGGACAGATTAGTGTGGTCACGGAAGCAGCTGGGAGAGGTCAAACATCTTACCTCTCCCCGAGACCAGCCCAACATCTTTAGCTGGTAAAACATAGAGGTATAGTTGCTATGGTTACTTATAGAGGTAGTCTCATTGCCAGTCAGGTCAAGTAGGGAGTGTTAAAGTGACAGGGAGTGAACATATTTAGATTTTGTTTTAGTTTTCTTTTAATAAATTAAATTTGTTAATATTTTGCATTTCATTATTTCCATGTGTTTTATGTGCTAACTTGTCCTGGTCACGTGGTCCACACGAGGCAGAGTTGTATTGGGCGCCGATTCTAACATCGAATCGGAATTATCATTACCGTGTAATTTATTCCACACTCAAGGTCATCGTATATAGTGGGGATCAAGCCCCTAGGTTGATTAATTAGCGTGATCGATCCAGACCTCGATCATTGCTCTTGTGTTACTGGTCTGGTGGTGGCGGCGTAGAGGCGACTCTAGGGTTTTGCTCAGAGCCTAGGTCACGTCATACTGGGTGTAGAATCCTAAAGTCGGTCAATCGTCTGAGGACCACGTGGCGTGGAGTTGGCTTTGGTAAAAGTTTTGGAGTCCCTTGGTAGAGAATAAAAAGTAAGAATACGGGTAGAGGGAGTAGAAGGAAGTGAAGTAAAGAGAGAAACCATAACCCGTGTTACAGGGGGCCGTGGTACCCACCTGAGGGCGTGGGGGCCGCGGTACCCACCTGAGGGTGTGGGGGGCCGCGGTACCCACCTGAGGGCGTGGGGGGCCGCGGTACCCACCTGAGGGTGTGGGGGGCCGTGGTACCCACCTGAGGGCGTGGGGGCCGTGGTACCCACCTGAGGGTGTGGGGGGCCGTGGTACCCACCTGAGGGTGTGGGGGGCCGCGGTACCCACCTGAGGGTGTGGGGGGCCGCGGTACCCACCTGAGGGAGTGGGGGGCCGCGGTACCCACAAAAGGGCGTGGGGGGCCGCAGTACCCACCTGAGGGCGTGGGGGGCCGTGGTACCCACCTGAGGGCGTGGGGGGCCGTGGTACCCACCTGAGGGCGTGGGGGGCCGTGGTACCCACCTGAGGGCGTGGGGGGCCGCGGTACCCACCTGAGGGTGTGGGGGGCCGCGGTACCCACCTGAGGGCGTGGGGGGCCGTGGTACCCACCTGAGGGCGTGGGGGGCCGTGGTACCCACCTGAGGGCGTGGGGGGCCGTGGTACCCACCTGAGGGCGTGGGGACCGTGGTACCCACCTGAGGGCGTGGGGGGCCGTGGTACCCACCTGAGGGTGTGGGGGGCCGTGGTACCCACCTGAGGGTGTGGGGGGCCGCGGTACCCATCTGAGGGTGTGGGGGGCCGTGGTACCCACCTGAGGGCGTGGGGGCCGTGGTACCCACCTGAGGGCGTGGGGGGCCGTGGTACCCACCTGAGGGCGTGGGGGGCCGCGGTACCCACCTGAGGGTGTGGGGGGCCGCGGTACCCACCTGAGGGCGTGGGGGGCCGTGGTACCCACCTGAGGGCGTGGGGGGCCGTGGTACCCACCTGAGGGCGTGGGGGGCCGTGGTACCCACCTGAGGGCGTGGGGGGCCGTGGTATCCACCTGAGGGCGTGGGGGGCCGTGGTACCCACCTGAGGGCGTGGGGGGCCGTGGTACCCACCTGAGGGTGTGGGGGGCCGTGGTACCCACCTGAGGGCGTGGGGGGCCGTGGTACCCACCTGAGGGCGTGGGGGCCGTGGTACCCACCTGAGGGCGTGGGGGGTCGTGGTACCCACCTGAGGGCGTGGGGGATGTAGGTGTTCTCGTGGATGCCAGTGAAGAGGTGGGCGTGGGGGCCACGGGCGTAGAGGACCACGTCCTCCCCGGCGTGGTTGGACTCCACCATGGGCACTGTCGCCGCTCCTACGTAGTGTGGGTCACCTGTGGGGGGAGACGTGGGTTACCTGAGGCCAGAGAAGGGGGCGGGGACGGACAACCATTTGCATGAATTATGGAATCAGTTGTAAAATTTCCCGTGCATGTTGGATACTCAGGAGAACTCAGAAACTCAGGAAACAAATCTTAACCCCCGGGGATAAGGGTGAATGGGAGGGGCTGCTGTAACTGTCAACTGTAGTCGACCGCTCTCCCCGTCCCATCTTCCCCTTGTTTTACTTTCCTCTTGCTCCTTGTTCGTCTCCCTCTCCTCTTGCCTCATCTCCCTCCTCCACCGACCATACACCAGGAGTCAAGAGTCCTTAGGTAGTGAGACAGTCTAGGCCCTAGCAGCGTCCCCTCTCCCTGCTGCCCGCTCCTTCCCTCTAATCCCCCCCTTCCCCTACACTCCGTGGTTCCCCTCTGATTGGCGAACCACCACTGATTGGTTCCCGTACCATAGCCATGGACAGTTTGGGGCAATAAAGCTGGCCGGTCATTATACCTTCCAACAAGGCTTGTTTTCCTGAGATGTCTGTGTGGGAACAAATGCAGGGCAGCGCCTGGCACTGATTGGCTGGATTAATGGGCCTACAGCCTGAACTTTGAAATGGTTGGCTATAGGCATATGGACCCTAGGAAGCTAAGATAGTTAGGTGGGTGGAGCCATTCTCCACTTGAAGGTTGTTGAACATAAAATTAATGAGTGTGTCGTGGGTGTCAACTTGGGGAGGTGGTCAGGACCAGGAGAGAGCCTACACCATCCGGGCTGGCTACACACAAGGTAATGTGCTGTCCTTGGTTATATATATTCACTGTTTACACCAACTGCCTTGTATAGGATTTATATTGCCTAGGATGTATTTACATGTCATGTTATCAATAAAGGTTCTTGTTAAGTGATATTTGGTGTTTAGCTAGTGACTTACTGTAGTCCTCGGTGGACGGGTCGGGACGGCTACCGTCCACCTCTCCACGGTAGCCCGGACCGTTGGTGTAGAGCAGAGTGGTGTAGGGAAGACCGTCCACGTCAGAGTAGTCCCCGAGGTCTGCAACCATTAGTTACCAGTGTCAAAGGATTAAAATAAGTAAATAAATCCACAAGTAGGGTTCTCATTTTTGTCAAGACCTCAGTAAATCAAGTCAAAAATTGATTGAGAGCGATATTACTACACGTTCTACGTACATAGTGCTCAACCCAGCCTCCAGAAGCAATAGTACTTACACCAACTATTGGTGGAATGTACAAAAATGGACTGTTGTACTCCCAAAAATGTTTGCAAGTTGTACTATTGGAATACCACAAAGAGCCTGGTAAAGTTTGGAACAATAAATATATAACCTTAACCTATCCTGTCTTAATAATTGTGTAACTAGCGTCAAAATATTGTTATTTGCTTAGTTAAACGAACTAGAGGGTTCAGTTCCTGAACCGATCATGTGCCTCTGTAACCCTTTACACCACCGCCCCCGGGATGGGTATGGGGTGCATAATAAAGAAAAAAAATAAAAAATTGATTGTCCTAGGCCTAAATAGTCCATCCTAGGCCAAATATATACGCCTTCTTAGGCTTAATTAAGTACACATATGTACTATACAAGGCTTAGGAAAGTTTAGGTTCGTTTATTGCCTTCTCTCTTGGGTCCTCTACAACATTAATAATACACAATGTGTTTTTTATATTTGGGCACAACAGTTATTTTTGTACGTAGCGTCAATAGTTCGTATAAGTACTATCATTTGTGGACGACAAGCGCTAAGGTTAGCAGTGTAGTTGAACTGTAAAACACTCAATCACCTCGTGTGGGTGAGTGTTCCATTACCAACTACACTATGATATGTGTGAGAGTATAGTGAGGCAGTGGGAAGGGATCGAACTCTCGTCCCTGGACTCTATACTCACGCACTACCCACTCAACTACGGTGAGCTTTAAAAGTATTTAAACCAAAAGTAATTATCAAAAGAAGGCACAAGACACTGAAAGGCTACAAGCCAATATTAATAAAGTCTTCGACTGGGCAACGGAAAATAAAATGATGTTTAACAGTGATAAGTTTCATGTTCCAAGTAGAAATTAAGAAAAACTAAATACAGGGTACAGGCCACTGTAACCAACTCACAGGAGGACGTCAACATGTAAAAGATCTGGGAATTATGATGTCTGACGACCTGACATAGTGAACATAACCGAGGAAATATAGCGGCGGCCAGGAAAATGATAGGATGGATTATGAGAACGTTCAAAGCCAGAGATCACACAGCAATGTAATACTATTTAAATCACTGGTGTTGTCCCGTCTTGAGTATTGCTCGGTACTCACTTCCCCTTTCAGAGCAGGAGAGATCTGTGAATTAGAGGTAATATAGAGAACATATACGGCAAGCATAGACACGATAAAACATCTAAATAATTAGGACCGTCTCAAAGTTGTCAAAATGTACTCCCCGGAAAGGTGAGTGTTTTAGTAGGCCGCCGTGGAGGAGTGTGTGGTAATGGCCATTAGCTACACTCTCCGTACTCGCAGCGTTACCATCCATCTCATCAATCCGTTCTGATTCCCGCTATCATGAATTGCTGTCAGAATCCAATCTGCATGAGTGTGGAAGATTAATGTGGGATGTGAGACAAGAAAGAGTGTATCAGCATGTGGTCACCACAGAAGCAATGAGACTACCTCGTGTATCATCAGTGATCGTCACCATCCACAGTCACCCGTCACTTTATGACTACAATACCTCACTACGAGGCAATAGGGAAGGTTTTCCAGTGGTTGTGGAATCCTCCTGTGGTAATTAAGGACGTTACGTCCACTTGGTTGGGCATTGATGTTCCCGCCTCACCGTGTCACCATGATCTCACCTCACCGTGTCACCATTATCTCGCCTCACCGTGTCACCATTATCTCGCCTCACCGTGTCACCATTATGTCGCCTCATAACCAGGTGAGGAGCAAGTTAAGTCATCTTCAGACTGCTGCAGTATTATTATGCGTAAGAATGAGGTGGTGTAACTGAGGGAACTGAGTGACTGGCCTAACGTGACTACTCATACTGATGTTGGTGCTGAAGCTGGTGGACTGACGTCAAGTTAGGTTCTGGCTGACGAACGTTGTCCGTCAGCCATTACGATGTCCTATTAGCACCTGATTAGGTGAAGGAAGGGAACCCGCGGGAGACTCACCTGTAAGGAACGACCACAGTATATTGGAGGGAATTGTTGTGAACAAGTCATTACTGTGTGTAAGTAATACAGCCGGGAGCACACTCACGGTCGATGGGAGTAATGTGTGTTAACTGGTTCACTTCAATATATACCATTCTCTGTAACATTCTTCCATGCATGTATTACCTCATGACAGGAGACACCAGTAATTCCAGAAGTAGCGGGTGATCGGTAGTGATAACCTGTGTATGTAATTACTGTGTGGATATTAATAACTGTCTTATTGATTAATACCCGTGTGATTATTAATTACTGTTGTGTTGGTTATTGACTGTGGGCTGTGTTAGTGATTAGCACTGAGAGGAGTAACTTGTTTTACTGTGTTTTGCTTGTCTGCACGATAAGGTCTTGGTGTAAACTTTAATTGGAAATTAAGCATTCAGTGAGAAGTTAATTAGGGGGTAATTAACGCCACGAAGGGAATTCACATTGTTTGATGAGAGTTGTCGTGAGCGGCAGTATTGAGTTAACGTAATTCGTTCTGGGTTAATTATCTGTCCGCGTGACAGTAATTAATTAACGTGTGACATCAAATTAAATTTGGTGTGAGACTTCATGACCTACCCTATATATTGCACTATGCATTCGAGGAGCTCAACGACCTGGTGGATAAAGATTCCAATTGTTTTAGTATCCTGGCGGCTGTTCTCGTCTAAGTATTTTAGTTTAGAGTATTAAGCAGCGGTGGCACTTACCGTGCTGGGTTATGCACACCTTTCTGAGTGAGGACATTTGTATTGGTGCCCAAACCCTGTCATGGGAATACCAGAAAATCTCACAGAGACCATAAAGGTGTCAATAATATATACATAGAAGATAGTGGAGGGCCAGGTACCAAATTTGCACAGTAGAATGGCAACATACTGGAGTGAGCGATATTAAAATACAGAATAGAACCAGTGAGTTGAGGTGCCATTAACATTTTACCACTGAGTTGGTCAATAAACCAGGTCTGCCACTGACCTGGTCAATAAACCAGGTCTGCCACTGACCTGGTCAATAAACCAGGTCTGCCACTGACCTGGTCAATAAACCAGGTCTGCCACTTACCTGGTCAATACACTAGCTCTCCCGCTGATCTGGTCAATACACTAGCTCTCCCGCTGACCTGGTCAATACACTAGCTCTCCCGCTGATCTGGTCAATACACTAGCTCTCCCGCTGACAGGTCAATACCATTGATGTTGAGAGACTCACCCAAGACATCAGAGCCTCTCTCCTGGTAACCATTGATGACCAACGGTTGGGCATGGTCAGCCGTGACAATGATGAGGGTGTCCTGGGGGTCCGTCAGGCCCACGGCCGTCTCTATGGCTTTCTCGAACTCGATGGCCTCCTCCAGGGCGGACCTGTACTCGTTGAGGTGGTGCGCCCTGTCGATGTTGCCTCCTGCAGGACCAGCACCGTTAACATCTCTTGCACAGTGACAGGTTAAGTAATAATTGTAATTACGAAGCAATAAGCTGCTTATCTTAAGATACTAACAAGGTTAGGTAAGGTCGGTGTTTTCTATGAAGCTTTTTAAGGGTATCTATTATGTTTAGTATATCACCTATGCACTTATTAAATAAGTCAATATTGACTTTACGAATTTGCGAGAACGGGTTGCACAGTGACATCATGCTCACGCCATGGATCAAACAGAAAATCAGTAGGAGCCGTGAGAAGGATTCGAACCCGGGCACTTGGTGGGCTTGGGAGTACCAAATGTGCGGCTTCGAATGCTCCTCATTGCTCCTACTCATTTTCTGAGTATGTCACTGTTAATGTCATATTCACTGAGGAAATATTGAGGCCGTAGAGTGGGATCGAACCCGTATATCTCGGTCAGGATTCATGAAGCATCTCCGCAACCATTTATGAAACTTGTACATCTTTCCTCAATCATGGCTGATGTGTTTACATGTATTAAACAGTTTACGAGCGTGTGAACTTTACAACCCAGGGTTATTATTCTTATAAACAACCTCGTACTGATTACCAGCTCATAATCTGTTTAATAAATGTAAACAAAGCCCCCGTGATGGAAACAAGATGTAGAGGTTTCGTTAGTGGTTGAGTAAATGGTTCATATATCCTGGCTGTGAACTGCTCAGGCACATGCACTACCGACTAAGCCATGATGGGCGTACAAGTACCCGGGTATGGCATCATATACTATATTTGTTGACCTTCTTCATCACTTATTATTATTATTATATTATATTAGGTATTTATTATGACAATACAAAGAAAACACAAAATTTTCTGTTCCATTACACTTGTGAAGCATTAAGTATACACCCGGGAGAGAGAACATGTTCAAGTGGAACCACACAGTGAGCGTGTAGCATGGTGGGGACCACACAGTGTGTAGCATGGTGGGGACCACACAGTGTGTAGCATGGTGGGGACCACACAGTGTGTAGCATGGTGGGAACCACACAGCGTGTAGCATGGTGGGGACCACACAGTGTGTAGCATGGTGGGGACCACACAGTGTGTAGCATGGTGGGGACCACACAGTGTGTAGCATGGTGGGAACCACACAGTGTGTAGCATGGTGGGAACCACACAGTGTGTAGCATGGTGGGAACCACACAGTGTGTAGCATGGTGGGGACCACACAGTGTGTAGCATGGTGGGGACCACACAGTGTGTAGCATGGTGGGAACCACACAGTGTGTAGCATGGTGGGAACCACACACTGAGCGTGTAGCATGGTGGGAACCACACAGTGTGTAGCATGGTGGGAACCACACAGTGTGTAGCATGGTGGGGACCACACAGTGTGTAGCATGGTGGGGACCACACAGTGTGTAGCATGGTGGGGACCACACAGTGTGTAGCATGGTGGGAACCACACAGTGTGTAGCATGGTGGGAACCACACAGTGTGTAGCATGGTGGGAACCACACAGTGTGTAGCATGGTGGGGACCACACAGTGTGTAGCATGGTGGGGACCACACAGTGTGTAGCATGGTGGGGACCACACAGTGTGTAGCATGGTGGGGACCACACAGTGTGTAGCATGGTGGGGACCACACAGTGTGTAGCATGGTGGGGACCACACAGTGTGTAGCATGGTGGGAACCACACAGCGTGTAGCATGGTGGGGACCACACAGTGTGTAGCATGGTGGGGACCACACAGTGTGTAGCATGGTGGGGACCACACAGTGTGTAGCATGGTGGGAACCACACAGTGTGTAGCATGGTGGGAACCACACAGTGTGTAGCATGGTGGGAACCACACAGTGTGTAGCATGGTGGGGACCACACAGTGTGTAGCATGGTGGGGACCACACAGTGTGTAGCATGGTGGGAACCACACAGTGTGTAGCATGGTGGGAACCACACACTGAGCGTGTAGCATGGTGGAACCACACAGTGTGTAGCATGGTGGGGACCACACAGTGTGTAGCATGGTGGGGACCACACAGTGTGTAGCATGGTGGGAACCACACAGTGTGTAGCATGGTGGGGACCACACAGTGTGTAGCATGGTGGGGACCACACAGTGTGTAGCATGGTGGGAACCACACAGTGTGTAGCATGGTGGGGACCACACAGTGTGTAGCATGGTGGGAACCACACAGTGTGTAGCATGGTGGGGACCACACAGTGTGTAGCATGGTGGGGACCACACAGCGTGTAGCATGGTGGGAACCACACAGTGTGTAGCATGGTGGGGACCACACAGTGTGTAGCATGGTGGGAACCACACAGTGTGTAGCATGGTGGGGACCACACAGTGTGTAGCATGGTGGGGACCACACAGTGTGTAGCATGGTGGGAACCACACAGTGTGTAGCATGGTGGGGACCACACACTGAGCGTGTAGCATGGTGGGGACCACACAGCGTGTAGCATGGTGGGAACCACACAGTGTGTAGCATGGTGGGAACCACACAGTGTGTAGCATGGTGGGGACCACACAGTGTGTAGCATGGTGGGAACCACACAGTGTGTAGCATGGTGGGGACCACACAGTGTGTAGCATGGTGGGAACCACACAGTGTGTAGCATGGTGGGGACCACACAGTGTGTAGCATGGTGGGGACCACACAGTGTGTAGCATGGTGGGAACCACACAGTGTGTAGCATGGTGGGGACCACACAGTGTGTAGCATGGTGGGGACCACACAGCTGTGTAGCATGGTGGGAACCACACTGTGTGTAGCATGGTGGGGACCACACAGTGTGTAGCATGGTGGGAACCACACAGTGTGTAGCATGGTGGGGGACCACACAGTGTGTAGCATGGTGGGGACCACACAGTGTGTAGCATGGTGGGAACCACACAGTGTGTAGCATGGTGGGGACCACACACTGAGCGTGTAGCATGGTGGGGACCACACAGCGTGTAGCATGGTGGGAACCACACAGTGTGTAGCATGGTGGGAACCACACAGTGTGTAGCATGGTGGGGACCACACAGTGTGTAGCATGGTGGGAACCACACAGTGTGTAGCATGGTGGGGACCACACAGTGTGTAGCATGGTGGGAACCACACAGTGTGTAGCATGGTGGGGACCACACAGTGTGTAGCATGGTGGGGACCACACAGTGTGTAGCATGGTGGGAACCACACAGTGTGTAGCATGGTGGGAACCACAGTGTGTAGCATGGTGGGAACCACACAGTGTGTAGCATGGTGGGGACCACACAGTGTGTAGCATGGTGGGGACCACACAGTGTGTAGCATGGATTGGGAACCACACAGTGTGTAGCATGGTGGGACCACAGTGTGTAGCATGGTGGGACCCACAGTGTGTAGCATGGTGGGAACCACAGTGTGTAGCATGGTGGGGACCACACAGTGTGTAGCATGGTGGGGACCACACAGTGTGTAGCATGGTGGGGACCACACAGTGTGTAGCATGGTGGGGACCACACAGTGTGTAGCATGGTGGGAACCACACAGTGTGTAGCATGGTGGGGACCACACAGAGAGTGTGTAGCATGGTGGGGACCACACAGAGAGTGTGTAGCATGGTGGGGACCACACAGTGTGTAGCATGGTGGGGACCACACAGTGTGTAGCATGGTGGGGACCACACAGTGTGTAGCATGGTGGGGACCACACAGTGTGTAGCATGGTGGGGACCACACAGTGTGTAGCATGGTGGGGACCACACAGTGTGTAGCATGGTGGGGACCACACAGTGTGTAGCATGGTGGGGACCACACAGAGAGTGTGTAGCATGGTGGGGACCACACAGTGTGTAGCATGGTGGGGACCACACAGTGTGTAGCATGGTGGGGACCACACAGTGTGTAGCATGGTGGGGACCACACAGTGTGTAGCATGGTGGGGACCACACAGTGTGTAGCATGGAGGGGACCACACAGTGTGTAGCATGGTGGGGACCACACAGTGTGTAGCATGGTGGGGACCACACAGTGTGTAGCATGGTGGGGACCACACAGAGGTGTAGCATGGTGGGAACCACACAGTGTGTAGCATGGTGGGAACCACACAGTGTGTAGCATGGTGGGACCACACAGTGTGTAGCATGGTGGGGACCACACAGTGTGTAGCATGGTGGGGACCACACAGTGTGTAGCATGGTGGGGACCACACAGTGTGTAGCATGGTGGGGACCACACAGAGAGGTGTAGCATGGTGGGGACCACACAGTGTGTAGCATGGTGGGGACCACACAGTGTGTAGCATGGTGGGGAACCACACAGAGTGTGTAGCATGGTGGGGACCACACAGTGTGTAGCATGGTGGGAACCACACAGTGTGTAGCATGGTGGGGACCACACAGTGTGTAGCATGGTGGGGACCACACAGTGTGTAGCATGGTGGGAACCACACAGTGTGTAGCATGGTGGGGACCACACAGTGTGTAGCATGGTGGGGAACCACACAGTGTGTAGCATGGTGGGGACCACACAGTGTGTAGCATGGTGGGACCAACAGTGTGTAGCATGGTGGGGACCACACAGTGTGTAGCATGGTGGGGACCACACAGTGTGTAGCATGGTGGGGACCACACAGAGAGTCCCCGCTGTAGCATGGTGGGAACCACACAGTGTGTAGCATGGTGGGAACCACACAGTGTGTAGCATGGTGGGAACCACACAGTGGTAGCATGGTGGGACCACACAGTGTGTAGCATGGTGGGGACCACACAGTGTGTAGCATGGTGGGGACCACACAGTGTGTAGCATGGTGGGGGACCACACAGAGAGCGTGTAGCATGGTGGGAACCACACAGTGTGTAGCATGGTGGGAAACCACACAGTGTGTAGCATGGTGGGAACCCACACCAGTGTGTAGCATGGTGGGGACCACACGAGTGTGTAGATGGTGGGAACCACACAGTGTGTAGCATGGTGGGGACCACACAGGTGTAGCATGGTGGGAACCACACAGTGTGTAGCATGGTGGGGACCACACAGTGTGTAGCATGGTGGGGACCACACAGTGTGTAGCATGGTGGGGAACCCACACAGAGAGCGTGTAGCATGGTGCCCTGGAAACACAAACCGAAACTGTCTCTATTTTCCGCTTGTTACAACTTGCAATAAAGTTGTTACATCTTGGCTTAACGTGTTTATGACGTATTAGAACGTTGTTACAACTTGATATATTGGTTGTTATAACTGGTTAGGAGGTGTTAAAACTTGTTCGAACGTTGTACCAACGTCGTAGTTTCGGTGTGTGTTTGGCGGGTGGGGACCACACAGTGTGTAGCATGGTGGGGACCACACAGTGTGTAGCATGGTGGGGACCACACAGTGTGTAGCATGGTGGGAACCACACAGAGAGCGTGTAGCATGGTGGGGACCACACAGTGTGTAGCATGGTGGGGACCACACAGTGTGTAGCATGGTGGGGACCACACAGTGTGTAGCATGGTGGGGACCACACAGAGAGCGTGTAGCATGGTGGGAACCACACAGTGTGTAGCATGGTGGGAACCACACAGTGTGTAGCATGGTGGGGACCACACAGTGTGTAGCATGGTGGGAACCACACAGAGAGCGTGTAGCATGGTGGGAACCACACAGTGTGTAGCATGGTGGGGACCACACAGTGTGTAGCATGGTGGGAACCACACAGTGTGTAGCATGGTGGGGACCACACAGTGTGTAGCATGGTGGGGACCACACAGTGTGTAGCATGGTGGGAACCACACAGAGAGCGTGTAGCATGGTGGGGACCACACAGTGTGTAGCATGGTGGGGACCACACAGTGTGTAGCATGGTGGGGACCACACAGTGTGTAGCATGGTGGGGACCACACAGTGTGTAGCATGGTGGGGACCACACAGAGAGCGTGTAGCATGGTGGGAAACCACACAGTGTGTAGCATGGTGGGGACCACACAGTGTGTAGCATGGTGGGAACCACACAGTGTGTAGCATGGTGGGGACCCACACAGTGTGTAGCATGGTGGGGACCACACAGTGTGTAGCATGGGTGGGAACCACACAGAGAGCGTGTAGCATGGTGGGGACCACACAGTGTGTAGCATGGTGGGGACCACACAGTGTGTAGCATGGTGGGGACCACACAGTGTGTAGCATGGTGGGGACCACACAGAGAGCGTGTAGCATGGTGGGAACCACACAGTGTGTAGCATGGTGGGAACCACACAGTGTGTAGCATGGTGGGAACCACACAGTGTGTAGCATGGTGGGAACCACACAGTGTGTAGCATGGTGGGGACCACACAGTGTGTAGCATGGTGGGAACCACACAGTGTGTAGCATGGTGGGGACCACACAGTGTGTAGCATGGTGGGGACCACACAGTGTGTAGCATGGTGGGGACCACACAGTGTGTAGCATGGTGGGGACCACACAGTGTGTAGCATGGTGGGGACCACACAGAGAGCGTGTAGCATGGTGGGAACCACACAGTGTGTAGCATGGTGGGAACCACACAGTGTGTAGCATGGTGGGAACCACACAGTGTGTAGCATGGTGGGGACCACACAGTGTGTAGCATGGTGGGGACCACACAGTGTGTAGCATGGTGGGGACCACACAGTGTGTAGCATGGTGGGGACCACACAGAGAGCGTGTAGCATGGTGGGAACCACACAGTGTGTAGCATGGTGGGAACCACACAGTGTGTAGCATGGTGGGAACCACACAGTGTGTAGCATGGTGGGGACCACACAGTGTGTAGCATGGTGGGAACCACACAGTGTGTAGCATGGTGGGGACCACACAGTGTGTAGCATGGTGGGAACCACACAGTGTGTAGCATGGTGGGGACCACACAGTGTGTAGCATGGTGGGGACCACACAGTGTGTAGCATGGTGGGAACCACACAGAGAGCGTGTAGCATGGTGCCCTGGAAACACAAACCGAAACTGTCTCTATTTTCCGCTTGTTACAACTTGCAATAAAGTTGTTACATCTTGGCTTAACGTGTTTATGACGTATTAGAACGTTGTTACAACTTGATATATTGGTTGTTATAACTGGTTAGGAGGTGTTAAAACTTGTTCGAACGTTGTACCAACGTCGTAGTTTCGGTGTGTGTTTGGCGGGTGGGGACCACACAGTGTGTAGCATGGTGGGGACCACACAGTGTGTAGCATGGTGGGGACCACACAGTGTGTAGCATGGTGGGAACCACACAGAGAGCGTGTAGCATGGTGGGGACCACACAGTGTGTAGCATGGTGGGGACCACACAGTGTGTAGCATGGTGGGGACCACACAGTGTGTAGCATGGTGGGGACCACACAGAGAGCGTGTAGCATGGTGGGAACCACACAGTGTGTAGCATGGTGGGAACCACACAGTGTGTAGCATGGTGGGAACCACACAGTGTGTAGCATGGTGGGAACCACACAGTGTGTAGCATGGTGGGGACCACACAGTGTGTAGCATGGTGGGGACCACACAGAGAGCGTGTAGCATGGTGGGAACCACACAGTGTGTAGCATGGTGGGAACCACACAGTGTGTAGCATGGTGGGAACCACACAGTGTGTAGCATGGTGGGAACCACACAGTGTGTAGCATGGTGGGGACCACACAGTGTGTAGCATGGTGGGGACCACACAGAGAGCGTGTAGCATGGTGGGAACCACACAGTGTGTAGCATGGTGGGGACCACACAGTGTGTAGCATGGTGGGGACCACACAGTGTGTAGCATGGTGGGGACCACACAGTGTGTAGCATGGTGGGAACCACACAGAGAGCGTGTAGCATGGTGGGGACCACACAGTGTGTAGCATGGTGGGGACCACACAGTGTGTAGCATGGTGGGGACCACACAGTGTGTAGCATGGTGGGGACCACACAGTGTGTAGCATGGTGGGGACCACACAGTGTGTAGCATGGTGGGAACCACACAGAGAGCGTGTAGCATGGTGGGGACCACACAGTGTGTAGCATGGTGGGGACCACACAGTGTGTAGCATGGTGGGGACCACACAGTTGGTGCAAAACACCAACAAAAAAAAGTTGGTTAAGTTGGTGCAAAACACAGTTGATCGGAGTAAGTCCCTGATCATTTTTGGCTGCAAAGAAAAGGCGATAACATCTAGGTCAGAAAGAGCTGTAGAAGAAGCTAAAGTAGTAGATAAAATTGTTGGCCTCGTGGAAGGTCTTACAAACAGAGAGAATGTGTGCGACTACAGGAGAATAGGCAGGTACGTAAAAGGGAAAGATCGACCTTTGAGGATCACCCTAAACGGTGCCAAACAGATGGAAGAAGTACTATGGAATGCTAGAAAATTGCAAAGGGATGAGGATGGGAAAGGGTGGTCGTTAAGACGAGATCTTTCAAAAGAAGATAGAGAGAAGCTGAAACTGAACCTCGCCGAGGCAAAACATTTAAATGAGAGCAGGAATGAAGAAGAAATAAATTCTTTTTTCTACAAAGTGATAGGGGTAGGCAAACCAGTAAAGTGGTACATAAAGGGAAACCAACAAAATCAATAGAGAGAGGGGGAGTGAAGAATAAGGAGAGGGGGAACAAGTTCCTGAAGATTGCATACACCAACTTAGATGGAGTGAGATCGAAGATACTGGAGTTAAGTGATGTAATACAGCTGCAGACACCAGACATTGTTGCACTCACGGAGACAAAACTTGAAGATGTTATTTTAAATGAGGTCATATTCCCAAGGGGCTACTCAATTTGGAGACGGGACAGAAAAATTAGGAAAGGCGGTGGCGTTGCTGTGCTGGTAAAAGAACACCTAAAGGTGAAGGAAATAATGACTGCCAATCCACAAGAAGTTGACATAATAGCACTAGAGATCTGCTATGAGGATGATAAACTAATGATGATAAATGCATATAGTCCACCGCCAAGCAGCACATGGTCAAAGGAGGAGCTAGATAGTAAACGTGAAGGTCTTATAACAATAATGAGAGAGATTATAGCGAGAGCGGATAACGATAGATCACGACTGTTGATAGTCGGTGACTTCAACTTGAAATCCATAGACTGGGAAGCATATGAAGCTAAAACAGAAGATTTTTGGACCTGTAAATTTGTAGACCTCATCCTGGAAACATTCTTGTATCAACATGTTAAACAAGCTACGAGGATGAGGGAAGGGGACGTTCCCTCCATGCTAGATTTGATATTTACCAGGAAGGAGGAAGAGATATTTGACATTCAGTACCTTCCTCCCTTGGGTAAAAGTGACCATGTCTTTTTGGGAATAAAGTATGCAATGCGTTATAAGCTGGAAGAAAATAAGGAGGTTGAAGCAGTTGAAAAACCAGACTTCAGGAGAGGACATTATGGTGACCTTAGAAATTTTTTTAGTGAGTATAATTGGACAGACTTGATGCTAGGCAAGGAAGTGAATGAGATGTATGGCAAGTTTTGTGAAATATATGATAAAGGCACAAAAAAATTTATACCAAAACAGAGATGCAGAACTAGGAAACAGGATTGGTTCAATAGAAATTGCGAGAGGGCTAGAGACCGAAAGACACAAAAATGGAATCAATACAGGAAGAGGCCGAACCCCCAAACATACCAGCGATACAAAGATGCGAGAAACAACTACACGGCAGTGAGGAGAGAGGCAGAAAGAAATTTTGAAAAAGGGATTGCGGACAAATGTAAAACAGAACCAGGTCTATTCTATAAATTCATAAACAACAAATTGCAGGTAAAGGATAATATTCAGAGGTTGAAAATGGGAAATAGATTCACGGAAGATGAAAAGGAAATGTGTGAAACACTAAACGAAAAGTTCCAAAGTGTGTTTGTACAAAATGAAATCTTTAGGGAACCAGATACAATAAGAATTCCAGAGAACAACATAGAACACATAGAGGTGTCTAGAGACGAAGTGGAAAATATGCTAAAGGAGCTCGGTAAGAACAAAGCAGCTGGCCCAGATGGAGTTTCACCATGGGTTCTGAGAGAATGTGCATCTGAGCTCAGCATTCCACTTCACCGGATCTTTCAGGCATCCCTGTGTACAGGAATCGTAGCAGACGGGTGGAAACAGGCTAACATAGTTCCAATCTACAAAAGTGGCAGCAGGGAAGACCCCCTCAATTATAGACCTGTATCATTGACAAGTGTAATAGTGAAAGTATTGGAAAAACTAATCAAAACTAAATGGGTAGAACACCTAGAGAGAAATGATATAATATCAGACAGACAGTATGGTTTTCGATCTGGAAGATCCTGTGTATCGAATTTACTCAGTTTCTATGATCGAGCCACAGAGATATTACAGGAAAGAGATGGTTGGGTTGACTGCATCTATCTGGACCTAAAAAAGGCTTTCGACAGAGTTCCACATAAGAGGTTGTTCTGGAAACTGGAAAATATTGGAGGGGTGACAGGTAAGCTTCTATCATGGATGAAAAATTTTCTGACTGATAGAAAAATGAGGGCAGTAATCAGAGGCAATGTATCAGAATGGAGAAATGTCACAAGTGGAGTACCACAGGGTTCAGTTCTTGCACCAGTGATGTTTATTGTGTACATAAATGATCTACCAGTTGGTATACAGAATTATATGAACATGTTTGCTGATGATGCTAAGATAATAGGAAGGATAAGAAATTTAGATGACTGTCATGCCCTTCAAAAAGACCTGGACAAAATAAGTATATGGAGCACCACTTGGCAAATGGAATTTAATGTTAATAAATGTCATGTTATGGAATGTGGAATAGGAGAACATAGACCCCACACAACCTATATATTATGTGAGAAATCTTTAAAGAATTCTGATAAAGAAAGAGATCTAGGAGTGGTTCTAGATAGAAAACTATCACCTGAGGACCACATAAAGAATATTGTGCAAGGAGCCTATGCTATGCTTTCTAACTTCAGAATTGCATTTAAATACATGGATGGCGATATACTAAAGAAATTGTTCATGACTTTTGTTAGGCCAAAGCTAGAATATGCAGCTGTTGTGTGGTGCCCATATCTTAAGAAGCACATCAACAAACTGGAAAAGGTGCAAAGACATGCTACTAAGTGGCTCCCAGAACTGAAGGGCAAGAGCTACGAGGAGAGGTTAGAAGCATTAAATATGCCAAAACTAGAAGACAGAAGAAAAAGAGGTGATATGATCACTACATACAAAATAGTAACAGGAATTGACAAAATCGACAGGGAAGACTTCCTGAGACCTGGAACTTCAAGAACAAGAGGTCATAGATTTAAACTAGCTAAACACAGATGCCGAAGAAATATAAGAAAATTCACCTTCGCAAATAGAGTGGTAGACGGTTGGAACAAGTTAAGTGAGAAGGTGGTGGAGGCCAAGACCGTCAGTAGTTTCAAAGCGTTATATGACAAAGAGTGCTGGGAAGACGGGACACCACGAGCGTAGCTCTCATCCTGTAACTACACTTAGGTAATTACACTTAGGTAATTACAGTGTGTAGCATGGTGGGAACCACACAGAGAGCGTGTAGCATGGTGGGAACCACACAGTGTGTAGCATGGTGGGGACCACACAGTGTGTAGCATGGTGGGGACCACACAGTGTGTAGCATGGTGGGAACCACACAGTGTGTAGCATGGTGGGGCCCACACAGTGTGTAGCATGGTGGGAACCACACAGTGTGTAGCATGGTGGGGACCACACAGTGAGCGTGTAGCATGGTGGGGACCACACAGAGAGCGTGTAGCATGGTGGGGACCACACAGAGAGCGTGTAGCATGGTGGGGACCACACAGTGTGTAGCATGGTGGGAACCACACAGTGAGCGTGTAGCATGGTGGGGACCACACAGTGTGTAGCATGGTGGGAACCACACAGTGAGCGTGTAGCATGGTGGGAACCACACAGTGTGTAGCATGGTGGGAACCACACAGAGAGCGTGTAGCATGGTGGGGACCACACAGTGTGTAGCATGGTGGGAACCACACAGTGAGCGTGTAGCATGGTGGGGACCACACAGTGTGTAGCATGGTGGGAACCACACAGTGAGCGTGTAGCATGGTGGGAACCACACAGTGTGTAGCATGGTGGGAACCACACAGAGAGCGTGTAGCATGGTGGGGACCACACAGCGTGTAGCATGGTGGGAACCACACAGTGAGCGTGTAGCATGGTGGGGACCACACAGTGTGTAGCATGGTGGGGACCACACAGTGTGTAGCATGGTGGGGACCACACAGTGAGCGTGTAGCATGGTGGGGACCACACAGAGAGCGTGTAGCATGGTGGGGACCACACAGAGAGCGTGTAGCATGGTGGGGACCACACAGTGTGTAGCATAGTGGGAACCACACAGTGAGCGTGTAGCATGGTGGGGACCACACAGTGTGTAGCATGGTGGGAACCACACAGTGAGCGTGTAGCATGGTGGGAACCACACAGTGTGTAGCATGGTGGGAACCACACAGAGAGCGTGTAGCATGGTGGGAACCACACAGAGTGTAGCATGGTGGGAACCACACAGTGAGCGTGTAGCATGGTGGGGACCACACAGTGTGTAGCATGGTGCGGACCACACAGTGTGTAGCATGGTGGGAACCACACAGTGTGTAGCATGGTGGGGACCACACAGTGTGTAGCATGGTGGGAACCACACAGTGAGCGTGTAGCATGGTGGGAACCACACAGTGTGTAGCATGGTGGGGACCACACAGTGTGTAGCATGGTGGGGACCACACAGTGTGTAGCATGGTGGGGACCACACAGTGTGTAGCATGGTGGGGACCACACAGTGTGTAGCATGGTGGGAACCACACAGTGTGTAGCATGGTGGGGACCACACAGTGTGTAGCATGGTGGGAACCACACAGTGTGTAGCATGGTGGGAACCACACAGTGTGTAGCATGGTGGGAACCACACAGTGTGTAGCATGGTGGGAACCACACAGTGTGTAGCATGGTGGGAACCACACAGTGTGTAGCATGGTGGGGACCACACAGTGTGTAGCATGGTGGGGACCACACAGTGTGTAGCATGGTGGGAACCACACAGAGAGCGTGTAGCATGGTGGGGACCACACAGTGTGTAGCATTGTGGGGACCACACAGCGTGTAGCATGGTGGGAACCACACAGAGAGCGTGTAGCATGGTGGGGACCACACAGTGTGTAGCATGGTGGGGACCACACAGTGTGTAGCATGGTGGGGACCACACAGCGTGTAGCATGGTGGGGACCACACAGTGAGCGTGTAGCATGGTGGGAACCACACAGTGTGTGTGTAGCATGGTGGGGACCACACAGTGTGTAGCATGGTGGGAACCACACAGTGAGCGTGTAGCATGGTGGGAACCACACAGTGTGTAGCATGGTGGGGACCACACAGTGTGTAGCATGGTGGGAACCACACAGTGAGCGTGTAGCATGGTGGGAACCACACAGTGTGTAGCATGGTGGGGACCACACAGTGTGTAGCATGGCGGGAACCACACAGTGTGTAGCATGGTGGGGACCACACAGAGAGCGTGTAGCATGGTGGGAACCACACAGTGTGTAGCATGGTGGGAACCACACAGTGTGTAGCATGGTGGGGACCACACAGTGTGTAGCATGGTGGGGACCACACAGTGTGTAGCATGGTGGGGACCACACAGAGAGCGTGTAGCATGGTGGGAACCACGCAGTGTGTAGCATGGTGGGGACCACACAGAGAGCGTGTAGCATGGTGGGGACCACACAGAGAGCGTGTAGCATGGTGGGGACCACACAGTGTGTAGCATGGTGGGAACCACACAGTGTGTAGCATGGTGGGAACCACACAGTGAGCATGTAGCATGGTGGGAACCACACAGTGTGTAGCATGGTGGGGACCACACAGTGAGCGTGTAGCATGGTGGGGACCACACAGTGAGCGTGTAGCATGGTGGGGACCACACAGTGTGTAGCATGGTGGGAACCACACAGTGTGTAGCATGGTGGGAACCACACAGTGTGTAGCATGGTGGGGACCACACAGTGTGTAGCATGGTGGGGACCACACAGAGAGCGTGTAGCATGGTGGGGACCACACAGTGTGTAGCATGGTGGGGACCACACAGTGTGTAGCATGGTGGGGACCACACAGTGAGCGTGTAGCATGGTGGGAACCACACAGTGTGTAGCATGGTGGGAACCACACAGTGTGTAGCATGGTGGGAACCACAGTGTGTAGCATGGTGGGAACCACACAGTGTGTAGCATGGTGGGAACCACACAGTGTGTAGCATGGTGGGAACCACAGTGTGTAGCATGGTGGTAACCACACAGTGTGTAGCATGGTGGGGACCACACAGTGTGTAGCATGGTGGGAACCACACAGTGTGTAGCATGGTGGGGACCACACAGTGTGTAGCATGGTGGGAACCACACAGTGTGTAGCATGGTGGGAACCACACAGTGTGTAGCATGGTGGGAACCACAGTGTGTAGCATGGTGGGGACCACACAGTGTGTAGCATGGTGGGAACCACACAGTGTGTAGCATGGTGGGGACCACACAGTGTGTAGCATGGTGGGAACCACACAGTGTGTAGCATGGTGGGAACCACACAGTGTGTAGCATGGTGGGGACCACACAGTGTGTAGCATGGTGGGAACCACACAGTGTGTAGCATGGTGGGAACCACACAGTGTGTAGCATGGTGGGAACCACACAGTGTGTAGCATGGTGGGAACCACAGTGTGTAGCATGGTGGGGACCACACAGTGTGTAGCATGGTGGGAACCACACAGTGTGTAGCATGGTGGGGACCACACAGTGTGTAGCATGGTGGGGACCACACAGTGTGTAGCATGGTGGGGACCACACAGTGAGCGTGTAGCATGGTGGGAACCACACAGTGTGTAGCATGGTGGGAACCACACAGTGTGTAGCATGGTGGGGACCACACAGTGTGTAGCATGGTGGGAACCACACAGTGTGTAGCATGGTGGGGACCACACAGTGTGTAGCATGGTGGGGACCACACAGTGAGCGTGTAGCATGGTGGGAACCACACAGTGAGCGTGTAGCATGGTGGGAACCACACAGTGTGTAGCATGGTGGGAACCACACAGTGTGTAGCATGGTGGGGACCACACAGTGTGTAGCATGGTGGGGACCACACACTGAGCGTGTAGCATGGTGGGGACCACAGGAGGAGCATCAGTATACTGGACCTTCGACAAAGAGGAAGTAACCGTTGGCGTCCTTCTGCAGGACCTCGATGGCGGCCCGGGTCATCTCCTCTAGGGACGGGTTGCTGCTGTCCTGGTCCACAGTGTACGCTACGTGGCCCCAGTCGAACAGTCCTGTTAAGTAGTTGGGTCATTAGCCAGGGGCTATGTTGCAATGGCCAGGGAAGGAGATAGAATTAACAGGTATTTCATTCGATGCTATCCACCGGTACGATAACTTTTACCATAATATAGTCTGCTTGGCTGTCATATATATTCGTAAAGATATATATATATATAGCGCTAAATATATGGAACGTTGAGATGGTATATAAACTCCTCCATAGACAGAGAGTATTAGACAGTCTCACCCATGAGGTAGTCAGTATGGGCAGTGTCTAGGGTAAGGAGGTCGTTGCGGTGCCACACGTATGATGAATTGCCAAGAAGAACTTTCTGGTCAATCCAAGTTTGTATAAGATTCTTGCCGTCGTCTCTCTTGCCTCCGTCGCCGCCTTCAGGATCCTCTACCACATTTTTAGGTGTAAACTTCTGACGCCCGCCACCAAGGATAACCTGCAACGCCCGCCAATATTCAAATTTAAATATTTCAAAATTTTACCAACATATTCGTGTATTGTATTATATTTTACATTTATATTGTGTATTTATTTATAATATATTTTCAGTTTACCTGTTTTATTTTTATTTTTGCGTGTTATTTTTCTACGTCAGCCACTCAAGATCAGTGTTTGGTGCCGGAAGTGTACATGTTATCGTACACTCGAATATTTAGAAATAACGTAGAAATAATCTTCATTGCAAACTTTTGTTGCAGGATTTGTTGCGTGTGTGCATATCGCTCTTTTAATGATTAAACCAGATGTTCCTAGTGTTAGTTATTGATCAAAGAGAGAGATTTTAACTCATAATAGTCGTATGGGAGTTGTGCAAGTGTTGTAGAGTGTCTCTGCCCGAAACGCTTTGCGTAATAGTGGCTTTAGGCATTGTATGTACTAGCTCTTATCTATAAAGCCAACAAACTTTGTAAAATCTCTTTATGTATGTACCTTTGCCTAAATAAAAATTATTATTATTATTATTATTATTATTATTCATGAAGATCCTCAGGTGCCATAGGAGGTTGTATTGGATCGTATAAGTGTCGTGTAGGGTCACGAAGGGTATATACTCTCGCGTATACTCTCCCTAAGGCCAAAAATTATCGTACTAGAAAATGATAGCGGCTGGCGAACTGTGACACACTGTCCCATTTTCTGTTTTGGGTCGTGTGGTAGGTTAGGATAAGGGCACTTTAGTAGGACAGTTTCTTAATGACGTTGGGGGAACGTTAGGAGGACGAGCTGGTAGGCCTACCTTGATCCTGGAGCCAGTCTCGCCCAGTATCAGCTGCTCTGCGATGTCGTCGCACAGGTCTGGGTCGCCCTCGGCGTCGTTGATGTCGTCGTCACTCTCCCAATGCCTGGGGACGACTCAACATGTCATCACACTACAACGACCACACGTGTCACGATATTCACCCTCACTCATCTCTCTAGACTGTGGACCCGTTGTGGAGACTACATCTGTGTTTACTCATCTTTTTGTCTGCAAATGTGCATGTGACTCACCTTCCTGCCCGCTATACTGCACCAGACTCACCTCGCTGGCTACCTCTGGCCTGACTCACCTCTCAGCGGTGTGAGCGTATGTGCCGGCAGGTGAGGCATGGGTCACACGAGTCACTGTGACTATGCCAGTGGAGCGCCCAGCGTCCTGTGGGAACACGCCACCCATTATTATTTACTCACCATTAACCAACACATTTGTGCACATACATGAGAGATGTAGATACAAGGGCAAGCATGTTAGCTAACTTTCTCTCTCACACACATTGACCTGAGGGACACCAGCTGCAACATGTACCCTCACCTGGAAGTTCTTGAGGATACTGTGGGTATGGAACTGGGGGACGTTCATGGCGTTGCAGTCGGCCAGCTGGACATTGGCGTCCACCCCGATGGTGGCCTGGTTGCCCTTCACCCCGCTGAGGTAGGCGGTGGAGCTGGCGGCCGAGTCCGTCACCACCTTGTCCGCGCTGTACGTCTGTAAGGGAACCAGGCACCTCAGGCACATGAGTAACGTCATTGCCAGGAGACACCACTAGTCCACTATCACTATATATACCACTTGCAATGGATATGGGACAGACTAACAGCTGGGATATGAGCAAGGAGTGAAGGTGCCCAACCATTTTAACTATCAGGGATCGAACGCCGACCCTATAAGAAGCGAGGCCGTCGCTGTACCGATTAGACATGTGAATGAGTTTGCCTGGTCTGGGCCAGGACAGTTACAGCCCTGCTTCTGTGAAAGGTAAGTCCACTATGGGCTCACCATAGCCTGTGCTACTTGCAACTCTGGGTTCCCAGTTGCTGCAGCTAAAACAACAACAATAACAACAACATGGTCTGGGCCAATATCTGCACTACCTTTATTATTGTCTTATTCCCCCCCCCCCCCACACACACACCAGTGTGTCATGGCCGCCATGATGCTCACAGCCTCCGCCACTCAGGTGGGAGGTGTGTCTGCCGTGGTGGGAGATTATTGACACACCTTATGGGGGGATGATGTGGGACATTTAACTCCCACTCTTAGTCCCTTCTGCCCTCTCATTCTCCTTTCCCTTCACTCTCTCCCACTCATCTCCCCATTTTGGCCGACGGGTACTTATCAACTGGGTGCCAAGTCATGTGGGTATAATATGAAATGACATTGTAGACGAAGCTGCAAAACTTGCAACTAAGAGAAGAAATGCAGACATTTACATACCACAGAGTTTATCACAGATTAAGAAAGTAATTAGAAACAGAGCAATGCAGAAGATGTACAGTGACCACAACACAACAGTTGCAACATCAGGATCTGCGGGTTGGTACAAAAATTCAACCAACTATGAACCACTTAGTTTGATGAAAGGGAGCAGTAGAACAACAGAAGTACACTTACTGTGGGAAATTTTTACCCACTATATCTATATTATTATCTAAGAAATGTATTATTTCTATATCGTATCTAAATCATAATAAAATCATTTCAAAATCATATCAGACTCACTACAGATTCATTATATTCCATTATATTCCAAGATCCTACAAGACAATGCCACCTATGATCACGTATGACCATAGCGCCCTTGGTTGCCTACATGCCTTTGTGCATGATTTCTCAAGGATCCAGAAGCTTCTAGAAGGATTTCTTAATTAAAAAACTATTGGAACAATAGAATCGATTTCCGGTAGGGATTATATCAAATCCTTAATAAGAATCAATAGTGCTAGCAAGTACTACTTATAATCTTTAAATCTTATTTCTAATTATATTATAATCACATCTTATCTCACTCATATGTCTAGACAGTAAAAATAATCAATCAATATTCATTGAAGGCTACCGTGCTCAGGGAGCATGGGGGGGGGGGGGGGGGGACGATGGCTGGGAGAGAAGCACCCACCACCGCCGAGCCAAAACGCTTGTGTTTACAAAACAGTGAAAACGTGTCACAGTGCCTTGCGAACAATTATTCAGCTTAGGACACCTTATCCAATTATCTTTATCACCAGTGATTACTCTCTAGAACTGGAGGAGTACCTGGACAATATATCTACAAGGAAAAATTCCTAGAAAATATCTAAATAAGAGTAGAGTGGCGCACACAAGGTATTGCTGTCTCCACCTCCACCATCATCACTTATCTAGCCTATTGCAACCGCAATTAAAGACATAATCAATTAGCAACGCTACTAGAACATTACAGAGCAAAGCTGTGATATAAAATATCATGCCTAAACTCGACAAGAGAGTTATCCGGTCTGGCACACTTGGCAGACAGGCACCCGGCATTCAGAGAAGTATATTGAATGTTATTTAGTGTATTAATTGGCTAATTGTATGCTTGTATAACTTTAATATATCCAATAAGTCTGTCTGTCGGTTATAGAGTGAGGCAACGCCTCATATTTCAGTAAGTTTATTAATATTGCAGCAGCTGAATCTTTTCCAAGCATAAAGACACTCACGAGATAAAGAAAACCTCATGAGTGACCCTTGTGTGAAAAAAGCTTCAATCTTTATTTATTTATTTATTTATGCATATACAAGAATGTACATAAGGAATGTGAGGATACAAATATGGTAATTACAGTCTTGTAAAGCCACTAGCACGCGCAGCGTTTCGGGCAGGTCCTTAATCTAAGACAATTTTAAGGAGGTAAATACTTGCAAAAATTATAGACAAAAAAATGATAACAGATTACATGAAATGAAAAAAAGATGAGAGAAAATTGTAGGTACAGTATATTAAAGCACATAGGTAGCTGAGATTGATTGCAATGACAGCTTGAATGGTAGTTGACAAAAAATTTATTTCTTTATTTTTTCTTTTTATTTATTTCATTTTAAAAATGTTATTTCTGGTGTGGTGATAATGGGTCCTATTACATCTGTCCAGGGAGAGTTTCAGAGCATGGTTTGCATTTGAGAACAGGGTTTTGTAAATGTAGTTGACACAGGAGAATGTGTGGAGGGAGTTAATATTTAGCAAGTTTAGGGATTTAAACAATGGAGCTGAGTGTTGTCTGAAAGCAGAGTTAGTTATTATTCTGATAGCAGATTTTTGCTGTGTGATGATGGGCTTAAGGTGGTTTGCAGTGGTAGACCCCCATGCACAGATACCATAATTAAGATAGGGGTAGATTAGTGCATAATATAGTGAGAGGAGAGCAGAGTTAGGAACATAATATCTGATTTTGGAGAGTATACCAACTGTCTTAGAGACTTTCTTAGTTATGTGTTGAATGTGGGTGCTGAAGTTGAGTCTCTTGTCTAGGAATAGGCCAAGAAATTTGCCATCATTTTTATTACTGATGTTGATGTTGTCTATCTGTAGCTGAATTGCATTTGATGATTTGCTTCCAAATAAGATGTAGTAAGTCTTTTCGATGTTTAATGTTAGTTTGTTCGTTGACATCCATAAGTGGACTTTTTTTAATTCATTATTCACAACATTATTTAGTGTATGTGGGTTGAGGTTTGAATAGATAAGAGTAGTATCGTCAGCAAACAGTATAGGTTTGAGAATATTAGAGACATTAGGCAGATCGTTTATATATATAAGAAATAGAAGAGGTCCTAAGATGCTGCCCTGTGGCACTCCAACGGTAATTGGTAGAGTGGAAGAAGTTGTATCATTGATGGTTACATATTGGTGTCTGTCACTAAGATAGGATCGGATGTAGTCAAGGGCAAGGCCTCGGATTCTATAATGCTGGAGTTTAAGTAAGAGGTAGTTGTGATTAACAGTATCAAAGGCTTTTCTTAGGTCAATGAAGAGTCCAATCGGAAACTCATTTTTGTCAAGGGCTGAGTAGATAATGTCAAGGAGACTAATGATTGCATCATTGGTGCTCTTTTGGGACCGGAAGCCAAACTGGCAGGGGCTGAGTATGTCGAATTTTACGAGGTAGGAATAGAGCTGTTTGTAAATAATTTTTTCAAATATTTTTGATAGAATGGGTTGATTTGATATTGGTCTATAATTGTTTATGTCCGCCGGATTGCCTCCTTTATGGACTGGCGTTACTCTTGCTTTTTTGAGGATATCAGGGAAGGTGTGACACTCTATAGATTTGTTGAACAGTAGTGCTATGGGTGGGGCAAGGGCATGGGAGGCTCTCTTGTACACAATGGACGGAATTTCACTGGTGTTCCTCCCTGCCTTGGTTTTTAGAGAGTGTATGATGGACACAACATCTGCCGGGCTGATTGGTGAAAGGAGAAGAGAGTTTGGACAGCTGCCTGAGAGATATGTGTTAATATGTGTCTGAGTCTGTGGGATTTTACTGTCAAGATTAGCACCAACCGATGAAAATCGTGTTGACTGAACCTCTTCATATAAATTGAATATATCTATATATATATATCCTTGAACATATGAATTAAGTTAACAATTGCTTGCTTAGTTATCTTTAATTTGTAATATAAGTTTATCTAATTGAATATAATCTTTATTGCTTAGTTAACAGTACTTAGACCACATTTAAAGTCATTTAATATCATACTACTACAATTTAAACTGTTGTTTATAGTAAATGAATATTGGCTGTTGATAGTTATGGTGCTAGGCTGGACTGTGTACACTTTTAAATGTCTGCTTTAAACAGATCCAGTGTTCAGTAATAGAACTGAATTTATTAAAATCTTAATCTTGTATAAACAATACAAGCTAATGTGAGATAATTGCCTGCAAGTGGATTGTGGAACCATTACAGTCTCCGTGGTGTAGTGGTAAGACATTCGCCTGGCGTTCCGTGAGCGCTATGTCATGGGTTCATAT
Organism: Procambarus clarkii; assembly: GCF_040958095.1. NCBI lineage: Eukaryota > Metazoa > Arthropoda > Malacostraca > Decapoda > Cambaridae > Procambarus > Procambarus clarkii. The sequence goes on along the minus strand of NC_091189.1, from coordinate 27,731,555 downwards.
CCTGGCCGGGGAGGATTTACTGGGCGCAATTCCTTAACTGTAGCCTCTGTTTAACGCAACAGTAAAATGTGTACTTGGATGAAAAAACGATTCTTCGCGGCAGGGGATCGTATTCCAGGGACCTGCCCGAAACGCTACGCGTACTAGTGGCTGTACAAGAATGTAACAACTCTTGTATATATCTCAAAAAAAAACAAAAAATTAACTAATTCATTCACCCCACCGGCCCCTTACAGCCCACAGTCTGTCATTAGGAAAAGAGGAGCTAGGATTTACGACCCTAGCTAGAGACTTTAGTTGAATTAATTTTGCATACAGTAAATTTTTAATTTTAGGACAGTACAAGTCCCTAGTAGTTCTCCTCTCATATCAATCCCGGCAGTTTTCCCCACACTTATATCGCATCAGGCTTGGATACCCATGTGCATGGGAAATAGGCTTACAGGTTCCAGAAGATGAGAGGAAATGTCAGCACTGTGGAGAAATGCCTGACAGACCACTGGAACATTATCTAACACAGTGCACAGTTACAAACCCATTAAGATTTCAACTTAGATTCAACAGAGCAGAAGAAGTTGTTAAACACATGGGGCAAAATCTTACTGAAGCGACCATACGAGTCAAACAAATACTCATACTCCGCCCAAGTAAAACCAGCCAGAGGCTTAGGGCCCGCGCAGGAATATCCCTGAAAGAAAAAAACTGCCCTTCACTCCCTCCCACTCATCTGCCCTTCACTCCCGCCCACTCATCTGCCCTTCACTCCCGCCCACTCATCTGCCCTTCACTCCCGCCCACTCTGGCACTCACCTTGATGAGGGTGGAGTAAGGGAACTTCTCGTAGGCCATAACCTCGTGCTCGAAGTTACCAGTTCGATGTCCCTTGAGGAGCCTGGCGGCCGTCAGGGTGGAGATGGAGGTCCCGTCGCCGAGGAACAAGATGACGTTCTTCGCCTGGCGCACAATGGGCTCCTTTTCCAGCTGCGCCTGCAGCTCCTCCTGCATCTTCAGGTTCCAATAGGCGCTGTCTGTCAACGTAAGACTCTACAAGACTACTGCCTCACCTCCATCCTCTCTCTTGGTTTTACCCTATTTGTGCTATTAGCACTTAGCTCTTGGACCCCACCTTTCCGACTGTATACTGCCTAATGCAGCTGTTCTCAGTCATCTGAGCAGGCCACGAAAGGTGCCCATAAAATAAATTATTGAACAAAAATTTCAAAATAAAATACAAATAGACAACATTCAGAGTGCAGAATGATTTGAAAGAATATTTTAATGTTTCATATATATATATATATATATATATATATATATATATATATATATATATATATATATATATATATATATATATATTAAAACCATATATCTAGCTCCTATAGCCAGCAACAACCACAACAAGAACAATATCTGGCTCCTATAGCCAGCAACAACCACAACAAGGACAATATCTGGCTCCTATAGCCAGCAACAACCACAACAAGGACAATATCTGGCTCCTATAGCCAGCAACAACAACAACAAGGACAATATCTGGCTCCTATAGCCAGCAACAACCACAACAAGAACAATACAAGGCTCCTAGAGCCACTAACAACTACAACAAAGACAGTATGCTCATTGTGGTCAACTTACCTTCCACCACTGCTGAAGGCTTAGTCTTGTGTTGACCTCGACCCATGACCCCTAAGTGGTCCTGATCTTTATCTGCCGGGCAGGAGGAGAACAAGGTCATTAAAGGTCACCAGCAGGTGGACTATTTAGTGTGTGGGGGGGGGGGTCAGAATGGACGAAGGTAGCCTCGTCTATTCTGACCCCAACCTCCCTTCCCCCACACACTAAATAATATTGTCAACGGTGAATTAAAAAATATTCCACTCGTGGATGTCAACCAACAAACTTACACTAAACATAAAAAAGACTTTGTACATTTTATTTGGTTGTAAATCATTAAATCAGATCCAACTTCAGATAGACAATGTTAACGTTACCAATACAAATGAGGGACGTTCCTTGGCCTATACATAGACAGGAGCCAAAAAAGTCTCAAAAAACGGTGGTTATACTTTCTAAAATCAGATGTTATGTTCCCCACTTTGCTCTCCTCTCATTATACTACGCAGTAATCTATCCCTATCTTACATACGGTGTCTGTGTATGGGGCTCAACCACTACAAACTACCTCAAGCCTATCATCACTCAGCAAAAATCAGCTATCAGAACTATAACAAAACTCGAGCGCTCGACTGCACCTGTCGGCCCCGCCGCCCCTCCACTCTTATCTGCTGTTCCCTGAGCTCTCAGCAACCCACAAATGATGTAGCATCCCCTGAAGGCAGCTAAGTACTCAGTGACCCAAATATGATTGAAACAATCATCAAGACCAACCCACTTAATCTCAGTTCGACCTCACTAGTGTTGCTCCCTGGGGGAAGCTGTACCCGACGTTCACTGCGAGTCTTACAGATACCTTGGTGTCCCCATTAACGACCCTGGGTACCTTTCTTCTCTCAAGAGGAGACTCTGGGAGAGATTAAAGCCCTTGCGGGTCCTTGTTGGTGTCAATCATGGGCTTAACGTGAGACTTGCTAGAATGTTTTATGTACCATTTATACGCTCTGTGATTGACTACAATGCTCTACATCTCACACTGTATACTGACAAAGAGCTGAAATCTCTTGAAACCTTGCAAAATGAAGCTATGCGTCTCATCCTTGGGGCTCCAAAGTCCACGAGAATAGTTAATATGAGAGCAGAGTTAAAATTACCTACCATAAGTGAGAGAATTTTGTCTATTAGCACAGTTTTCGGCGTGAAGGCATTGAGTAGATCTAGACAACACATGAAGTTTCAAGCTAAACTTTCTAATATGCTACACTCACCTGAGGTCTATAGAAGAAGAACGAAATCTGATTATGCATTTTCGTTCTACAAGGTAGCCAACTCCATCAAAATATTAAATATGTACCCAACTCAATTAATGATTAATCAGATTAATTATCCATGGGATAATTAGATCTATCAGTTGATTTTGTAAATGCGCCCAAGAAAGATAGTGTACACTCTACAGTATTAAAACAGTTAACACTGTGCAGCATCGCTGAGAGTACTCAGAGTATGGGTAACAATGTATATCAGTGCTATACCGACGGCTCTGTAGAAGAAGGTGGACGATGTACCGGATGTGCATGTAATATATTTGAACAATCTTCTCTCGTACATACAGCAATGAAGCGCGTCAATGATTGGGCAAGTACCCAACTTGCAGGCATGTACCTTGCCACTGAATTGTTAAGACAATGGCAGTGGACTTATATACTGTGACTCGCAGAGTGCACTCCTGGCATTGAACGCACATAGTAGTGACACCCAGAAAATAGTCAGTGATATTCGAATGAATGTTTTAGCTGCTAAAGAAAACAGATTTGAAATTAAATTCCTGTGGATACCATCACATGTTGGCATCTCAAGGCATGACACTGTTGATATGCTTGCTAAGTCAGCCTGTAGAAAACCAGTGGTAGAAATTGATATGGGTGTTTCATTAGCAGTGACAAAGAGAATACTTACACAAATATCTAATGAAGATCTCACCGACCTGACAAATTCACAAAGACCTGAAAGTTGTAGCATTAAATATTATGATAGATATCGTGAGGAGACATTCACATATGGGACTAATAGAACAAGAACCCGGCAATGTGATGTTATAGTGGCCAGAATACGCCTGGGATATAGACGTATCTGGCAGCTTTCTCAAAACCCAAATGTCGAGTACACAATGTGTCAACTTTGTGAAAGAGAAAACATGCACTCTCTTGAACATTATATTGTAGAATGTCCCATATTGACTAACTTTCGCCCCCTGGGCTAAGGTATGCTGAACTCTGTAGTTACTATATGAGTACTGGAACACTTGATGATATATTGGACTTGTATCCAAGATTAACCATGTAATGTATCAATTATACAATGTATGTATGTGATGGAACTATATAACCTGAGCTTGTAAAAGCACCTTAATCACCTTTAGTGCTTAATTGCACACTAGTTTCTCTATCAGCTATCTCACCCTGTCAGAGTAAAAGAGACAAATGTATGTGAATGAATGTGTGTGTGTATATATGTATATGTACGTATATGTGTGTGTATGTATATGTATGTGTATAAAGTATATATGGAAGCTGATCAGAATTATTTTGCACCTTTGTAAATGCACATTAATGACACTATGTAAAAGACACATTCAACACTTTATGTAGAGCATCCATAAATCTGTGTATCTATGTATTTACGTATGTAGGTTAGCTTAGCATTTTAAAAGCACCGAATCACCTTCTGTGGTTGAGTGTTCAATAAATCCCAGAAGTATATGTTTAACACATCTCTAACCCTGTCCATGGAGGACAGAAGAAAATGTATATATGCTGGTTAGCATTGTAAATGTGTGGCCACGTTTGTGGTAGAAAATAATAATAATAAAAAAACTGCTGCGGCATCAACGAGTCTTCCCTCTTGTGTGCCTGCCTACATTTATCCTGCTACCGTGAGTAGCAAACCCAAGTACGGTAAGGCTACTAAGAATGATAGCACACCTATCAGGACTAAATAGCAACATGACTAGTTCAGTTGTCCCTCCCACGAGGGCCGGAGGGGGGTGGGGGGCACCGACTCTCCCCTCGACAACAATAACAATCTCAGCTGGGTGGTGCACCAATATCGGCACGGACCATACAACAATTATGTAGCCTTATGGATCAACTTAAATGAGCTGCCGCCCCTTGTTCCGAATTCAAGCACTTTGCTGATAACCCATGGCTCAAGTTATTAACCCAAATACATGAAGACCAACTGTCAGTAATCCAAGAGCAATCTGCCTCAATAATAAACCTGCGAGGTGAAGCTATAGCCAGGCTCAAGAATAATCAAGATCTGTCTGCCAGAGTCGACCTCCTCGAACAAGAATTAAGCTCTCTCAAGACCACAGTTACTGACTCTAAACCAGCAGAAACCACTAGAAAACAGGAAGAAATGTTACAAAAGTTTGAGAACCATCTTAACACCCTACAACAGCAACACACTGTTACCCAAGACGAAACAGAATAACATAAACTACTTCATTCTGTCGTTATCTTTTCACATGATTTTTCCCCAAGACTCTGACAGAGACGACTGTGCTGCTATCGTGATTCAGGAATTGCAGGATAAGATAAGGTATTCAATCCAAACAAGTGACATCAAACCAGCTTATAGAGTGGATATCAAATCATCTGGTACAAATAACAGGAAAATTTGTGTTAAATTATATTGCTGCTCCCGCAAGTCAGACCTTATCAGAACTGCAGTCTCTATAGTAAATCCACTGTTTATGTGAATGAATGTCTGACCAGGTTCAGACAAAATCTCTTACTTAAACTTCATGGTTTCTGCAAAAATTCCCCTGTAATTAAACATTGTTTTGTGCGAAGTGGTAAAATTATAGCTAAGAAGACTAACACTGGAAAAACCTATGTAATAACCACTGAAGCTCACCTCAATTCTTTCCTGAATGACTGTGAGATAACAGCTGAATAATTAGAATACAAATGATAGTCTCATCTAACTACCAATGTGTACTATAGCTCGGCCTTTCCTTTCAAAAGGTTTTAATTTTGTTTAAAAAAAAAATTGTCATCTTTATTATTGTATCTTTTTTTCTTGGTTTTACTCTATTGTTTATATACTCCCTTGTTCCATTGTACACTGGCTCCGCCTGTGTCCTCTAGTATAAACTGTATTATTCAGTGTACCTGAGTGTATCTCTAATTAATCTACCTCATTTTGTTTCAGTGTAACTTTAGTAATTAACTATTGTGTAATTATAATATTATAGTAAGCAAGCTATTTGTTTTATAGAATTATTAGCGCTTTGTCATGGGTTCGTATCCTGGCCGGGGAGGATTTACTGGGCGCAAATCCTCTGTTTAACTAAACAGTAAAATGGGTACTTGGTTATAACAGCGATTCTTCGCTGCCCGAAACCTGGGCAGGTCCCTGCCCAGTGACCTGCCCGAAACGCTATGCGTACTAGTAGCTGTACAAGTATGTAACAACTCTTGTATATATCTCAAAAAAAAAATGTGCTATCTACATGTACAAAACCTTGTTTCTTAAATGCTATCTTGATCTGAAACTTTTCCGTGATAGATGTAATAGAACTCATGAGCACCACACAAGAAATAAATATATCTTTGATATCCCCAGAGTCAGACTAAATCTGTGCAACACTCCATGCACATAAAAGGGCCCAGTCTTTGGAACTCACTCCCTGATGAATTAAACAATTGTCCATCCCATGTCCTGTTCAAAAGTCAAACCAAAAAGTACCTAATTTCACCCTCATAGTTTCCTACCTTGTGCTTCAAACTCACACTGTGTCTTGTACTACCCACTTCCCCAATATTAGTACTTATGACATATATCTTCACCAGTGTAATCAACTGTCAACTTACGTTGTAGTTATTTGTTGATATAAAACCTTGCTATAATGTACCTTTTATATATATTACAATATATTATTGTTATTGCCGAAACGCTGTCCTCTCTCCGCACCGCTCCTGTGCCAGGTAAGTCCTCCTACGGGCTCACCATAGCCCGTGCTACTTGCCCCGCTCCTGTGCCAGGTAAGTCCTCCTACGGGCTCACCATAGCCCGTGCTACTTGCACCGCTCCTGTGCCAGGTAAGTCCTCCTACGGGCTCACCATAGCCCGTGCTACTTGCACCGCTCCTGTGCCAGGTAAGTCCTCCTACGGGCTCACCATAGCCCGTGCTACTTGCCCCGCTCCTGTGCCAGGTAAGTCCTCCTACGGGCTCACCATAGCCCGTGCTACTTGCCCCGCTCCTGTGCCAGGTAAGTCCTCCTACGGGCTCACCATAGCCCGTGCTACTTGCCCCGCTCCTGTGCCAGGTAAGTCCTCCTACGGGCTCACCATAGCCCGTGCTACTTGCACCGCTCCTGTGCCAGGTAAGTCCTCCTACGGGCTCACCATAGCCCGTGCTACTTGCCCCGCTCCTGTGCCAGGTAAGTCGTCCTACGGGCTCACCATAGCCCGTGCTACTTGCACCGCTCCTGTGCCAGGTAAGTCCTCCTACGGGCTCACCATAGCCCGTGCTACTTGCCCCGCTCCTGTGCCAGGTAAGTCGTCCTACGGGCTCACCATAGCCCGTGCTACTTGCACCGCTCCTGTGCCAGGTAAGTCCTCCTACGGGCTCACCATAGCCCGTGCTACTTGCCCCGCTCCTGTGCCAGGTAAGTCGTCCTACGGGCTCACCATAGCCCGTGCTACTTGCCCCGCTCCTGTGTCAGGTAAGTCCTCCTACGGGCTCACCATAGCCCGTGCTACTTGCCCCGCTCCTGTGTCAGGTAAGTCCTCCTACGGGCTCACCATAGCCCGTGCTACTTGCACCGCTCCTGTGCCAGGTAAGTCCTCCTACGGGCTCACCATAGCCCGTGCTACTTGCCCCGCTCCTGTGCCAGGTAAGTCGTCCTACGGGCTCACCATAGCCCGTGCTACTTGCCCCGCTCCTGTGCCAGGTAAGTCCTCCTACGGGCTCACCATAGCCCGTGCTACTTGCCCCGCTCCTGTGTCAGGTAAGCTACGGGATCACCATAGCCCGTGCTACTTGGAACTTGTTCTGAGTAGCTGAATCTATAACAACAACAACCGAAACGATGTGCATACTAGTGGCCTTACAAGAATGTGAACACATCATGCTATGTACTCTCATAAACCCAATGTAACTTCTTGTATATATATAAATAAATAAATAAATAAATAAATTATTATTATTACTTACAGACTGAGCGGGTCTTGCTCTCATCTCGACCAGTCCGCCATTTAGGAACTGTCAAAGAAAACCAAGATGTTTTATTAATAAAAGAAAATGGACATTTTACATAGGAAACTTTTGTAAAAATGAGCTCCAACGCCCACTGGCTTAGTGCAGGATACATTTCTTGTTGAGGTCCAGTTCTTGCCTCATTGGGTTACAAAACTGTTGATATATTACGTTAAACTATGTAACTAGCTCAGCTGAATGTATTGTAATTATTGAATGTAATTAAAAGTAATTGTAGCGAGTAAACCTTATACTCGCTCCAATCTATCATTATCTTAATGGTGTAACTAATTAGCACCAATTGCAGAAGCTATAATCTCTTCCCAAATTACAGGTAACAGTTCTCCCAGCCTCCAATCCTAGTGGAGGAAGCTGAAGTGTAGCACAGGAGACATCTCCCGTCACGCAGGGTGCAGTCGCACCTCCACAGATCTCCAGTATCAAGAGTTGATACTGGTAATGGTTAAAAAGGGCCATCACTTACGGGCTATTCATGCCCGTGCCACCTTTTGGGTGGCTTAATCTTCATCAATCAGTCGAACAGCAACGTGCATCACCGCTCCTGTGCCAGGTAAGTCCACTACGGGCTCACCATAGCTTGTGCTACTTGCCCCGCTCCTGTGCCAGATAAGTCCACTACGGGCTCACCATAGCTTGTGCTACACGGATACTTCGTTCTGAGTAGGTAAATCTAAAACAACAAGAACAACAACCATTTGGTCACTCACACCTCAACAAAGACTGTCTACACCAGAGAATAGCTGAAGGTTCGCCATCTGCAACATGGTATCTTCAGGCAACCAAATTAGAAAGGTTAAATATCCCAAAAGGAATCCACAGGGAAATAGCAGTTAGGTTATATAGACTACGTCTCGGTTACAGATGCAACTGGGAGATTGGTGAACCCCGACAGAGAGAGAGTGCATCTTCTGCCAAACTGTCACAGAAAAGCCATTACTTCACTATCTCCTGGAATGTGAAGCAACCAATGACCTTAGAAGAGCTTTAAGAGTCCCTGAATCATGCAGTGGCCACCCTGAAGCCGTCAACACAGCCACTCTTCTGGTCAACAAAGGTGTCCAGCAGCTGGAGACCCTCATAAAGACTGTGAAGCAGTATCCTCCCCCGCGACAGCAGCTTGACGATTAAATGCAACCTCAGAACACTGAAAAGATTTACTGAACAAAAAATTGTACCACTTACGGGCTATTCATGCCCGTGCCACCTCTTGGGTGGCTTAATCTTTATCAATCAATCAGAATAATCAACAGTACAATTTCCACAGTCAAGAATGTAGCACTCGGCGTGCACAGTTCTAATAGTCTCCAAGACGCTACAGCTTCGGCACAGAGCAGACAGCAGACCAAGACCGCATCCAGCTACAACGCTCTCCCACATAGAGCTCCACGACTCTGGCCACACTCAGCTCTCTGCGCTGCTCCAGGCTCCGTCTCATCGTCTACGACACTGCTGTATCCAAGACTAACAAATAAATATGAAAACTCACTAAACACTGTGTATCTAATCTACCCAACAACGTAACATAATCGTACGTTACATAATTAAAAAGTATTGGACGTAATTAAAAATTATTGAATGCAATTATATGAAATTAAAATTATTGAATGTAATTATATGAAATTGAAATTATTGAATGTAATTAAAATTAAATTAAATTGTACTACCGAGAAGGGTCTCGGCAGCACATTCGGGTTCGTTCTTGACCCACAATCGAGAATTCCGGGTTCGAATCCGGAACGAAAATGGTTGGGCGCGTTTCCTATCGCCTAATACCCCTGTCCACCTAGCAGTAAATAGGCACCCAGGAGTTAGTCAGCCTGTTGTGGGGTTGTACCCTGGGGAGGGTCAGTAATTCGACCTGGGGGGGGGGGTAGGGGGACACAAGCCTAACATGTACTGTGAATATATATATATTGGCTGCTTGTCCCCTTACACAATGAATTAATTAATTCTGGGGTTGAGTTCCTGTACCCATTATAAGTTTGTGACCTTTTCCCACCATTACCCCGAGGATGGGTACGCATGGGGTACATAACCTAACTAATAATACTACGCTAACCGGGGCGCTGCGCTCTTATGGGTCTATATCATTGTATCTTCTGATGAGTTATAAATTAAACCAAATATTAACCATCCTAGCGTTAGTAAGGTCAGGTTAGGCCAGGCCAGGTTAGTTAGCCAAGGTCAGGATAGTTTAAGCCAGGTTATATTAGGTTAAGCCAGGTTACGTCATGTTAGGCTAGGCCAGGTTAGTTAGCCAAGGCCAGGATAGTTTATGCCAGGTTACATTAGGCCAGGTTTGGTTACGTCATGTTAGGCAAGGCCAGGTTAGTTTAGGTCAGAATAAATAAGGCCAGGTTTAGTTACGCCATGTTAGGTTAGGCCAGGCCAGGTTAGTTTAGGTCAGAATAAATAAGGCCAGGGTTGGTTACGCCATGTTAGGTTAGGCCAGGCCAGGTTGGTTTAGGTCAGAATAAATAAGGCCAGGGTTGGTTACGCCATGTTAGGTTAGGCCAGGCCAGGTTAGTTTAGGTCAGGATAAATAAGGCCAGGGTTGGTTACGCCATGTTAGGTTAGGCCAGGCCAGGTTAGTTTAGGTCAGAATAAATAAGGCCAGGGTTGGTTACGCCATGTTAGGTTAGGCCAGGCCAGGTTAGTTTAGGTCAGAATAAATAAGGCCAGGGTTGGTTACGCCATGTTAGGTTAGGCCAGGCCAAGTTAGTTTAGGTCAGGATAAATAAGGCCAGGGTTGGTTACGCCATGTTAGGTTAGGCCAGGCCAGGTTAGTTTAGGTCAGAATAAATAAGGCCAGGGTTGGTTACGCCATGTTAGGTTAGGCCAGGCCAGGTTAGTTTAGGTCAGGATAAATAAGGCCAGGTTTGGTTACGCCATGTTAGGTTACGCCAGGCCAGGTTAGTTTAGGTCAGAATAAATAAGGCCAGGTTTAGTTACGCCATGTTAGGTTAGGCCAGGCCAGGTTAGTTTAGGTCAGAATAAATAAGGCCAGGGTTGGTTACGCCATGTTAGGTTAGGCCAGGCCAGGTTAGTTTAGGTCAGAATAAATAAGGCCAGGGTTGGTTACGCCATGTTAGGTTAGGCCAGGCCAGGTTAGTTTAGGTCAGAATAAATAAGGCCAGGGTTGGTTACGCCATGTTAGGTTAGGCCAGGCCAGGTTAGTTTAGGTCAGAATAAATAAGGCCAGGGTTGGTTACGCCATGTTAGGTTAGGCCAGGCCAGGTTAGTTTAGGTCAGGATAAATAAGGCCAGGTTTGGTTACGCCATGTTAGGTTAGGCCAGGCCAGGTTAGTTTAGGTCAGGATAAATAAGGCCAGGTTTGGTTACACCATGTTAGGTTAGGCCAGGCCAGGTTAGTTTAGGTCAGGATAAATAAGGCCAGGTTTGGTTACACCATGTTAGGTTAGGCCAGGCCAGGTTAGTTTAGGTCAGGATAAATAAGGCCAGGTTTGGTTACACCATGTTAGGTTAGGCCAGGCCAGGTTAGTTTAGGTCAGGATAAATAAGGCCAGGTTTGGTTACACCATGTTAGGTTAGGCCAGGCCAGGTTAGTTTAGGTCAGGATAAATAAGGCCAGGTTTGGTTACGCCATGTTAGGTTAGGCCAGGCCAGGTTAGTTTAGGTCAGGATAAATAAGGCCAGGTTTGGTTACGCCATGTTAGGTTAGGCCAGGCCAGGTTTGGTTACGCCATGTTAGGTTAGGCCAGGCCAGGTTAGTTTAGGTCAGGATAAATAAGGCCAGGTTTGGTTACGCCATGTTAGGTTAGGCCAGGCCAGGTTAGTTTAGGTCAGGATAAATAAGGCCAGGTTTGGTTACGCCATGTTAGGTTAGGCCAGGCCAGGTTAGTTTAGGTCAGGATAAATAAGGCCAGGTTTGGTTACGCCATGTTAGGTTAGGCCAGGCCAGGTTAGTTTAGGTCAGGATAAATAAGGCCAGGTTTGGTTACGCCATGTTAGGTTAGGCCAGGCCAGGTTAGTTTAGGTCAGGATAAATAAGGCCAGGGTTGGTTACGCCATGTTAGGTTAGGCCAGGCCAGGTTAGTTTAGGTCAGGATAAATAAGGCCAGGGTTGGTTACGCCATGTTAGGTTAGGCCAGGCCAGGTTAGTTAAGGATATAACTTCCTGTCATACACAATTTGCTCTCCAAAGACACCTGGGATAATTATTTTCTTAACAGAACTTGTCTTATACGTTGATCATTTATATTTTTAATATACATCTTAATTAACATTATGTGGTGTAAAATGCGTAATTAGACCTAGGTTTATTGTATTTTAAAAATGACTTCGTTGGACTTACCCGAGAGGCCTCCATCTCTATAGTAACCTCGACGGGGACATGAAGCCGGCGGCTTATAATGGTCCCCCTTTAATTCCTGATTATTTTTGTAACTACGAGTTAATAGGAGTAACCCGTCCTCCTAATAAACCGTCGTATTTTGACGTACACTCTCCCTAAGACCAAAAATGGTCGTACTAGAAAATGGTAGCGGCTGGCGAAATGTACACACTGTCCCGTTTTCTGTTCTGGGTCCTGTGGTAGGTTAGGAGGACGGGCTGAATATGAGACCGTAGACCTATTGTTAATACTAACTGATGGAATAGTCGTCAGTGGGACCACGATGGAGTGTCTAATTAAACTTTTAGAATTTGTTTCTTTGAAATCAAACTGGAAAAATCTTCAGGTTTAATTTAATGGGGAATGAAGGAAGGGTTTGACAAGCCTTCGGCTTCCTGTCCCCGTCATGGCCACTAGAGATGGTGATCCTCAGTTGAATTTAGGCAAATTAATGCTTTATTCAATATTTGTTTTCAAAATGTTACTATCCCAAATATTATAATAGCAAATATTGAAGCAAAAAGCCTATTCAAAATAAAGTATAAACTTATCAAATACGGACCAGTAATAGGTACAGGGAAATAAACTAAAAATAAACAAATATTCTATGTGAAATGAGTTACAAATACACTTCAGTAACTGATAAGTAAATTTATTATTATTATTAAGTTAGTTCCCAAATATGCAGTCGCTAAAGCTTACAAATTCCAATAATAAAATACTATTGATGGTAAAATTTTGGAATTTAAGGAATCTAAGACACCGAATTACACACACACACACATATATATATATATATATATATATATATATATATATATATATATATATATATATATATATATATATATATATATATATATATATATATATATATGTCGTACCTAGTAGCCAGAACTCACTTCTCAGCCTACTATGCAAGGCCCGATTTGCCTAATAAGCCAAGTTTTCATGAATTAATGTTTTTTCGTCTACCTAACCTAACCTAGCTTTTTTTGGCTACCTAACCTAACCTAACCTATAAAGATAGGTTAGGTTAGGTTAGGTAGGGTTGGTTAGGTTCGGTCATATATCTACGTTAATTTTAACTCCAATAAAAAAAAATGACCTCATACATAGTGAAAAGGGTAGCTTTATCATTTCATAAGAAAAAAATTATAGTAAATATATTAATTCAGGAAAACTTGGCTTATTAGGCAAATCGAGCCTTGAATAGTAGGCTGAGAAGTGAGTTCTGGCTACTAGGTACGACATATATATATATATATATATATGTCGTACCTAGTAGCCAGAACGCACTTCTCAGCCTACTATGCAAGGCCCGATTTGCCTAATAAGCCAAGTTTTCATGAATTAATTGTTTTTCGACTACCTAACCTACCTAACCTGACCTAACCTAACATTTTCGGCTACCTAACCTAACCTAACCTATAAAGATAGGTTAGGTTAGGTTAGGTAGGGTTGGTTAGGTTCCGTCATATATCTACGTTAATTTGAACTCCAATAAAAAAAAATTGACCTCATACATAATGAAATGGGTAGCTTTATCATTTCATAAGAAAAAAAATTAGAGAAAATATATTATTTCAGGAAAACTTGGCTTATTAGGCAAATCGGGCCTTGCATATTAGGCCGAGAAGTGAGTTCTGGCTACTAGGTACGACATATGTCTATATATATATATATATATATATATATATATATATATATATATATATATATATATATATATGTATATATATATATATATGTATATATATATATATATATATATATATATATATATATATATATATATATATATATATATATATATATATATATATATATATATGAGGATTAGACTGACCTCCAGCTGCCAGACAGTGTGACAGAATAAGTAGCAGCAGCAGTGGTTGAAGGCTTGAGACTGTCATGATGGTGGTGGTGGTGGTGGAGGAGACACAGCAAGACGCCTAGCGTAAAGAGAGAGAGTATATCACCATGTTATATAGGATCTCGGATGACCCGTGGATGCCATCAGTCACCACTAACTATCCCCTTCATCCCCCCCTTCCCCCCATCACTTGTCTCCCCTCCACACTTGACCCCTTCTCAAGGACGACCCTTCACAACAGGGTACACTCTCACGCCCTCGTGCCAACCAATCTACTTCGTTATTGTACCTAACTCGTTTTCCTTGTAACGTTGTCACACTTCATCGTCGTCGCGGACATGCCTCGTTGTTCAGGCCTCAGACATATTGATGATTCTCTATTGCCAATGGCATTCAAAATATTTTGAGCACAGAGGTAGACAGTATGCCTACATCTACATGGGAAATATATTTCATTCCCATCCCCCCTCCCCATAATTGTTCCTGCAAGCGTTTGATTCCCTTTAGGAAGGTCTTCTCGTCAGTTTATTCAGATACTCATCACCATCCTATTTCAGGTATCCATCACCTGAAATAAGGTACCTTCGTCTACTCATCACCCAGTAACGCAGCGACAGCCTCGCTTCATCCAGCATTAGCGGTCAATTCCTGAGGGTACAATTCATAGTTTTAGCTATGAATTCTCAAATCAAATCCTAGCTTTTAGTCTGTCCTCAAATCCTAGCTCTTGCCTGTCCTCAAATCTTAGTTTTTAACTAATCCTCAAATCTTAGCTCTTAGCCTGGCCTGAAATCCTGGCTCTTAACCAATCTTCAAATCCTAGCTTACCTTCAAATCTCTGTTCCTTGATTATTTTCATATCTTTTAGTTATATGTGGTCATACTGGCGTAGCACTTTGTCCTGATACTAACCTTACGCATCATGGTCGTTCAGTTGACGGTCAGTGGCTGTAGAACTGGCATGAGATTGTCGCTTTGTATAGAAGGTAAACAAAACACCTCTAACATCCTTATTTTTTTCAACAAAATTGCCTTATACCATATGGTTAAAAAAAATAGCCAGCCAAACCCTTGAAATATCAAACGAATTTTTGTATATTCGTTTGACTGGAAAAAAAGCGATGGTAATTAACTCAGCTGTAATTTTTTTTGTGTGTGCCCCCCATCTGGACTACTGCATCCATGCATGGAGACCTTTCCCTTCAGAAGAATATGTATATCTGCTTAGGAAAATGTTGAACGCAGACCGACATAAATCATTCCAGAACTAAGTCAACTCTCATACCATGTCTATGCTGTGCGAGGTAATGGACCCCTCATGTACCCCCATACCCGTCTAGTGAGCGGTGGTGGACCCCTTACCCATCCTGTGGGCGGTAGTGGATCCCTTACCCATTCTGTGGGCGGTAGTTGACTCCTTACCCATCCTGTGGGCGGTAGTGGATCCCTTACCCATCCTGTGGGCGGCAATGGACCCCTTACCCATCAAGTGAGTGGTAGTGGACCCCATATCCATCTAGTGCATGAGAAGGAGTCGACCCCATATCCATCTAGTGCATGAGAAGGAGTGGACCCCATATCCATCCAGTGAGCTGTAGTAGACCCCATACCCCATATAGTGAATGACAGTGGAAAAATGTATGGCGCACATAATGGGCTCAGGAATTGACACCCAAAATTCCACGTCCATAAGAAAGAGAATTTCGAAAAAAAATGTATAAATAAACCAATATTTCAAAGAACGGGCATTGCTTTTCTGAATTAAGCATGGTTGAGAGCTCGCATAACAGTAGGCTTTCTCCGCGCACTAAGAAGTCACGTGAACACAGAACTCCATTTAATTTAATAAATAATCCTGGGTTTACTGACATTGCCAGCAGGCGAGAGGCTATGGCCACTCAGTTTGCCTTCTCCTTACTGCTTCTGACGATTGTCTCTTTTTCTTTCTTACCTCTTTTTTGATTGGTAAACGTGCGCGAGGCTTGACCTTGTAGTCCACTTTTTAGATAAACTTTGGTAGCTTTATATTTATAAATATCTAGTGTCAACCGTTATTTTAAATATAGCTGAGAGGATTCATACATGGTGTACCTTGACAAGTCTCATGCTAGAGAGACAGGGCCTTGGGAGTGCTGTCCTAAGTCATATAAGGGTATAGACATTTCAAAGGAAGTAAAGAGTTACCATACATGGATAGCATAGAATAGAAAACGACTGCATTCTTACAAATTACAGAACAAACACAGGAACATAGTATGTTAGGCTGCTCTAACCAGCAGGTACATACTAGTAAACGAGAGAAATAGAAGAGTATGTTAGGGAACAATAATCATAACAAATAAGCAATAATAAAGAAATTAGATTTAACTTAACACAGAAAAATTGTGCCAGAGAAAACTCGATAAGGTAAGGAGATTTCCGTAAAGCAAATTATGAGAGATTGAGAAATCTCTTGGGAAGAGTAGACACGGCAGCCCTGGGAGGTGGACTCTTGTGGGCGCGAGACGGCACTCCTCAGGCGGGTGACTCAGTGGATTTACATGTCAACTTGCAACTCATTTAAGCCAATTTTAATTATAGTAATAGAACATCGTATACAGCATAATGGCCCACAATGGATGAATACATATATATGTATATATATATATATATATATATATATATATATATATATATATATATATATATATATATATATATATATATATATATATATATATATATATATATATATGTCGTACCTAGTAGCCAGAACGCACTTCTCAGCCTACTATGCAAGGCCCGATTTGCCTAATAAGCCAAGTTTTCCTGAATTAATATATTTCCTCTAATTTTTTTCTTATGAAATGATAAAGCTACCCATTTCATTATGTATGAGGTCATTTTTTTTTACTGGAGTTAAAATTAACGTAGATATATGACCGAACCTAACCAACCCTACCTAACCTAACCCAACCTATCTTTATAGGTTAGGTTAGATTAGGTAGCCGAAAAAGTTAGGTTAGGTTAGGTTAGGTAGGTTAGGTAGTCGAAAAACAATTAATTCATGAAAACTTGGCTTATTAGGCAAATCGGGCCTTGCAAAGTAGGCTGAGAAGTGCGTTCTGGCTACTAGGTACGACATATATATATATATATATATATATATATATATATATATATATATATATATATATATATATATATATATATATATATATATATATATATATATATATATATATGTCGTACCTAATAGCCAGAATGCACTTCTGAGGCTACTATGCAAGGCCCGATTTGCCTAATAAGCCAAGTTTTCCTGAATTAGTATTTTTTCTCTAACTTTTGTCTTATGAAATGATAAAGCTATCCATTTCATTATGTATGAGGTCAATTTTTTTTTATTGGAGTTAAAATTAACGTAGATATATGACCGAACCTAACCAACCCTACCTAACCTAACCTAACCTATCTTTATAGGTTAGGTTAGGTTAGGTAGCAGAAAAAGTTAGGTTAGGTTAGGTTAGGTAGGTTAGGTAGTCGAAAAACAATTAATTCATGAAAACTTGGCTTATTAGGCAAATCGGGCCTTGCATAGTAGGCTCAGAAGTGCGTTCTGGCTATTAGGTACGACATATATATATATATATATATATATATATATATATATATATATATATATATATATATATATATATATATATATATATATACCCCAGTAGGATTCGAACTCAGACAGCCAGGATCACTATGGCGTACCCAGTACCATACCCACTCGACCAACCGTGACCGTACAAAAGACATTGGTAACCGAGGCTATATCCCCAACGTCCCGACGGCACTTGGTGGTAAGCTTGGGCATAGAAATTTCATGGAATCACCTCACTTTGTGGGGCCACGTGAGCAACACAAATGCAGACACGCTTGAATGTGGAGTTTTCAGTTTTATATTGGCTTGGGGACCACTCAAGCTTGTTCGCAAGCTTGAATATATATATATATATATATATATATATATATATATATATATATATATATATATATATATATATATATATATATATATATATATATATATATATATATATATATATATATATATATATATATATACACTCTAGGCTTGTATCGAGGTCCCCTAAGGTCAAACTACTGACCCTCCCAGGATGCAACCCCCACAAATGTTACCTAACTCCCAGGTATCTACTTACTGCTAGGTGAACATAGGCATTAGGTGAAAGGAAACATAAGCCTAACTATTTTTTGTCCCACGGGTGATCCTGGGGTTTAGAGGGAGGTGGTGGAGTGTTGAGAGCGTGGTGGGTGGGGGGCCGGGCAAGGTGGAGGGAGACTTACATAAGTGTGGATCACGTTGTGGGAACAACTGCACGTGGTGGCCACGCCTCCACCACAGGCGACCCCTGCACGTGGTCGCCACGCCTCCACCACAGGCGACCCCTGCACGTGGTCGCCACGCCTCCACCACCCGCGACAATTCCCCCACTTGCTGCCCTAAATACTCAATTAGCCATCTTGAGTGGCAAGTAAGGGAACATTATGAGCAAAAATAAATATTTTCTCGCTTTTCTTGTTTGTCACTCGAGAATAAGTTGAAATAGGCTTAACGTAACATTTGAAACTTATTCAAATGTAACTATATACTAATTTGTATAACTATAAGAACATAAGAGCTGCCCAATTTCTGAACTACAGTAATTATAATTCCTGTTCTCAGGAAGAGGAAACCTGTACTTAGGCTAATGGAGGTCTCTAGTCCAACTCTACTGACCTTCCCCATGACGCAACCCACAACAGTTGCTTCTTAGGTTCCTGTTTACTGCTAGATAACAGAGGCATCAAGTGAAAATAAAAGTGCCCAACCACTTTTGTCTCATCTGGGGATTGTACCAGAATCCCTCGATTGAAAGACGAGGATGTAGACCACTATAGCAGGAGCTCTCTCTCCTTCAAGCGCACACAAGAAGGCTATGGAGCCCATAATATAATAATATACAAACGATGTATACTGCAAGCAATCCATCATTACCTTGAAGATACGAAGGGAAAACTAAGAGATACACTGCTGGCGGGTCCCTCCAGCGCCACGAGGCTTCTGGGTGGAAGTATCGTGAAAGACGTGTGGCCGCAGCGTGGACTGGATGCCACTCATTGGCTGCCGTCGCTCTCATACCAAACCTCGGGGCGGGAAGCCTACTGATTGGCTAAGGAGCAACGAGAAGCCTGCTGATTGGCTGTGGGAAAAGGCGGGCGACGCTAAAGGCAGCGTGGTCGAAGCAATGTAAACAAACATTGAGAAACTCGTAAAACACCGAACATATGCTAGTCTGTCTTTGACCTCTAGTTATGATTAGTTTTTATATATTTATACGAGTTGCTGCGTATAGTAGGAGACGCCATGCAGCTTGATAGTGGTATATGTGTGGGTGGACACGCAGCAGCTGTAGCAAGGTCAGCTTCCATGAGAACAGAGGGGGACATGGCCAGCCGGCCCGATTTACACAATATTCCTCAACATAATTACCCAATATTGAAGGTTCACTTAATCATTTTCATGATGCCAATTGCTCTAGATGATAAATGTTAATATCTTCATGGTTGATAATGATTCCTGTGTTAATTACACAAAAATTGACTCCACATAAAATCATAATGATTCCAGAAATTATAAATTTGTTTTAGAATGAAAATAAATAAGAATTATGCTTTATATATTATTTAAATATTGGCAATTAACAGAGCCATAATGCGATGCGAAAGAGTATCTCTACATAGTTAATTATATTTCTGTATCCCATATCGTAATGCGCAGCATTTTCTAATTAATCCTATGACAAAATTATGAATTAAAATCTAATAATTTATATTGTTGTTTTTACTGTATATTGAAGTACTAAGCCAGTACCACTATACAACACATCAAAGGCATATGAAGATATGGTGCTACGATATGAGGGACAAGAAGCTGGAATATGAGGACAAGAAGCTAGGATATGAGGACAAGGAACTGGGATATCAGGACAAGGAGCTAGGATATGAGGACAAGGAACTGGGATATCAGGACAAGAAGCTAGGATATGAGGACAAGGAACTGGGATATCAGGACAAGGAGCTAGGATATGAGGACAAGGAACTGGGATATCAGGACAAGGAGCTAGGATATCAGGACAAGGAACTGAGATATCAGGACAAGGAGCTAGGATATGAGGACAAGGAACTGGGATATCAGGACAAGGAGCTAGGATATGAGGACAAGGAACTGGGATATCAGGACAAGGAGCTAGGATATGAGGACAAGGAACTCGAATATCAGGACAAGGAGCTAGGATACGAGGACAAGGAGCTGGGAAATGAGGACAAGGAGCTAGGATATAAGGACAAGGATCTGGAATAGGAAGGTGACTTTATACAAAAATAAATATTTTTTCCTTTTGTATCTCTAAGGTGTTTATCTGGCTGTCCAGAATGTCTTTCAAGGTCTGCTGAAGACATAATCATACTTATAAAAGATAATTCTAATGAAAAGCAAAGACGGGTACCAAACCTTGCCACAACATCAAAGGAGTTAACACTGTAGTTATTGTGAACCACCAAGAACACATCAAATGGTCTTAGCTCACTAAGAAAGGGCTTTAAATACAGGTTAAACTCACCATTAGTTCCAGTGAAGACATTATCACAAGTGCTTAAGCCTCTACGGCTACACGAGAACAGTGCTCAGTCTAATTCAGGACACTCTCGTATCACTATACAGTACTTAGATATACGTGCATATATGTACCTACTATATGAGGGGGGGTTCAGAGTGTGTGTCAATAGCTGCTACCCATCCTGTGGGTTGTGCAAGTCCCCACACCCATCCTGTGGGTTGTGCAGGTCCCCACACCCATCCTGTGGGTTGTGCAGGTCCCCATACCCATCCTGTGGGTTGTGCAGGTCCCCACACCCATCCTGTGGGTTGTGCAGGTCCCCACACCCATCCTGTGGGTTGTGCAGGTCCCCATACCCATCCTGTGGGTTGTGCAGGTCCCCACACCCATCCTGTGGGTTGTGCAGGTCCCCATACCCATCCTGTGGGTTGTGCAGGTCCCCACACCCATCCTGTGGGTTGTGCAGGTCCCCATACCCATCCTGTGGGTGTATAGTGGACCCTTACCCATCCTGTGGGTGGTAGTGGACACCCATTCCCATCCTCTTGAGTGGTCAAGGGATCCCATACCCATCCAGTGAGGGTATTCATCACAGTTTTGGTTAGTTCGGCTTAACTGACATAAGGTTACAGTTACATAAAGGTTTCAGGAACCGAACCCCAAAATTACAGAGGGTAAAAAAATGATGTTTGTGCTGTATTCTTTAGAGGCTACATTGACCCAAGTTTGTGTTCAAGTTACCAGGGCAGTGGTGTAAGTACACTTGGTGTACTGTCTACAGGAGGCAGTACAAGTTTACAGTGTGTATACAGTTTACAAGAGGCAGTCTAAGTTTACAGTGTGTATACAGTTTACAAGAGGCAGTCCAAGTTTACAGTTTGTATACAAGAGGCAGTCCAAATTTACAGTGTGCATACAGTTTACAAGAGGCAGTCCAAGTTTGCAATGTGAATACAGTTTACAAGAGGCAGTCCAAGTTTGCAGTGTGTATACAGTTTATAAGAGACAGTATAAGTTTACAATGTATACAGTTTACAAGCGGCAGTCCAAATTTACATTGTACATACAGTTTACAAGAGACAGTCCAAGTTTACAGGGTGTATACAGTCTACAAGACAGTACAAGTTTACAGGGTGTATACAGTTTACAAGAGTCAGTCCAAGTTTACAGTTTGTATACAGTTTACAAGAGGCAGTCCAAGTTTACAGTGTGTATACAGTTTACAAGAAGCGGTATAAGTTTACAGGGTGTATACAGTTTACAAGAGGCAGTCCAAATTTACAGTGTGCATACAGTTTACAAGAGGCAGTCCAAGTTTGCAGTGTGTATATAGTTTACAAGAGACAGTATAAGTTTACAATGTATACAGTTTACAAGAGACAGTACAAGTTTACAGGGAGTATACAGTCTACAAGAGGCAGTACAAGTTTACAAGTTGTATACAGTCTACAAGAGACAGTACAAGTTTACATGGTGTATACAGTTTACAAGAGACAGTACAAGTTTACAAGGTGTGTACAGTCTACGAGAGACAGTACAAGTTTACATGGTGTATACAGTTTACAAGAGACAGTACAGGTTTACAGGGTATATACAGTCTACAAAGGGCAGTACAAGTTTACATGGTGTATACAGTTTACAAGAGACAGTACAAGTTTACATGGTGTATACAGTCTACAAGACAGTGCAAGTTTACAGGGTGTATACAGTCTACAAGAGAGTACAAGTTTACAGGGTATATACAGTCTACAAGAGACAGTACAAGTTTACAGTGTATACAGTCTACAAGAGACAGTGCAAGTTTACAGGGTGTATACAGTCTACAAGAGAGTACAAGTTTACAGGGTATATACAGTCTACAAGAGACAGTACAAGTTTACAGGGTATATACAGTCTACAAGATACCGTACAAGTTTACAGTGTATACAGTCTACAAGAGACAGTGCAAGTTTACAGGGTGTATACAGTCTACAAGAGAGTACAAGTTTACAGGGTATATACAGTCTACAAGAGACAGTACAAGTTTACAGGGTATATACAGTCTACAAGATACCGTACAAGTTTACAGTGTACATACAGTCCACAAGAGGCAGTACAAGTTTACAGTGTATATAGTCTACAACAAGCAATATTAGTTACCTTCGCTCATTTCATAACATACGATGCTCCATTTATTTATTTATTTATTTATTTATTTATTTATTTATTTATTTATTTATTTATTTATTTATATACAAGAAGGTACATTGGGTTAGAGAGAATACATAGTGTCGGAAAATCCGACACCATTTAATAATAATATCATACAGACAGATAAGAGCTGTGTTGTATAAACAAGTTACCCATAGAAAACGTAACTTGTAGTGGAATTACCGTCTATAGAAAACGGGATATCATCACCACATACTATTATAATTCACCAGCTATTCTGCTGGGAATTGTTCTTAAATACATTAGTCTTTGGACTTTACCATCATAAAACATCTTATATAAATTAACTTAATTATCAATATTAAAGTAGAGTAAATGTGACCCTTCTATCACTTTCTGACATGTGGACAATGTAAGCCAGGCGTCAGTGGAGGAAGGAGGGCAGCGATTGTTGTGTCACCTCCGAGACGTGTGGAGCAAATTCGGCTCCTATCATATCTGGACAATGTCGGCCAGGCGTCAATAGTATGGAGTGTTAGATGCAGCCATTGTTGAGACTAGACCAGAGGCTCACAGGAGCAAATACGGCTCCTGTTAATTTTACTTGGACGAAGTGTTATGGAAACCAGTGGTGTACCATTATCACATGCTGTCAACAAATTCAAGTTAAGTGTTCTTTCCGAAACCCATGTATCTTCATTTATGGCCATTAATGTCATTATATAGGGTGTCCCGGTTAGAGCACGTGGAAGCCTCAAACTAAAGGTAATTAAGCCAGGTCTTCAATGTTCCATGTACAGTTTTCTCTGATATACCTGTCATATACTAGGTTTCTGGCTTCACAGCTAGCACCCTTTTAACAGGTCAAGACGAGGAAGCATGTTTGTGCACCAGTTACTGGGTGATGGAAGCTACCTTAAAGAGGATAATTTGGTGTCTACACCCTAGTTATACCTGGTGGACTAGCCTGCTGTACTATAAGATAAGGAACCTCTTCAATGTATGTAGTTAATTCTGTAGTTTGATTGGCTGCATATATATAAATATAAACCCCCTAATGTGTAGAGGATCGATTTGTGAGATTATGAGATTATTGCAGAAATACAGTCCACTTATCATTATACAAATTGCTATCGAAGTATATAAATTAACGTAAATATAAATTCATATAAATTAAACAAATATAAATCTCACAGGTCGGAACCCACATTATTTGGACCTTCGGAACCGGAATATTCGATCCTTTGAACCCACATTTGGTCATATTAGTACCGGATGAACCAGTTAACCAGTGGATTCATTAAATATACTAGTGCAGTGTTATTTAAACAAAGCCAGTCAAGACGGCGGCGTTGACTCGTGCGAGTTCACGAGCCCCGCTCAGTTCAGATCTGCCTCATCAGCGGTTTCAGGGACACCCACAGATATTTGGTGGCGTGTTATTTCGTGAAATGACAGCGCTAATATAGAAGCCAGCCAAATTAGTGGCTGTGTCCTCGCAAGATTGTTCACGGATTTCGTGGTGTTACATTTCGCGAGAGATTATCTACGAATTTTGTGGAGTTTATTTCGCGAGGTCACTAATAATATTTAATACTTCTAGATAATATTAGAAGTTTCATAGAGGCTAATTAAGAGGCTATTATCAATAATTGTGTATATTATTTCTCCAAAATAGAGAATTATTTAATATATATTGCACTAGTGATCACAGTATAATATTTACTAATTGCCAACCCACAACAGGGTAGGATATTAACCATTGACTAGTTGAACTATTATTGCTCATCCTAGTCCCATTATTACCATAGTCAGTTGTACTATATTGAATAACCTAACACCATTAATGAATGGTCCAGACCCTATTTTGGGTGTAATTTTTATCAACTCGAGTTGAGTTGTGTATATAATAATTTACTTATGATCATTACACCTTTGAGTGATTAATTAGTGTCAATTCCATCCTAGGGTGATATAGAAGAGCTAACCTAAAGGTACTTCCAGTGACACTGGTTTATCACTCAAATCATTAGTGTGTATGATTGTATATATATAATGTGTATTAATTTTAAGTGCTAACCTCTAGTAGAGGTAGGATTATTGCCTAGTGAGTGCAGAATTTACCCTAGGCTATCATTAGAGTTTGTTCAGTATTATGAGCAGCCCAAGTACAAGCCCCACAAGGCTTCACCAACTAGCCAGTATGGATAATGCAGGGAGAATGAAAAGAACCCTTGCAGGTCTGAAAGGCCACTTAACAAGACAGATCAAGAAATGTGAAGATTTGTCACAACAATCTCAAGTTGATTATGCTGACCTGGAAAGCTATTATCAAGCAGCTGCAGGTAAATTTGAGCAAATCAAATGTCAAATAGCAACATATGTGGCTGAACTTGCCAACACTAATTTATCAGAAACAGAAATAGACGACATTATGGTTGATCTTGCGAATTATGAAGATCACACTCAGGCCACGTTACAGCCTTATGTCAAATTAATTGCCCAGAACAAGGCAACAGCAACAACAACAACAGTTGCATCTAATACGAGTCAAGCAGAAGCTCGACTCCCTCCAATTAATTTACCCACTTTCTCAGGAAAAGATGAGGAAGATTGGGACGAATTTTGGAACAAATTCGTTGACCTTGTAGACTCAAAACAATCTTTACCAAAGAGTAGTAAATTCTCTTATTTGCAAGGCCAATTATCAGGTGAGGCTAAAACAGTAGTATCCCATCTGAGATTAACTAATGACGGCTATGATCTGGCAGTAAAACTCCTCAAGGATAATTATGCTGATCCAGAAGTAAGAACATCACATTTAGTTCATGAGCTGTTGCATTTACCCCCACCGGAGGCTTCAGCTGATTCACTCCAAGTCTTCAAGCTGGAGATAGAATCATTGATCAATGCCCTCAGCCTGACAGCAGATACAAACGGGGCTGAGTGGGTCTTGAAAATAATTGTCCAGGAGAAAATACCTAGGGACATATTGAGACAAATGAGTGCTCATTACAATAAAAGCATCTTATCCATGAATGAAATATCTGAAGGTTTAAAGTCAGTAGTTCATCAATTACGAACACATGACAAATTAAAACCACCAAGTAAACCCTCAGAAACCAATAATAGTAAACCACAGAGTACCAAAGGTACTCCAAATCAATCTAGACAATATAATTCAACACCAAAGTGGAACAGTAGCAGTGTGGGCGTATATGCAGTGGGACCCTCCAAGCCTATAGTTACTGTGTCACCCAAGAACGTGACACCAAAGGGTACTGGAAGCTATGGAACATGTTTGTTCTGCAATGAGAAACATTCAATGTACCACTGCTCTAATTATCCTGATAGTGACGCCCGTGTTGAGCGACTCAAAGATTTGCAACATTGCACGAGGTGCCTCAGGAAACATAACATCAACGACTGTGATACCCAATTACACACCTGTAATAGGTGTAACAAAGGTCGACACCATGCAGCATTGTGCAGAGACACCAAAACAACGTCTCCAAACCCCAAGGTGGAAGATAGCATTCCCACCACAGTACAGTACTGCAAGGTGCAACAAACAAACAGTGTCCAATCGGCAAAGTCTAAAGGTAATACGACTTTGCCTACTGCCCAAATTACCATCCTGAATAAGAGGGCCAAGGTCCATACCCGTGGGTTGTTTGACCAAGGATCCCAGAGAACATATATCACTAAAAAGCTGGCAGATGAACTACAATTAAGGCCTGTAGCCCAGACGTCATTCAACATCTCAGGGTTTGTAACAGATGCAGGACCTCAAGTCTACCAGGTGGTACAACCATCAGTACGCTTAGGCAGGTACGTCTGTCGAGTACAAGCCATTGTGGTGGACAAAATACCAGTAGACCTACAAGTTCAAGGTCTGAGAGCAACAGCCAAATTCCTGAGAAATAGAGGAATAAAATTGGCAGATAATATTAAGTCTGATCACCTCACCGACTTCGGTCTCCTTGTAGGGACAGACTATTGTCATCGATTCATCGGTAGCCCTACTAAATATCTGGGTATAACCATGTTAAACTCTGCAGGAGGTAAATTACTCTCAGGCCCAGTATCAAGCCTGAGGAGACCTATGCCTGCAGATAAACAATACCAATAGAAATCTAAATTTGTCAGCTGATTATATTTCTCCAGTAGCATTATACTAAGGAGATTACAGCTGACTATACCAACAGAGGTTGATGTTAGTATCATCATTTGAAGCTGGAGATGAGTTCATGAGGCCTCAGTGGCAAATCAGTGAACAGTAGCCTAAAACAGCTACAAGTCACTGCGACCAATGTCACTGAACCCACTGCAGTCTCAGAACCATACTTTACTTTAATGATGAGCTATTCAATCTTCTGAATCAATTAACTAAATTAAACCCTAATAAATCTGATGACTGATTTGATACATTTATTATTTAATCAAGATGTATTCCATGGGCCTCAGTGTTTATATATCAGTGACCAGTTACCTGAAGAAACTTCAAGTTATATCTGATGTCACTGATCTCATTGCAGTCCCTGAATCATACTTGACTGTAGTACTTGATCACATCCAGTCTTCTGGGTTAAATAATATGTAATTAGGCTTGAATATTAGCCTTTCAAGAGTTGACAGGGAAATGAAATTGCATTAGACTTCTAACCCCTGCAACTCTAGTACGGGACATCCGTCCTGTACGAACAGACACACAAATGTGTGATTACTAACTACTAACATCAAATTAATCAAATAATTCGAAGGAGTATCGGTGTTCGTCTGTTCTAATTAGGACTTCGACCCGTGAGCAGCCCCTGGGGAATTATGTCGGAAAATCCGACACCATTTAATAATAATATCATACAGACAGATAAGAGCTGTGTTGTATAAACAAGTTACCCATAGAAAACGTAACTTGTAGTGGAATTACCGTCTATAGAAAACGGGATATCATCACCACATACTATTATAATTCACCAGCTATTCTGCTGGGAATTGTTCTTAAATACATTAGTCTTTGGACTTTACCATCATAAAACATCTTATATAAATTAACTTAATTATCAATATTAAAGTAGAGTAAATGTGACCCTTCTATCACTTTCTGACATGTGGACAATGTAAGCCAGGCGTCAGTGGAGGAAGGAGGGCAGCGATTGTTGTGTCACCTCCGAGACGTGTGGAGCAAATTCGGCTCCTATCATATCTGGACAATGTCGGCCAGGCGTCAATAGTATGGAGTGTTAGATGCAGCCATTGTTGAGACTAGACCAGAGGCTCACAGGAGCAAATACAGCTCCTGTTAATTTTACTTGGACGAAGTGTTATGGAAACCAGTGGTGTACCATTATCACACGCTGTCAACAAATTCAAGTTAAGTGTTCTTTCCGAAACCCATGTATCTTCATTTATGGCCATTAATGTCATTATATAGGGTGTCCCGGTTAGAGCACGTGGAAGCCTCAAACTAAAGGTAATTAAGCCAGGTCTTCAATGTTCCATGTACAGTTTTCTCTGATATACCTGTCATATACTAGGTTTCTGGCTTCACAGCTAGCGCCCTTTTAACAGGTCAAGACGAGGAAGCATGTTTGTGCACCAGTTACTGGGTGATGGAAGCTACCTCAAAGAGGATAATTTGGTGTCTACACCCTAGTTATACCTGGTGGACTAGCCTGCTGTACTATAAGATAAGGAACCTCTTCAATGTATGTAGTTAATTCTGTAGTTTGATTGGCTGCATATATATAAATATAAACCCCCCTAATGTGTAGAGGATCGATTTGTGAGATTATGAGATTATTGCAGAAATACAGTCCACTTATCATTATACAAATTGCTATCGAAGTATATAAATTAACGTAAATATAAATTCATATAAATTAAACAAATATAAATCTCACAGGTCGGTTCCCACACATAGCGTAGTATTTATAATCTTGTAAAGCCACTAGTACGCGCAGCGTTTCGGGCAGGTCCTTAATCTAACAGATAATTTTGAGTAGGTAAATTCTATCAGAATTAATAAAATGATAACAAATACATTGCAAGAAAAAAATGAGATGAGAGAGATTAGTAAGTATATTAAAGCACATTGGTATATTAAAGCTCTGATTGATTACATTGACAGCTTGATTGGTAATTTAAACAAGATTAATAGTTATCTTTGCATCAATATCACCTGTTCCTTGCTGAATTGTCTTCAAAAGCAAAAATAATATTCAGAAAAGGAGACTTGGGTCTACCATGGCGAGGCGTGTGTTGGGAGGTGGGCCACACGAGTCCTATAAAATACTGTTGATATATACATTAAACAGTCCTGGACTGAAGTAAACTATCAGTGTATATAAACTGAAAAATGAGATATACTTCTCGATGTATATACAGCCCGTCCTCATAAGGTTCTCAATATCAAGAAACAGTCGTACTGAAGTGCCCTTATCCTAACCGACCAGAGGACCCGAAAGAGAAAACTGGAAAGTGTGTCAATTTCGCCAGCCGTTACTATTTTCTAGTATTTTCTAGTATTATTACAACAATTTTTGGCTTTAGGGAGAGTATACGTCAAAAATGCGACGTTCTATTAGAGGGACGAGCTTGACGCTACACCTGGAAGGTCGGGAGGGGTTTGTTTACCTCCTGGCTCCGGCGTCGCTGCTCCTCCAGTCTGTGTCTTGCTGTAATGTCTCCTGTCACGGCACTCACCTTCTTTATCCATCTCAGGGGACAATAAAGGGTTCGTGGGTATCCTTGTGCGTGCCCTGGTGCCCTGTGTTGATGGTTGGCCTCGTGGCCCTCAGAGACCATAGTCGTGTGCCCCATCCTCCCATGGCTCCTCCCGCGCCATGTGTAGTCTGCTGCTGATGTTTTGGTTTTGTCACAAAACGAAATTTTATTTTGCCCCGAAGGCAAAATCCCGTTATTTTGTTATTAAAATTATTATTATTATTATTACTATCAAATTTTTGTTTACCCGTTCTTGGGCAGCGTCACTCATCCTGTGAGTGGACACACCGCCATAGTTTTTTTTTATCTTTATTTAAAAAAATACAATATAAATTAAATATACATAAGTGTTATAAGGCAATTATACATTACAATTCTTAGTGAACAAGTGTTTCAGTAGTACAGAACAAGATCTTTAAAAAAAAACTGAATGTTATACTTATTTACCTATAAACGATTTACAAAAATTGGAGAATAAATTTACATTACAATACAGGGGAAATTATTACATTTATATATATTTTATATAATTCTCAGTAATAGTGACAGTATTGGGCAGCGCCACTCATCTTGTGAGTGGACACACCGCCATAGTGACAGTATTGGGCAGCCCCACTCATCCTGTGAGTGGACACACCGCCATAGTGACAGTATTGGGCAGCGCCACTCATCCTGTGAGTGGACACACCGCCATAGTGACAGTATTGGACAGCGTCACTCATCCTGTGAGTGGACACACCGCCATAGTGACAGTATTGGGCAGCCCCACTCATCCTGTGAGTGGACACACCGCCATAGTGACAGTATTGGGCAGCGCCACTCATCCTGTGAGTGGACACACCACCATAGTGACAGTATTGGGCAGCGCCACTCATCCTGTGAGTGGACACACCGCCATAGTGACAGTATTGGGCAGCGTCACTCATCCTGTGAGTGGACACACCGCCATAGTGACAGTATTGGGCAGCGCCACTCATCCTGTGAGTGGACACACCGCCATAGTGACAGTATTGGGCAGCGCCACTCATCCTGTGAGTGGACACACCGCCATAGTGACAGTATTGGGCAGCGCCACTCATCCTGTGAGTGGACACACCGCCATAGTGACAGTATTGGGCAGCGCCACTCATCCTGTGAGTGGACACACCGCCATAGTGACAGTATTGGGCAGCGCCACTCATCCTGTGAGTGGACACACCACCATAGTGACAGTATTGGGCAGCGCCACTCATCTTGTGAGTGGACACACCGCCATAGTGACAGTATTGGGCAGCGTCACTCATCTTGTGAGTGGACACACCGCCATAGTGACAGTATTGGGCAGCGTCACTCATCTTGTGAGTGGACACACCGCCATAGTGACAGTATTGGGCAGCGTCACTCATCCTGTGAGTGGACACACCGCCATAGTGACAGTATTGGGCAGCGCCACTCATCTTGTGAGTGGACACACCGCCATAGTGACAGTATTGGGCAGCGTCACTCATCCTGTGAGTGGACACACCGCCATAGTGACAGTATTGGGCAGCGCCACTCATCTTGTGAGTGGACACACCGCCATAGTGACAGTATTGGGCAGCGCCACTCATCCTGTGAGTGGACACACCGCCATAGTGACAGTATTGAGCAGCGCCACTCATCTTGTGAGTGGACACACCGCCATAGTGACAGTATTGGGCAGCGCCACTCATCCTGTGAGTGGACACACCACCATAGTGACAGTATTGGGCAGCGCCACTCATCCTGTGAGTGGACACACCGCCATAGTGACAGTATTGGGCAGCGCCACTCATCCTGTGAGTGGACACACCGCCATAGTGACAGTATTGGGCAGCGCCACTCATCCTGTGAGTGGACACACCACCATAGTGACAGTATTGGGCAGCGCCACTCATCCTGTGAGTGGACACACCGCCATAGTGACAGTATTGGGCAGCGCCACTCATCCTGTGAGTGGACACACCACCATAGTGACAGTATTGGGCAGCGCCACTCATCTTGTGAGTGGACACACCGCCATAGTGACAGTATTGGGCAGCGCCACTCATCTTGTGAGTGGACACACCGCCATAGTGACAGTATTGGGCAGCGCCACTCATCCTGTGAGTGGACACACCACCATAGTGACAGTATTGGGCAGCGCCACTCATCTTGTGAGTGGACACACCGCCATAGTGACAGTATTGGGCAGCGCCACTCATCTTGTGAGTGGACACACCGCCATAGTGACAGTATTGGGCAGCGCCACTCATCCTGTGAGTGGACACACCGCCATAGTGACAGTATTGGGCAGCGTCACTCATCCTGTGAGTGGACACACCGCCATAGTGACAGTATTGGGCAGCGCCACTCATCCTGTGAGTGGACACACCACCATAGTGACAGTATTGGGCAGCGCCACTCATCTTGTGAGTGGACACACCGCCATAGTGACAGTATTGGGCAGCGCCACTCATCTTGTGAGTGGACACAC
Organism: Procambarus clarkii; assembly: GCF_040958095.1. NCBI lineage: Eukaryota > Metazoa > Arthropoda > Malacostraca > Decapoda > Cambaridae > Procambarus > Procambarus clarkii. Next base: position 27,699,425 of record NC_091189.1, on the reverse strand, counting down.
CGCCATAGTGACAGTATTGGGCAGCGTCACTCATCCTGTGAGTGGACACACCGCCATAGTGACAGTATTGGGCAGCGCCACTCATCCTGTGAGTGGACACACCGCCATAGTGACAGTATTGGGCAGCGCCACTCATCCTGTGAGTGGACACACCGCCATAGTGACAGTATTGGGCAGCGCCACTCATCCTGTGAGTGGACACACCGCCATAGTGACAGTATTGGGCAGCGCCACTCATCCTGTGAGTGGACACACCGCCATAGTGACAGTATTGGGCAGCGCCACTCATCCTGTGAGTGGACACACCGCCATAGTGACAGTATTGGGCAGCGTCACTCATCCTGTGAGTGGACACACCACCATAGTGACAGTATTGGGCAGCGTCACTCATCCTGTGAGTGAACACACCGCCATAGTGACAGTATTGGGCAGCGCCACTCATCTTGTGAGTGAACACACCGCCATAGTGACAGTATTGGGCAGCGCCACTCATCTTGTGAGTGAACACACCGCCATAGTGACAGTATTGGGCAGCGCCACTCATCTTGTGAGTGAACACACCGCCATAGTGACAGTATTGGGCAGCGCCACTCATCCTGTGAGTGGACACACCACCATAGTGACAGTATTGGGCAGCGCCACTCATCCTGTGAGTGGACACACCGCCATAGTGACAGTATTGGGCAGCGTCACTCATCCTGTGAGTGGACACACCACCATAGTGACAGTATTGGGAAGCGTCACTCATCCTGTGAGTGGTCACACCACCATAGTGACAGTATTGGGCAGCGCCACTCATACTGTGAGTGGACACACCGCCATAGTGACAGTATTGGGCAGCGCCACTCATACTGTGAGTGGTCACACCACCATAGTGACAGTATTGGGCAGCGCCACTCATCCTGTGAGTGGACACACCGCCATAGTGACAGTATTGGGAAGCGTCACTCATCCTGTGAGTCACTATACCGACATGCCAAATATATAGTCTGAAAATTATAATTTTTGCTATGCAAACAATTTTAAGAACAATTATGGAAAGGTGACCAAAAAATCCTAATATGGTTATCCTATTTATTATTTTATTATTTACAAGTACGTAGATTTTTGCTATTTCTACTAAAGTGAATAAGTTCATTAGAACGAATTATTTTGTTTATTTTCCAATGAAATTTTCCGCTGAAGATAGGAGCACCAAAATTATTCGCGCAGTGGAAGGATTAATCAACATCTATATTGCTCCCGTCATCTGAGGATGACTAACGGTTTTGTTCATGTTTGAATGGCGCCGCCGGAGTCCGCCAGTCTAGAGATGCCTGCTAGCAGCCTCTTCATGTGGGGGTCACAGTATGCTTCCCTGACAGTCGTCCTCCAGCTCCTGGTCTCCTATTGTCAGTCCAGTCACTTGCACTGGTGAGCCACGGCCTCACTTCTTGCACGGTCGGTGTTCGATTCCCGATGGTCCAATGGTTGGGCACCTTCACTCAGCTATAGAAAGATTGAACACTTTTTATAAGTGTATGCTTGGGCTGGACGGTAGAGGGACGGTCTTTCTTAATGCAGGTCGGCGTTTAATCCCCGACCGTCCAAGTAGTTGGGCACCATTCCTCCCCCCCCTTCCCATCTTAAATCCTTATCCTGATCCCTTCTAAGTGGTATATAGTGGTAATGGCGTAATTCTCCTGGTAATTACCTTATAAGTGTATGATTTTTAACTTTGCGCATTGATTCTACTTTTGCATATAATTAATTTTATAAGTAAAAAATACAAATATTTTTTGGATGATGATACAGTCATTAAGTGAAGATAACTTATGGGATGACTATGCTGCTTCCATCCTGTCAAATGATTCGTTTAATTCACGACTATTATTTGCATCCTATGAAATAATTGGTTACTTTCATGACTACTGTTTGCATCCTACAAAATGATTGGTCTAAATCATCACTATTATTTGCATCCTACAAAATGATTGGTCTAAATCATCACTATTATTTGCATCCTATAAAATGATTGGTCTAAATCATCACTATTATTTGCATCCTACAAAATGATTGGTCTAAATCATCACTATTATTTGCATCCTATAAAATGATTGGTCTAAATCATCACTATTATTTGCATCCTACAAAATGATTGGTCTAAATCATCACTATTATTTGCATCCTATAAAATGATTGGTCTAAATCATCACTATTATTTGCATCCTATAAAATGATTGGTCTAAATCATCACTATTATTTGCATCCTACAAAATGATTGGTCTAAATCATCACTATTATTTGCATCCTACAAAATGATTGGTCTAAATCATCACTATTATTTGCATCCTATAAAATGATTGGTCTAAATCATCACTATTATTTGCATCCTACAAAATGATTGGTCTAAATCATCACTATTATTTGCATCCTATAAAATGATTGGTCTAAATCATCACTATTATTTGCATCCTATAAAATGATTGGTCTAAATCATCACTATTATTTGCATCCTACAAAATGATTGGTCTAAATCATCACTATTATTTGCATCCTACAAAATTATTGGTCTAAATCATCACTATTATTTGCATCCTATAAAATGATTGGTCTAAATCATCACTATTATTTGCATCCTATAAAATGATTGGTCTAAATCATCACTATTATTTGCATCCAACAAAATGATTGGTCTAAATCATCACTATTATTTGCATCCTACAAAATGATTGGTCTAAATCATCACTATTATTTGCATCCTACAAAATGATTGGTCTAAATCATCACTATTATTTGCATCCTACAAAATGATTGGTCTAAATCATCACTATTATTTGCATCCTACAAAATGATTGGTCTAAATCATCACTATTATTTGCATCCTATAAAATGATTGGTCTAAATCATCACTATTATTTGCATCCTACAAAATGATTGGTCTAAATCATCACTATTATTTGCATCCTACAAAATGATTGGTCTAAATCATCACTATTATTTGCATCCTACAAAATGATTGGTCTAAATCATCACTATTATTTGCATCCTACAAAATGATTGGTCTAAATCATCACTATTATTTGCATCCTATAAAATGATTGGTCTAAATCATCACTATTATTTGCATCCTACAAAATGATTGGTCTAAATCATCACTATTATTTGCATCCTACAAAATGATTGGTCTAAATCATCACTATTATTTGCATCCTACAAAATGATTGGTCTAAATCATCACTATTATTTGCATCCTATAAAATGATTGGTCTAAATCATCACTATTATTTGCATCCTATAAAATGATTGGCCAAACTGTTCATTTGTTGAAACTGTTTACTGATGTTCTTGTGACACACTCAGTTAGAAAACACAAGAAATGGATATTTGAATGTGAATGGCGCTACCACTGTATGGTGATAGCTGGAAACTGGACACTGTGCCACAACAGTTTGGTCGTTCACCAGATTAGTGTTACGTTTAAGTGACGTTTCAATGAACTAAAGAGACACACGTTTGTTCAAGGAGCCGTTGAGTGTAACCTTGGATTGTCAATGAGCAATCTGAGAGCAGCAGTACACCGAGAACTTCAACAAGATCTTGTAGATCTGAGGCAAAGTGAAATTGACACCAGTAATTCCATCTATCATCATACTATCATGCAAGAGGAGCCACACATCTATGGTTCATCCAATAAAATCAGCAGACTTCTAGATGTTACTACTGCTCGGCTTAGACTCGGTTACAAGTATCTCTGGGAATTCTCATTATCTACCGATGTAGACCTGACCAAATGTAAACTGTGTCAACAAAATTATTCGCACACCCTCCGTCACTATGTGATGGAGTGCGAAAAGATACGTGAATTTAGAGACAATTTTATAACTGTCACGTGGGGGGTGGGCCGGGGCTCTGCTAGCACTCAACTGTTAGGGGCTCAAAAGGCCGAATACTCAGCCCCTCCGACTCCCGGGATTCACCGGAGTCTCCTTGGTCACACAGGAGAGGACCAACAATGCCCACCTCCGCAGGTCTTTGCTTCCACCACAAAAGGGGTGCCACTGATTCACCCTGGAAGCCCTTCAGTCAAACACGGGGAAACTGCTGTTAACAGTTCCGGCCTAGACCCGTGGAGGAGTGAAGGAAAACTCAGGCTTACCTTATAACAATAACCTCCCTGAATCTTGCCTGCCAGACAAAAAGGTTGCAGGAATTCCTTTCACGCCTGTCTTCTCTATCTTCTTCTTAACAAGGTCGCCAGCTGGGTTATTATATCTGCACCCCAGCAATGCAGTTCAGTGGGTGTATTATATATTGTTTGTAGCCAGAAGATTGCTACTCCCATAGATCTGCTACTAGACTGTCGGCCCAGGGTACTCTCCCAGGAAGGTCTGTGTGGCTTTACCTCTCTCTAGCCACCACGTTACTAGTTGCCACCATTCAGGCACTGATACTGATCGGATGGCTAAGGGTACACTTTTATGTAAGTCTGTGCTGTCTTCACCACTCTCCAAGCAATAAGAACTTCTATAGAGAACGTAGTGTTCCCTAGGAAGTACTATGATAACCTTCGTGTATGCTCATAGAGAAATATTATAAATGGAGGCACACTTAAACACAATGATAAAATGTGTGAATTTACTGACGCAAATTACATGAACACACATATACAATCACAAATAATACATGAATATGGAAATAAGGATAATGAGTCTGGAGATCGTCAGCCTCTTCTTCCACGACCTCCAACACTCCTTCAACTGGGCAGAAAGACAGGAGTCCCACACTCTCTCACAGGAGGGCCTCTTCACCACGTCGGCGCCTCTTCTTCACTGTCCTGCCATCCATACACACTGTTCCCTCTGACAGTCCTGGACACAAGCTGCCTTGCAGCCTATCCTACTACTAAAGTATTAATGTCCTATTGCCACATACATAAGTAAATATCGTGGCCTAACTAGCCTACTCACACAAGGGGTAATGAGAGGCAAAATGATCTACCTTACATTCCTGGCTCACGACGCCTGTCCCTCGATGGTGTGAGGTTCCCACGCTTCCTGAGTCGATCCTCGACGATCCAGGAACGTTCCACAGGTCCTCAGGTGTCGTGGAGCCTTCGCGTCGTCGCCGTTCCAATCCCTGAGATTCAGCTACCCCAATCCTGGTTCATCGATAGGCGCTGAGCTAATCACTATTTTCCCACACTCGCCCCTTCCACAAGGCGTTGCTCCTTGTCCTAGGCACGGTGTCGTCCTTCCAAAACCCTCAGTGGATGTGACATGGTCACAGCTAGGCTTGCCCGCCACACTTTTTCAGACCCTCAACGTCCAGCGTCGTCGCCGAATATTTTCCAAGTTTGGCACTCTTTCGCTCAATAAACTTGGTTCCTTTTTGCTTCCCAGAAGCGCGGGGTCTCCAATACATCAGATGGGCTGCGATAGCCAGCACTAATCCACTAAGAAAGGCTTGTAGAGCCTTTAATCCTTGAGAGCAGACCGAGGCGCGTCCTCTCGCTTCCGAGGTCAGGTCAACTCTGACGTTGGCGCCGCCCGGGGCACTCGGTGACGTCACGGCGGGCCCTGATTGGTCGCCCGCGACCTAAGTCGGCCAATCCGCGATCGGCTAGTGTCCCTTCCAAAAGGTCATATCTGCATTAGGGGATAATCTTTCATTTTATAACAGGGCGCCAATTTCCCCTTACTTACAACTTATAATGTAACTTCCTTCCCTTAACTGGCAGCCGGTCTGGTCGCCACATATATCAATAGACTCCCTGAACCTCAGAGAATCAGTAGGGAGAGCTGATATGACTCTTACAGCAGGCAAACGAAAGAAATAGGAGAGGGCACCGTAACATAACCAATGTTCCAACGATGTGTAAATATTTCATTCAAAATGATCTGCTACCAGAAATTTTAGCCAAATATCCCCAGTTTGCTAACTGTAGGTAGTAACTGAGTGATTGTAACCTATCCACCGCTGCCCACTGGATGGGGGGCGGTGTGCAGGACAAACATATCAATTGTGACACTAGCTCTCCACATATGTCAGTTGCTTAATTTAGAACCTGTACTTGAGGTCGATCCCATTGTTGATGTGACGACTTATATTGAATTTTGTAACTAGCTCATCAAGATTGTAACTTGCTTAGCTAAATGAATTGTGGGGTTCAGCCCCTGAGCCCATTATGTGCCTCTGTAACCCTTTCCACTACCGCCCACAAGATGGGTATGGGGTGCATAATAAATGAACTAAACTAACTAAACTCTCTTGAAGAATAAATGCAGAAGGAAGAATGTGCATTTATACATTTTGTGACGTGAATTGATAATACATTTTTATATCAAATAATTATGGATACGTATACAAGTACACAATATATTGGAATATTTATTTATTTATTTATTTATTTTTACACAAGAATTATTGCGTTTATGAGAGTACATAACATTGGTGTTCTTAAATTCTTGCAAAGCCACTAACACGCATAGCGATTCGGATAGACTATATTCACACATACACACTATATATGGAAACATATACACACTATATGGGAACATATACACACACATACACAATATCTGGGAACATATACAAACATGCACAATCAAATGACTGTTAAAGTTCAACCCGAGTAAATGCAAAGTAATGAAACTAGGCAGTGGAAATAGGAGGCCAGACACAGGATACAGAATAGGAGATGAAGTACTTAATGAAACGGACAGAGAGAAAGATCTAGGAGTTGATATCACACCAAACCTGTCTCCTGAAGCTCACATAAAGAGAATAACGTCTGCGGCATATGCGAGGCTGGCTAACTTAGAACAGCGTTCAGGAACCTGTGTAAGAAATCCTTCAGAATCTTGTACACCACATATGTAAGACCAATCCTGGAGTATGCGGCTCCAGCATGGAGCCCGTACCTTTCTCAAGCACAAGACAAAGCTGGAAAAAGTTCAAAGGTATACTACTAGACTAGTCACAGAACTAAGAGGCATAAGTTACGAGGAAAGGCTGCGGGAAATGCACCTTACGACACTGGAAGACAGAAGAGTAAGGGGAGACAGGATCACTACCTACAAAATCCTCAGGGGAATTGACCGGGTAGACAAGGATAAACTATTCAACACTGGTGGGACGCGAACAAGGGGACACAGGTGGAAACTGAGTACCCAGATGAGCCACAGTGACGTTAGAAAGAACTTTTTCAGTGTCAGAGTTGTTAACAGGTGGGATGCATTAGGCAGTGATGTGGTGGAGGCTGTGTAACACTGTAAAAGTGTTTGGTTTAGGTTAATGCATACATAGAGTACACGAGTCACAGACAAGGATCTGAGAGGCGCCAGTTGTCTGCCTGAGATCTCACACCTCAAAGCGTTAATGACCTCAAGTGACCTGAGGTCAGATCATGAGAATTTCACCTTGCTTCCGCTAAGCTTATAGTTGGAGCCTGGTAGCCTTCAAACTTGCCGACGTTTAAGGAGTGGCTTGGTAGAGTGCCGGAGGCTATCTACTTATGGGCGGAGTTAGCTACTAGGTTCCCCAATATAAACTCGGAGAGCTATCGAGCATTAAGCAATAGGAGACCGGCCAGCGGAGCAGAGCAGAGGCCAGCCGTCGAGATAGGCCGTCACCAGACGGGGGGTGACGCTGCCTGAAAATTGCAGACCCCCCCCCCCCCCCTCTCTATTCAACTTAGACTCAGTCCTCGGTGAGTTGAACATTTAGGTGACTTGGTCGTGTTTTCATATGTTGTGTGATGATCAGGGGCAGTCAAGTTGTAGGGTTCTCGAATTCTTGGATGATGACTCACTTTGCATATTAAACTGGAACATTTTAATTGAATTGCTAAATTATGATACTTCATGTGAAATATAATTGTTGAATGTATTATTTAAATGGTGTTTAACTTTGTTCCCTAGAGATTTGAGTTGAGGTGAGAAAGCCTCTGTGGTTACTGGTTTCATGATATTAACGAGTACATGTTTGGAGTTGATACATGGTAATAACATCTTTTGAGAATATTTTGATACAGACAAGTTCCATTCCTTGTCTTGTATGTAATGATCATGAATGGATGGTGGCAGCATTTCGTCTTCTACTATCTACTCTTCTACTTCTACTATCTACTCTTCTCCTTCTACCTATCTACACCTCTCCCTCCACCCCTCTCTAAACTCTCACTTTCAACTAATGACCCTCCTCGCCCCTCCCACCTCTCTACCTCTCACCCCAAACCCTCACTAATTACTTCACTTTTCATTTCTTTCCTTTCGTTTCCTCTTATACGTTTGTGGCAATGATTCTGTATTCTAGAGTTCTTTCTAGAGTTTCGGGTAGCTGATCCAGTTACGGCGCCTTGCAGTCTTAGCACCTAGGTAGTCAAATACCTAGGTTACAAGGTGTTGAACGAGAGAGGCTGCCTTAGGAACTCTGGAGGGTGCTCTAGAATAGTTAGCTAACTGAGGACGGGATAACGGACTAGAGAGAGCTGTTTCCCCCAGCCTCGTTAGTTAACTGGGGGGTGGAATAATGGACAAGATAGAGCTATTTCCCCCACCCCCCGTTACAGCTGACTCCATACACAGTTTACAATGTAGATATGATAGAGCCCAGTAGGCTCAGGAACCTGTACACCAGTTGAGAGGCGGGACCAAAGAGCCAAAGCTCAACCCCCCGCAAACACAAATAGGTGAGTACATTATCTGTGAACATATACACACATACAGAATATCTGGGAACATACACACACACACACAATATTTGGGAACATATACGCACATACAAAATATCTGAGTATATATCCACACATACACAATATTTGTGAATACACACACACACACACACACACACACACACACACACACACACACACACACACACACACACACACACACACACACACACACACACACACACACACACACACACACACACACACACACACACACACAATCTGAGAACATATAAACAATTTTCAGGAGAATATACATATATTACGCCAACATTCTGGCCAAAAATGACTTTGTTTGCAATAATTTGTTACAATTGGGGTTTGTCGCGGTGTGAATCACAAGACTGTGTCTATACTTAGCGCTACTGAAGTGTCTGGGCTCGTGGTGGCCGTGTCTACAAAGAATAGATTCATATTTATGCCATGGAAAAGATAGCCTTGTGAGGTTGCGCAATTCCCGTTGTTGGGGACAGGCAGCATGTATATATATATATATATATATATATATATATATATATATATATATATATATATATATATATATATATATATATATATATATATATATATATATATATATATATATATGTATATATATGCATACAGCCTGTCTATATATACACATGTCCCGGGAGGTCTTCCTTGGGTCTGGGACTTCCTTGTCCCGGGAGGTCTTCCTTGGGTCTGGGACTTCCTTGTCCCGGGAGGTCTTCCTTGGGTCTGGGACTTCCTTGTCCCGGGAGGTCTTCCTTGGGTCTGGGACTTCCTTGTCCCGGGAGACCTTCCTTAGGTCTGGGACTTCCTTGCCCCGCGAGACCTTCCTTGGGTCTGGGACTTCCTTGTCCCAGGAGACCTTCCTTGGGTCTGGGACTTCCTTGTCCCGGGACACCTTCCTTGGGTCTGGGACTTCCTTGTCCCGGGAGACCTTCCTTGGGTCTGGGACTTCCTTGTCCCGGGAGGCCTTCCTTGGGTCTGGGACTTCCTTGTCCCGGGAGACCTTCCTTGGGTCTGGGACCTCCTTGTCCCGGGAGACCTTCCTTGGGCCTGGGACTTTCTTGTCCCAGGAGACCTTCCTTGGGTCTGGGACTTCCTTGTCCCGGGAGACCTTCCTTGGGTCTGGGACTTCCTTGTCCCGGGAGGTCTTCCTTGGGTCTGGGACTTCCTTGTCCCGGGAGGTCTTCCTTGGGTCTGGGACTTCCTTGTCCCGGGAGGTCTTCCTTGGGTCTGGGACTTCCTTGTCCCAGGAGGCCTTCCTTGGGTCTGGGACTTCCTTGTCCCGGGAGACCTTCCTTGGGTCTGGGACTTCCTTGTCCCAGGAGGCCTTCCTTGGGTCTGGGACTTCCTTGTCCCGGGAGGTCTTCCTTGGGTCTGGGACTTCCTTGTCCCGGGAGGTCTTCCTTGGGTCTGGGACTTCCTTGTCCCGGGAGACCTTCCTTGGGTCTGGGACTTCCTTGTCCCGGGAGACCTTCCTTGGGTCTGGGACTTCCTTGTCCCGGGAGACCTTCCTTGGGTCTGGGACTTCCTTGTTGTGAAAGACATCCTTCTCGAGTCTGGGAGTCCCATCTCACGGAAAGTTGTTCTTGATCCAGAGACATTCTTATCCCGGGAATGTTCTCTGAGCCTGGGACTTCCTTGTCTAATAAATTCTTTCTTGAGTCTAATTTTTCCTTGTCGAAGACGGTCATTCTTGATGATAATTCTTCATTATCCAGAGAAGCGTTTCTTGAAGCTGACAGCTTGAGTCTGTGGCGCCACTTGCGTGAGGGACACCTGCTGGTGCCGGGGCTGTCTGCCCCTACCAGGTCTCTCATTCGGGTGAAGAGAGACTTTTCTTTCATTTCTTGCACTGCCGCTGCCAGGACTTTGGTTATGGAGAGTCTCCTGAGGCCGGGCGAGGTGTCCGGTGACTCCGGTGCTTCGTGACCACAGTGTTTCACCTCGCTGTTATCCTCACTATCCCCCCAGCCAGAGTCTCTCAGTGTGAGAGACTGTCGTGGTGGCTCTTGTGATGTCTTTGGTGAAGTGGTTAGAGGAAGGGGTGAGCCTGAGGTCTGGGCGCTGGTAAACACGAGGGCCGGGACCGCGCGGGCTGGCAGAGTGTCATACGGGCTCTCTTTCTCTATCTTATATGTCAACACGTGAGGGGGAGCCGAGACACGATTGTTGGTGGGAGGTGCCTGGGGGTGTGTATGGAGAGGGAGAGGCGGCGGGGACCGGGAGCTTAACCCAAGAGCAGCCACGGGTGAGACGACGAAGGAACTAGACTTCAGGCTATAAGGAGAAGGAGTGCGGGAAACGCCACTACAGAAGGTGAAGTCGATGCTGACCATCTCAGGAGATATGTCATTCCGTGCGACGGGGTTCACGTCGCAGGTCCGGGAGGCTGCGGCCTCCACATCTTTGTGAGCCTTCTTCAGGGAAGATGTGATGCGCGCTAGAGTCCTCCGGTGCTTCCTGAGCAGGTACACACCGGCCACGACCACTACCATCACTAACACCAGCAGAACAAAGGTGGCAGCTTTGTACCCGGAGTTCTCCACCGCCCGGGGAGGGTCTTGGCAGGAACTTTTGTTTACACAAGATGGTCTTCCACTCACCGTCGTAGACACCGTTGATTCCAGGGTCCTGTATGTTGTTGGCTTCAGCGTCGTGGATGTTGTTGGCTTCAGCGTCGTGGATGTTGTTGACATCATCGTCCTGTTTGCTGTTGGCTTCAGCGTCGTGGATGTTGTTGACATCATCGTCCTGTTTGCTGTTGGCTTCAGCGTCGTGGATGTTGTTGACATCATCGTCCTGTTTGCTGTTGGCTTCAGCGTCGTGGATGTTGTTGACATCATCGTCCTGTTTGCTGTTGACATCATCGTCCTGTATGCTGTTGACATCATCGTCCTGTATGCTGTTGACTTCAGCGCCGTGGATGTTGTTGACTTCAGCGCCGTGATGCTGTTGGCTTCACCGTAGGAGAGACAGTTGACGTCACCGTAGCAGCCACAGCAACATGGAGGACGTCACCGTAGAGTACTGCTCACCTCAGCGTCGTCGCCTTGGCCGTGTTTGAGGGAATATGTCGTAGAAAATGTGTTCCTTTAAGCCTGCAATTAAAGTAGTAATTGTCAATGTGTTTTTATTTTGTTTATTCATATATATACAAGAAGGAACATTGTGTTTGTGAGAGTAGAGAACACCGGTGTGTTGACAGTCTTACAAGGCCACTAACACGCATAGCGAGTCCTGCAGGAACATTGTGTTTGTGAGAGTAGAGAACACCGGTGTGTTGACAGTCTTACAAGGCCACTAACACGCATAGCGAGTCCTGCAGGAACATTGTGTTTGTGAGAGTAGAGAACACCGGTGTGTTGACAGTCTTACAAGGCCACTAACACGCATAGCGAGTCCTGCAGGAACATTGTGTTTGTGAGAGTAGAGAACACCGGTGTGTTGACAGTCTTACAAGGCCACTAACACGCATAGCGAGTCCTGCAGGAACATTGTGTTTGTGAGAGTAGAGAACACCGGTGTGTTGACAGTCTTACAAGGCCACTAACACGCATAGCGAGTCCTGCAGGAACATTGTGTTTGTGCGAGTAGAGAACACCGGTGTGTTGACAGTCTTACAAGGCCACTAACACGCATAGCGAGTCCTGCAGGAACATTGTGTTTGTGAGAGTAGAGAACACCGGTGTGTTGACAGTCTTACAAGGCCACTAACACGCATAGCGAGTCCTGCAGGAACATTGTGTTTGTGAGAGTAGAGAACACCGGTGTGTTGACAGTCTTACAAGGCCACTAACACGCATAGCGAGTCCTGCAGGAACATTGTGTTTGTGCGAGTAGAGAACACCGGTGTGTTGACAGTCTTACAAGGCCACTAACACGCATAGCGAGTCCTGCAGGAACATTGTGTTTGTGAGAGTAGAGAACACCGGTGTGTTGACAGTCTTACAAGGCCACTAACACGCATAGCGAGTCCTGCACAAACTTCACAAATTTTACAGGTGAAATAAGAAGTTAGTTATAGTGAGCATTTTAGGTAAACAAGCGCATGTTTTGTTATATAACTGAGCTTTAGTCTGGGTTTACCTAACTATACTTACTAGTGTTTACGAGGCGTAGGGTCTAGCTCCGGTGCCCCGCCTCCAAGCTATCGTATCACTTCATAACGTTGAAATACCGTGGTATAGTTTGCAATTATTGGGGGACAGGAACACTGTCCGGTTTATCGAGGTCACCCTAACCAATCAGCAGGCTCTCCATGCGGTCTCCAAACCAGTTGCTGGCCACACCCAATAGTCATTAACCCACAAGCGTGATCACGCTTGTAATCACCATACTCCGACTCATTCAATAACCTATATCTTCTCGCTCTCATCTCCTTCATCTGCAAAGACTACAGAACCCCATCGATTACACTCGGTATCTTATACGTTGAGATCATATCACCTCTGGGCTTTGTGCTATGTAGTAAAGTTCACTTAATCTGACATAACTCTCCCTCTTCCCTCTGGCTACAGTCTCGATGACAGTCTCTGGACCTTTTCTCTTCTGGTAAGTCTTAAGACCGGAATATGACGCTGGTGCTGCATATTCCAGGACTGGTCTGACGTACCTGTGTTTGTGCTCTTGGCGAGTCATTGCTTAGCTTTCTAAAGGCTAGTATTTTATTCGTCAAGTTTGGTGTTTCCTTTCATCAGATGATTCTGTTCACCTAGCAGTATATAAGTACCCGGGAATCAGGCCATTGTTGTGGGGGTTACATCCTGGGGGGGGGGGAGGGGGGGGAGGGGGGGGGGAGGGGGGGGAGGGGGGGAGGGGGGGAGGGGGGGGGGAGGGGGGGGGGAGCCACTAGCCTAGGGAGACCCCCATAAGCCTACCAGGCCTAACTCCTGACATTCATCAGCATCTCGTCCAACAGGCCTAGTCAGAGACCGGGCCGCGGGGACGTTGATCCTCGGAACATTACAAGGTAATGTAACGACACTGTCACCAACAGTAACTGCCCCAACAACCACTCCAGTAACTACTGTGACAACCACTCCTGGTGTATATATATATATATATATATACACAGTGTGTGTGTGTGTATATATATATGTATATATGTGTGTGTGTATATATATATATATATATATATATATATATATATATATATATATATATATATATATATATATATATATATATATATATATATATATATATATATATATATATATATATATATATAATGTGAACAAGCTTGAATGGTCCTCAAGCCAATAGGCAACTGAAAATATTATATTTTCTATTATATATATTATATATAATAGCCTATTATATATATATATATATATATATATATATATATATATATATATATATATATATATATATATATATATATAACTGAAAACTCACACCCCAGAAGTGACTCGAACCCATACTCCCAGGAGCAACGCAACTGGTATGTACAAGACGCCTTAATCCACTTGACCATCACGACCGGACAAAATGAGGTGATAGCCGAGGCTATATGAACCACCCCACCGCCGGCACTCGGATAGTAATCTTGGGCATAGCATTTTACCAAATCACCTCATTCTTTGGGGCACACGTGAGGAACACAAATGCGAACAAGCCTGAATGGTCCCCAGGACAATATGCAACTGAAAACTCACACCCCAGAAGTGACTCGAACCCATAATCCCAGGAGCAACGCAACTGGTATGTACAAGACGCCTTAATCCACTTGACCATCACGACCGGACAAAATGAGGTGATAGCCGAGAAGGTACATTGGGTTAGAGAGAATACATAGCATAGTATTTATAATCTTGTAAAGTCACTAGTACGCGCAGCGTTTCGGGCAGGTCCTTAATCTAACAGATAATTTTAAGTAGGTAAATTCTAGCAGAATTAATAAAATGATAACAGATACATTGCAAGAAAAAAATGAGATGAGAGAGATTAGTAAGTATATTAAAGCACATTGGTATATTAAAGCTCTGATTGATTACATTGACAGCTTGATTGGTAATTTAAACAAGATTAATAGTTATCTTTGCATCAATATCACCTGTTCCTTGCTGAATTGTCTTCAAAAGCAAAAATAATATTCAGAAAATGAGACTTGGATCTACCATGGCGAGGCGTGTGTTGGGAGGTGGGCCACACGAGTCCTATAAAATACTGTTGATATATACATTAAACAGTCCTGGACTGAAGTAAACTATCAGTGTACATAAACTTTAAAATGAGATATACTTCTCGATGTATATACAGCCCGTCCTCATAAGGTTCTCAATATCAAGAAACAGTCGTACTGAAGTGCCCTTATCCTAACCGACCAGAGGACCCGAAAGAGAAAACTGGAAAGTGTGTCAATTTCGCCAGCCGCTACTATTTTCTAGTATTTTCTAGTATTATTACAACAATTTTTGGCCTTAGGGAGAGTATACGTCAAAAATGCGACGTTCTATTAGAGGGACGAGCTTGACGCTACACCTGGAAGGTCGGGAGGGGTTTGTTTACCTCCTGGCTCCGGCGTCGCTGCTCCTCCAGACTGTGTCTTGCTGTAATGTCTCCTGTCACGGCACTCACCTTCTTTATCCATCTCAGGGGACAATAAAGGGTTCGTGGGTATCCTTGTGCGTGCCCTGGTGCCACTCCAGTACCCACACCAACAACCACTCCAGTACCCACACCAACAACCACACCAGTACCCACACCAACAACGACACTAGTACCCACACCAACAACCACACCAGTACCCACACCAACAACCACACCAGTACCCCTACCAACAACGACACTAGTACCCACACCAACAACCACACCAGTACTCACACCAACAACCACTCCAGTACCCACACCAACAACCACTCCAGTACCCACACCAACAACCACACCAGTACCCACACCAACAACCACTCCAGTACCCACACCAACAACCACACCAGTACCCACACCAACAACCACACCAGTACCCACACCAACAACCACACCAGTACCCAGGTGCCACTCCAGTACCCACACCAACAACCACTCCAGTACCCACACCAACAACCACACCAGTACCCACACCAACAACGACACTAGTACCCACACCAACAACCACACCAGTACCCACACCAACAACCACACCAGTACCCACACCAACAACGACACTAGTACCCACACCAACAACCACACCAGTACTCACACCAACAACCACTCCAGTACCCACACCAACAACCACTCCAGTACCCACACCAACAACCACACCAGTACCCACACCAACAACCACTCCAGTACCCACACCAACAACCACACCAGTACCCACACCAACATCCACACCAGTACCCACACCAACAACCACACCAGTACCCACACCAACAACCACACCAGTACCCACACCAACAACCACACCAGTACCCACACCAACAACCACACCAGTACCCACACCAACAACCACACCAGTACCCACACCAACAACCACACCAGTACCCACACCAACAACCACACCAGTACCCACACCAACAACCACACCAGTACCCACACCAACAACCACACCAGTAACCACACCAACAACCACACCAGTACCCACACCAACAACCACACCAGTACCCACACCAACAACCACTCCAGTACCCACACCAACAACCACACCAGTACCCACACCAACAACCACACCAGTACCCACACCAACAACCACACCAGTACCCACACCAACAACCACACTAGTACCCACACCAACAACCACACCAGTACCCACACCAACAACCACACCAGTACCCACACCAACAACCACTCCAGTACCCACACCAACAACCATACCAGTACCCACACCAACAACCATACCAGTACCCACACCAACAACCACTCCAGTACCCACACCAACAACCACACCAGTACCCACACCAACAACCACTCCAGTACCCACACCAGTACCCACACCAACAACCACACCAGTACCCACACCAACAACCACTCCAGTACCCACACCAACAACCACACTAGTACCAACACCAGTACCCACACCAGTACCCACACCAACAACCACTCCAGTACCCACACCAACAACCACACTAGTACCAACACCAGTACCCACACCAGTACCCACACCAACAACCACTCCAGTACCCACATCAAGAACCACACCAGTACCCACACCAACAACCACACCAGTACCCACACCAACAACCACACCAGTACCCACACCAACAACCACACCAGTACCCACACCAACAACCACACCAGTACCCACACCAACAACCACTCCAGTACCCACACCAACAACCACTCCAGTACCCACACCAACAACCACACCAGTACCCACACCAACAACCACACTAGTACCCACACCAACAACCACACCAGTACCCACACCAACAACCACTCCAGTACCCACACCAACAACCACACCAGTACTAACACCAACAACCACACCAGTACCCACACCAACAACCACTCCAGTACCCACACCAACAACCATACCAGTACCCACACCAACAACCATACCAGTACCCACACCAACAACCACTCCAGTACCCACACCAGTACCCACACCAACAACCACTCCAGTACCCACATCAAGAACCACACCAGTACCCACACCAACAACCACACCAGTACCCACACCAACAACCACACCAGTACCCACACCAGCAACCACACCAGTACCCACACCAACAACCACTCCAGTACCCACACCAACACACACCAACAACCACTCCAGTACCCACACCAACAACCACACCAGTACCCACACCAACAACCACACTAGTACCCACACCAACAACCACACCAGTACCCACACCAACAACCACTCCAGTACCCACACCAACAACCACACCAGTACCCACACCAACAACCACACCAGTACCCACACCAACAACCACACCAGTACCCACACCAACAACCACACCAGTACCCACACCAACAACCACACCAGTACCAACACCAACAACCACTCCAGTACCCACACCAACAACCACACCAGTACCCACACCAACAACCACACCAGTACCCACACCAACAACAACACCAGTACCCACACCAACAACCACACCAGTACCCACACCAGTACCCACACCAACAACCACACCAGTACCCACACCAACAACCACACCAGTACCCACACCAACAACCACTCCAGTACCAACACCAACAACCACACCAGTACCCACACCAACAACCACACCAGTACCCACACCAACAACCACACCAGTACCCACACCAACAACCACTCCAGTACCCACACCAACAACCACACCAGTACCCACACCAACAACCACACCAGTACCCACACCAACAACCACACCAGTACCCACACCAACAACTACACTAGTACCCACACCAACAACCACACCAGTACCCACACCAACAACCACACCAGTACCCACACCAGTACCCACACCAACAACCACACCAGTACCCACACCAACAACCACACCAGTACCCACACCAACAACCACTCCAGTACCCACACCAACAACCACACCAGTACCCACACCAACAACCACACCAGTACCCACACCAACAACCACACCAGTACCCACACCAACAACCACACCAGTACCCACACCAACAACCACACCAGTACCCACACCAACAACCACTCCAGTACCCACACCAACAACCATACCAGTACCCACACCAACAACCATACCAGTACCCACACCAACAACCACTCCAGTACCCACACCAACAACCACACCAGTACCCACACCAACAACCACACTAGTACCCACACCAACAACCACACCAGTACCCACACCAACAACCACACCAGTACCCACACCAACAACCACACCAGTACCAACACCAACAACCACACCAGTACCCACACCAACAACCACACCAGTACCCACACCAACAACCACACTAGTACCAACACCAGTACCCACACCAGTACCCACACCAACAACCACTCCAGTACCCACATCAAGAACCACACCAGTACCCACACCAACAACCACACCAGTACCCACACCAACAACCACTCCAGTACCCACACCAACAACCACACCAGTACCCACACCAACAACCACTCCAGGACCCACACCACCAACCACACCAGTACCCACACCAACAACCACACCAGTACCCACACCAACAACCACACCAGTACCCACACCAACAACCACACCAGTACCCACACCAACAACCACACCAGTACCCACACCAACAACCACACCAGTACCCACACCAACAACCACACCAGTACCCACATCAACAACCACTCCAGTACCCACACCAACAACCACACCAGTACCCACACCAACAACCACTCCAGTACCCACACCAACAACCACTCCAGTACCCACACCAACAACCACACCAGTACCCACATCAAGAACCACTCCAGTACCCACACCAGTACCCACACCAACAACCACACCAGTACCCACACCAACAACCACTCCAGTACCCACACCAACAACCACTCCAGTACCCACACCAACAACCACACCAGTACCCACACCAACAACCACTCCAGTACCCACACCAACAACCACTCCAGTACCCACACCAACAACCACACCAGTACCCACACCAACAACCACACCAGTACCCACACCAACAACCACTCCAGTACCCACATCAAGAACCACACCAGTACCCACACCAACAACCACTCCAGTACCCACACCAACAACCACTCCAGTACCCACACCAACAACCACACCAGTACCCACACCAACAACCACTCCAGTACCCACACCAACAACCACACCAGTACCCACACCAACAACCACTCCAGTACCCACACCAACAACCACACCAGTACCCACACCAACAACCACACCAGTACCCACACCAACAACCACTCCAGTACCCACACCAACAACCACACTAGTACCAACACCAGTACCCACACCAGTACCCACACCAACAACCACTCCAGTACCCACATCAAGAACCACACCAGTACCCACACCAACAACCACACCAGTACCCACACCAACAACCACACCAGTACCCACACCAACAACCACACCAGTACCCACACCAACAACCACACCAGTACCCACACCAACAACCACTCCAGTACCCACACCAGTACCCACACCAACAACCACACCAGTACCCACACCAACAACCACTCCAGTACCCACACCAGTACCCACACCAACAACCACACCAGTAACCACACCAACAACCACACCAGTACCCACACCAACAACCACACCAGTACCCACACCAACAACCACACCAGTACCCACACCAACAACCACACCAGTACCCACACCAACAACCACTCCAGTACCCACACCAACAACCACACCAGTACCCACACCAACAACCACTCCAGTACCCACACCAGTACCCACACCAACAACCACACCAGTACCCACACCAACAACCACACCAGTACCCACACCAACAACCACTCCAGTACCCACACCAGTACCCACACCAACAACCACACCAGTACCCACACCAACAACCACACCAGTACCCACACCAACAACCACACCAGTACCCACACCAACAACCACACCAGTACCCACACCAACAACCACTCCAGTACCCACACCAGTACCCACACCAGTACCCACACCAGTACCAACACCAACAACCACACCAGTACCCACACCAACAACCACACCAGTACCCACACCAACAACCACACCAGTACCCACACCAACAACCACTCCAGTACCCACACCAGTACCCACACCAGTACCAACACCAACAACCACACCAGTACCCACACCAACAACCACACCAGTACCCACACCAACAACCACACCAGTACCCACACCAACAACCACACCAGTACCCACACCAACAACCACACTAGTACCCACACCAACAACCACACCAGTACCCACACCAACAACCACACCAGTACCCACACCAACAACCACACCAGTACCCACACCAACAACCACTCCAGTACCCACACCAACAACCACTCCAGTACCCACACCAACAACCACACCAGTACCCACACCAACAACCATACTAGTACCCACACCAACAACCACACGAGTACCCACACCAACAACCACACCAGTACCCACACCAACAACCACACCAGTACCCACACCAACAACCACACCAGTACCCACACCAACAACCACACCAGTACCCACACCAACAACCACACCAGTACCCACACCAACAACCACTCCAGTACCCACACCAACAACCACTCCAGTACCCACACCAACAACCACTCCAGTACCCACACCAACAACCACTCCAGTACCCACACCAACAACCACACCAGTACCCACACCAACAACCACACTAGTACCCACACCAACAACCACACCAGTACCCACACCAACAACCACACTAGTACCCACACCAACAACCACACTAGTACCCACACCAGTACCCACACCAACAACCACACCAGTACCCACACCAACAACCACACTAGTACCCACACCAACAACCACACCAGTACCCACACCAACAACCACACTAGTACCAACACCAACAACCACACCAGTACCCACACCAACAACCACACTAGTACCCACACCAACAACCACACCAGTACCCACACCAACAACCACTCCAGTACCCACACCAACAACCACACTAGTACCCACACCAACAACCACACTAGTACCCACACCAACAACCACACCAGTACCCACACCAACAACCACACCAGTACCCACACCAACAACCACACTAGTACCCACACCAACAACCACACCAGTACCCACACCAACAACCACACCAGTACCCACACCAACAACCACACTAGTACCCACACCAGTACCCACACCAACAACCACACCAGTACCCACACCAACAACCACACCAGTACCCACACCAACAACCACTCCAGTACCCACACCAACAACCACACTAGTACCAACACCAACAACCACACCAGTACCCACACCAACAACCACACCAGTACCCACACCAACAACCACACCAGTACCCACACCAACAACCACTCCAGTACCCACACCAACAACCACACCAGTACCCACACCAACAACCACACCAGTACCCACACCAACAACCACACCAGTACCCACACCAACAACCACACCAGTACCAACACCAACAATCACACCAGTACCCACACCAACAACCACACTAGTACCAACACCAACAACCACACCAGTACCCACACCAACAACCACTCCAGTACCCACACCAACAACCACACCAGTACCCACACCAACAACCACACCAGTACCAACACCAACAACTACACCAGTACCCACACCAACAACCACACTAGTACCAACACCAACAACCACACCAGTACCCACACCAACAACCACACCAGTACCCACACCAACAACCACACGAGTACCCACACCAACAACCACACCAGTACCCACACCAACAACCACACCAGTACCCACACCAACAACCACACCAGTACCCACACCAACAACCACACCAGTACCCACACCAACAACCACACCAGTACCAACAACCACTCCAGTACCCACACCAACAACCACACCAGTACCCACACCAACAACCACACCAGTACCCACACCAACAACCACTCCAGTAGCAACACCAACAACCACACCAGTACCCACACCAACAACCACACTAGTACCAACAACCACTCCAGTACCCACACCAACAACCACACCAGTACCCACACCAACAACCACACCAGTACCCACACCAACAACCACACCAGTACCCACACCAACAACCACTCCAGTACCAACACCAACAACCACACCAGTACCCACACCAACAACCACACCAGTACCAACACCAACAATCACACCAGTACCCACACCAACAACCACACTAGTACCAACAACCACTCCAGTACCCACACCAACAACCACACCAGTACCCACACCAACAACCACACCAGTACCCACACCAACAACCACTCCAGTACCCACACCAACAACCACTCCAGTACCCACACCAACAACCACACTAGTACCCACACCAACAACCACACCAGTACCCACACCAACAACCACACTAGTACCAACAACAACTCCAGTACCCACACCAACAACCACACCAGTACCCACACCAACAACCACACCAGTACCCACACCAACAACCACTCCAGTACCCACACCAACAACCACTCCAGTACCCACACCAACAACCACACTAGTACCCACACCAACAACCACACCAGTACCCACACCAACAACCACACCAGTACCCACACCAACAACCACACCAGTACCCACACCAACAACCACTCCAGTACCCATACCAACAACCACACCAGTACCCACACCAACAACCACACCAGTACCCACACCAACAACCACACCAGTACCCACACCAACAACCACTCCAGTACCCACACCAACAACCACTCCAGTACCCACACCAACAACCACTCCAGTACCCACACCAACAACCACTCCAGTACCCACACCAACAACCACACCAGTACCCACACCAACAACCACACTAGTACCCACACCAACAACCACACCAGTACCCACACCAACAACCACACTAGTACCCACACCAACAACCACACTAGTACCCACACCAGTACCCACACCAACAACCACACCAGTACCCACACCAACAACCACACTAGTACCCACACCAACAACCACACCAGTACCCACACCAACAACCACACTAGTACCAACACCAACAACCACACCAGTACCCACACCAACAACCACACTAGTACCCACACCAACAACCACACCAGTACCCACACCAACAACCACTCCAGTACCCACACCAACAACCACACTAGTACCCACACCAACAACCACACTAGTACCCACACCAACAACCACACCAGTACCCACACCAACAACCACACCAGTACCCACACCAACAACCACACTAGTACCCACACCAACAACCACACCAGTACCCACACCAACAACCACACCAGTACCCACACCAACAACCACACTAGTACCCACACCAGTACCCACACCAACAACCACACCAGTACCCACACCAACAACCACACCAGTACCCACACCAACAACCACTCCAGTACCCACACCAACAACCACACTAGTACCAACACCAACAACCACACCAGTACCCACACCAACAACCACACCAGTACCCACACCAACAACCACACCAGTACCCACACCAACAACCACTCCAGTACCCACACCAACAACCACACCAGTACCCACACCAACAACCACTCCAGTACCCACACCAACAACCACACCAGTACCCACACCAACAACCACACTAGTACCAACACCAACAACCACACCAGTACCCACACCAACAACCAC
This sequence comes from Procambarus clarkii, assembly GCF_040958095.1. Lineage (NCBI taxonomy): Eukaryota > Metazoa > Arthropoda > Malacostraca > Decapoda > Cambaridae > Procambarus > Procambarus clarkii. The sequence continues at coordinate 27,675,545 of NC_091189.1, read as the reverse complement.
ACTAGTACCAACACCAACAACCACACCAGTACCCACACCAACAACCACTCCAGTACCCACACCAACAACCACACCAGTACCCACACCAACAACCACACTAGTACCAACACCAACAACCACACCAGTACCCACACCAACAACCACACCAGTACCCACACCAACAACCACACCAGTACCCACACCAACAACCACACCAGCACCCACACCAACAACCACACCAGTACCCACACCAACAACCACACCAGTACCCACACCAGTACCCACACCAACAACCACACCAGTACCCACACCAACAACCACACCAGTACCCACACCAACAACCACACCAGTACCCACACCAACAACCACACCAGTACCAACAACCACTCCAGTACCCACACCAACAACCACACCAGTACCCACACCAACAACCACACCAGTACCCACACCAACAACCACTCCAGTACCAACACCAACAACCACACCAGTACCCACACCAACAACCACACTAGTACCAACAACCACTCCAGTACCCACACCAACAACCACACCAGTACCCACACCAACAACCACTCCAGTACCAACACCAACAACCACACCAGTACCCACACCAACAACCACACCAGTACCAACACCAACAACCACACCAGTACCCACACCAACAACCACACTAGTACCAACAACCACTCCAGTACCCACACCAACAACCACACCAGTACCCACACCAACAACCACACCAGTACCCACACCAACAACCACTCCAGTACCCACACCAACAACCACTCCAGTACCCACACCAACAACCACACTAGTACCCACACCAACAACCACACCAGTACCCACACCAACAACCACACTAGTACCCACACCAACAACCACACTAGTACCCACACCAACAACCACACCAGTACCCACACCAACAACCACACCAGTACCCACACCAACAACCACACCAGTACCCACACCAACAACCACTCCAGTACCCATACCAACAACCACACCAGTACCCACACCAACAACCACTCCAGTACCCACACCAACAACCACACTAGTACCCACACCAACAACCACACCAGTACCCACACCAACAACCACACTAGTACCCACACCAACAACCACACCAGTACCCACACCAACAACCACACCAGTACCCACACCAACAACCACTCCAGTACCCACACCAACAACCACACCAGTACCCACACCAACAACCACTCCAGTACCCACACCAACAACCACACCAGTACCCACACCAACAACCACACCAGTACCCACACCAACAACCACTCCAGTACCCACACCAACAACCACTCCAGTACCCACACCAACAACCACACCAGTACCCACACCAACAACCACACCAGTACCCACACCAACAACCACTCCAGTACCCACACCAACAACCACTCCAGTACCCACACCAACAACCACACCAGTACCCACACCAACAACCACTCCAGTACCCACACCAACAACCACACCAGTACCCACACCAACAACCACACCCGTACCCACACCAACAACCACTCCAGTACCCACACCAACAACCACACCAGTACCCACACCAACAACCACACCAGTACCCACACCAACAACCACTCCAGTACCCACACCAACAACCACACCAGTACCAACACCAACAACCACACCAGTACCCACACCAACAACCACACCAGTACCCACACCAACAACCACTCCAGTACCCACACCAACAACCACTCCAGTACCCACACCAACAACCACACCAGTACCCACACCAACAACCACACCAGTACCCACACCAACAACCACTCCAGTACCCACACCAACAACCACTCCAGTACCCACACCAACAACCACACCAGTACCCACACCAACAACCACACCAGTACCCACACCAACAACCACTCCAGTACCAACACCAACAACCACTCCAGTACCCACACCAACAACCACACCAGTACCCACACCAACAACCACACCAGTACCCACACCAACAACCACTCCAGTACCCACACCAACAACCACTCCAGTACCCACACCAACAACCACACTAGTACCCACACCAACAACCACACCAGTACCCACACCAACAACCACACTAGTACCAACAACCACTCCAGTACCCACACCAACAACCACACCAGTACCCACACCAACAACCACACCAGTACCCACACCAACAACCACTCCAGTACCCACACCAACAACCACTCCAGTACCCACACCAACAACCACACTAGTACCCACACCAACAACCACACCAGTACCCACACCAACAACCACACCAGTACCCACACCAACAACCACACCAGTACCCACACCAACAACCACTCCAGTACCCATACCAACAACCACACCAGTACCCACACCAACAACCACTCCAGTACCCACACCAACAACCACACTAGTACCCACACCAACAACCACACCAGTACCCACACCAACAACCACTCCAGTACCCACACCAACAACCACACTAGTACCCACACCAACAACCACACCAGTACCCACACCAACAACCACACTAGTACCCACACCAACAACCACACCAGTACCCACACCAACAACCACACCAGTACCCACACCAACAACCACTCCAGTACCCACACCAACAACCACACCAGTACCCACACCAACAACCACTCCAGTACCCACACCAACAACCACACCAGTACCCACACCAACAACCACACCAGTACCCACACCAACAACCACTCCAGTACCCACACCAACAACCACTCCAGTACCCACACCAACAACCACACCAGTACCCACACCAACAACCACACCAGTACCCACACCAACAACCACTCCAGTACCCACACCAACAACCACTCCAGTACCCACACCAACAACCACACCAGTACCCACACCAACAACCACTCCAGTACCCACACCAACAACCACACCAGTACCCACACCAACAACCACACCCGTACCCACACCAACAACCACTCCAGTACCCACACCAACAACCACACCAGTACCCACACCAACAACCACACCAGTACCCACACCAACAACCACTCCAGTACCCACACCAACAACCACACCAGTACCAACACCAACAACCACACCAGTACCCACACCAACAACCACACCAGTACCCACACCAACAACCACTCCAGTACCCACACCAACAACCACTCCAGTACCCACACCAACAACCACACCAGTACCCACACCAACAACCACACCAGTACCCACACCAACAACCACTCCAGTACCCACACCAACAACCACTCCAGTACCCACACCAACAACCACACCAGTACCCACACCAACAACCACTCCAGTACCCACACCAACAACCACACCAGTACCCACACCAACAACCACACCAGTACCCACACCAACAACCACTCCAGTACCAACACCAACAACCACACCAGTACCCACACCAACAACCTCTTTATCAGTTGTCCATCAACACATTATAGTAAACAAAGCTTCAGTAGACATTTACAACTTTCAGTGCCAAATGCGGCCGATTTTAAATTAATGAGCAACCATTCAATCAATTCTAAATACAGCTCCGACAACTGCATACAGAGGCCTACACGCCCCAGCCTCTCTCAGGCCATCCCCTGCTGACTTACAAATGACTCTCCGCCACATCTCCCTCTTCTCTATTCTTTCCAACTATCCTCTACCACCCTATACTCCTTTCAATTTCCCCCTCCCCCATAAACCCCAATCTCACGTGCCCTGCACGCCATATTCCCCTCATCCCAAGACACAAGAGGTGCTCACAAACTTGTACCGTAGGATGTGGTGCTCTAAAGTCTAAACGGAACAAAGGGGAAAAATCAAGGAATTAGATCTGGAGATAATAGCAATCGTGGAAACAAAACTCTTACCATATTCACGCGCGTCACAGACCCACAATAGCATACCTACCACGGCGCCGCAGGTCCCATGGCACTGACTTACCACAAACACCAAACTGGCTCCCAAACACACATAAACCACCTCCTGGTATCTGGGTATCCTGGCTTCCACAGCTTATCACCACCTACACTTCCGCGAGTGATATGTGTGTGTGTGTGTGTGTGTGTGTGTGTGTGTGTGTGTGTGTGTGTGTGTGTGTGTGTGTGTGTGTGTGTGTGTGTGTGTGTGTGTGTGTGTGTGTGTGTGTGTGTTGTGCCATCTGCACCTCCTCTCTCTAGTGTGGCACTCCCCCACTCCTGCACACCTGTCTTTGTACAACACCTGCTCCTGTCACACCTGTCCTTACACAACACCTGCTCCTGTCACACCCGTCCTTACACAACACCTGCTCCTGTCACACCTGTCCTTCCACAACACCTGCTCCTGTCACACCTGTCCTTCCACAACACCTGCTCCTGTCACACCTGTCCTTCCACAACACCTGCCCCTGTCACACCTGTCCTTCCACAACACCTGCTCCTGTCCTTCCACAACACCTGCCCCTGTCACACCTGTCCTTCCACAACACCTGCTCCTGTCCTTCCACAACACCTGCTCCTGTCCTTCCACAACACCTGCCCCTGTCACACCTGTCCTTCCACAACACCTGCTCCTGTCCTTCCACAACACCTGCTCCTGTCACACCTGTCCTTCCACAACACCTGCTCCTGTCACACCTGTCCTTCCACAACACCTGCTCCTGTCCTTCCACAACACCTGCCCCTGTCACACCTGTCCTTCCACAACACCTGCTCCTGTCCTTCCACAACACCTGCTCCTGTCCTTCCACAACACCTGCTCCTGTCACACCTGTCCTTCCACAACACCTGCTGTAGTGACACGTGTCATTATAGTAAACATTCTCCAGTGATTGTAACTGTGTTTGTCAGTAGAGCACACGACCCAACCCGGCCAGCCAGGGCCTAGGCTTGTATGGTGGTAACTTCACAATAATACTTATAATATTAATTATAGTAATAATAATAATAATAATAATAATTAATTTAAGTAAAACAATATACAAAAGAAATGATACGGTGGTCACAGCCCGAGGAAGACATTTTCAAACCTTACCATAGCCTACAAAAGTGAATTAAACTGAAGTTAAAGCACTAAGTCACTGTGACACGCCGCGCGTCACGGGGAGCCGAAGGGTTAACTCATTATCTAGTGAGTAGTGTGGATGAGAAGTTAGCTAGTAGCATCCCACATATAACAAACATTCACAGATCTCTTATAGAAGGTAGTGAGGATTATTTAACGAAAAGATATACAAGTTAGGGAACATTTACAACAAGGTCTATCACACGGAAGTATACGAGAATAAAAACGAAAAATGCCGACGCCATGGATACTGAACTGTCAACAGGAGACCAAACCAGGAAATGATGCCAAGCTACCATTTTCGTACAGGCCAATATGCCTCCTGTCAAGTCTATAAACTGCTTACACACCTGGTATTATGTCGCCTCAACTGATGAGAGAAATTCAACATCTTTCCGGCATCCGGCCTGGCCGGAGCGCACATTACATCTTTCAGTTGGAACACTGGACTATTCCAATGCCAGTAATGTAAGCTTCAGTCTTGGAGCTACAATGGGCTTTTACCCTCACGAGGCTATACTCCACAGACTGTGACCTGGGACTTGCAGGCCTCCCTCCACTATATGCCCTGCAATTACCTCACTCATCATTTCAGACCGTCATACAAGTAATTATCAAAGAAGGCACCAAGTCGGGAAGGCTATGTAGCACCATCAAATGTGCGGGATAATCAAAGGGCGCTAAACATCACCAAGGATGCCAATATGAGAACAGAAACGCATAAGGCGACCGATATCAAACGTATCCGATTAACAAAAAATTCTATCAAGGAACAAGTGACCGTGATAGGCTGTCGGAAAACAAGACACACGCTCGTCCTGGTAGTCAAGACATTCAACAAGGATATGCACAACTGTAAAAGGGGACAATGCTGTTAGGACAATAAGGAGCAGGGTGGCGCTCCGTTAAGTGCCCGTGAGTTAAGCAAGTATGGCCAATAAGCAACCTCGCCAGAGCCGTTTCCCACCACTGGTTACAGTGGTGGGAGGAAGGCCACGGGGACACACTACTCTTAAGAGCAAGCAGTTTGTTACCAGTAACAGAAGACCAACAACACTGCCAACGGGCAAGGATGGAGGAATGAATAACTGGGTAAAAGTCTATAAGGAATACCTTTATGGGAGATGGGACAAGTGTGGATAGCTTCCTTAGCGGCAGCATCCGCACGCTCATTTAAAGAGACCAATATGGCTGGGAACCCAGCAAAAATCAACTGTCTTAAATCTACTGGAGATAAGAAAGTCAATGTTGAATCTCGACAACCACAGGATGGACAGGATTAAAGGTCTCCAGAGCCATGAGGGTGTTGTGAGAGTCAACTACAACCACAAAGGAGGATTGACAGCGAGAAAGCAAGAGACGAAGAGCATAGAGAATAGCATGAATAGAGAATAGCATGTTGTGATGGTGTTCCAAGAACCACATCAGACGGACATTTACCATACGATCAAAGAGTTTGCAGACACAGCTCGTGAGGGCAATAGGGCGAAAGACCTTAGGGGGTGTCCCGAGAGACCCTGGTTTCCGAAAAGGAAGTACAACAGCATCGAGCCAGTCCTCAGGGACTGACGACAACTCCCAGACCTGGTTATACAGACCCAGTAAATACTGAGACGTGCAAGGAGGGAGATGGGGAATCATCTCATAATGAATGTCATCCGAGCCCGCTGCTCTAGAACCACAGAGGGCCAGGGGCAGGCTAAAGTTCGGAGAGAGAGAAGGGATCGTTATAGGGAAGGCGGGGATGAGTGTGAAAATCTAAGGGATGAGATTCAAGAACAGGCTTACGAAGGAAGGAAGGATTGAGAAAGATGAGTACCAGAGCTAACAGAAGAAAAGTGGGAACCCAGTTCGGTCGCGACCTGCACTGGATCTGCCACAAGGGTACCACGGAGGTGAAGAACCGGCGAGCCATCTGGAACAAACTTAAATCTTGCGATCTTCCAGATCTGCGGCAGAAGAGTATCGGACGTAATGGTGGAAACATAAGATTTCTAACTCTCACGCTTAGCTGTACAGATGGTCCTACGGGCCACCGCACTTGCTTTCCGAAACAAAATAAAGGAATCAGCCGCCTGCCGGCGGCGGTGTTTCTTCCAGGGTGCGCGCTTACAGCGGACAGCCCGAACACAGTTCGCATTCCACCAGGGAACGCACTTCCGCTTGCCCCGGGAGGTAGAGCGAGGAATAGAGCGGAGGGCAGCGTTGAAGACAGTGTCATGAAAAAGGAGGGCGCGAGGAAGAGGAAGAGAGGAAAGGTCAGATAGAGTAGCACAGAGGGTGAGTAGGTTCTAGTCAGCTTTGGCAAACTCCCCAAGAGGGGAGGGTGAAAAGAGAAAATGGAAACAAGGATGGGGAAATAGTCACTGTTATGGAGGTCATCAAGAACCCGCCACGAGAGATCTAGGTAAAGGGACGACGAGCAGAGAAAGATAAAGACAGGAAAGGGTGAGAGTTTGAGAGTCCACAAGGGAGGGCTCACCAGAATTCAGAAGAGACAGGGAAGAAGAGAGGACGAACGGTTCGAGAAGGCAGCTCTCCAAGCCCATGACGGCAACGGGCTGGAAAGGAAGAGAGTGGGGTTCTCGTAAGCTAACGTCTTAGGACCAATTTTTTTTTTTTTTTTGGGGGGGGGGGGGGGGGGGGAGTAAAGAGGATGGAAATCCATAGGTGAAGGAAAGTTTGGAAGTGAGTGAGTGAGTGAGTGAGAATACAGTGAGTTACGAAAGCAGGACCAACCCGTCCTCGAATTAAGTCCATTACATCCAGCGGTCGACCCCCACAGACGCATTCATCAATGTTAATTAACATGCTCTTCATTCAAAACTGGAATTTTCTCAAATATAAATTAATATAATATATAACATTGTGCATATATAGGCATAGGTCAGGTTAGGTGTTTAGGTTCTGTTGGCGATTATTTGTATTTGTAGTACATGGGTGAAACATTTATAGCGTTGTAGTTCGGACAAAATTCGTCAGTGAAGCACTTGTTCCGGAAGTGTTCGAACGAAACCAATAGTCGTGTAAAAAGTTTTTCATTCATAAACAGGGGGTTTGGCAGATACATGGAATCACTTCTGGGCCTTTGTTTGGAGGACGGGCTGAATACACACACACCCTTTCTAGTACCCAACGCGTAGGTTCGAATTCTCCTCCGCGAATCCTACTGATTTCATTGAAGCATCACGCTAATGTTTCTTTGTGCATTCTGTTCAGATACATCTCCCAGCCCATGGCCGCCATCCCACCAGTTTTCTTGTCTTTGTTTGAATGACTCCTGCCGTGTGTCCACAGCATGGGAAAACGGAACACTTTGGACAAAACCAAAAAGCTATGTCAGAAATAGTGTTGGTACATATTCACGAGAAAATAAATGTAAGGATAACAAGACTTGCAGTATGGATTGTAAAAAAATAAAGATGCACGCGAGTAGAAAGTGATGCAGTCTGTCCTTGTAATTCATCGGCAGTTGTTTACAGACTCGTTTTTATGAGTACCTATTCATTGCTAGGTTAACAAGCCATTAGGTGAAAGGAAATGTGCCAAACTAATTGAACCCGAAATTCTAGATTGTACGAAGAGAACGAACAAGTCTACACACCGGGAGCTGACACCTATGTGGACCAGGTCACACACAGGACAAATGCTTGTGCTATCGTTTTTAAGGGGCCATATCAGTTTGGAAAATGAAGAGTTGTTCATGCCAACCAATATTTTGTTGTATATGAAAAGAGCTGCAATTGTTCCAAGTTTCAGTACTGCAACCTAAATATTTAATTTTTTTTCAATAAATATTACACATTTCAACGTGACTTGAAACGACCAGACCTTTCAGATATAGTCATTCTATGACACTTTTCAGACACATTAGCATATAATAAAGGCTCTAACCGGAGATTTTCCAAAACTTCTTTAGTTTTCCTAATACAAATAGTCAAAGTTCTCCCCAAAAATTACGCAAATATATCATGGTTATTTATTCTAAAATCAATAAATGAACTTATGGAAACAAAACGGCTCCAGATTTTAGAGAAACTTTACATAAGCTGTAAGTTTCATGTAAACTGAATAAAATGAGTCAAGTCTTTTATGTTACTTGAAAAAATAAATGAAACTTAAGTAAGGTGTTGTCAGATAAACAAAAACAAAAAATTTAAAGTATTATAATTTTTGTTAATATAGGCTATTGTGATAGACATGATGTTTCAGTTGACACTTTAGTTAGATAACAGTTTTCGACCATTTTGGAAAAATGACAATTCAATATTTTTTCCTACCTTCCTATTCATGCTACAATGCAGACTTGGCCCAGAAGAAACCCCTTTCATATACAGTACAACTCAAAGTTTGAAATCGAACGAATTTTCATTTATTAATTAAACTCCCACTTGGCCCCTCAATGTACACTAGAGTTAGTCCAAAAGTTGCAATACTATGGCATCTTTTTACCATGCAAAAGTATATTGCAACCCCCAGCTGCTTGGGCAGTTTTGTAGATGCCTGGGAACTTAGTAAGTATACAGTACCAGAATCCAGTAAACATAGTTAATCAACTTCGGTACAAGTAAAACAAGTTTTTTTTTTTACACATTTATTTATAAGTTGTCTAAGCTGCATGCCTAGGATCCTTCTTGGTACCACGGATGAGACCGGTCCTTCTGGCAGCAATGAGACCAACCTTGCGACCGGCACACTTGCCTCGCGACACAGTGGAAGCCTTACCAATATGTTGATGGTTACCACCACCATGGGGATGTTCAACGGGGTTCATGGCCACACCACGCACCTTAGGCCAGCTGTTTCTCTTTACCCTGTACTTGTGATAGGCACGACCAGCCTTCAGTATAGGCTTGTCAATACGCCCACCTCCTGCCACAATACCTACAACCAAAACAGTATTTTATCAAATGCACTCAGTCCAATTATTTATATCAAGAATGCATATTTTACTAAAAATACACAAGATATACACACAGTATATAAAGAAAACCAATAACAAAAGAATTTTTTAGTAAAAATATGTTTTCCCCTTGCATGCTGGACTCTACCGGCAACCAAAGCCTCGCCCCTCCTAATACAAGGCTGATTACACCTTCAGTAAGGAAAATAAATATACATAGGCCACCCCAATTTTATCACAGTAGGTAGTGCTATTTTCAATCAAAGGTGACACACAGTTGGAAACCAACACATTTCATCAAACCCTAAGCGAGCCTTTGAGATCACTCACCAATCATAGCACGGTTCGCAGAGGGTAGGACCTTCTTGGCACCAGATGGCAGCTTCACACGGGTCTTCTTGGTCTCTGGGTTGTGAGCAATGACCTGGGCATAGTTACCAGAGCCACGGGCAATACGGCCACGATCTCCAGTCTTTTCTTCCAAGTTGCACACCACAGTACCTTCTGGCAGGGAACCAATTGGTATCACATTGCCAACATCGAGGTTTGCTGAAAATAACAAAACATTCAGATACTAAAGTATTGGAGATGAAAAGCATTATCATACATATATAGAAAAAAGGACAAATTACAACTTCGTAGGGTAGTAATTGAAAGATTCCAGGAAATTATGGCAAAACTGACCAGTGTCAAACAATGTGTTGCATGTGAAGAGCGAGTTGATCATATACTTGCATCAACAGTGCCCAGTCGACACAAAACCGAATTAAAGGAATTACTCGATTCAATTTATATTTCAATTTGAGTAACTAGGGCTACACCATCCCAATCAGACGGTAAAATTACATCCGAACAAGAAAATAAGTCGAATTCTCAAAATACTGTAGGATATAAAAGGCACTCTTACAAGATATTTTAACCAATTTACATTCTCATGATCCAACAGCAAAAAATATACTCAGCTCATTTTGCTACATCAATGAAAATTATTCACTTTCAATAATTATAGAATACTAGTAAGCTTAGCCGTTTCTCCTAGTTATATATAAAACATCTGCACAATGTTCTTAGCCTACATCTATACATATCTTTATAAATTAAGTAGACGCTTCCAATTTGTCAGCACATGGCCAAAGATGTGCCAGTGTGCATGAACATTTACAATATGCTGTATCATTACCTTCTTATCAACTTTACTTCACCAATAAAGAGATAATGGGTGGCTTGATTTTTTCTACCTCTTTTTTTGACCAAATAACCAAAGGGGAGCTATCCAGTTTACATTAAGAGGATTAGACACCACTTAAAACATTTTAATCTTACACAATAGGAAGTATGCCTATTGAAAGGTAGTTTTATTACATATATACACCACTTCTGTAGAAGCTTAAAATGAGTTTATTTCTTACCTTTCTTACCACAGTAGATGAACTGCCCAGAATACATGCCTTCAGCAGCAAGGAAAAGTTCCTTACGAGTCTTGTATCGGTATGGATCACGGAAGTGCACTTCAGCAATAGGGGCACCACGACCAGGGTCATGGATAATATTCTGAAAGTTATAAATTTTATCAGTTGAGTTTGTAAAGTGTAAAATAGCAAATATGTAATTTCACAAAAATCAGGCACTAATGCCAGTTTTGAAACTTTACATGCTGGTACAAACAGCAACAAAGAATACTCAGTCAATGACCAAAATGGCTTATATACAGTATATTACACAATGAGGTGCCGTTGTTATAGATTCAGCTACTCGGAACAAGTTCCAAAGATGTGGAGTTGTTGTTTGGAAAGTCTTGCAAAAAGTTGTAGGATTTTTCCAAACATCTACCCAGTGCCTTCTGCATCAATAAGACACAGCATGGATGCTTAAAAATAGCAATCTTTTTCCTGGAGGTTAACTTAACTGTACTATTCAACTGATGGGACAGAATGATCATGCCTAAAGGAGTAACCATGCAGCACCGCTCTGAAAACAAATCTGATTGCTGGCAATTAAGAAATGCTGGTCTACAACTACTTGCAGGCAGTCATGATTTAACACTCTTGTAACCGTACCCGAGGCCAGACTTCCCTGGATATAGATTGCTCAGCAAATTAAGCGAGACATTATTTTATATTAGATTGATATATATACACAGAGTGTGTGTGTGTAATTGCCTAAGTGTGATTACCTAAGTGTAGTTACAGGATGAGAGCTACGCTCGTGGTGTCCTGTCTTCCCAGCACTCTTTGTCATATAACGCTTTGAAACTACTGACGGTCTTGGCCTCCACCACCTTCTCACTTAACTTGTTCCAACCGTCTACCACTATTTGCGAAGGTGAATTTTCTTATATTTCTTCGGCATCTGTGTTTTGCTAGTTTAAATCTTATGACCTCTTGTTCTTGAAATTCCAGGTCTCGGGAAGTCTTCCCTGTCGGTTTTATCAATTCCTGTTACTATTTTGTATGTAGTGATCATATCACCTCTTTTTCTTCTGTCTTCTAGTTTTGGCATATTTAATGCTTCTAACCTCTCCTCGTAGCTCTTGCCCTTCAGTTCTGGGAGCCACTTAGTAGCATGTCTTTGCACCTTTTCCAGTTTGTTGATGTGCTTCTTAAGATATGGGCACCACACAACAGCTGCATATTCTAGCTTTGGCCTAACAAAAGTCATGAACAATTTCTTTAGTATATCGCCATCCATGTATTTAAATGCAATTCTGAAGTTAGAAAGCACAGCATAGGCTCCTTGCACAATATTCTTTATGTGGTCCTCAGGTGATAGTTTTCTATCTAGAACCACTCCTAGATCTCTTTCTTTATCAGAATTCTTTAAAGATTTCTCACATAATATATAGGTTGTGTGGGGTCTATGTTCATATATATATATATATATGTGTGTGTGTGTGTGTGTCTCTCTCTCTCTCTATATTATATTATATTATATATATTATATTATATTTATATATATATATATATATATATATATATATATATATATATATATGTCGTACCTAGTAGCCAGAATGCAATTCTAGGGCTACTATGCAAGGCCCGATTTGCCTAATAAGCCAAGTTTTCCTGAAATAATATATTTTCTCTAATTTTTTTCGTATGAAATGATAAAGCTACCCATTTCATTATGTATGAGGTCAATTATTTTTTATTGGAGTTAAAATTAATGTAGATATATGACCAAACCTAACCAACCCTACCTAACCTAACCTAACCTATCTCTATAGGTTAGGTTCGGTATGGTAGCCGAAAAAGTTAGGTTAGGTTAGGTTAGGTAGGTTAGGTAGTCGAAAAACAATTATTTCATGAAAACTTGGCTTATTAGGCAAATTGGGCCTTGCATAGTAGGCTCAGAAGTGAGTTCTGGCTACTAGGTACGACATATATATATATATATATATATATATATATGTCGTACCTAGTAGCCAGAACTCACTTCTCGGCCTACTATGCAAGGCCCGATTTGCCTAATAAGCCAAGTTTTCATGAATTAATTGTTTTTCGACTACCTAACCTAACTTTTTCGGCTACCTAACCTAACCTATAAAGATAGGTTAGGTTAGGTTAGGTAGGGTTGGTTAGGTTCGGTCATATATCTACGTTAATTTTAAATCCAATAAAAAAAAATTGTCCTCATACGTAATGAAATGGGTAGCTTTATCATTTTATAAGAAAAAAAATAGAAAATATATTAATTCAAGAAAACTTAGCTTATTAGGCAAATCGGGCCTTGCATAGTAGGCTGAGAAGTGCGTTCTGGCTACTAGGTACGACACACACACACACACATATATATATATATATATATATATATATATATATATATATATATATATATATATATATATATATATATATATATATATATATATATATATATATATATATATATATATATAATCTATATAATGTGACGATAATCTCCTTCAAGAGATTGAGCCTGCTCTTCCCTCTACAAATACGTCGCAACATACTATATATAACTACTATGGAAGAAATGTCCAACAACGACAACAACACCAGCAAGGTTTGCCAGAGCGCAAAACGTTGCAGCCAGGGACACCTGTTCGGACTCAAACCGCCAAACTACCTGTTGATCGCTACCGGCTCCGCTGATTGGTCGCCGGCCTGGCTGCACCTGCACTCGCCCCCCCATACTACTTGATGTCTGGGGTCGCCACGACCTCAGACCTCAGAATATTCTGTGCTTTCGGAGCTATCACTCCTCCCGGCTAGACGTTAGCGTGTACTGAGAGAGGTGGTAGCTTAAAGCCAATATTCCAGCACCTCCCTTTAATTTTGTGTTGCACTTCTTGTTATTTTATCTTAACGTAACTTTTCATTGTGTCATTTAATTATTCTTATTATTTTGATTGATTGATTTTATTATAAGAATTTGTTTGTCCATTTTTTCATGTTTTGATTTATTTAACGTAATTAAAATTTCATTGTTAAAGTTTACTTGTGTTTTGTGTGTCTTCTCCTTACCTTACCACAGACGAAGTTCCAGTTTTTCTATTTTTTTTTATAACTATGTGACGAGGCCATACCCCTAGCCTTAAACAGCCGAACACCAACGCGTTACCGTCACAAGTTATATGGGGGCCTGTCCTAGGAGCTTCACTCAGGTACTGGTGCCAAGTGGTAATTTATGGTAAGCGTATTTAACTTTGTTAACGTAGCTTTACTATTTTTCATATTCAATTTCATTTTTTATAAGGTGCGGTGTATTGTGCATTACGAGAGTAACATATGGTGAAGGTGAGACAACTTTGGATTACGTGGTGACTGTAGGCCGCAGTCATACTCTTAATTGGTCATCTCTCCCTCCTTGTTATTACTCGTGTTTACCATCTATGTCCCTTGAATATTTCTCATTCTGACAGATCATCATATTGGTACCCTGGTACTGTGGTCTGCCCCGGGTCAAGAGTACCCAATCTTCTGCAATCTGACTGTAGGAGGACAAAGAGGGCCATAGTTCCTCTAGCTCGAACTTTAGTTGCTGAATTGGGACCTCAGCAGCAGTTCTCGTCACCAGTTGACACCTCGCACCCCTACACGTCAGTCAGAGATGATGATACATACAACGGTAGGGAATTAGCTTACTTTTTCAGAGCACAAAAGTTCGCTAATTCTGTAAGTATCATATTAAATTCAGTAGGAAAAACTTGCTTTATGTCCTATAGAGACTTGGCAAGGTATGCCTACATCCTTGGACTACCAATTTTACTTTTGAAGCATTTAACTGTTTCATTTGTTTTCGAAACTCGGTTTCATTTGTTAGTAGGATTTTCTTGCCCTTATCCTCTTACATGAGTACCGGGTACAAGATTTCCTGCGCCCTTGATTTAATTTAATCATTTAACATCTTTTACTTAACTTTAATTGTTAAAGATCTCACAGGATAGGTACCAGTTGCCACGTTGTCCTGTTTCTGACATTCACTATTGAATATTCGTGTACCTTTATTTGCTAATTTCACCATGTTTCGTCTCCAAGCTTTCCGTACAAATCCAGCAGGTGAAATAGGGACTTTAAGTCGTGCCAAGAGGACTGAATTACAAACTCTTGCACATGAGTATCAACTAGAAGTTCCCTACCAAGCCAACAAAAATGACCTACACAACCTGTTGCTGGATTACTATTTAGAGCAAGGTAAGATAGACTCTGAAACTCATGAAACTTACTATATTGCAGAGAAAACTGATTTGGCAACGCTGAAACTCAAACTAGAGCTGGCCAAGATTGAACGTGAGCAGCAAAGAGAAGCAGCTGCCATACGTAGGGAAGAACAAGAACGAGAAATCACCCTCAGAGAACGTGAAACTACTTTGAGGAGAGACGAACAAGAACGCGAGGCTGCTTTGAGGAGAAACGAACAAGAACGCGAGGCCACTTTGAGGAGAGAAGAACACGAACGTGAGGTCGCATTACAACGCGAACATGACAAGCAACAAGCGACTTTGGCTCTAGAGTGTCGTCAACGTGAAATCGCCTTGGAAACTTCACACTTCACTCAACGCCAGCAAGCTACTGCCAATCTTCCCGTCAGTTTTAATATATCACATGCAAGTAAGTTAATGCCATCCTTTGTAGAAGCAGAAGTTGATGTGTTTTTCACCACCTTTGAAACCCTGGCTAATCAACTCAGTTGGCCTGTCGACCAAAGGGCCACACTTCTCAGAGTCCATCTTACAGGTAGAGCTGCAGTCACACTCAGTACTTTGGCGTCTGAGAATGACTACCACACTCTGAAACAAGCAATGTTGGACGCCTACCTACTTTCCACCGAAAGTTATAGAAGGAAATTCCGTGACCACCTGAAGGTACTCGAACCCAGAAAGCACAACTACCTTCCAGTGGAGGTAGAGATGTTTGAGATATATATCTCGAACTATCTACTTCTTTTGTAAGGTCTGATGGCGTAGTGGGTTAAAGCATACTAGTTATGCCAGCTACTGGAAGGTAGTTGTGCTTTCTGGGTTCGAGTCCCACTGGTGGGTGTTGTCCAAAGATTATTTAATCTTCACTTGTGGTTTATGCAAGTATAGGCTTATAAGCTGGACACTAGTTCTCTCACATTGACAGTGGCTTGACGAAAAATGCAGACTGACCCCTCACTCATCTGGTGCCTTCGGGAGGTGGAGATGTTTGAGATATATATCTCGAACTATACTTCTTTTGTAAGGTCTGATGGCGTAGTGGGTTAAAGCATACTAGTTATGCCAGCTACTGGAAGGTAGTTGTGCTTTCTGGGTTCGAGTCCCACTGGTGGGTGTTGTCCAAAGATTATTTAATCTTCACTTGTGGTTTATGCAAGTATAGGCTTATAAGCTGGACACGAGTTCTCTCACCTTGACAGTGGCTTGACGAAAAATGCAGACTGACCCCTCACTCATCTGGTGCCTTCGGGAGGTGGAGATGTTTGAGATATATATCTCGAACTATCTACTTCTTTTGTAAGGTCTGAAGGCGTAGTGGGTTAAAGCATACTAGTTATGCCAGCTACTGGAAGGTAGTTGTGCTTTCTGGGTTCGAGTCCCACTGGTGGGTGTTGTCCAAAGATTATTTAATCTTCACTTGTGGTTTATGCAAGTATAGGCTTATAAGCTGGACACGAGTTCTCTCACATTGACAGTGGCTTGACGAAAAATGCAGACTGACCCCTCACTCATCTGGTGCCTTCGGGAGGTGGAGATGTTTGAGATATATATCTCGAACTATCTACTTCTTTTGTAAGGTCTGATGGCGTAGTGGGTTAAAGCATACTAGTTATGCCAGCTACTGGAAGGTAGTTGTGCTTTCTGGGTTCGAGTCCCACTGGTGGGTGTTGTCCAAAGATTATATATATATATATATATATATATATATATATATATATATATATATATATATATATATATTATATATATATATATATATACACACACACACACACACACATAATAAAAACACGTACCAAGTCAGAATAATAGTATCCATGTGTCAAATATCAAGCTTATTTAGACCTGAGCACACACAAGGTGATCAATGCCAAACTACTGTACTACAATACACAGGAACAGGGAATAAAAATCCCACATAGCAAATTAGGACACGGTGCTAGATGGATGAATTTGTGGAAGAAGACAACTTGGAGTAAGGGACAAGTTGTCGTTCAATTATGACGACTTTTTAGTGACAACTTCGGACACTCCTCAACCCATTATGGTTACCGTAGTAGTACCATAGCAATGAGTTCGTGCGTGTACAACTAGGCAAATAATATTTGTTGACATTGAACAACTTTTCCAACACCACTCTAATGTCCCCTTAAAAAAGCAAGCAGTGCACATACACGGACAATCTGTATCAATACCTTCTTATCGACTTTACTACAAAATAAAGTGATAATGGGTGGCTTGAATTTTTCTACCTCTACCTTGATCAAACACCCAAAGGGGGGGATATCCGATTTATGTTGAGGATAATACACTAGCCATAATTATTAAATCTTATTCCAACTTAAAATTACATCTTTAGTTTAAAGTAAAATATTTAAATACACAATACATTTTAGTATCCAGTAATTTATGGACATAACATGGCTGCAACTACTTACATACCTTAATTATCCCACGGATGTAACCATGACGCTCTGCATAATCAACTGGACGCAGCGCAGGTTTTCCCTTACGGTGATGAGTGTGGGACTTGAAGACAGAGCCCGCACCCTTCCTCTGCGCACGAATCACACGCCCCATTGTTCTAGATTAAAAAAATTAAATACTGTAGAAAGATTGATGGTTTGATTCAACAGATTTTAGCTATGCCACAGTAAACTGCAGGAACCTTAAAACAGCCATTTTTTTACCTTCAAAGCCAAACCATCAAAGGTTGACTATTTAGGCTCTAGGACGAAAACAATTAATACAACCTTTGCAAAGCTTCCAGAAGTCCATAAAATCATTATTAATCACAAATTATAGACAGAGATTTGTAGTCATAAGTTTTGCAAGAAAAGGGTTTCCAATGAACACAATCGGCTACCAGCTTTACAACTACAGTACACACAATATAAATCATTTTATAAGCAGGTCCACAGCGAATACAGGGATCTCATTGCATGAAAGGCACTCAAAACCCACTCACTTCTAATTACATTTTTCCAATAATTCCTACAGGAAAAGAAGGAATGGCCACCTCAAAATAATATTCTTCTCCATCTACCGACTAAAGTAAATCCATTACAACTCTGGGAAGAATTTTATATTCATATAACCAGATTACCAAGCATTAAATAAATTGAATATCAAACAGCAGTACACAACTATAATAAAATGACGACATTCACAGTAATGCTCGGCAAGCAACTTTACGATCTACACATGGTTTGCATAACATACCGGATATTGTACAGTAGCTTCAAAATGCATTAGGAGCTACCTGGACTGAACCTTTATATTTACCAGCTGTAGATTTGACCCACAGGTTATGGCCGGTCAATTTTGAACACAGGAAAAATACTTTAAATATTGTATATGGTATTTAGCAACTGTTTAAATAATCCGATTCTTGTTCAAACAACAAGAGGTACAGTAGTTGGCAACAAGTGTCGCACAATCATTGTTGTAGTGCTGTACCGGTAGCCCATTTGTGCTCAATCCTTATCAAAACGATGCATTACTTGCTGGCCATGAAACGGATCTCGGTTAAGCATGCTTTGACATGTGAAGTGTCAAATCAAACCTTCCAGAGGATGGGCTGAAGACCATATTTAACACTTCATACCCAAGACTTCTACAAATTAGAAGCAATATCAGGTAACACTACCATGCCAAGGTAATTGATGAAAGGAGGCTATCTTGAGATGATTTCGGGGCTTTTTAGTGTCCCCGCGGCCTGGTCCTCGACCAGGCCTCCACCCCCCCTAGGAAGCAGTCCATGATAGCTGACTAACACCCAGGTCCCTATTTTACTACTAGGTAACAGGAGCATAGGGTGAAAGAAACTCTGCCAATTGTTTCTTGCCGGCGCCTGGGATCGAACCCAGGACCACAAGTCCAGCATGCTGTCCGCTCGGCCGACCGGCTCCCCCTCCCCCTAGGCTAGAACAAATTGGTGAACCTGTACAATGAGGCTGCAACTGGCAATCTCAATTACTATGGATGAAGGGGAGGCGACTGCCAAAGAGAATCGGTACCGGCAAGAATTTGTCTTGGATACAAATACCCACGAGACTCTGGATGGAAACAACAGTTTAGCGGCGGAGTGACAATCTGTGGCGAGTGATGACACCGCCTTGACGCCTTATCTGAGAGTGAACATGCAGACAGACATCAGCAGCATATGACAGGTTGGCTAACATAAGAATGGCCTTTTGAAACCTGTGTAAGTAATCATTCAGTAAATTTTATGTCAGATATGGTATGCGCTCGAGGAGACTACAGGAACTAAACCTGACATTACTGGAAGACATGATCACTACACAAGATTCTCAAGAGGAATTGATAAAGCAAACACAAGTTATTTAATACCAGGGGGCCACAGCCCCTCACCGCCACGCACACACACACCACAGCCCCTCACCGCCACGCACACACACACACACACCACAGCCCCTCACCGCCACGCACACCACAGCCCCTCACCGCCACGCACACACACACACACACCACAGCCCCTCACCGCCACGCACACCACAGCCCCTCACCGCCACGCACACCACAGCCCCTCACCGCCACGCACACCACAGCCCCTCACCGCCACGCACACCACAGCCCCTCACCGCCACACACCACAGCCCCTCACCACCACCACCACACACACACACACCACAGCCCCTCACCACCACACACACACACACCACAGCCCCTCACCACCACCACCACACACACCACAGCCCCTCACCACCACCACCACACACACACACCACAGCCCCTCACCACCACCACACACACCACAGCCCCTCACCACCACCACCACCACACACACCACAGCCCCTCACCACCACCACACACACACACACCACAGCCCCTCACCACCACCACCACACACACACACCACAGCCCCTCACCACCACCACCACACACACACACCACAGCCCCTCACCACCACCACCACACACACACACCACAGCCCCTCACCACCACCACCACACACACCACAGCCCCTCACCACCACCACCACACACACACACACCACAGCCCCTCACCACCACCACACACACACACACCACAGCCCCTCACCACCACCACACACACACACACCACAGCCCCTCACCACCACCACACACACACACCACAGCCCCTCACCACCACCACACACACACCACAGCCCCTCACCACCACACACACACACACCACAGCCCCTCACCACCACACACACACACCACAGCCCCTCACCACCACACACACACACCACAGCCCCTCATCACCACACACACACACCACAGCCCCTCATCACCACACACACACACCACAGCCCCTCACCACCACACACACACACCACAGCCCCTCACCACCACACACACACCACAGCCCCTCACCACCACACACACACACCACAGCCCCTCACCACCACACACACACACCACAGCCCCTCACCACCACACACACACACCACAGCCCCTCATCACCACACACACACACCACAGCCCCTCATCACCACACACACACACCACAGCCCCTCACCACCACACACACACACCACAGCCCCTCACCACCACCACACCACAGCCCCTCACCACCACACACACACCACAGCCCCTCACCACCACACACACACCACAGCCCCTCACCACCACCACACACCACAGCCCCTCACCACCACACACACACCACAGCCCCTCACCACCACACACACACACACCACAGCCCCTCACCACCACACACACACACCACAGCCCCTCACCACCACACACACACACCACAGCCCCTCACCACCACACACACACACCACAGCCCCTCACCACCACACACACACCACAGCCCCTCACCACCACACACACACACCACAGCCCCTCACCACCACACACACACACCACAGCCCCTCACCACCACACACACACCACAGCCCCTCACCACCACACACACACACCACAGCCCCTCACCACCACACACACACCACAGCCCCTCACCACCACACACACACCACAGCCCCTCACCACCACACACACACACCACAGCCCCTCACCACCACACACACCACAGCCCCTCATCACCACACAATGTTTACCTCCGGCACCACCAAAACACACGCACCACCTCCCAATAATCTCAAAATATCAGCGATCATCGGGATAAATATGGGTGCTGGTGGTGCCGACGAGGCAGCAGGAGGCCCCGGGGGAGGTGCGGCGGCCCCGGCGGGCACCTGGGGCCAAGGAGCAGACACTCACACACAAAATAACACGCGGCAAGAGGACAGGAGGGACGGACCTGAGGAGGTGTAGGGAAGGAAAGACAGCTGGCCGGTGCTGCCCTCTACACCACAACACCCGCAACACATGACGCACGACAAGCGCATTTACACCCTCCATACCCTTCATACACTATTTTATACAATTAGTTTCCCCTATTAAACTATTAATTTGACATTATACGAACTCTAGATTTTATTTGCAATACGTTGCAACAGTTAATAATGGAAGTAGAGATGTACGCAGTAATCACAAGTGACACCTCTCTTGTACCTATTGCATACTCTGCTCAAACAATAACTACATATCTAATTACCAACACCTAATATGTGGGAAATAGGATTGAGAAAAGGCCCCAGAAAGGGCCAAAATTGGTCAAATTGCTGAGCGGAGAAAGTTGAGGCGGGTGGCGGCAGATGGGGCTGGTGTATCCGTGACGTCACTACCACAGAAAATTGGCTTTGTCCTCTGGAGTCGTCAGACGGTGAACTGTGCCCCGTATCCTCCCCTAAAACTTTTAAAACCAAAGTTAATTTTTATTTGTACTATGAGTAATGCACCCACCCACAATGGAGTAGGTCTAGAGCGGCAGGTGAGCATATATTAGTGGTGGTTGAGAGGTGTAGATGAGCGTGAGGAGAGGGAGAAGTGTGAGAGGGTCGTGTCAGCTGTGGTGGGGGGAGGCCAGGCCGCCGCAGCCGCCGCCGCAGCTGACAATCCAATCAATTCGGGCCACCACTCAGGTGCGGCCATGGCATATTTCCCATTTTATTATTGTTGTGTTATTATCCTGCCCTGTAGGGCGCGTGTGAGGTGTGGTGGTGGTTGTGGAGTGTGGTGGAGGTGGTGTGGGTGAAGGGTTGAGAGAGGAGTGTGGCGGGCCACGTTACCGCTCCCTCCACCACCATGCCTCCCAACATTTTGTTCACCTCTTGTGTCTGGCCCCGCTGGTGTGTGGGGCTACCCCGGGGGCTGGGTCTCGCCCCGTGGGGCAAGGTGCACCTGGGGCTAACCTCGACAGGGAAGATGTGTAGTTACATGGGTAAGTGTAGGGTAGAGAGGGGTAGTGTGAGCAGACGCCGCTAGGGGCGCCACCAGCCTCCCTCACACTGGCCACCTTAGACCACCTTCACCAACTTGTAATAATTATATTTAAGATTAACCCCTTCAATGATTAAAACCAGCTTGAAGCAGCCCTATGTACGGTAGCTTATCTTAGAAAGTTTTTTTTATTTAATGGAAAAAAAGCTATAAAATTGTAAAAAAAAAATATATTCATATATATAATATAGCTTTAATATAGTTTTACTGAAGACAAATCTGTATAAATTTTCAGGCCTAATACTATTTTTTTGATAATTATTTGGTTGTGATGTACATAAGTGGAGGAAGCTTGTCAAGGGGAAAGTATAGAAAGTGTTATTTGATAGTGAGATATAGCTTGTAAAATCAGTACACTGGTGTTTACCTGTAGCTTACCTGTAGTTGGTTCAGAGTTGTCCTTCACAAACCCCGGCTGGAGCCAGGTCGGTCTTGGGAATCCATACATCTATCCATATGTATCTTCTTGAGGTTATCTTGAGATGATTTCGGGGCTTTTTTAGTGTCCCCGCGGCCCAGTCCTCGACTAGGCCTCCACCCCCCAGGAAGCAGCCCGTGACAGCTGACTAACATCCAGGTGCCTATTTTACTGCTAGGTAACAGGGGCATAGGGTGAAGGAAACTCTGCCCATTGTTTCTCGCCGGCGCCTGGGATTGAACCCAGGACCACAAGTCCAGCGTGCTGTCCACTCGGCTGACCGGTTCCCATGTACATGTATCCATCTGTACATCTATCCATTTCTCCAAGCTGTTTGTTGCTTGGAGCGACGTGCGTTAGAAGCTGATTCTCCGTCACTTTTCCATAGGAACGTGTGCTTCCTGAATGCCTGCACTTGTGTTGCGGCAATATTAGGTGTGATGGGAATAGGTATGGAATACCTGTGTAGTATAGGATTTACTAAACTAACTGTATACTGCCTAGCAGGTTAAATATTTGTATGCAAAAGGCTTAGTGCAACACACTTGTGTAAATAATACAATAAATGGAAAAATATCTGTGGTGATCAAATTTCTTTAAAGATACACAGTACATTTCTATGCATTTATTCAGTATGTTTATTTTATTTCTATGCATTTATTCTGTAAAGTGTAATGCTAGATGTACAAGTGTTAGCACATCAAGTACAGTACAGTATATGGATATCTATTTTCAATAATTACAGTACTGTATATTGGAGAGCTATGAAACTATGGTCCTGACTTGTGGGGTTTGGTCAGCTGTACAGCACAGTAGTGCAATGGCATTGCACTGGTCCAATATATTTGTGTAACTAATCCATAGGCTGGAGTATTGATGTGGCAATGAAATATAAGGTTACCTAAATTGAAACATATTGCAAAGTATTCTTGAAAGCAGGAGCCTATTTTATAATTTAGAAAAATAACCGTGTAGTGTTTCAGTGCCGTCAACAGTGAAAAGGTTAAGTACTCTACAATATAGGTACTGGTTTTTTCTCCATAAAGTAGCCCAACCACTTGGGCTGGACGGTAGAGTGCCGGTCATGCTTCCAGCAAGTCTGCTTTCAATCCCGACCATCCAAGTGGTTGGGCACCATTCCTTCCCTGTCTCATCCCAAATCCTTATCCTGAACCCTTCCAAGTGCTATATAGTCATACTGGCTTGACACTTTCCCCCCTGATAATGCCCTCCCTCTTCATAAAGTATTTTATACTATATTTTTGAGTGGACATTGTTTGGAGCCGTGAGCAGTCATAGGTCTTATCCAGTGTAAGACATTACACACATCATACATATGGGTTGGGGTTGCCAGGTTTGTCTCCAATCTGTACATCTATCCCACCATCTAGCCATATATCTGCCCCATCCATGTATCTTTATCAACCCATCTATCTACTTATCCTGCCATCTACTTATCCATGCGTCTACTGTGTAAAAAATATTAGACGAGTAGGTGGTTGTCAGCAAGAAGAGCTTTCTCCTAATCATCCCAAATACTAACTCAACCCATTCCTTACTGAGGATCTGAACCCAATTTTTATTCCCAGTATTCCAACTGACCACATCTCCCAATTCCCAACTACCCTGCACCCTTTACCATCTAGTGCCATTAAACCTAAACTTTTTTTTCTTAAACTGTGTCCATTCTATCACATCCTCACCCTTATTCTAGGCACATATTTTTCATCCCAATTGCTATCCCCTCACACACCATAACCACAAATAAAAACACCTTGCATATACACATACACACTTTGCCCAGTCACAGTCTGATGCCAGCAGCACTCATTAAGACGATAAAGAAAATTGACCGTATAGATATCGGGAACTTGAACAAAAGAACCTTCTGGGTTTTATGTACAAACTTTGCAAGACCAATATTTGGGTGTTCAGCGTTGACCTGTAGGCCACATCTGAAAATCTACCTAACTAAACTATAAAATGTCCAAAAACTGTCTATGCAACAAGGCTCATTTCTGAGCAGAAGGGTAAAATTGAGGAGCTCGACCTTGCCACGTAAGAGTAGTGAAGGACTAGAAGGGACAATGTTTCTGAAAAATTTCAGGAGGAATTGACAAGTTGTTCACAGGTACAATATATCCAAAAGTTGGGGCATAGATAACAATTTAAATACTGTACAAATTTGCCAAGAAAGAAAATTAATGGTTTAAATTGGTATTCCCAATAGGTGGGTTATGAACCCCTTGAGGGGGGATCTTTTGAGTTATGATCCATTCCTTCTTTTCCTGTAGGAATTATTGGAAAGATGCAATTAGTATATAAAAATAAGCAGTCTTTGCATTAAACTACAAAAATTTTCAATATGCTGAGCAAGGATCAGGTTTGGCTCCCCCCCCCCCCCCCCCCCCCACACACACACATGCCTGCCCTTTTCTTCCCCCCCCACAAGTGCCTGCCCCTTTTCTCCCCCCCCCCCCACACGTGCCTGCCCCTTTTCTCCCCCCCCCACACACGTGCCTGCCTCTTTTCTCCCCCCCCCACACACGTGCCTGCCCCATTTCTCCCCCCCACACACGTGCCTGCCCCATTTCTCCCCCCACACACGTGCCTGCCCCTTTTCCCCCCCACACATGTGCCTGCCCCTTTTCCCCCCCACACATGTGCCTGCCCCTTTTCTCCCCCCCCCACACACGTGCCTGCCCTTTTCTCCCCCCCCCGCACACGTGCCTGCCCCCTTTTCTCCCCCCCCCCCCCACACGTGCCTGCCCCTTTTCTCCCCCCCCCACACACGTGCCTGCCCCTTTTCTCCCCCCACACACGTGCCTGCCCCTTTTCTCCCCCCTCCACACATGTGCCTGCCCCTTTTCTCCCCCCACACACGTGCCTGCCCCTTTTCTCCCCCCTCCACACACGTGCCTGCCCCTTTTCTCCCCCCTCCACACACGTGCCTGCCCCTCCCCCCCCCCCACGCATCCCCACTCCCTACCTCCCCCCATTCGTGCTCGCCTCCTATCTCCCCCCATGCGTGCCCACCCCCTATCTCCCACCACCCCATGCATGCCCACCCCTCTCTCTCCCCCACTGCATTCCTACCCCTATTTCTCTCCCCCCCCCCCTCCCACTGCATGTCTACTCCTATCTCCCCCCCCCCACTCCACGCATGTCCACCCTTATCCCCACCCACCCCCACCGCATGCCCACCCCTATCCCCCCGCCGCATGCCTACCCCTATCTCCCCCCCCCACTGAATGCCCACACCTATCTCTCCCCCCCCCCCCCCCACCGCATGCCCGCCCCTATCTACCCCCATGCATCCCTAGCCCTATCTACCCCCATGCATGCCTAGCCCTATCTACCTCCCCCCCCCTTCGCATGCCCACTCCTATCTCCCCCCTATGCATGCCCACTCCTATCTCCCCCCTATGCATGCCCACCCCTATCCCCCCATGCATACCCCCTATCCCCCCATGCATGCCCACCCCTATCTCCCCCCCCCCATGTGTGCCCACCCCTATCTCCCCCCACGCATGCCCACCCTTATCTCCCCCCCCCATGTGTGCCCACCCTTATCTCCCCCCCATGTGTGCCCACCCTTATCTCCCCCCCCATGTGTGCCCACCCTTATCTCCCCCCCCATGTGTGCCCACCCTTATCTCCCCCCCCATGTGTGCCCACCCTTATCTCCCCCCATGTGTGCCCACCCTTATCTCCCCCCACGCATACCCACCCTTATCTCCCCCCCCCCCATGTGTGCCCACCCCAATCTCCCCCCCACGTGTACCCCGCCCCCTATCTCCCCCCCCCCCACGCGTGCCCATGCCCACCCCTCACCCATGTACATTACACTCCTACCTCACACATACAAAAGGGGCCTGTGGCTGAGTGGACAATGCTTTGGAATTGTAATCCTAGGGTCTGGGTTTGATCCCTGGCAATGGCAGAAACAAATGGACAGTGTCTTTCACCATGATGGCCCTGTTACCTAGCAGTAAATAGGTACCTGGGAATTACAGCTGTTATGGGTTGCTTTCTGGCGGGGGGGGGGGGATTTGAAAAAGGACAGTTGAGAGTCGAACCAAAAGAGCAAAGCTCAACCTCCCCAAGTACAACTAGGTGAATACAAACCTTACCCCCCCCCCCTCTTCCCATCTTGTATCTCATCCATGTATATACAGTGTGGCCCACTTTGTCTACACAGCATAGTATGATATTTATAGATAGAGGGGGGGGGGGAAGGTTGGGAGGTATTTGCATTTTAAAACTGGCTACGATAAAATGTCATTTAAAAAAACAGTACTTGTGTGGGTTGTGTAATTTTAAGTCGTGCTATTGCGCCTTTATGTATAGTTGTTTTTTAAATGATTTTTTCTTATTTACAAAT
The DNA here is from genome assembly GCF_040958095.1 of Procambarus clarkii. Taxonomy (NCBI): domain Eukaryota; kingdom Metazoa; phylum Arthropoda; class Malacostraca; order Decapoda; family Cambaridae; genus Procambarus; species Procambarus clarkii. Next base: position 27,647,843 of record NC_091189.1, on the reverse strand, counting down.
TAATGGAGATTTTCCCATTGCTTTCTCTGCAGTTTGCTGGTCTAGGCTTGGAGGGAGGACGAGACCACACTGGTCAACGTGGAGGTGGGCGCGGTGGCCGGGGAGGAGGCCGCTACGTTCCCCCTCATCTTCGAAACCGACTAGAAGATATTCCCCCACAGCCACCACCAGGTGAGGACACCTCACAAATTGGTCAGTATCCCAATTCTATTTTTCGTTTGTAATACATTGCAACTGATTCTCATTCCCTCGTTCTTTATTCCCATGTAAATTATTTTTTACCCGGTAATCCAAATAGGTTATCTTGGTTCTGGTAAAAAAAAAAAAATTTTAATATTCACAATGAATTTTAATACTTTAATAACCTTAGTAAGTTTTGTATATTTAGTGTATTTGATTATTTTCAGACCTGTATTTATATTATTTCCATAAGTCCATCAAAGACTATTAATTACTGCTTTTTAATGTGCAGTAGACTCGCTGGCTCTTATCGTTTCCAAAAGTGTAATAAATTGTTGTATAAACTTAATAATAATCAAACTTTGACAAGTTGTGACCCAGAGGAGAACTGGTAGTTGAGCCAACGATTTGGGTGGTAACCCTGAAGATCTTCCTACAACTACCATGTTAAAATATTACGTGTGCACAGTTACCCGTCAAACTTAGTTGCATCTCTTGATACATTTACCTTGTGCACTCACAACTCAATCTTTGAAGAGCCGATTCTAAATTTAATGAGAGGCTTTAATTGATGCGTTTAACAATGTGTGTAAGAAATATAATAATATAGTGTTCATTTATGTACAGATGTTGATATACATATTTTAGTACAAGCATCATTGTGTTGGGGTGTCTTTATGGGCTGAATGTCACTTTTAGGTTTAAAGTTTCATTTATTTTTCATTGTTCTGCACAGTTCATATTCTATAATTTTAGCTTTTTGAATATTGTTTGCAATAAACTTAATTTTTCTTAAGGTAAAGCTTAATTATAATTAATTTTGCCTTTTTGTTTTTTGACATTTTTTTAGAAATTTTTTGCATATTGCAAACCTTTTTCGAGAGGACGTATAGGTTACTTAGTAAGGATTGCAGATTGCCATGTATATTGCATCCTTTTGGCAGATACTTCAGATAGGAATTCTAGGGACGGTTTCGGAAGTTGGTATGGTCCCCGCGGTTTCCAGAACACTGGCCGAGGCTGGGACCAGGATAGGGACAGAGATCAGTTCGGCAGCAGTAAGTTGTACCTTAAGAGTGAAGGTTTTGGGGGTTGAGATTGCTGCTGTATCCTGGTGTAGAATGTGTGCATCAGCTTGTGACATAACCTGCCTTAAGAGTGAAGGTTTTGGGGGTTAAAATTGCCACTGTATCTTGGTGCAGACTGTGTGCACCGGCTTGTGACCTAACTTAGGAGTGAAGGTTTTGTGATATAAGTTGATTATGGGCATGTTTTCTCAGTAAACCTCCAGGATTCATTATTTAGCTAACTGTGTGCACAGTGTAGTCTCAGCCTGTGGTACCACAATAAATTCTTCCTCTTGCATCAACATTACAACAATTAGACAGAATGGCCCGATGTGTTTTGAAGCATTTGGATTTATTGTACTGGAATTGGCATGAGCAAGCAAACATATACATATACACGCCTTAAGAAACAATGAATGATATACTATAGCCAAGAAAGGAACTCTTGAGACGGAAGAAAAAGAAATTTAAAAAGTATGTAAGTTTGTACAGTACTAAATGTGAAGACAAGTTCTGTAAAGTAGAAATAAGCATCTACTACAGGAACAAACTACAGTACAGCAAAAGTTTTAAAATCGTATGAAAACTTATGGTTGTAATATATTCAAGGAAGAGGAAATAGTGCCACCCTTACAATATGGGGTGAGGAACCTTTTTTTCTGCCAAATACCATTTGGATATTTATAACATCATTTGCAGGCCATACAAAATGATCAACTTTAAAATTAGCCTGCTATATTTAGTTAAATGTTTAATTAACTCACCCCTAATGAACATGATGGCTGGAACTGCTTCTCTTGTGAGGCGTGTGATGTTAGTTGGTATGGCTGTTGCTACTCTCAACCACTTCTCCAGGTTTTTGTCGGTCAGTCTGGAATGCAGTCAGTTCGTGATGGTGATAGAACTGTCTGCAGTTTCCTTGGTAGGCCCACACTGAATTATTTCGCGGGCTTTATACCGCCCGCAGACCAGATGTTCCCCACCCCTGCTTTAGAAGATCTCCATACACTTTAAGGATTAAAATTAAAAAAGATTAGGTTCTGATAGCCAACAAAGATTCTAAATGCTGGAAAAGATGCAAAGACATGCCACTAAAAGCTTCCAAAACTGAAAAACAAGCTTCGAGGAAAGGTTAGAGGCAGTAAATATACCAAAGATAGAAGAAAACTATGTGAGATGATCACTGTATACAAAATAACAAGAAGAATCTACAAAAATGACAAGAATTTTTGAAAGCTGCAACTTATGGAACAAGAGACAGGTTCTAACTAAGGAAACAACGCTGCAAACAAAAAAAAAGTGGTCGACGGTGAGAACAAGTGAGAAGGCGGTTGCAGGCAAAAGTGTGAGTAGGTTTGAAAGCCTCATATGACACGGTACTGGGAAGATGGGACACCACAAGTGTAGCTCTCATCCTGTAACTACATGTAAGTAATTACACTTAGGAAATCACACACGCACACTTGCACACACAAGCATTTGGGCAATGCTGCCTTTCAAGTGATGTTTCTTCACCTAGCAGTAATTAGGTAGCCAAGAGTTAAAGATTTTGTGGGTTGTAGCCTGGCTATGGTCAGTAGTTGGCTTAATGGATGCAATTGGAAAAATAGTTCTAGGGTCGGGGCATTTGACAACCAGTGGCTGAAGGGGTTGAAGTGCTAACAGCTCAATCCTGCAGACACAAATAGGGAATATGCATTCCTAAGTTGCTACAGCCACATCAGAAGTAAAACAGCAAATAACCTTGCCCTCTGTGTATATTTTTAATTAGACATTCCTTAGATTTCATAAATCTACTAAATTTTTACAAATCTAAATCCAAGATATTTTAAGATTAGGAATATTGCTAAAATAATTAACTTTGCATAGTATTGGTCTGGTGCAGTCACAAGATGGCATGCACAACCTAACCTTTAGCCTCCCAGTTGGAGGCTTAGGGTCCTGCACATGTCCAAACCACTCGCTCGCAATATTCTTCCACTTGAACACACATGCAGGGTAATTTTGGGAAGGTAAGATAATTACTAAGAGAAAGCTGGCAAACAAAACACACACTTAAGAGAGTTTTAAAACACTATACTCACTTTACATTTGACCAGTATTAGAAGACAACCATATGGAAGTACTGTACTGTACTTGTTTAGGTGATTAAAAAATGGAATACAGATAAAGAAGTCACCGAAGAAGCCATCTCCATCTATTACGTCAAGCACAAATAAAATGCAGAACCTGTGTCAAGGGATTTCAGTAATGCACCAGGAACAAAAAGCTTGGAGTGGGCCAGGTAAGACCTCTCTACCTATTGATGCCTGTAGGGAAGTACACCCTCACTCACATACCCAACATGTCCTCAATCAGGCTTTTACCATGCCACTGCTAGATGAAGACATCCCCCAAAGGTTTCCAAAATCTGTAAATGAGCCTTGCCTGCCTGATGGACGCTTACTAACATTTCAGTTCAGTTTCTTCAATGGTTGTTGGCCTTTGCCTATCTCGTGAAATTCAAATATTTCTCTGTTCCATTGTTCAATTGTCCTTCTCATATTGTGCCTGCAACTAACACAACTGTGCCTCTAATAACAGTATTATGCCACGTGTGCCTCCATACGTGTCTGTTGGTCTCTTGCTCTGTTGTATATATTCTTTTCATACAATTTTACATACAGTACTTTTGTGTTTGGAGTTAATGTATCATTAGTGCCTTGTTTCGTATTCGTTAGTCGGCATGGGAAGTACATGTTGATCGAATGTTAAATATATGTTTATACATATGTTCATCTTTCTTTGAAATGTGATTCAAATTTTCCCCAAGATACACCAACACAGTTTAACTGACAAATCAAGTCATTTTTGTCTGCCAATTTTTACAGTATCTTGAAAAAACCTTTTTGTATTGAACTGAAACTTTAGGCATTTATGTGTGATAAAAAAGTAGGCTGTTATTGATATTGACAATTATTACTGTAGAAAAAATGATTATTCCCATAATGGTTGGAGAGACATCCGGCCAAAGACGAGGGTGAATAATAGCGATACGTTATAGATATTAGTAACTACAAATATTACGTCCATTGGTAATCGTTCCCTTTTGTAGGGATGTGCTGATATTAAAATTGTGGCCAGGCTCTTTAACAATTGATTTTGATGACTAATATTTTTAAATGTTAGACCTTACAGGCTACATAAGTGCTTCTTGTGTTCTCACAGTATATAAAAAATAGTGGCACCTCGACTTACGATTGCCCCTACTTAAGATAATTTCGACTTACGATGTAAATTTCATCGAAAAATGCGACTCGACATCCAATGGTGTCGTCAACTTACGATATTTGTTGGTACACGTTCGGGTCGACTGAGCGCGTGGTTCCCGGTCATGTGGCCAACCTGCCTCAGTTTACTACAGCTGCCCGCTTAGTGACGATAGCGCCAATAAGAAATTTCGCTTTTGTGGTGATTTTGTGCATTTTGAACATTAAAGTAATTATTATATATCACGCCAGAGTCCCAGGAAAGTCAGTGGTAAGGCTCAACATATGAGATCCCATGTAAGGATGACCATAGAGCAGAAACAACAGATCATTCGTAAATATGAAGATGGTGTGCGGGTTGTTGGACTGGCTAGGCAGTACAACAAATCTCAGTCAACAATATCCACCATACTGGCTAAGTAAAAGGACATTATGGGTGCTAAAGTGATGCATCATTACAGACAAATGTTAAAACAAAGGGAAAAACAAATGTCTCTTGACAAATTTGTAGTGAGACAAACAAGCACTGAACCACAACCAGGTCCTGGTGGTATTCAGGCAAAACGTAGGAGAGAGAGAGTACCCCAGAGAAAACATCACTGCCTGATGTGATAATGGAAGGGGACTCCCCTTCCAAACAGTAACAACTCTCCTCCTCCCCCCCTCATCACCATCTTCCATTCACCATCAAGAGCCCTCCATAAAGGTAAGATAAACTTTGGTACTGTATTGTTGTTAGAAAAAAAATTGTGTTCAGTATAAAATATATTTGTATGTTAATATTTTGGAGGGTGGGGAACGGATTAATTCAAATCCCTTTATGTATTTCTTACGGGAAAAATCGCTTCGACTTACGATCTGTCTCTGGGAATGGATTAGCATCGTAAGTCGAGGCCCCATTGTACATAGTAAATTTCTGCTACTCAATAATCATAGAAATCAAAACTGGACTATGAAGGGTTTGTCACAAAAATACAACATAAAACAAACAACCCAACCTTTATCACTTACACCTACAGCTTCTCTTCAGTGCCCTACAAGCACACTTAGGCGAGTGTCGTGCAGGAGAGAGAGATTAACAGGTGAGGTAGGATTGTTGGGTAGGCTGATGGTTGTGGTAGGCTTACTTCCTGCAAGAAATGCCAGGCCAGGTTATCACAAATCATGCCTGTTTCTAGGCTGGGCTTTGGGGGGGGGGTTAATCAGCTCCCAGAACCCTGTCCATGTATGATACTGGTAACTTCCTTAACTTCACCTAATATTTAGTTGACAGCTAGGTGCAGATAATAAAAACTATTGCTTACTGATGCCAGGAAAATTTAAAAAAAATACCATTTTGCTGCTGTAGTGAGGTGAAGAAATGTTAGGCTTAGTTTCTGAGGCAGGTAAATACTGGAAATGTGAAGGTAGGCAACAGGAGTATCTGGGTTGGAGTACAAAAAATTACGAATTTGTTTCTTTTTGATTATTCCTGGCAAGACATTCAGCTAGGTCAAATGGGAGTGGGCCAGTGTGGTTCTGATTACCAAGCGTACACAGTACCTTACAAATGTACTCCCGTTATCAGTGCCTACAAAAATATTTCCAAATCATAAATTTAGATACGTATATTCCTCTACTCTTAACCCCTTAACAGCTAAGTTAATTAAATTCTACATTGTTGTATATGACACAAAAATATTTCACAAAACTAATGTAATGTAATAACCACAAAAAGTAGCACAGGAGGTAATCACAGGTAGTGATTGGTGTTGTTTAAAGATTAAATGCTGCTGCCTGTACACAATAAATGCTATTGGCTGGTGACCACACTCGGTGTCACTTTGTTGCACCCATAATTATCGGTAGTGATGCCTCCTTTAAGACTCATGCTTATTTTTGTACTATATATTTTACATAATTGAGGTATGTTGTGTTGTGTCCAAGAGATGTGTATATGTTTAAGCATACTTGTCTCAACATTTTTTTCTCAAGATTCAATATTGAGTCCTATAATTAATGGTAAATGTAAAAGTAGCCTTTTATTATTGTCATCATCATCATACTGGCTTATTACTCTCTCCTTATTTTCTACTTATTAATATAAACAATGAACCCTACAAATCAGTTGGGGAAAAATATGCAGAATTAATTTTGATCATTTTGCAAACAAGTCATTCCTGGATAAATATGCTTATACAGTGTGTCCTCGCTCGAACGAACTACTGTACTGTATATGGGGCGAGGCCAATTCGTTCCAGTGGTCGGTCCCAGGGAATCCCTCCTCTCCACGTGAAAATAACAAGTCTTACATCCACTACAAACAAAACAAATCACAATCTATTTGTAATGTATATATCATTTTGAATTATGTCACAGATAGAACAATCATTGGTGAACAATTCCATATCAAAATCATAACTGTGACGATTATTAATGGCCGCAATTATGATGTAATGGCCAGGATTTCCATAAGCCAACTGTCTCAGTCTTGATATAAATATTAGTAAAAAAATCATTTATTATGAATTCATTTTCACTGGCATTTAATTCCTTACAAATTGGTATACAAATATTACATATATATATATATATATATATATATATATATATATATATATATATATATATATATATATATATATATATATATATAAGCATTATTCAACCCAATCAAGTGAAATCACAGAATTTTGAACAAATTGACGAGAGACGTTTTCTCGGCTAATTTGATGAAAATCAGCGAGTAAGTGAAACATTGATGCAGCGCCAGCCAGGTGTTGCCAGTCAGCTGGTCACTCAGGCCAGACAAGCCTTATGCTGGATGTGTGTGTATACTCGCCACTGACACCACCTGCCTTCCCTGACACCACTATTACTACCTGCCTTCCCTGACACCACTATTACTACCTGCCTCCCCTGACAACTGTCACCACAATCACTACCTGCCTTCCCTGACACCACTATTACTACCTGCCTTCCCTGACACCACTATTACTACCTGCCTCCCCTGACACCACTATTACTACCTGCCTCCACTGACAACTGTCACCACAATCACTACCTGCCTCCACTGACACCACTATTACTACCTGCCTCCCCTGACAACTGATCACTATCTGACTACCCTGACAACTGACACCGCTATCACAATCCCTGCCTCCCCTGACAGCTGACACCACTATCACTACCTGCCTCCCCAGATAACTACCACCACTGATACCATCTGCCTCCCCAGATAACTACCACCACTGATACCACCTGCCTCCCCAGATAACTACCACCACTGACACCACCTACCTCCCCTGATAACTACCACCACTATCACCACCTTCCTCCCCAGATAACTACCACCACTATCACCACCTGCCTCCCCAGATAACTACCACCACTGATACCACCTGCCTCCCCAGATAACTACCACCACTGATACCATCTGCCTCCCCTGATAACTACCACCACTGATACCACCTGCCTCCCCTGATAACTACCACCACTGATACCACCTGCCTCCCCTGATAACTACCACCACTGACACCACCTGCCTCCCCTGATAACTACCACCACTGACACCACCTGCCTCCCCTGATAACTACCACCACTGACACCACCTGCCTCCCCTGATAACTACCACCACTGACACCACCTGCCTCCCCTGATAACTACCACCACTGACACCACCTGCCTCCCCTGATAACTACCACCACTGACACCACCTGCCTCCTCTGATAACAACTACCACAACTGACACCACCTGCCTCCCCTGATAACTACCACCACTGACACCACCTGCCTCCCCTGATAACTACCACCACCACTGACACCACCTGCCTCCCCTGATAACTACCACCACTGACACCACCTGCCTCCCCTGATAACTACCACCACTGACACCACCTGCCTCCTCTGATAACAACTACCACAACTGACACCACCTGCCTCCCCTGATAACTACCACCACTGACACCACCTGCCTCCCCTGATAACTACCACCACCACTGACACCACCTGCCTCCCCTGATAACTACCACCACTGACACCACCTGCCTCCCCTGATAACTACCACCACTGACACCACCTGCCTCCCCTGATAACTACCACCACTGACACCACCTGCCTCCTCTGATAACAACTACCACAACTGACACCACCTGCCTCCCCTGATAACTACCACCACTGACACCACCTGCCTCCCCTGATAACTGCCACCACTGACACCACCTGCCTCCTCTGATAACAACTACCACAACTGACACCACCTGCCTCCCCTGATAACTACCACCACTGACACCACCTGCCTCCCCTGATAACTACCACCACCACTGACACCACCTGCCTCCCCTGATAACTACCACCACTGACACCACCTGCCTCCCCTGATAACTACCACCACTGACACCACCTGCCTCCCCTGATAACTACCACCACCACTGACACCACCTGCCTCCCCTGATAACTACCACCACTGACACCACCTGCCTCCCCAGATAACTACCACCACTGACACCACCTGCCTCCCCTGATAACTACCACCACTGACACCACCTGCCTCCCCTGATAACTACCACCACCACTGACACCACCTGCCTCCCCTGATAACTACCACCACTGACACCACCTGCCTCCCCTGATAACTACCACCACCACTGACACCACCTGCCTCCCCTGATAACTACCACCACTGATACCATCTGCCTCCCCTGATAACTACCACCACTGACACCACCTGCCTCCCCTGATAACTACCACCACTGACACCACCTGCCTCCCCTGATAACTACCACCACTGACACCACCTGCCTCCCCTGATAACTACCACCACTGACACCACCTGCCTCCCCTGATAATTACCACCACTGACACCACCTGCCTCCTCTGATAACAACTACCACAACTGACACCACCTGCCTCCTCTGATAACAACTACCACAACTGACACCACCTGCCTCCCCTGATAACTACCACCACTGACACCACCTGCCTCCTCTGATAACAACTACCACAACTGACACCACCTGCCTCCCCTGATAACTACCACCACTGACACCACCTGCCTCCCCTGATAACTACCACCATCACTGACACCACCTGCCTCCCCTGATAACTACCACCACTGACACCACCTGCCTCCCCTGATAACTACCACCACTGACACCACCTGCCTCCCCTGATAACTACCACCACTGACACCACCTGCCTCCCCTGATAACTACCACCATCACTGACACCACCTGCCTCCCCTGATAACTACCACCACTGACACCACCTGCCTCCCCTGATAACTACCACTGACACCATCTACCTCCCCTGATAACTTCCACCACTGACACCACCTGCCTCCCCTGATAACAACTACCACCACTGACACCACCTGCCTCCTCTGATAACAACTACCACAACTGACACCACCTGCCTCCCCTGATAACTACCACCACCACTGACACCACCTGCCTCCCCTGATAACTACCACCACCACCACCACTGACACCACCTGCCTCCCCTGATAACCACCACCACTGACACCACCTGCCTCCCCTGATAATTACCACCACCACCACCACCACTGACACCACCTGCCTCCCCTGATAACTACCACCACCACCACTGACACCACCTGCCTCCCCTGATAACTACCACTGACACCACCTGCCTCCCCTGATAACAACTACCACCACTGACACCACCTGCCTCCCCTGATAACTACCACCACCACCACTGACACCACCTGCCTCCCCTGATAACTACCACCACCACCACTGACACCACCTGCCTCCCCTGATAACTACCACTGATACCACCTGCCTCCCCTGATAACTACCACCACTGACACCACCTGACCATTTTATCATCCTTCAATCTAGAAACAATGGGCAAGTCAAATAAAACACTACAACTGTTTACACTTCGGTGAATCAGAGTTGATGACAGCCATCTCCGACGCTTTGCTCACCGCCGCTTGAACGAACAACCCTCGCTTAATCGAACGTTTGTTTGTTCCACTGGACATTTACTACCGAATGAAATTTGTTCGGACCGTCTGGGAATTCGTTATAGCGGGGTTCATTAGAGTAAGGATGCACTGTATGTTGTATATACAACATTGTTATTCTATACATTGGGAACATGTATGACCTGATATTCACCCCTTTTTTATATAATTTGGAATGTATTAAGATAACAAAAATACTTTGATAACATTCTGCATTTATTCTAGGTAAAACATTCTCAAAACATATATGGAGACTACCTCATTGGTGGAAGATGGATGGGGAATGCTTCCCTTAATTGAATGTGAAAGATGTGTATCTAGTTTAGACTAGAATTTGTGTATAATTATTATTTTCCTCTACCAAGTATCTCTGTTGGGGCATATTCTTTTAACTTATTCTAACCACTAGCACTTAAAGCACAATTATTTTTCCTAAAATATCATTTCTCTCTTTCCTGATCCAGAACTTCCCCTCTCCCCCACATGAACGTGTTTGCGTGCACATATGGTCTCGCCCTTGTGTGGCCTTTTCTCAAGTTTATATACAGTATACCATTCTGTACTTTCACACACATGCATACAAATTTGAAATGCAAGTTAGGCTACTTTTTATCCTTTGACACCACCTTTGAGTCATTATGCTATCAGCCAGAGATTCTTAATTGGTGGTCCATGTGCCCCTCTGAGTCTTTTGAAGATAAGATAGCAATATAGACTGAAGGCATTATTGTGTGTTTCTTAACAGGCTAGAGGTCAACAGCTTTCATTAGATTGTCAAACTGCGACTCCCAAAGGATTAAGAACCACTGCCTTAGGCTGTGTTGTCATGTGTCGAGTGTTGACTGTATGGGTGAGAGTAAGGGAAGTGGCTGTGTGTCAAGTGTGTGCTTTGTATTGCTCATGTAATAATGTAACATAATTAGTGTGGAGAATGGCTATTGTAATGTGTGTTACCATTTTTAGATAATAAGTGAGTGATATATATATTTGGCTACCGAATGATTATGGAAGGTGGTCATGTTTGATAATGTTGACTTACATGGCACAGTCTATGGAATCTACATTTGTTGATTATTGTTGCAAATAACTTCATTTTGGGCTGCCGGATCATACTGCAGGTGGACGGAAGAACGGGGATATACCGTCAAATAACTACCAACGACGAGATAACCGCGGTGGTGGAGGCGGTGGCAGTGGTGGTGGCGGCGGTGGTGGGGGCGGAGGCAACACTGCAAATAGTGGATTCCGAGGAAATGACGGTCAGCGTTTCAGGGAGAATGATGACCGATGGAGAGGAGGCCGTGAAAACCGAAGGTATGGATACTAGATATTTGCAGTTTTAAACTTTCTCTACATAAAATTTTTACAAATGCTTATGACCCCTTGTCATAACATAATTGGTAACAAGATAACCTTGGTAAATTTTTGTTGCATAATTTAGTGAAAGCTATGCCTGAATTAATACCTGTTTCTATACTCCATTACAACTCATTATTTTGATAGTTCCTACACTTTCCCCTCCCAGGCTGGCCTGATGCCAGACTTCAAAGGTGACTTTGACTGGCCAGGTCGTGCTGTTTGCAGCCTGCAAGTAGACAAAAATTAACATCATAATAACATGGCTGAAAATTAATAATCTACCCCATATGTAAGAAAAAAAGGGGGAAGTGATGATGATTGGTCTGTCCTGAACCCTTAGTTGTAGACACTCACTTGGTAAGGGTCTAAGATGGAGTAAAACGTCGCTTTTCTTTTTTTCACGTGTGGGTTGGGTTACCTAGTTAAACTCATTATTTTAGTTCAGAATTTGGTAATTTTAATTTGTTTTTATTGCCATGCTTTTCCAGTGGGGGCTATGAAGAACGCTACCGCGACGGTGGGGGACAGAATGGTCCCCCTCGCAATACTAGATGGATAGAAGATGAACGCGATCGCTCCTCGGGAGGTGGGAGCTCAAACAGCCGGTGGCAGGATCGTGGAAATGATCGTGATGATTGGTGTCAGCCTCTGCCCAGGAATGAGGTCTTGGAAGGAGAACTGTTTGCTAATGCTACCTCTGGACCAGTGGTAAGATTACTGTATATATATATATATATATATATATATATATATATATATATATATATATATATATATATATATATATATATATATATATATATATATATATATAATATATATAATATATATAATATATATAATGTCGTACCTAGTAGCCAGAACGCACTTCTCAGCCTACTATGCAAGGCCCGATTTGCCTAATAAGCCAAGTTTTCATGAATTAATATATTTTCTCTGATTTTTTTCTTATGAAATGATAAAGCTACCCATTTCATTATGTATGAGGTCAATTTTTTTTTATTGGAGTTAAAATTAACGTAGATATATGACCGAACCTAACCAACCCTACCTAACCTAACCTAACCTATCTTTATAGGTTAGGTTAGGTAAGGTAGCCGAAAAAGTTAGGTTAGGTCAGGTTAGGTAGGTTAGGTAGTCGAAAAAAACATTAATTCATGAAAACTTGGCTTATTAGGCAAATCGGGCCTTGCATAGTAAGCTGAGAAGTGCGTTCTGGCTACTAGGTACGACATTATATATATATATATATATATATATATATATATAATGTGTACACTGAATAATTATTGAAGCTGTACAAGGGAATCTAATCCACATCCCTGAACTCGTCAGATACCGTGGATTCTATTTCATCCTGCAGCCTCAATATTTATTCATAGATTAATCACATTCTTGGAATTTCATTGTGTACAGCATTATGGTAGGAATGTTTTAAAATTGTTTTTTGATATGTACACTTCCTGCTTATTTGATTACATATTCTTCCCAACATTTTGAGGGTTTAATACAAGATTTATTTTTCAGTCTAACAGTGGTATCAACTTTGACAAATATGATGACATTCCTGTGGAGGCCACCGGTGATGATGTCCCCGTGGCAATCGGCACCTTTGCAGATATTAAACTAACAGAAATCATTAAGATGAACATAAGCTTAGCTCGTTACGATAGACCCACACCTGTTCAGGTATGTTGCATGGTGTTGATAATTATATTTTAAGGAAAATATATTTTGTCTGGAAAATACACTAATCAAATGCATTATCAAATTATAAACTATTATTTATGTATATTTATAATTAATATAAAGTTGATTACCTTGTTTACTTTAATGATAACTTTTTATTTTGGTAATGAGTGTCACAATTGTCATTTTGTCATTTGTCATTTTGAGATGCAACATTGTTCTAAGTTAGGAATTGTTATCTTTCTCAGAAATATGCCCTACCCTTCATCCTTGCCAAGAGAGATCTAATGGCCTGTGCCCAAACTGGCTCTGGAAAAACTGCAGCGTTCTTGGTGCCCATTCTTAACCAAATTTACGAGCAGGGTCCTGTTCAGGTGAGTTAAGCAACAGTCAATACTTGACATGCAGTTTTAAATATTTGGTTGAATTCTTATTGTAGATGTTCAAGTTAAAATATTGTTCATATACCAGTGATTGTTGCATGTAATAGTGTTATCCCTAATGTGTCATTAACTAAATGCTCATTATGACCTTCACTGTAATTGCACTAATCCATGTTCATCCAGTCAACAGTAACTAATTTGTGTAAATTGTTTCTTCAGATCAAGAACAATAATCCCCGGGGCCGAAGTAAGCAGTACCCACTTGCGCTAGTTTTGGCACCTACTCGCGAGTTGGCAACTCAAATATACGACGAATCTAGGAAATTTTCTTATAGGTATGTTAGTTTCTAACAGTTGCTTAACGTCCCTGGATGTATTTTATTTTTTTCAGTACATGTAAATGGAGGAGTCATAGAGAAAGAATGAGAATAATAGTGAAAGAAAGTTATATAACAGACTGACTCTCTTTTGTATGGGTGAATGCTTGGGGAAAGACTGTGCAAGATATCAGTAATGAGGGCAGTAATGGTTATAATGGTAGTATGTTGCCTAGTAATGGTTATAACGGTAGTATGTTGCCTAGTAATGGTTATAATGGTAGTATGTTGCCTAGTAATGGTTATAATGGTAGTATGTTGCCTAGTAATGATTATAATGGTAGTATGTTGCCTAGTAATGATTATAATGCTAGTACTGTATTCTGCTTACTCACCTAGTGCTTGTGGGGGTTGAGCTCTGGCTCTTTGGTCCCCGCCTCTCAATGCCTAGTAATGGTTATAATGCTAGTCCTGTATTCTGCTTAGTAATTGTTTTAATCCTAGTATACTACTTAATAGTTTTAATGCTATTAAACCACTTAATAATAGTTTTCATGCTAGTAAGGTTTTCCAAGTGTGCTTGAATGCTTGAGGGATTCTGCCTGGCCCGTGGCGCTCTTGTAGTGCATATTAAGAAGCGTTTAGCTTTTGGGGTAAAGTTGTTTGATTTGTTTGTCTTCTACTTGATTAATAAATGCAGATATTACCCTATCTGGGTGAGCCTCTCAATGCTGATAGTCTAGTTTGGAAATGACCGAATATTCTCAAGTTGTTTTGTGCTTCACAGGGTGTGGATATAGGGTGACTATACTGCTAGTTCAGTCATTGTAAAGACGTCAAAGAATCCTTGCTGTAACCTGTAGTTTATTAGCTGCCTTTTTTTCTCTCATATGATATCTTCCAACATTAAATTGGAAATGAGGAAGTAAAATAATACTGAAAATATTGTATGTATATTGTACCCTAATAGAAGTTATATACGGGTAACATCTGGCATTATGAAAGCCGTTTACTTTTCTGCTTGTTACTCCAGAATTCACCTCCCTGCATGATGGTGAAGCATCACTTTTGTTCAATGTACTCTTGAGCTTTCAATGGTCATACATTATAATTTGTTAATATGTTTGATTAATTGTTTTACCTGAAAAGTTCAAGTATGTTTATTGAGACGACAAAAATACATCTCAAAGGGTTAGAGTAGCTTGGGCTATTTCTACCCCCCCATCCCCCTCCCCCTTCCCTGGTTTTACCTGAAAATGTTCATGTTTAGTATAAGATTTGAGTTGGGTTGAGAAATGTTTTATTATGTAAGATTAATTTGATTTGCAAGTATAAGTTTTAGATGAATTGCAAGAATTTTATTATGCTAATAATTTCCCAGTGATCCTTGGTTATAATTCTTGTTTTTCTTAAACATGAATTATGACAGAGAAAATAAGCATGTGTAACCATAATTTAGTAAATGAAAGTGGATAATGTTTGTGTTTCAGGGCTAGAGTGCGACCTTGTGTGGTGTATGGTGGTGCAGATGTGGTCTCACAGATGAGAGATTTGTCCCGTGGCTGTCATCTGCTTGTTGCTACACCTGGTCGTCTTGCTGATATGATTGATCGTGGCAAGATTGGCTTGGATTCTTGCAAGTGAGACTAAATAAAGTGTTTTCCTTAATACACTCGATGGAATTTGGGCAAGTTGGTTTTCATTCATTATTAACTTGGTAGACGTATTTCACGTGCTGCCAGTAGCAACTCAATACTTTTAATTAATCAGCATACCTGTGTCTGGCCATTTTCCTGATCAATTGATCGCTAATAAAAAATTGAATCACATTGTCCAAAACGATGAAATTATGTATAAACTAAACATCAGTGGCAGAAAAAAGGTAATATAGAGTATCCTCAATGTTCAGTATCATCAAAATTGCCACCCTGGCCAAAGAAAAATTACCTTTCTATGGATTTATCCACAAGTGTATAATTAAATAACTTTATTTTAATTTTCTTGTGTGTTGGGGTAATTACAATGGTTAATGTTTTAACATTATCCTAAGGTGTGAAAATCCATAGGGGCCGGGATGAGGATTCGAACCTATGCTCTTGAGTATTGCTAGTAGTGATTTCTTAAATATTTATACAAAATTCCATACACTCATAATTATCCCAGATAACCTGTTACCAAATTACCATGCTCTCCATCCCAAATGGTTGATTCTATTGCCATGCTGTCCATTGTAACTACTGTACTTGGTATTTAAGTGATACCCATCCCAAACACTTGGTATTTAAGTGATACCCATCCCAAACACTTGGTATTTAAGTGATACCCATCCCAAACACTTGGTATTTAAGTGATACCCATCCCAAACACTTGGTATTTAAGTGATACCCATCCCAAACACTTGGTATTTAAGTGATACCCATCCCAAACACTTGGTATTTAAGTGATACCCATCCCAAACACTTGGTATTTAAGTGATACCCATCCCAAACACTTAGTACTTAAATGATAGCCCTCCCAAATATTTGGTATTTAATTAATTAATTAACTGATTTCGACCTCAGATACCTGGTACTTGATGAGGCTGACCGCATGCTGGACATGGGTTTCGAGCCCCAGATTCGTAGAATCGTTGAAGAGGACAACATGCCTCCCACTGGACAGCGACAGACACTTATGTTCTCCGCCACTTTCCCAAAGGAGATTCAACGCCTAGCACAGGTTAATTTTGAGGGGGCATTATATATATATATATATAATTTCAGGCATGACCAAAACGATGACATTTTGGTCTGTCCTGGACCCATTGTCAAGTTGTACGAGAGGATGATGGATTTAATAAGGGTCCATGACGGATCGAAACGTCGTCATTTCTCCATGTTCATGATGTGTGGTTTGGTCATCCTGTCTTCAGCCATGTTGTTATGACATTCTCTGTTACCAACATAGATACGAGTAGTAGTAACTTCCTTAGTAACTTTCCGGCTGCCCCGGCCTTTTCTTTTGAGACTGGGGCTTTGGGGAGAGGGCTCGCCCCCGGGGTTGGGGAGAGGGCTCGCCCCCGGGGTTGGGGAGAGGGCTCGCCCCCGGGGTTGGGGAGAGGGCTCGCCCCCGGGGTTGGGGAGAGGCTGACTTGGGGGGCCTCAGGCCTCGTTGGACCCCGCCAGGGTTATCTACCCTCCGTGCAGGGCTTGCAGTTGTGGGGAGTTGGGTTTTTCCTTCCCCCTCTGCGTAAAAGTTTTGGAGCATCGGCCCCTCCCCAGGTTCGAATTGTAGTCGAATTGTAATTCGGGTCCATTTGGTTCTGTCCTATCGGTGGGTACTTTTATTTGTTTCTACCCTTTTTCTCTGGGGCAGGACTTCTCCATCATGGAGGAATTTCTGCGTGTCTTTTGGTCTCGGGTGAGACTGCCTTTCTGAGCCTTTGTGATATTGTTTGCTTCTGTGGGGTCTCGGGGGTTCGGGAAGGTCTCTGATTCTTCCCGCATTTTGGAACGTTTGTCGTCTTCCGGTGAGGCTTCCCACCGTTCCTTTTTGGACTCGTTGATCCTATTCCGTGCTTCTTAGTTTTTTTATACTGTCTTGTTTTTTCGTGATTGTTTCTTCTCTCTGTGCACTGTCCTGCGCTGCCCAGGGTTGCCAGATTGGGCTCATAGACCGTTTGGGCTCCTTATAGCCACAGAAATGTTATGCTCTGTTTCGCTCCTGCTCTTTTCATCTCCTGTTAACGGCTGCCCTGTGTGCTCTGAAAAAGGGATTCAATCATTATCTACACTATTTTGTCTAGTTTTCTAGTGAATTTCGTGTTTTTTTTTTTCATTGGCTCACGACTTCTCGTGATTCACATTTGGCACCCCTGCATGCGCCGTGGTTTGTTTTGATGTGGGCAGTGTGCACGTGTGCTGGTGTTCTTCGTCCTTTTCTCTCGGGTGTTACGCCTCTCACTCTTCTCAATTCTCCAGTCCGTGCCCGTTGCTACTGGGGGTGTTTTGGTTTGCCACTATGGGGAGAATGCCAGGTTTTCCCTGCATATGGGTGTGGGTGTCCTTCTTCGCCTCTTCCCTACTCTTCTCCTGCATGTGCGGCTTTGCCTTCTTTCATTGGCGGTACTCCAGACATCTTCTCGGCTACGTTGTGTCGTGACACATTCGTGCCTACATTCTGCAGGTGAGTTTCTGCGGTCTGGCATCTCTTTCAGCTGAGCGCTGGTTCATGGTTTTTGGCTACGAATATACGAACATCGGAACACAGGTGACTGCAGCAAGCCCCTTGGGCCTTATGAGGCAGCTCCTGTTTGTACCCATCCAGTCCCATTCTTATGCATGTACAGCCCATGCTCGAGTCCGGCACAGGGCCCCTCCTCCGCCAGGTTACGAGGTACGATGGTGGGGGTGTATGTTATGGGGTACATATTACTGTGTCAGGATGTTATGAGGTGACATTTTGCTGCAGTTTTCTTACTGTGGTTGAGTGTTGGGGATTGGTTGTGGAGTTTTGTTTGGCCCACCTTACAGTGCCTGGCTTAGCCCTTCCGTATAGTCTCCACTCGATCATCCGGACTATGGGAAGGACCTCCAGCCAAATAATCACGTGTTTCGGATAATGGTACTTTTTCACCTACGAGTCCAAAAGTGACAATTTCCAACTGTTTTTATACTACAAACAACATAATTTGAATTGCCTTGCCACATATAATTATTAAATATTCAACTAGAAACCTCAACTTACCTTGTTGGTGTTCGTCTTCTTGATTGATGCCACACATCTTGAAGTTAAGAACTCTTTAACAATTTACGTAACGTATACTAACACAACACTAAAATTAACACTTAAAATTACTGTACAGTTCATTAAGCTAAGTTAGTTTTGACTGCCAGCTGCTGAAGCCTCACTGGTTGAAGGCATTTGGCTTGCCTGTGACGCCTCACTGGTTGATGTGTATAACAGTATCTTGTCTTTAATTGTTAGGACAACCTTCTTCCTCTTTACACCTCCAGAACGATTGATGCTTCTACCAGACATAGTCTTGGCCAAAAGTGTTCAAAGTTGCTATGAAAATATAAAAGTTATTTAAAAAAAATATTTCACTAATGGCACAGCACTGTGGTATAACACGAGGGACGGGAGCACGTGGGTTGACCAGTGTTGGACGGGTCCACTTGGGGTGTGGCAGCTATAGCACGTTACGTAGGCCGCCAGGAGGAAAAAACTCTCAATATTTTTTAAGGAAATTTCAGCCTGTGCACATTGTGTTTAGGAAACTAATATATTTATTACATAATTACTAGTACTTATTTCATTTGTTTTTGGCTATGATGAATTGTTATAAAATTAATTGTAATTCCTGTACCCAGGTGGTCCCTCTTGACGCTCCCCTCCTACCCCCTCCTCCACCATGCGCCTCAAGCCACAGGCAGACGGGATTAATACAGTACGGCCCGCCCCGTGGCTTTCATATCCAGACAATTCAATAATTATCCGGCTAAACCAGCTTTTATCCGGCTCCTGTGGCCATTTTGGCCGGATATTGAGAACTTTATCCGGTCACGATTTTGGCCATATAAGGGCGTTTTCCGGATGTTCGAATCCCGGATAATCGCGTGGTTACAGTACACTGGTTTCTCTGTGCTTCCCTGGTTGTGTTTGTGGGAGATGAGCTCTGGCTTTTTGGTCCCGTTTCTCACCTGTCATTTGCTGCTGTGTGGGTTTCTGTGCCTGCTGGGCTCTCGTGTCTCTGCTGGTAGCTGTGTGATGTGTCCTCCACCACATCGCTTCCTCATGTGTTCCGTTTATCTCCTACTCTGCCACTGCTTCCTTCTTTCCAGTGTTTCTCTGGCTCATTGGGCTCTCCTTCCACCGGTGTCCCCTGGTGCATGTTCCCCTGGGTTTCCGTAGTCGGGCTTTTGGTGGCAATATTTTCACCAGAATAGGGGGTTGTTTTGGGACTCTTACGTTTCTGGGTGCCTGACCCGGTCCATGGCAGACATAAAATGTTTCCAACCACCCGGGGGTGTCTATAGGCCATTGCTCCCCTTGCCTCTGAGGGGGACAGGTTCTGGCTCGTGGTCCTCGGTAGGCCACAGAACTCCATACACATGACTGATGCCAAATTCTGACATTAACATATCAGCCTAGTAAGCTCCGGGGAGCCTCCAGATCTCACCCAGAAAATGGCGTTTCATTACATTCAACGCTGGTTTTTTTTTTTTTTGTTAATATAACTAAAGTACTGTATTTGGATTTTATTATGGAAGGTTAAAAAAAATTTGCTTTAACGTAATCCAAGTTCATGTATGCTGTGATGACTGATCAATAAGATAGAAGTCCCTGGGGACCTGTTCATCTCAAGCTGTGCTAATTATAGCATTGTGCTAGTTGGTCCACAACATAGGATGTGGTACCCATTAAAACTTATGTCTTGGGGTGTCGTGATCGCTGAACCCAGGTTCATTCCAGACACAACAATTACACAGCTATAATGCCCTTGCCCTTGGAGCTGTTATCTCAACCATGTAATTCTCTACACCAGAACATTGAGGCGTACCACTAGATTTATACAGGAACTCAATGAAAGCCCGTATGGAAGGTGATTAAAGGCAGTTGGGTTTTTCCAATTTAATTGCATAAATATACGCTGATAATAATTAACACATTAACCTGCTTTCTCTGGTTAAATTAGCTGCCCATACAAATAACCCAATCGTACCTTCCCGGTCACCACCTGAACTTGTAATCTCCGCCCAAATTCTTAATACTGAAATATCACTACAACTCTCCACCCCCAGTTAGTCTTCCCATACAATACTCACATACTCTAAAATGGCAATACTTAGTGTCACTGTTCAAAAGTACCAATATGTAGTGATGGACCAGCAAGAAGTTAAGTTTTGTACTTTTAATATTATAGTCCAGAAAAAATGAAGCTAAAACCTAGTTTAGCACGTACATTGAGTATATTAGGCCTAGGATTACTATATGGTTAGGTTAGGTTCTACAAGTATGTTGCCGTTAACAAAATTTCCAGTTGGCCAACTTCAGTACACAAATTACATTTTGTGTTACTGCAGTGAAGTGATTACTTTTGGTGGTCCTATACTACATTGAAACAGTACTATCGACCAAATAGTTACTACAAGTACTATTCATTCTGGAAAGATGGGTTTGGATAATTTACATAAGAATATCAAAGTATGGTTTATCCAAGTGCACCTAATAAAAATATATTTCTTTCTAGGATTTCTTGGACAATTACATTTTCTTGGCGGTGGGACGTGTTGGATCAACATCAGAAAATATCACACAGAAGATTGTTTGGGTCGCTGAAGACGATAAGCGCTCCTTCCTCTTGGACATCCTCAATGCTGCTGGCTTAGACCGTCTGAATGAAGCGACCAAGGGTGAGTATTTCTCTTCTTGTGTGTGTGTGTGTGTGTGTATTTTTTGCTTACAAGATGGATATTTGGCTTGGCCTCTCAATCAAAGTGGATATCTTTTTGTAGAAAGCCCTCTCCTATGCAAATACATGTGTTCACTAGATTGTGGGAAAGGCTGGTGCAGATTAGAAAAATGTTCTTTTTATTTGGTTAACTCCTTTCCTGCTCATTTAGTAATGCCAAAATTGGTCCAGTATTTATTTTAACAGTATTATAAAAATATTTATATATTCTAACTGCCAAAAACTTGTATCCCTACAAATATATAATACTGTGATCTTTCTGTATGTTTTATTTGGGGCAGGGCGGGTCAGAGGTTCATGTGTTTGCAGATACGTGATGTGCTCATGTGGCTTCAGTGTGATGTGTGTGTGATGTGCTTTGTGTCGAGGTTTGTTTAGAATATTATATGACATGAGAATAGTGACACTTTGTCGTGACAAAGATTTTTCACCATAGAACAAAATGGTAAAATATCTGAACTTAAAATAAATAATAATACAGTATTTCTGTTGGAAGTATAACATAATTACTTAAATGTGTTGACTACAGTTAGGGATGAATCAGCTTATAGTCAGGGCTGTGTACTGCTTCTTTTGACATTTCAATTTTTCCTGTAAAAATACAACAAATCATTAAGACCTTGACCCAGGTAGACCCAAATAATTCTTGCCTTGTTATAAGATTAAGGCTTTTTTCTAGGACCATTCTTGCTCTTGTCAGGTAATGCCTGTTGTTCATGCTTACTGTCATGTCTTTAGAGCAGCCAGTCTGTTAGTGTTAGCATTATGTTGCTTTGTGACCACTACTGCTCTTTAATATATTTTTACAAGCTTTCAGGTTTTAATTATTTTTTTAATCCCATTTATACAAGATTGTTAAATAGCTTGAGAGAGAGAAGTGGGTGCCTATTTAAATGTAAATACTGTATTTGATTCAAGACTGATGTTTGCTGTGCTTTGTAAGTTCATTTAACTTACACACTACTAGTATTGTGGTTTGTAAAGTGTGGCTAGTTACTATGCTGTTTGATTGTACCGAAGTGACAGTCTAACTTGCAAGGGAGAAACAGGCTTTCATTTAATCTTGAAAAAATTTATATAATTGAAATAATTAATGATGGTTGTTTCGGCCATCACAAAAATGGCTTAAGTCAATGATATGCCATTACCAGTCTAGTTGTTTTGACAAGTAATCCATTATACCACTGGTCATGCACACTAGGCAAGCTTAAATGCTGAACAGTGCTCAAATCACATCAAAATTTTAATTTCTTGAGTTCATCTTGTAAGTGAAAAAGTCTTGTTTATCCCTGTGTATACCCTTTAACTTACATACTTACCACTGTGTGTAAACGTAGAATACATTCTTGTAAACGAAGGTTTCATTGCAGATGAAAAATTGGCCATGGGTGTACCCTCTCCTAAAGAAGGTAATATTTTCTAGTACCCATGCTTCTCTTCTGCTTTTATTATAAAGCAATTTGTTGTAAGAAATAGCGATCCCTTTTTATTCTTTTGATTTTATTTTATTTTTATCAAAGTAGCTTATTGCCAACCATTCTACTCCAAACCACTTGTCTTGGATTCCCATGAAATATCAAAATTTTCTCTTAGTTTATATGAACATGTATTAGTAGTTTATCAATTATATGGAGTAGAATTGGACAGTGGCTTTCATGTAACCATATCAGACTTTAGGTGTAGAAGGGACGTGCTTTAATTTTATCTCACACTTTGTGGTGTGTTTTATATTAGGTAATATTCAGCTATAATGCATGCCCATTAATTTTTACTGTATGTGCTGTAGTAGAGAACTAAGCATCACATGTTCCTCACAGAATCCTTGACCTTAGTGTTTGTGGAGACAAAGAAAGGGGCAGATGCTCTTGAAGAGTTCTTGTACCGTCATGGTTATCCAGTCACAAGTATCCACGGGGACCGCAGTCAACGTGAGCGAGAGGATGCTCTCCGTGTTTTCCGCTCGGGCCAGTGTCCCATCCTTGTTGCCACTGCGGTAAGTAAATCTAATTATTTGGAAGTGTAATGGTACTCTTGAATTGTAATGTTCAGCACACATGCATTTAGACCCTCACATAGTGGTGTTCCTTGGCATGTCACATGCATCACTTACACTACAATTGCTCTCTCCATATTTGGCCTTCCTCTTCTAGTACCTATCTCTGTGACCTGTCCAAGCTAGCTGATTACCAGTGTACACCACAACGCATGCCTCTTAACCTTAGTAGACTGTAACCTTAACTGTAGACCATTTATTTGCATCAAATGTTTAGTTGCAATTTCTGCATTAATATTTTATTTCTTCAATCTTTCAAGTAAAAGTGAGATAGTGTATATTTGGCAAGTGAAGTAAATATAAAAATTTGCTGTATGGAGTAAAGCTAACCAGAGTTTGCAGCACCTAACTGCACTTTTTTTTTTTTTTTTTTTTTTTTTTAATGCTGTAAATTTGCTGTTATTTGTAGCTCTTATTGTTAAAGGAAAAAAAATAGTACTTGGCAATTTATTTAAGGTAAAGGTTTGGGTTGGTTGTTAAGTAGAGAAGTGTTGACACATGTACTCCACTATGTTCATTCAACACAACAAATTTACCTCGCTATTTATTGGATACAACAAAATCATGTATTTGTTGCTTTTGGGTAAAGTAGTGTGGATGGGCTGATTGTCTGGATGAAGAGTAGAGATAGGTGGATATAGAGAAGTATGAAACAGTGGAGGGTGGAGTGATGGGAGCCATTGTGAGAATGGCAAGAGACTTGTTGCCGGCCTGACTGTCATACATAATGTACACCTTAGCCTTACACCTTATATTTATGGCTGCTCCCATCATTTATTGCTTCAGTCTATCACTTTATTTATGATAGCTTGGCTAGGTTTATTTAGTTAGGTATAGTTACATGGACATTATTTCCTAAATACTGTACATAGTTTTGAAGTACATTAATATCATCAGTGAGTACATGCAGAACATACATAAATGCTGTCACTAAGTTTGTATCATAGCACACTGCAATGGAATGGACTTGGTATAATATTGTTGGCTGTGGTAGTGTATCATGCATAGATATTAAGTCCCAGTAATGGGGCTGAAAATAAAGACAACCAGCCCCACACACTTGAAAATAAAGGAAGTGATGCCATTTTGGTAAGAGTTAGGGGGTCTTGGGAAAGCTTTGAGCATAAAACAAATTCTATGATTATTTTTTAAATTCTGTTTGCAAAAGTTGTCATTCGGTAAAATATGGACCCTTTTTCCTTTAAAAAGAAAAGATTTTGCAGCTAGGGCATGGGAAATATGGTAGATGTGGCTGAATCTCTTGTAGACTGGTTGTCTAGGTAGGTGTCGTTCATATGACAGGTTGAAATTTTAAATTTCACTGAAATCAGCCCATAGAGCATGGGAAATATTAGGGTATAAATGGTAACACAATATGGCTCCAATCTATGCAAATCATTAAAAGCATGATGAACGCAACATTACAAGAAACAATTTAGGGGGTTTTATTATTGTGTAAAGAAAAGATCTTGCAAATGCCTCCTGGAAGCATCTCTGGTTGCAACAAATTGGAGCCTGGTCCCATATTGCTAAACAGAAGTTGCACTCTACTTGTGAAATTACTGTACTTTCTCAGGTACAGATTGGGAAGATTTTTACTTTTGAAAAATTTAAACCTAAATCGTGTTGTATTGACGTTTTCTTAAGCAGTCGTTTAGGTATAGGATATGTATCGATAAGCAAAACTCAGGGCGCAGCTTAATACTTAGCGTGAGGATGACGTTCACGTAGTCATTAAAACGGCACACAGTTCGTGAGATGACGTTAATGCCGCCATGAATTAATTTTTGCTTATTCATGTTAGTAAGTATAAACCTTGTGAGTGAGAGTTTTACATTGGGTTGTGTGCTCACGGGCGACGTCTGGCCTACTTTACGGTGTGCTGCTGGTGGCCCGCCGGGCCAGGCAAAGTATCAAGACTTTATTAGATTTGTTGGTGAAGGTAAGGCTCGGCCAGTTTCACATGTCAAGGTTAATGAGAGAATCTATGTTTTCAGGTTGCAGCTCGTGGTTTGGACATTCCACACGTTAAACACGTCATCAATTTTGACCTACCTTCAGACATAGAAGAATATGTTCACCGAATCGGTCGTACTGGCCGTATGGGCAATCTTGGTAAGTGAGAGTATCTCTCCTTTATGGTTTTTTTTTTTTTTTTTTTTTTTTTTTTTTTTATACAAATATTGCTCTAGGTTATAGCTAGTCGGTTAATTGAAGTGGATCAAACTACAATCTGGTATCTTCCTACTCTATAAACCTTTCCACTGCACAACATGCCTGGAGCCATTTTAAAGTTCCATGCAAGATTTGAAACTGCCGTTGGGTACACAGGGCTCGCATCCGATTCCTCAAAAAATAATGGTGCCACAGCTTTTTTTTTTTTTTTTTTTTTTTTTTTTTTTTTTTTTTTTTTTTTTTTTTTTTTTTTTTTAAGTAACCCCATCACTTAACCCCTGGGCAGCACTGCTAATAGTTGACAACGCTGCTGTGCCTGCAAAAAACAACAAATCTAAGATTGTTAAAATGTGGTCCCTGATCACAGGAAAAATAACTAAATTGAAGGTGACATATTTTGGCTGCAATATGGTGAGAAAGTCTGGCAAGATTCAGTCGCTGACAGAGGAGGCGTCCGAGGTCGGTCTCCTCCACCCGAGCTGTCAGGCGGGAGTTGCCACAAAGATGGTACTGTATTGCCTAATTATTTCAATATCTGATTGATTCATTTTTTCAGCAATATTATTAAATAGTATGCCTATGCCACGCTTTCTAACTTCAGAATTGCTTTTAAATACATGGATGGCGATATACTAAAGAAATTGTTCACGACTTTTGTTAGGCCAAAGCTAGAATATGCTGCGGTTGTGTGGTGCCCATATCTTAAGAAGCACATCAACAAACTGGAAAAGGTGCAAAGACATGCTACTAAGTGGCTCCCAGAACTGAAGGACAAGAGCTATGAGGAGAGGTTAGAGGCATTGACTATGCCAAAACTAGAAGATGGAAGAAAAAAGAGGTGATATGGTCACTACATACAAGATAGTATCGGGAATCAATAAAATTAACGGGAGAATTCCTGAGACCCGGAACTTCAAGAACAAGAGACAAGTAAATTCAGTAGAATTTCTGGTTGCAATTCTTTTACCATGTCGTAGCTTTCGATTAAGGCAGCGTCTGGAATGCTCTCGGACGTAGGTTGGAATCCTAGTCATGGCCCATGTGGCCTAAAACAAATCATTGTAGACATTGAAATACGGTAAATATCTGAAAATATCTTCTTGGCAACTACAACCCCATGGTGAGGATGCCTGCTACTGCCACGGGGCAAACTCCTCCCAAGGAATGCTTGTGAATCGCAAGACATTTTGTTTTCACCACAGCCAAACTGTCACAATATTTTTGTTTTTCTCTTCCATTTTCCCTGCCTGATCCCAAATCCTTATTGTGACCCCTTCCCAGTACTATATAGTCATAATGACTCGACAATTTTCCGTGATAATTCCCTCCTTCCCATTCCCCGTGTTCAGGGGGGAAGACATTTTAACAGTACAGTGGCACCTGGGTTTACGAATTTAATCCGTTCTAAGAGATGGTTCGTACGTGAAAAATCCGTAAACCAAAACTGGTTTTCTCCGAAGAAATAATATAAATGGAATTAATCTGTTCCTTACACCCAAAAATATGACAGTAATGGCTGTACAAGAATGTAACAACTCTTGTATATATCTCAAAAAAAACTTTAACTTTCGCGTTTTATACAGTTTTATGTTAAATATGTTTTATACAGAATACTACTCGATGTTTTTTTTTACTATACAGGTACCTTACCTTTACTGAGGACTTTCTTTGGCATATGGAAGATGGTGAAGAGGGGGGGGGGGAGGAGTGATGTTAATGTTTGGGAGGGGAGTCTCCTTCCATTATAACATCAGGCATTGATGATATTTCTGAGGGACATTCTCTCCATTTTGCAGGCATGCCACTAGGACCTGGTTGTGGCTCACTGCTTGCTTGTCTTACTAAGAATCTGTCTAGACTTTTTTTTTTACCTACATTTCATCACTTTCGCCCGGGCATGACGCAGCATTGCGTCATCCACTTTAAATAATCGCCAAAAATCAGGTTTTTATCCGATTTTTTGGGGACTGGTTTTAAAATACGCGCCGATGTCTTCCTATTTTCCTTGTTGCGCCTCGTGGCCCGCAGACGGCTCGGCACACCCCGTCGGCCCATTGTTTTCGCTCCACTGTTGTGACCAATGTCGCCTCCCCTCGCATCTCAAACGTGTGAACATTTCGGCTATTTTCCGTGGCTATATTTCTTACTGTGGCTTTAGAAACTATCTACGCTTACTCCACGATGGATAGTGATCATGAACAAGGCCCTTCCAGGAAGAAATTTGCGAAAGAAAGGCTTGAAAAGGGCGGGAATTGGGAGTGTAGCTGGAAGGCATCTGAGCGCTCACTCGCGGCTAACGCGTGGCCCGTCTTCAACTCGTCGGCGGTTGGAGCGTGACCAGGTTTTTTATTTTATATGCTAATGTTCCTCTAGAGAATTCTATTGCAAACCCATTGATACCAAATGAAAGACCTAGGAGAAAAATTGAGGTGACCAGAGTGAAAAGAGTGAACACATTATATCGTTAGCCTAACCCGGTCGAAGGCAGACAGAATGCTCCCAACCACACATGGGTTTCTACATGCCAATGCTCCTCGTGCCACTCTTATGGGGGCCAGTTCTGGCTCGTGATCTCTGGTAGGCCTAGAATTCCACTCACACTGATGCCAAAGTCTAATATATCCATTTCAGCCTGGATAGCTCGGGGAGCCACAGGGAAATCCTCCTGGGGAAACCTCCCCAAAAAATTTGTAAACCAAGGTTCCACTGTATTGAAAGAATTTGAAATTTATTTGCTTTGCACCAAGGTGTTGCATCTTGTATACAGGGATTAATATTACCCGAGGCACATTGCAAGGTATGCTTTGTGTGTTCACTATTCACCTCAAAAAGAAAAATCCAAGGTTTTCATTTCTGGAGTCTGTTATAGCGTTCGTTCCAAGAGAGGTTATCTTGAGATGATTTCGGGGCTTTTTAGTGTCCCCGCGGCCCGGTCCTCGACCAGACCTCCACCCCCAGGAAGCAGCCCGTGACAGCTGACTAACTCCCAGGTACCTATTTACTGCTAGGTAACAGGGGCATTCAGGGTGAAAGAAACTTTGCCCATTTGTTTCTGCCTTGTGCGGGAATCGAACCCGCGCCACAGAATTACGAGTCCTGCGCGCTATCCACCAGGCTACGAGGCCCCTTCGTAGAGAGTCACATTGTCAGTGTGAGCTTTTGGCTCTTAAATTAAATTCGCTCTCAAGTCTACAATTTCAGACCTTGCCTTTTCCTTTGGGTATTCATCACTTTTTCCATCTTTATTACTTTCGTTGACAGTTAAGTTAAACTTGGTTGTTACCTTCCCTCAATTAGCCTTGTCTCATCATGCAAACAATAGTTCCTATGTCCTTTAAAGTACCCTTAATAAAGTGTCGTTAACCAACAAGTCCCCCTTAACTATGAACACTTTGATCCCAGTTACTACTTACTTTTGATAATTATTTACTTTTCATTGAGTAACTGAGATATACTTCATTAATTATTGGCTATTGACATACAAAAGGATTTCTGGGGTTTTTAATAAAATTTTAAAAGGTCTTGTTCATTTAATAATTCCTCATTCTTCTTTCCATAGGTCTTGCCACAAGCTTCTTCAACGACAAAAACCGTAACATGGTTCGTGACTTGGTGGAGCTGTTGCAGGAGGCCAAACAAGAGTTACCCAAATGGCTTGAGGCAATTGCATCGGAGTCACGCTGGGGAGGTGGAACTGGCAGGGGACGCAGCAGTGGCGGGAAGAGATTTGGTGGCGGTTTTGGCTCTCGCGATTACCGTCAAGTGGATCGCAACAAGGGGGGCCCTCACACTGCTGGTGGCCCTGCACGCCCTGGTGGTACATTCAACAGCTTTGGGGGAGGTTAGTACTGCATGTTATCTTAGTAGTGGCCTTCAGTGTGCCTATCAGGATAACAGATAATTTCATAGTAGTAATTAAAGTATTAATTCCCATGATTACTGTATTTTCTGGTCATAGCTACCTAAATTATTTTTAGAAAGTATTGAGAAATTGTTTACCATCAATGTTTTTAAATACAGCATATTAGAGCCTTCAGTAAAGGTCCCGTGTTAAGCTAGAGGCTCCTTAGTCTTTAAGGAGTCACAGGAATTTTTTTTAGATGGAATGTGTTTTAACTGCTTTCTGGACCATACTTATAACATGTAGTATAAAAGATAGGTAGTTTGTGGTAAAATAATAAGTTTTCGTATGGCTTTCCTTCTACATAGTAATATTTAGTGAATATTTCAGCGGCACCTCCACACTTCAATCACTACGGAGGGTATGGAGGCTTCAGCGGAGGTGGCGGTGGCTACAACAATTACAACACCTCCGGTGCTTCAGGAACGGACTGGTGGGGAAACTGAACTCCGGCAGCGGAGACTCCGGCACCGTGCCACGTTGTGCAACACTTGTTACATCTGGGATTATACCATTAGTGGAAGTGCAGTGTTTGCTTTTTTCTTTTAGTTTAGATGGGTCGTGTAAACCCTTATTAGTTTATAAGGCCACTTCTGCCGTGGCACCAAGCGTTTATTGATTGGCAGTTTCCCCTGTACTGACACGAGTCAGTGTTAAGTCTTTGACTGGAGCAATGCTTGAAAATGGATATTATAACTGTTTACTTGAAAAAAACTGTTTCTAGAGTTGTGTATTGCTCCATCCTTGTACCCAGTAACAAGTGACCACAAAGTGGCATTGAAAAAAAAAAGTTTCAGCAGCAGTCAAACTTTTTAAGTGTTATCATTATTCAAACCCTGCTGTCTGAAAATGTGACGAGAGTCACGTTGATGCGGGGTTCTCTTTTAAAACTTGAAATTTTCTTGTGTCACAAGCTTGGAACTTTTCTCTGAATATGTTGACCTTAGACTGAAGGCTCATTTGTCTTGATGTTTACTGCCTGGAAGTCTGCATCACAACCCAAATATTGACGTTATTTAGAGAAGAAACTTGGACGTTTCTTATGCTTTTTTGTGTGATAATTAGCATCGAGAGAAGGGGTTGAATAGTAATAATGTCGCCTCGTCTCTGAACCTTTAGCATGGAGTACGTACCATGTTCCACTGTGTAGCACTGAAAATGTAGACCCTTTTTTGATTGTAAGTTACAAACATGATGCAGAAACTGAGGTCAATTGTGAGCCGTAATTTATCCCTAAAATGCCCCAAATGTCAAGGTTGGGCTGCTGTTAACTTTTGTGTCTAATATATATATTGTAGCGGTGGTGTTGCCGGGCGAGGTAAGGTGAACACAGCCTCGGCCAGATTTACAGCAGAGGGATAGCTATGTAGTATTTGAACATCACTGGACCGCCCAGGCAACAGCAACGTGCACTGTTGCGTTCATTAAGGTATTATAATTCTAGAATTCTGTAGCATGGCTTTTGGGAAGTTTAATTGATCATTTGATATTTTGCCGTCCCTTTTGATTGTAGTAATGAACGAGCCTCTGGAGCAGCTGTGGATGCAGTTATTTCAGATTTACTTCTCGTTGCTCGGAAGAAACTTTAAAACTTTGTAACTTGTCCGGAATACATTTGGAGCACTTCCAAATGAGTTATGTTTTAAATACTTGAAGGATGGAATCCTTAAGAGGCTCAGTATGGAGATGTGTCTTTGTCTCTCCTGGATTTTGAAGACCCACCATAATTTTTTTTTTTAATTTATATATATATATATTTTTTTTTTACTTGAGTTCGGTTGGACTTGGGTGCTGGATACAGCATCCTCTACACAGTAGCGGCTGAAGCCGCAACACAAATGGCTACAGCATCACTCAAGCCTGGTCTCCTGAAGGCAGTGGCTAGCATGTTGCAGTAATGATCCATCCCTGAGTCATACAAATAACTTGACTAATCTCAGGGTATAGGCCTACCCAGTGTTCGACAAATGTGTTCCTGTCTAGTAATGTCATAAACTGGGCAGGGAGACATTGCTGATCAGCAACAGCAGTGTATTGATGCATCTCAAGTAGAATTGCTGTGGCACATTGCAGCCTTCTTAGATATTAAGTCAAACTACCTGTAAATTATGAGAAGGCCGTGAGTGCCTGGACTCACTTTGGCGAACACTGCCATTATTACTGTGATATTGTTTGATGCCCGTGACATAGCGGGATTGAGTGCGGGGCCAGGTTTGGGTTGTGGCAGAGAACGCCCCCGGCAGAGGGCTGCCAGCTCTTCCCTGGCATACGCTAGCAGGGTTGCAGCGAGTTCTGATGATAGTGAGACAGAGGTACAGCCCACATTCCACTTTTATCATGATCCTCCACAAAATGTTTATATAGTTATACCTGTAATCTCAGTCATAGTCTGAGTATTGCCAAAGATTGTTAGTTTGTATGTTCATGTACAAATGTTGTCTTTATTTAGTGATCCATATTTGTTATTGTAGATGCTGACATAAGCAGTCCTGCTTATGCTCACCTCAGACTAACTCTAGTCGGTGATGGCGCGCTGTTCCTCAGAGTAAACAGGCAGGAGTGTGTGTGTGAGAGTTGAAAGAATTTGGCTCCTGGTTCCCAGTGAACAAAACTAATTGCCCATAGATCTGAGTGTTTGGGCATTTCTCATGTTGATATCTCATCAGCTGCTTGTAACTTGTTGGTGCTAGATTTTAATATTATGTCCAGGAGCTTTGATCAGGTACAAAGTTCATAGCACAATGATCTGTCATGGAGAGATTATGTGTTCAAAAGTAATCTGGTGTTTTAATATAAGCACTGCTCCTGCAGTGGGATGCTGCACTGTTAGCTAGTATGTTTAAACAATAAAATTGTGCAAAATTTAACTTTTAGTGGTACAATAATTTATAGTTAATGTACAGAACCATGCATTTTATGTAATGGCTTGTGTGGGATTCTAGCCAAACAAGAAAATAGATTTTTTCAGATTATATAATACAGTGTACCAACATTATTTGATGCCTGGAGCATCAGGAATGCTTTATCCAAGTGACACTTACAGCATGTGGAGATACACCAGCAACCCGCATAGGGGTTGTGGGGGGGGGGTGCCACCCACCACTGCTGCTGCACTCGACCAACACAACGTGCGCTCCAAAATAGATGCAGCATTGACGGTAATCAGTGATGTGTATGTAATACAATTAAAGCACTGTGTTGTGGGTGGGTTGTAAGCAGTGGTGCGAGGCTCCAGGGATCAACTTTCCACCAAGGAAGAGCAATGTCATCTTCCGGGCCCTGCGAGAGCTTCTGATTAGCTCTTCCGGGAGGTCAGGAAGGGGTCCTCAACATTTCCCATGGAAAGAAAGTGTACCTAATATTGGGGAAATATACGGGGGGGTCTCTGCGCCAAATATTGTGTAGATAAAATGTATTGTCTTTTTATACAAGATTGCAAGCTATTTTTTATTTCTCTCATTTCTAGAGATTTAAGGAGAGATCTCACATTGATAGGGATGGCAAATTGAAGTCTACTATTATTATATTCACTCTGGCATTTAGAACATTTATGAAACTAGAGAATGTACTCAAGCTTTCTTAAAATATAATAAAAACAGCAAAATATATTATATTGTTTCATCTTCCTTCAGTATGAGACCAAGTATTATGTTATCTTGGCAATAATGTGTATTTAGCTAACACTTTACTGTTAATTCATAGCTGTACTTTCTGATAATTACCATTATTGCATTGACCTACTATGATTTTAACTGTTGTGGTTGGATTTGTTCACTAAAATGCAATTTAAAGTTGAATTGTATGTGCAAATCTAAGACAAGTTTACCTTTTGATGGCTTTTACTTTTGCTTCTGTGAAAATTGTTCCATATGTATATGCAAATACTGTACTGTCCTTATATGTAAATACTGCTGTGTACTGTATCCATACAGTCAAAATAGAGACTGAAAAATTAGACATGCAGCCATTAACCCATTATGAAGAGGACTGGATAATTGTCCAAGATGAGCCAAACCCTCGTCAGTTTATGCTCTGATGGGGGTGAGTGTGTACTTCATACAAAAAAAAATTTAGTAGTAATGTTCCAGAAGTTGACCTCTGGATCTAGATTCTACTAAGAGTGTGCCTATGAGCTTGGCATGTTTATTAGTGCATTAAGACAATTGTAAACATTGGATATTAGGGGTATATGTACGTGTTTACTGATTTTGTGAACTTTGCCTAACTTTGAAAGAAGAGCATTGTTACATTTACCATAGATTAGCTATTTTCACAATGTAGTACATTGCAATCACTTAATGAAAACTGTACTGGGAATATTTTCATTCTCAAATAAAAGTATAGGTACTTTAAAACATAAAAAATCTATTTACTTTTGTATGCTGTGAATAGGATACCTTAGTTATGTACCCAGAAGCAAAAAAAAAGTGCTAAAACGTATATAGATGTAGTATGTTTGCTTCAAAACATCTGTATTGATTTTTAAACCATAAGGTTTAAAGGAGGCCCCTGGTGTGTCGGTACCTAAACATCAGTAAGGAAGGGGCGCTGAATTCTAAAAGTTGTTGAAATGCAAGATATCAACACTTGACGATTTGTAATAGCCCATTTCTATTTTATTTTGATCATAACAATCGTTGAAGATATCAAATCTGAATTACGATAATCTATATATTCCCTTTAAAGTATTTTTTCTTGTAAACTTAAGGGCGTGTGTTTTGTTGTGGTAACCGTGTAGGGGCGTATATAGCACGGTGCGGACGTTTGACCGACAGGACTCGGGTGGCGAATAACAGAGCATATAGTAAACTATATGCTCCGGAGGAGGGAGGGATTTGTCAGGGGAAAGCGCCAAGCCATTATAACTAGCAAGTGATGGCGTGAACAACAGTGGAATGTTAGCAGGCACAGCTGGGTGGAAGTGCTTTGGGATTGTAAACTGCAATTCCTTAGGAGCAATGAACTGTGTTTTTTATTCGTGATGTTAAAGTGTGAATGATGTAAATAGATGAATAATATTTTAAATATAACATCCTTTCACTTTACTTATTTCCATTAAATAGTCACAAGTACAAATAAAACTACAAGCAGGTACATGCACTATCCTTATTAATCACCCCACGGCATGAATGCATGGCCATTTAAAGCTCAAAATTGATCTTGTATATTGGTAACAAATCTCTCATCATGGCAAAATAGTGACCGATGTAAAATCAAATAAAAGCTAAGAGTTACTAACCAAAGAGGCGAGAACTGCATGAATAAATCATGTGTAAGTGATCATAGCATTGAGATTAATGTTTTAATTGGTATTAAGGTGCTTAAGCTAACCCACTGAACTGAAGCCCTCCAAGCTGACCCTTCTTGTAGATTAGCATCTTCATAAATGTATTACAAAAACTTCAACTATACTCAGAACGTATAACGTTCATCATCTCTACCAAGAGAGAACAACCACTTTCCTGCCACATAGGACAAATTACTATTCTCCTTTTCCCCACCCAAGAAGCTGTTAAAAGAACAAGCAACCTTTAGTTCAACAGGAAGCCAAATACAATTAATGCATTGAGTGATGCTCTGGTCAAAGAATGCTCCCTCTCGCAAATTACTTACACTGATTACAATTACTTACTCCTTTTGCGAGGTGTGAGCTCTATCAATCAATCTGTGGCTCAAAAACAATTACAGAGGGCACGAAAGGTTTTAATAAGACCAACGGAGATTTTTTACATTAATAATTGCATCTAAATTGTACGCCTTATAATTATAATTACAAAAATAAAATAATTTTTTTTTATATGTATGTGC
Source organism: Procambarus clarkii (assembly GCF_040958095.1). NCBI lineage: Eukaryota > Metazoa > Arthropoda > Malacostraca > Decapoda > Cambaridae > Procambarus > Procambarus clarkii. The sequence goes on along the minus strand of NC_091189.1, from coordinate 27,612,242 downwards.
AAGAAATTATTGTACAATGAAGATTTACGTCAGTTGCATTTTGCTGGGTTCCCAGCCATGTTGGTGTCTCTTTTAAATGAGCGTGCGGATGCTGCCGCTAAGGAAGCTATCCGCCCTTGTCCCATCTCCCGTAAAAGTATTCCTTATTCTGACTTTTACCCAGTTATTCATGCCTCCATCGTTGCCCGCTGGCAGAGTTGTTGGTCTTCTGTTATTGGTAACAAACTGCGTACTCTTAACAGTCGTGTGTTCCAGTGGCCTTCCTCCTGCCACCGTAACCGGCGGTGGGAAACTTCTCTGGCTAGGTTACGCATTGGCCATACCCGTTTAACTCACGGTCACTTAATGGAGCGCCGCCCTGCTCCTTATTGTCCACATTGCATTGTCTCTCTTACGGTCGTGCATATCCTTGTTGAATGTCTTGACTTCCAGGACGAGTGTGTCTTGTTTTCCGCCCGTCCCCCGCGATCACCTGTCCCTCGATAGAATTCTTGGCGACTCAGATACTTTTGATATCGTTCGCCTTATGCGTTTCTGTTCTCGTATTGGCATCCCTGGTGATATTTAGCGCCCTCTGATTATCCCGCACATTTGATGGTGCTACATACATAAGAACATAAGAACATAAGAACAAAGGTAACTGCAGAAGGCCTATTGGCCCATACGAGGCAGCTCCTATTCTATAACCACCCAATCCCACTCATATACTTGTCCAACCCGTGCTTGAAACAATCGAGGGACCCCACCTCCACAATGTTACGCGGCAATTGGTTCCACAAATCAACAACCCTGTTACTGAACCAGTATTTACCCAAGTCTTTCCTAAATCTAAACTTATCCAATTTATATCCATTGTTTCGTGTTCTGTCCTGTGTTGATACTTTTAATACCCTATTAATATCCCCCCGGTTATGTCCATTCATCCACTTGTAAACCTCTATCATGTCACCCCTAACTCTTCGCCTTTCCAGTGAATGCAACTTAAGCTTTGTTAATCTTTCTTCATATGAAAGATTTCTAATTTGGGGAATTAACTTAGTCATCCTACGCTGGACACGTTCAAGTGAATTTATATCCATTCTATAATATGGCGACCAAAACTGAACTGCATAATCTAAATGGGGCCTAACTAGAGCAAGATATAGCTTGAGAACCACACCAGGTGTCTTGTTACTAACGCTGCGATTAATAAATCCAAGTGTCCGATTTGCCTTATTACGAACATTTATGCATTGATCCTTTTGTTTTAAATTCTTACTAATCATAACTCCCAGATCCCTTTCGCAATCCGACTTCGCAATCACAACACCATCTAGCTCGTATCTTGTAACTCTATCATCATTACCTAACCTCAGAACTTTACATTTATCAGCATTAAACTGCATCTGCCAATCCTTTGACCATTTCAAAACCCTATCTAGATCAACTTGAAGTGATAGTGAGTCCTCCGAATTAATTTCCCTACCGATTTTCGTATCATCGGCAAATTTGCAAATGTTGCTACTCAAACCTGAATCTAAATCATTTATATATATTATAAACAACAGAGGTCCCAGGACAGAGCCTTGAGGCACTCCACTTACAACATTTTCCCACTCTGACTTGATTCCATTTATACTAACTCTCTGTTTCCTTTGGTATAGCCATGCCCTAATCCAGCTTAATATAGCACCCCCAATACCATGAGACTCTATTTTTTTAATCAGTCTTTCATGTGGCACTGTATCAAAAGCTTTGCTAAAGTCAAGGTATACAACATCGCAATCCTTACCACTATCAACTGCCTCAACAATGCTAGAATAAAAAGATAACAAATTTGTTAAACATGAACGGCCATTTATAAAACCATGTTGCGACTCAATTATTAATTTATGTTTTTCAAGATGAAGACGAATTTTATTTGCTTCCTTCCTACATAGCCTTCCCGGTTTGGTGCCTTCTATTGATAATTACTTACTTGTACAATGACCTGTATTATTACAGTATTGCAGGACCCTGTTAGTCCTGAGGCCTTCAACCGTATGAGAGTTGACTTGGTGAATTCTGGGAGACTTAACATGATTCTTGTTGCTGTGTTGAAATTTCTCCAAGGCAGATAGATATATGTCCTTGTGAAGGTGCTGTAACGTACGATTATGTTACGTTGTTGGGTAGATTAGATACACAGTGTATAGTGGGTTTTCATATTTGTTTAGTCGTCTTGGATACAGCAGTGTCGTAGACGTTGGCCGGAGTCGCGGAGCTCTATGTGAGAGAGCGTTGTAGCTCGATGCGGTCCTAGTCTGCTGTCTGTTCTGTGTCGAAGCTGTAGTGTCTTGGGGTCGATTAGAACTGCCTACACCGAATGCTACATTCTTGACTGGAAATTGTACTGTTGACTATTCGCAATTCGCTTGGTTATATTCGGTGACTACACCTCAGCTTCCTCCCACTAGGAGAGGTGGATGGAAGAACACTAGGAGAGGTGGATGGAAGAACACTAGGAGAGGTGGATGGAAGAACACTAGGAGAGGTGGATGGAAGAACACTAGGAGAGGTAGAGGTGTAGCGAGTAGATTATCCCAATAATATACTCGCTCCAAATGCATTGTTAATATTCCTGTCAACCTTTGGAGATGAATGAGGTGAGGCGTTGCCCGGGCAACACGGTGAGGTGTTGTCCGAGCATATAAGCAGCAGAATAGCAAACATTAACCAGAGTCTACTTTCAAGTGTGGTCTAGAGCAGACACTTGCGAGATACTGTACCGACGCTCAGTGCGCTCAACTCACACCAAAGTATCACCTGTGTACTTCTGTATATTCGACCAAATATATATATAGTATCTTAGTGTCTGTGTTTATTTGTCACCATACTTTACGTAACAATAGAACCGTTACAGAGGGAAGAACACTAGGAGAGGTGGATGGAAGAACACTAGGAGAGGAGGATGGAAGAACTGTTACCTGTAAATAGGGATGGGATTGTAGCTTGTGTAGTTAGTACTAATTAGTTATGCCATTAAGATAATGAGATAATGAAGCGAGTCTAAGGTTTACTCGCTACAGGACTCCCCTTGCTAGGGAATGAGAGAAAAACAATACAAAAAAAAATACGAGGCTACTGTTCCCTGGGTCGCTGTGGAACATGTAGTCCGGTACCAAAAGATGCAGGCAGTGTTTGGACAAGCTCGGTGTAGCAGGAGAGAAGAATGTGCATGATTGTTGCATCCTTGGGTCGCTGGTAGAGCATTTACATCCGGGGCGGATGGGCTCGGGCACCAGGACAATAGGTACTGTAGGCACGTTGGTAGGACAACGAGGGAATGATTGCTAGAGCTGAATTGTCCTGGAGGCGACGAAGAGTCAGAAATGCAAGCTGTAAGTCCTGTACTATGCAAGGTGCTTGAGTCGGCAGAGTATCAGAATGCAGTGAACCAGACTCGTTCGTTGTCACTGGTGATCAAATGATCGCCAGACTCGTTCGTTGTCACTGGTGATCAAATGATCGCCAGGCTCGTTCACTGCCACAATGTTTATATTTTGATGTCGAGGGGAGCAGACGTCATCTCAGAAGACGGTACATCGGGAGACTGTACCTCACGTGACGGTACACCAGAATACGGTGCCTCAGGTAAAGATACCGTAGGTTACGGTATTCCAAGTACCGTAGTAGACGGTACTTCAGGAGACACTGCCTCAGGAAATGGTACCTCAGGCAAAAAACGGTGCAGGCGGAGGACAGTGTAATCAGTGTCTGTGGCAGGAGCGAGAGTCCCTTTGTGAGTTACTCGACCTTTCTTTTTTTTTGAGATATATACAAGAGTTGTTACATTCTTGTACAGCCACTAGTACGCGTAGCGTTTCGGGCAGGTCCCTAGAATACGATCCCCGCCGCGAAGAATCGTTGTTACAACCAAGTACACATTTTACTGTTGAGTTAAACAGAGGCTACAGTTAAGGATTTGCGCCCAGTAAATCCTCCCCGGCCAGGATACGAACCCATGACAATTTAATTATCTTTCCCTGATCATTTTGCCAATTTCTTTCTCCCATAAACACATACTTTTATTACCTTTCTCCATATCAATTCCCATACCACTATCTAATAACAGTTTAAACCCAAACAAATGCCTCCAACCACTGATTCCAACGAGTTCGCAACAACAACCCCAGCCCTCGATAGATGCACCCCATCCTGAGCATACATTTCATTTCTTCCATAGAAGTGTTCCCAGTTGTCTATGAAAGATATTGCATTTGATTTGCAATATCTTTCCAGCCGGCAATTGACACCAAGTGCCCTCGTCAACCATTCATTTCCAATGAACAAATCCACAAGGGCCGTGACGAGGATTCGAACCTACGTCCGGGAGCATCCCAGATGCTGCCTTAATCAACTGAGCTACGACATGGTTAAAAAGAGTTGAAAAGTTGAGTGTAATGATGTAAGGGCGAAGAGGGAGAACGGCCTGTTGACATAGCTCGAGTGCAGGGGGGAGTTGTGTAAAACTCTGGTTTGTGTCTCGGAGAGGATGCGGGATCCAGTAAGTTCAGTAGAACTTCGGTTTCAACTCTTTTTAACCATGCTGTAGCTCAGTCGATTAAGACAGCGTCTGGGATGCTCCCGGACGCAGGTTCGAATCCTCGTCACGGCCCTTGTGGATTTGTTCATTTGATGCATCACGTTATTGTGATTTCTGTGTGTAATTCATTTCCAACTCCCTCTCTTGGAAGAATACCACATATGATCGGGATTCCTCCCTTGCTCTTAACTAATTCTATGGCTGCTTTATACCTCTGAATCAGTTCCTCACTCCTAACTTGACCATCATCATTTCCTCCTGCGCTGATACAAATAATGGGATTATTCTCAATTCCAGCCATAATATCATTCATGTTGTTTATAATATCACCAATTCCAGCTCCCACAGCACTCGTCTTCCAACATGGCAAATGAATTTGAAGTCCTTAGGGCGTCTGTAGGCGGCCTTGTTAAGGTTTTCTTGAGACCCCTGTCCTTTACAACTTTCCACGACGAGGTCCTCGAGGTTGAGGACTTAAACTTGCCTAGTCTCAGATGGAGAATAGTAAACAATAATATTATCCCAGGAAATCTATCAGGACCTAACCAACCACAGATTAGAGAATGACTTAGATGCTGTGACAAATTTTCACTCAACCAGTAGATATCAGAGCCAACGAGAAATGAAAATATTCTAGATCTGGTCTTTACGAACAATGAAGACATTATCAGGGACATTATGATATCAGATACCACATACTCAGATCACAAGCTCATTGAAGTGCAAACGACCATCAATACTCAGAATAGACCTAAAACGTTGATCAAGCAAGAGCGGTTAGTCAGTAAATTCAATTTTAATAATAAAAGGATAGACTGGGAGAAAATAAACAGGGAACTTACAAACATTCCATAGGAAACTGTTCTAAGTAATACAAGTCGTACAGAAGGAATAGAAAAACTGACTTCGGAAGCGTATTAAGTCTGTCTGAAACATGTTCCTTTGAGGAAAACCAGAAAGAGATCTAACGTCGAAAGAGAACGCAGACGACACTATAAAAGAAGGAAAAAAATAATGGAAATTCTTAAGCAGACACGACTTTCCCGTCAAAGAAGGAATAATTTAAGTAGGGAGATTGAAGAAATCGAGTGGAAATTGAAACACTCATATCAAACTGAAAAAAGGCAGTTAGAACAGAAAGCAATTCAGGAAATAAAGAAAAATCCAAAATACTTCTTCACATATGCTAAATCAAAAGCAAAAACCACTGCCAATATTGGACCTACTCGTACAAGTTAAGGTTTATACACTGAGGATGACAAAGAAATTAGTGAAATCCTAAAAAAGCAGTATGAGGACATGTTTAGCACTCCAATAAACAACATGAAAGTGGAAGAACCAGACAATTTCTTTATGTGGGATATCCAGACCCCCTGTAAATATAACTGATATCAACACTAGCGTACTAGACTTTGAAACAGAAATTGAAAACATGCCCATGCACTCGGCCCTGGGTCCAGATTCATGGAATTCAATATTTATAAAGAAATGCAAAGTGCCAGTAGCACAGGCACTCAGTATAGTGTGGAGGAAGAGCTTGGACACAGGGAAAGATACCAGATGCACTTAGTAGCAGACATAGCCCCTCTACACAAGAGAGGGAGCAAAGCATTGGCAAAAAATTGTAGACCAGTTGCACTAAAGTCTCACATAATAAAAGTATTTGAGAGAGTGATTAGGAGTCAGGTCACCAATTTCATGGAGACCATTGACCTTCACAACCCAGGCCTACATCGATTTTGAGCGGGAAGATCGTGCTTCTCACAGCTACTTGATCACTTCAACAAAGTCACTGAGGCATTAGAAGAAAAACAGAATGCTGATGTGATATACACAAACTTCACAAAGGCTTTCGATAAATGTGACCATGGAGTGATAGCACACAAAATGAAGTCAATGGGAATAACTGGTAAAGTAGGATGCTGGATACTCAGTTTCCTGTCAAACAGAACTCAGTAACAGTCAACCATATAAAATTGAGTCCAAGCGCAGTTAAAAGCTCTGTACCTCAGGGTACAGTCCTTGCACCGTTGCTTTTCCTTATTCTCATATCAGATATAGACAAAAATACAAGTCACAGCTTCGTATCCTTTGCAGATGACACAAAAATCAGTATGAAAATTACCTTAGCTGAAGACATTGAAAAACGTCAAGCTGATATTAATAAAGTTTATGACTGGGCATCAGAAAATAACATGATGTTTAACAGAGAAAAATTCCAGGTACTCAGGTATGGTAAAAATGAGGACCTTAAACATAATACAGGGTACAAAACACAATCAAATGTGCCCATAGTAGGAAAACCGCATGTAAAGGATTTGGGAATAATGATGTCTGACGACTTAACATTTAGGGAGCATAACCAAGCAAATGTTGCGTCGGCCAGAAAAATGATAGGATGGATTACGAGAACTTTCAAATCCAGGGATCCCATCACAATGGTTGTACTCTTCAAGTCACTTGTGTTGTCCCGTCTTGAGTACTGCTCAGTACTCACTTCCCCCTTTAGAGCAGGAGAGATTGCTGAAATAGAGGGAATACAGAGAACATATACGGCACCCATAGACGCGATAAAGCACCTAAATTACTGTATTGAGATCGTCTCAAAGCCCTCCAAATGTACTCACTAGAAAGAAGATGAGAGAGATATCAAATAATATACACGTGGAAGATACTGGAGGGCCAAGTACCAAATCTACACAGTAAAATAACAAAATACTGGAGCAAATGGAAGAAAATGCAGAATAAAACCAGTGAAGAGCAGGGGTGCCATAGGCACAATCAGAGAACACTGTATAAACATCAGAGGTCCGTGGTTGTTCAACACCCTCCCAGCGGGCATAAGTAACATTGCCGGAACAACCGTGGACATCTTCAAGAGGAAACTAGATTTGTTTCCTCCAAGGAGTGCCGGACCAACCGGGCTAATATTCACCGACATCTATTACACCAGCCCCTTGTTGACCAGATTCCTTCTTGCCCACAACATCGGCATATGTGGCACTGTGAAGGCCCACAGGAAGGAAATGCCAGTGTTTGGCATTGGTATAGCAGTGGGTGACTGCCAGCTGCGCAGGTGTGACAATATGCTCTCAGTGCGGTGGAGGGACAGATGCAAGGTGAATATGCTGACTACAATTCACACCAGTGCCATGTTGGACAGTGGCAAAGTCCGCTTTCAAACACGCTTCTCCATTTATAAACCAGACTGTGTCATAGACTACAACGTGAACATGCGCCTCGTTGGTAAATGTAACATGATGATCGGTGCAATGGAGTGTGTGCGCAAATCTGTGAAGTGGACGAAAAAGTTCTTTTTCCACCTAATAGACGTTGCACATCTATGCTCAACTGCTTCAATATGTATCTGGTAAAATCAGGCAGGAGACCGCCAATACGTACATTCAGTGTTGGTGTTGTGTCACAACTGCTAGTAAAGTATCGTAAGGAGGGCTCTGTTGCAACGCGCGGGGTGCAAGCAACAATGCCACACGCAGCTCCAGACAGCTCCAGACTGAGGGGTAACAAGATGTTTGGTGTCCACATGCTCGAGTATATGCCAAGCACAGCATCACGGGAGAAGCGGAAATATGCCTGTATAGTATGCAGGAACCTCATTACCCGAAGAGAACAAAAGCGAAGATGCATCAGCACCTGGTGCATGGAGTGCAAGTTTCCATTATGCCCCGTTGGTGGTTTTGCAGCATATCACACACTCGTGGAGTTCTGAGTGTGTTTATGGTGTGTGTATATAGTGTGTGATACTGTATAGTATCTTTTATTTATATTGTACAATATACAATACTGTATATTGTAAATATATATAAATTAGCATGATACATTGGAAATATGTGCAGGATATGTGCACACATGTGTCATGCTCATAACACAGTGTCTTCGGACATTACGGATGTTCTACTGCCATAATATATTGTACACATTCATTATACATAGGATTGGCACGAAAAAACAAATAAAATGTATTTGGAACTGTGCGCAAAAAATGAACAAAAATATATTTGTGACAACTCGTGGATCTTGAGCCGGGCGTCCTACTGGCCCCGGTAGCGTACGCCACTGGCGACCGGGGATTGATGACGTTACGCGTGAACTTACGGACCCCATAGCAGCCAAAGTAAATATAATTTTGACTTTTTGTTAACATCCATACTCAGGGAAGGGTTTTGACACTTTTAAAAAAAATCCAGAGAATTTATTTCCTGCACACAGGAAGGGGGGGGTGCCTTATTAGGAAGCTGAGCAACCCAGTGGTTAACCCTTAAACTGCGCAACATATCATATGATGTGTTGGATTGTTGTTGTTATAGATTCAGCTACTCGAAACAAGTTCCTAGTAGCACAGGCTATGGTGAGCCCATAGTGGACTTACCTGGCACAGGAGCGGTGCCTCTGAGAGTGATGTGTTGGAGTACTACGCAATATTTAAACGGCTCGCGGATACACGGGGTTCACCTCACTTTCATCAGGGCTCTTGTAAACGCAGCATGAGCTCACAGCACTGCTGTTCAGCTTGTGACCACAGCATCGCCTAAAAATGTCAAAATATATAAGTACATGCTACTATTTAGCAATGATAGTATTACAGAAAACCCCTGACTGTGATAAAAAATGCCCAGGATTCTGATAATAGCAGGATTGTTGTGATAATTAGCGCTGCAGTGGGAAGAGTAATCATGGTGGGGAGGGGGGTAGCATTATCTGCTGACTCTGTGTGACCATCTTTTTACTGTCTGGACTCACTATACCAGCTTTGTCATTCACTATGGTGAACAAAACATGCAGATATTTATATATAATGTCTGTATATAGTGAATAAAAGCAAAAAAAATTATGGTGGAAAGAGAAGGTTGGCGAGTCAGGTGAGGTGAGGGAGGGAGTGGCAGCCAGTGGCGGGCTAGCTGGAGTGTGGTGGTCACTCCTTGCTGCTGTCTGACTCAGTATACCAACTTAGTGATTCCTTATGGTGAACACAAATGTAGATACTTATATATAACATGTATATATAGTGTAATGACAGCAAAAAGAGTGTTGAGAGAAGCCATTTTGGTGAGGAAGGTGACAACATCTGCATGACTTATCATGCTGGGTAAGGGTGGCTACTATGCTCTTTGTGCACTATACTGCCTTAGTTGAACAGTTATGGTAAACAAAACATGTAGATACTGATATATAATGTGTGTATATAGGGTAATAACACCACAAACAGTATCCTTGAAGGAGGAATGTTAGTGCGCCTGGCCTTGAACCACTGACGATGGGAGGGAGGGAGGGAGCATGAGTTGTGTGTGGCCACCTGTTACTGTCTGCCATTACCATACAAGATTAGTGGTTCTCTATGGTGAACACAAATGTAGATACTTATATATAACCTGTGTATATAGTGTAATAACTGACAAAGTATTTGTTGATTGTTTTATGAACATAATAATTGATTCAATAACAGGCACACCATAATTTTGAGTACAGTGATCATTCACTTATTGTATTATATAAATATATCACACTACACACTGCTGAATAATATTAGAGCAAAAAAAGAAGAAAAAATCAATCAGAGACATTGAAATAATTAGGTAATTATATCTTTGTGGCAACCCCCGCCTGACAGCGTGGCGAAGCAGAATTCCCCTGACGCTTGCTGAGTCGGCGCCTCTTTTTTTGCCAGACTATCCCGACCTATTGCAGTCAAAATATGCCACTTACGATTTTTTTATTATTTTTCCCATGATCACGAAACACAAATTAACAGGTCAAGAATATTTTTTTTTTTTGTTATGTGCTTGTGGGTGACAAACACCAAATTGTCCTAAGCAACACAAGGGTTAAAGATGCTAATGATGCTGGAATGTGAAGTGGGTGACTGCTGTGATGTTGCAAAGCATTGAATTTTTTTTGTAGAATAATAAAAAAATGAAATTTAAAAAAAAAAACACATGTCAAAAAGGTTCATTCAGTGTTTGTCAGGTACGCTGCTTCACGTTTCTTAAAAAAAAAAAAAAAAAAAATAAAAAATGAACAAATTTGAAGAAAGGAAAAATGTCATAAAGGTTCGTTCAGTGTATGCCAGGTAGGCTGTTCCATAATTAATAAATAAATGAAGAATATAAAACAAATTGAACACATTTGAAACAAAGAAAGATTATCATAATGGAGCATCCTACCTGACAAACACTGAACAAATCTTTATGACATTTCTCATTTTTTCAAATTTGTTCAATTTTTTTTTTTAAGAAACATGGAGCAGCATACCTGACAAACACTGAACGAACCTCTATGGCATTTTCCTTTTTTCAGATTTGTTCAATTTTTTTTTAACCCTTGTGTTGCTAAGAGCTATAATTGTCACCCACAGGTGCATAAAAAAAAATCTTCCTAACGTGTAAATTTGTGTTCCATGACCACAAGAAAAAAAAATTAATTATACTTACCAATGACGTAAATGAGCCGACAATATGAGCGATGACGTCACACCTTGCATGATCACTCGTGCATGGTGCGTCCCGGAGCCGTTGCGCATGGTCTTCAAGCACCCAGAGTTGCCACGAATTTATTTTTGCGGCATTATTTACAGTGTCTAGGCGTATTTTATCAAATTTTTTTTCACTAATTGTGTTGCATATAATGTTACTTTATGTTCAATGATAATACAACTTGCATACATTGAGTATACACATGCTCACAGAAATGTTTTCAATTATGCAAATATAATATGTATTCACATTTATCATTATTATTATTTACACACATCCACGCGCTGTTTACAGGATTTTGCACTATTATTGCACATTTAGAAATCTTGTGACAGTGGTTGTCGTTGTAGCAGTTGACAGCACACAATGAGACTGCACACACTTCACACCATGTTTGCACCAGTTTACATTTCTGTTCTTTCTTTTTTGTTGTTCTACAAACTAAGCAATCACGTTGGCCTATTACACTCTTTCCAGCTGGTGGCAAATGTTTTAGTTTGTGTGCTTGAAAGCCCTCCATGTGAGTGAGCCTGGGTGAAGCAGCATGCTGCAACACTGGGTTCATGATGGGTCTTTGTATGCCAGGAACATCTTTGCCAAACTTTGTTAGTAACTGTGTCACAAGTGTAAAACCAAACGAATGGAAATTTGGTTTACATCCAGTATTCACCAGATACATATTGTAGCTGTTCAGCATGCTTATGTCAACAAGATGGAAAAACACTTTTTTTGTCCACTTCAGTGTTTTCCTAACACACTCGACAGTGCACACCATCATGTCAGATTTATTAACCAAAGGCATGTTGATATTATAGTCAAGACCACACTCTGGCTTATATACCGGTTCTTGCATTACTCGGTTCACCTTGCCACTGTTCACCATTGTACCATCATGAACAGATGTCAGCAAGTTCACTTCTCTCATCTTTCCACCTAACTAAGAGTATTTTATCACTTTTTCTTAGCTGGCAGTCACCAACTTCAAGATTATTGTCAAACACTGGCATTTCCCCTTCTTCTTGGCTTTACTGTGCCAACCAATCCAGTTCTATTTTCAATCAATCAAGTATAGTAGTTATCCGTGTATAAAATGTGGCCCTTGTTCATCCATGGTCGGGAGGGAGTCGGTCGGCCGAGCGGACAGCACGCTGGACTTGTGATCCTGTGGTCCCGGGTTCGATCCCGGGCGCCAGCGAGAAACAATGGGCAGAGTTTCTTTCACCCTATGCCCCTGTTACCTAGCAGTAAAATAGGTACCTGGGTGTTAGTCAGCTGTCACAGGCAGCTTCCTGGGGGTGGAGGCCTGGTCGAGGACCGGGCCGTGGGGACACTAAAGCCCCGAAATCATCTCAAGATAACCTCAAGATATGGTGCCACCACACTACCTGAGAAACCATGTTGGTCATTACTGGGAATGTCTACATCGCTAGCAGAATACAGAATCATGTGTAACACGTATCCTGTTTCACAATCACAAAGAATAAAGATTTTCAATCCAAATCTGTTGCGTTTGGAGGGAATATACTGCTTGAAGGCAGCACGTCCTTTGAAAAGCACAGGGGATTCGTCAATCACCAGCTTATGTGCTGGTATGTAGAAATCTCTGTACTCTCCAATCACTTCATTCATAATGTGCCCGACTCTCCAAAGTCTATCATCCTCTGTCCGGTCTTCATTACTTGCAAAATGAAGACACCTGAGGAGTATCTGTAACCTGTCTCGGGACATATATTTTCTGAACAAGGGTGTTGGAACAGTCTGGTCTTTGTTCCAATAATCTGTGACAGCGTGTTTGACACAATGTTTCATCATCATACATAGTGCCAAAAATACATACATTTCACCTACGGTAGTGTTTTTCCAATGCTGTAATCATGAAAAATCCGTTATATTTTTTCCAATGAGATGAGCCGCATGAAGGTTCGTTTGGTGTACAATATATTCCATGAGCGCCTCATCATAAAATGCTGTAAAATAGTCTATTTCACACATGTCCTCACCAGTATCAGGGAAAAGGTCTGTAATCCCAACGTCTTCATTGTCAAAGGCAGGAATTAGATAAACAAAATCATCACCATCACTCCACACAAGTACACGTGGTGTCCTGCAAGACGAAACAGCGGCATGACAGCGAGGAATCGTTGCACACCATGGACCAGGAGCTGAAGCCCGTCTACGCAAAGTACAGGTGTTACGTGAACGTAAGGTAAAATCACGGGAACATGAGGGTCTTGGTTCGTCATGTGGTGCCATGCGGCGGCGCTTGACTGGGCGAGACGCTGCTGACGCGACAAAATCTCGCTTGGTAACACCACTGGCACTAGCGACAGGCATGGTAATACTATGTTCTGAATCCACTTCACTAAAACCAGAAAAAGTCACCTTCCTCGGTGACTCGTCGCCCAAAATATTTTCATGCTCTAAATAAGTACAAGAACTGTGTGGTTGGGGTGAATTGGAGTAGACACTGGGCGAGGCGGGACTGGTGAGCATGTAGGCCTCGCCATGGGAGGAGGCTGTATCTCATATTCACTGTTTGTGCTACTATCATTGGTGAATTGTGTGTAGTCCTTATCAATGTCAGAGTCATCAAAATCACTTTCCTCACCATAAGGAAATAATTCACTGGTTATTTGCTCTTGAGTAAGTGACTGCATGCTGCGTGCCTGGGAAGCGTTTGGCCGTGCACTCGCCATGGTGACTGCTGGGTAACTGAGGCCTCCCACGCATTGGTGGCAAGAGCAGGATTTTTTTTACAAAATGGCGGCTGTTTACTATAGCTCCTGGGCAGCATATGGGGGCCCTCCCTACCCCGCTGGCCATTCAAATCTTGCGCGGTACTCCATCACGTCATATGACGTGATGTGCAATTTTGCGCAAGTTACTCATCACGTCAACATGTCATATGACGTGTTGCGCAGTTTAATGGTTAAGAAACATGGAGCAGCCTACCTGGCAAACACTGAATGAACCTTTTGCTCTAAAAAAAGGAAAAAATAAAAAAAGTGAACAAAGGTGAAAAAAGAGCAAATATCATAAAGGTTTGTTCATTGTATGTCAGGTAGGATGCTCCATGTTTCTTAAAAAAAAAAGAATTGAACAAATTTGAAAAAAGGAAAAATGTTATAAAGGTTCGTTCAGTGTATGTCAGGTAGGCTGTTCCATTATTTAAAAACTCGAATATCATATTGATGTTTTTCAGTGGTGGAACAGATTATTTTTATTCCCAATAGAGTACGTACAGTATTTTAAATGGGGAAATTCGTTTTGAAAGACGAGCATTTCACACGACGAGCTTGGTGCTGGAACGGATTAAATTCGTTAATCAAGGTTCCACTGTACTGTATATTATATAATTCTTCATAATAATTCATTGTGTCGGGGAACAGGAAGCCAGAGTGTATTCATACACTTTTGGCTTTTATCGAGGCTTCCCCCCCCCCCCAGGCCGAATTACTGGCCCTGCCTAGGATGCATCCCCCACAACAAACTGACTAACTCCCGAATACCTGATCACTGCTAGTTGAACAGTGCTATTAGGTGAAAGGGAATGTGCTCAACTATTTCTGTCCCACCGGGATTCAAACCCTGAATTCTCGATTGTGCGTCAAGAACGAACTCAACAGTACTACCGGGATCTATGAAATATAGATCTTAAAATTCATGACATTTTCAGGACTGGAGATAAAACATAAATATTTTTATAACACAACTTGAGTAGATATAAAAATATATACTATATGGGATCAGTAACATATTAATAGGAAGACAGCTTTCAGAGAGATGGTGGTGGTGTTGTGGCAGAACTGGGGAGAACATGTGGGCCGCCAGTTACCACATTTCTTGGCGGGTGCAACGCTCACTGATGTCACCATTTCTGTGGGGCCAAAAAGTATCAAGGCTCATCGCATTATTTTAGCATTCTTCAGCCCATTTTTTAAAGTAAGTCAACATGCTCAATAAAATCACAGTACTGTATTGTTATGAATCTATGAGTAAATATTTAAGCCATATGATGGAATTGAACCCTAATATGTATTCACAAGGCAACGTAATCGAACATATTACCGACTACTATATGTTTACTATTTGCATGTCGTACATGCTGATGTACATTAATTATTGGTACATGTAAAATGTTTTAACTGTTTTTTTTACTTGACATTTTATCAGAAAATGTTAGAGGAAATCAGTGAAGAGCGTCCAATGGTGGTCGTGTTTCCAGGCATCAACTTTGATGCATTACAAATTATCATCGCCTACATGTATCGTGGACAGGTGTGTTCCAAGAGTCAAATTATTTGAGCCTTGATTACTCTTATTCTTGTAAAATATATAAAAGTGCTTTCCTGTTTTGATATTCATGCTTTTAATTAGCATTTTCCACATTTCATGCCTTAAAATGAGAGACTTTCCACATTTATCACACAGGGTCTCAAGAGTTCAGTTGGGTTTGTTCTCAATTCACAGTTGGGAATCCCAAATTTGAATCCCGATGGGGGACAGAAAGGATTGGGTATGTTTCCTTTCAGCTAATACATCTGTTCACATAGCAGTACTCGGAATTAGGCAACTGTTGTGGATTGTATCCTGGGGATGATCAATAGCTTGAATTTGGGGGATCTTGTTATAAGTCTAAAGAGTATATACAGTCTTCTTGTCCCCAACTAAACAAATTATAATAATTTCCATTGTTGGGGGACAGGAAATCTGCACTCAGGTTTATTGAGGTCTGCCTTATGTCAGCTACTGACCCTTCCCAGGATACAACCCACAACAGTTGAATAACTCCCGGGGCACCTATTTTGTGGCTAGATAAACAGAGGCATCCTTGTTGAAAAAAATATACCCATTTCTGTCCTGCCCAGGGTTTGAACCCAGGTCCCTCGGTTGTGATCCAAGGATGTAGACCACTGTACTTTAGCCCATGGTGTAGAGCATGCAAACTTTAACCCCTGGTGTAAATATAAAAGTTGGCTAATAGTGATCCCTGGTCTTTATAGGTGAATGTCCCAGCTGAAATTCTGCCACATGTTATTGACTTAGCCAAGATGCTCAAAGTTAAGGGACTCATTGAACTTCCGGTGAGTGTGGACTATGGTTTCCTTTTATGACGCAACTGATAACATGTAGCTCAAAACAGTAGAATATTTAACAATAAATAACATGTAAAAGTAATTACAATCTTTAGTAAATATAAGTTTCATTACTGTATTACATAAATGGCATCCAGGTGATGAAGGTTGATTGTGATTAGTTATAAAGCCTAAGAGTACAGGCATACCTCAGAATACGAGTTTAATCCGTTCCTGGAGACGCCTCGCCTTCCGAAAACTCGCATTCCGAAGTTAATTTCCCCATAAGAAATAAAGGGAAATGAATTAATCCGTTCCTGACTACCCCAAAAACCCCACATCAAACTAAATTTTTATACCTAATTTACCTAATTCATCTAAATAAACCTACAAAACTGTGTTCCAGTTATTACTTACCTTGCTGTCGAGTGCTGTAGGCGTATGGAAGATGGTGAGGAGGGGGGAGGAGGAGAGGAGTTACTGTTTGGAAGGGGAGTCCCCTTCCATAATCACATCACATAACCCCATGCCTTGTAACACTATGGATACCACTTCTCTTTCTAAATTTTTCAAACCAGCCCCTGCTTGCCTTAAACTCTTTCTTATCTGCATCACTCGTTGTAGGGGTATTCTTTAGAAGGTCTTCGTGCAACACCCTGGCTTTCTCACAAATAATGGCCTCCGAAACACTATCACCCCTCAACTCCTTGTCGTGTATCCAAATTAATAACAACTTTTCCACTTCTTCCAGTATTTGTGGTCTTTGTGCCGTTAATGTTCTTACTCCTTTTGCCACTTTAGCACCCATAATCTTATTTTTCTTCTTAAGTATAGTGCATATTGTTGATGTGGCTTTGTTGTACTGCCTACAAAGTTCAACAACACGTGTACCGTTCTCATGCTTCCGAATGATCTCTTGTTTCTCCTCTATTGTCATCCTCACATGAGCTTTCTGGCCTTTATCCTTACCACTGGCTTTCTTGGGACCCATGGTGAGATATATAATAACAAATTGTATAGACAAATCACCAAAAATCTAACAAAACACTGAAAATCCGCGAGAAGAATTGATGTGGGGGTAGTCACTGAGCGAGAGACAATGGTTAACTGAGGGGCGGAGGGGCGACGATCGCCGAACCACCACGTGCTTGGTCGGCCTGTACGCGTATCAACAAACTCGCGTCCCGAAGTAACCCTCGCCTTCTGAGACAAATTTTTGGAGTAAATACTGCTCACCTTCCGAAAACCTCGCATACAGGGACAATTGCATTCCGAGGTACCACTGTATTTGTTGTTGGTTCTGCAGAATAATATTTGCTTTGTGGAATTAATTATAATTATTTGCTGATAATATGGACATATCTAACTGGTTGAGAGAAGTAAAGAAACAAACTTCACATGAATGATAAACTGGCATCAGCACCGGGCCTAAATGTCATCATGCCTATACAGGGGTACCTTAGCTTTTGTAGTTAATCCATTCCCAGAGACGGTACAAATACCGAGACGAATTTTCACATAAGAAATAATGTAAATTGAATTAATATGTTCCACACCCTCCCAAAATATTACCCAAAAAAATATATTTCATACAGAAAACTACTCAAAGTAAACCAAACCTTTATGTTTGGTTTACAACTCCTGTTGGCATATGGCAGACAATGAGGAAGGGGGGAGGAGGAGAGGTGTTAGTGTTTGGAAGGGGAGTCCCCCTTCCATTATAACATCAGGCAGTGATGACATTTCTGGCATACTCTCTCTCTTATCTTTTGCAGGCATACCACTAGGACCTGGTTGTGGTTCACTGCTCTCTTGTCTTATTAAGAACCTGTCTATAGACACTTGTTTTCCCTATATTTTAACACTTGTCTGTAGTCAGACATTACATTGTCTCACTATGAATGATCTCTTGTTTTTCCTCTTTCGTCTTCCTCACAACTATTTCCTTAGGTTGAACATTAGCACTGACTTTCTTGGAACCCGTGGCATGATATATAATAAGAACTTTTATGTTCAGAAACCAAAAAAGCACAAAAACAATGAAATTCTTCACAAAGAATTCAAGTGCGATCATCACTAGGCGGGAGACACTGGTAAACTGAAGCACCACACTCGCGGTAGACCCGTACGTGTATGAACAAACTCCGAGAACCGAGGCAAACAACGAGTACCGAATCAAATTTTTTGGAGAAATTGAGTACGAGTACCGAAAAATACGAGCACAGGGGCATATGAGTACCGAGGTTCCACTGTATTATGTAAAGAAAAACAGTTTGAATCTGCTGAAATAAATGTTACATGAATTGCTGAAACTGTTAATGAGTGAAGGATGCATAGTTAGAGCACTGTAAATTAGTTTCTATAATACTGCATCTGCAGTTTGAACGGGAAATTTTAATAAAATGTAATTCTTATTGTTGGGAACAAAAATAATAACAGTTCTTATTGTTGAGAATGTTAAACCTGTACTTAGGCTTAACAAGGTCTCCCAAGGCCAGGCCAACTACTGATCTTCCCCAGGATGCAAACCACAACAATTGCCTAACTCTTCGGTACCTTTCTGTTTACTGCTAGGTTAACAGAGGCATGAAGTGAAAGGAAATGTATCCAACTGTTTCTGTTTTGAGTGGGGAGTGAATCCATGTTCCTTTGATTGTTTGTGAGCTGAGGATATAGACTATCGTACTACAGGCCTCATATGAGTACAGTACTGTAGACACATCACACATCAAATTTGATACTGTATTTGCATTGAGAATTGATGGACTGCTTTAATTAACTTTTACAGATTTTTGGGTCGGATCTCCAGACCCCCGTGCTGGCCATTCTACCCCAGTTCTGAGGCTGATGTGTTGAGTGGCGGTAGTTCGACTCTGGCTCATGTCTCTGTGCAGTGCTGCTATGTCTTTGAGGTGTTGTTCTGCTGTCTGGTGGTGTGCGAGCCAGGAGTAATTCATGGAGTACTGGGGCTGCATGCACCTAGGGCCATCTTCCCTAGGTACCCTGTAAGTACTGCCCTTGCGACTTGAGGTTACCTTCCACAAGGCATTCAGGGACTACCTCCATAGGGGTCTCTTGCTGCTCAGTGATTGCCCGCCCTTGGGGTCAGCTGAGGTTTTCATAGCCGCTCTTTGACTTTGAGTAGGAGGCTGTACTCACTCACTCCCTGGAATCCTCATGGGTCCTGGCTCTTAGGTCTTCATCACGCTTTTGTCTGTTTCTGTTTGCTGATTCTGCTGTTATGCAGTATCTGCAGGCAGCATCATCTAGCATTGCCCTATGTCTGACTTTGTTGGTTCTCCTGGGTGGCCATGGCGGTCTTTCCTGAAAGAGTCGTACCAGGGTTCAGGATTCCTTCGGTCGTGGTAGGCCAGTGGTGCCAGTTTTGGAACCGGCGTTGCCTTCGGAGCTGGCGACGTCTGGTCGGCATGGTGTTTGCTCTGCACATCAATGGGTGCGTGGTTTTTGCTCTGCATGTCATTCGGTGTCTTGTAAGGGGTGTCAGCCCTTTCACGGTTCACCCAGTTTACAGGGCAGAGGCTTGAGCTGTTTGCTCATGCCTGATCCCACGATTTGTGGGCATTTGTGGGGTTCGGAGTTCTCGGGACAGACCTCTTCTCCTGCGCTGTCAAGTCATCTTGGAGTGGGTGCGCTTGGGAATGGTTAAAACGACCTCATTTCTCATGTGGGTTTTCCTCCCGTTTCCAGTCCCGAAATGGGAATGTGTGGATCTGAGGTCCATTCTGAACTTGTCCTGTCTGAACCCCTGGGTCTTTTGCCCCTCCTTTCGGATCACCACTTTGTCCAAGATCCAGCTTCTTTTGAAGCCGGATGCTGGGATGGTGTCTCTGGATCTCCGGGACGCATATTGGCTTGTCCTGATTCATCGTGGATTCAGGGACTGGCTCAGTTTTGTCGTGGGGTGACAAGCTTACCGCTTTTGTTGCCCTCCATTCGGCTTGAATCTGGTGCCTCGTATTTTCACACGCCTTACCCGGGGAGTGGTGACCCATTTGTGTCTGTTAAGGGGTTCGGGTTCGGGTTCTGGCCTACCTCGACGACCGGCTAGCGTGGGCTCTCAGCAGGTCCGTGTGTTTGCTCGCCAGAGGTATGGTTCTTTCCCAGCTCGCTGGTTTTGGGTTCTTGGTGAGCTGGAGGAAGTCCCATCTGGTTCCCTCTCAGGTTCGAACTTATGTGGGATGCTCGGACTGCTTCCTTGTCTCTCCCTCTGGTGTTGTTGCTGTGGCTGCAGCAACAACGATCAAACATTGCTGCAGCCGCACCAACAAATGATCATTGGTTTCTGCCTCCGGGGGCCTTGCGTCGGCTGCTGCGTTGCCGGCTTCCTCTTCGGGTTTTTCGGGGTTCAGTGCCTTCCCTCGCCCCTCGCTCGAAGTGTACAAGGATGCGTCATCTCTTGGCTGGGGTTTTGTGACCAGTGCTCACCAGGTCGACCAGGGTCAGTAGGGTCCGTCCTTCCATCAGGCTCATAGCATGGTGCAGGAATTCACAGCAGTGTGGCTGTTGCTCCGGAGGGTTCATGCCGCTCGCGGATCGCCGATTCGACTCCATTCGGACTGCTCCCCGGTGGTTCATTGCCTGAATTGAAAGGGGTTCAATGAGGTCCTTGACTTTTTGGGGCTTGTTGCTTCGGGTGACTCGTCTGCTGAGTTCTCGGGGTTTGGCTCTCCTGGCGGTTCACGTTCGAGGGGTGTTCAACATCCTGATGGATGGCCTGTTCCAGGTTCATTCCCCTGTCCATGGAATGGATGGTTGACGCCGATTTGTTAAGTTGGCTCTGCTGGACGTTCGGGCCTCTGGAAGTGGACCATTTTGCATCGGCGCGGTCGAGGCGTCTTCCGATATACGTGGCGCCCTTCCCCAACTGCGAGGCCGTCGGGATCGATGCCTTCAGGCAGGACTTTGAGATGAGGTTACCTGTACCTCTTCCCCCCAGTTCAGCGAGGGGGGAGTCTCCAAGTGAGCCAGGTCCTGGCTCACTTGGATACTTACCAGGGAAGAGTTGTTCTTCTGGCTCCTTGGTGGCTAGCCCTGCCTTGATTTCATGCACTGCTTGCTCGGTGTCCGAACCCGAGGGTCTTCCCGCAGCTCTGCCTCCTTCAACAGATTGGTCCTGCCCGATACGTGGCTGGTTCGCTCTTCTCCTCGAGTCTTTGCATCTGGTCTTTCTTACTCGAGTATCATCACTTGTTTGGTGCTCAGATGGCTTCATTGATGGCTTCCCACCTGTGTGCTTTGTCTCAGCAGTAGTACCCTGTATGAAGTTTTCTGGTGGTCCTTCCGTTATTTCCAATCTCTGCGTAGATGTACTTCAGTCTCTGATAGGGTTGTCTTGTCTTTCTTTTCGTGGTTGTTCCAAGACCATCATCTTATGCCGAATACTTTTGCCTTGTATCGCGCGGCACTGGCGGAGCCGCTGCACTTTACATTCAGTATTGATGTTACTTCCGTTCCGTTCCGCACGCTGTCTCATGCATTGTTTCACCTCCGGCCTGCTCATGCGCCACCTGAGCCATCCTGGTCATTGAGGGAGGGACTGGGTGATCTCTTTTTCTCTCTTCTCCTCAGTTTGTGGTGGCCCCTTTGGTTCAGGATTGTTTTTCTAAGTCCCCTTTCCTGTTGGCATTGACCTCTGGGGGTCGGGTCAGGCAGCTTCATACTCTCCTTCGGCTCAGGGGTTTCTTCTTTTAGTCCTGGTGGAAGGTTTGTTCGTTTGCAGCTGTTTCCTTCTTTTCTGACGAAGAATGAGTCTGATGCTTTCTGGAAGGGTCCTCGGGTTGTTGATGCTTGGTTGGTCAGGCCAGAGGTGTATCATGTGTTGTGTTCGGTTGCGGCTCTTCGTCGTTATTTACGCACCACAGCTTCGGTGGCAGGGGACGCGCTTTAAGTTGACCAGGTTTCCCTTCTTCCCTGTTCCTGGGCGCAGGTCTCCCAGGTCATCCGTAGGGTTATCAGGTCTAGCCAGCCTGCAGTCTATCCTCGTGCCCATGACATTCATAAGTTTGCTGCTTTGGCTGCCGTCTTAGGTAAAATGTCTCGGTTGACATACGGGCACAGGGTTTTTGGGGGTCGATCAGGGTCCTGGCTGCTCGCTACCTTGCCAATGTTCCTGGGCCTCGTGGGGCCTGTGTCGCATTGGGTCAGCAGTTGCAGCCAGTTGTCTCGACTTCGAGTTGAGGAGCGAGGACCGACTGCCTCCTGGGTAATTCCTGTTTTTGTTTTTGTCTTTAGGTTGTTAGCTCCAGGGAGCTGACGGGGCTTTCCCCTGAAAACTAGCATTGAATGTAATGGAATGCTATTTTCTGGGTGAGACCTGGAGTCTTCCCGGCAATCCTCCCTCCCTCCAGTCGGAGGTTTTTCATGTTTTAGACATCCAGCCTTAACGCTTAAACCGCGCAATACATATACAGTATAGATGATTTCAGTAACAAAACAGAAACCGCGCAATACATTAATTGCTGTATTAGTGTCTAGCGTCTTAATTTAAACGCCCCGTGTGGGATAGGGGTAGCTATAGTGCAGCTACGATCGACAGTTGACAGATACCACCAAGAAAAAAATCGTGACCAATATTCCTGGGTGTGAGAGCTTCAGTATTGAGCAAGCCCAAGGCTGACGCATGCACCATGAGCGGACAGCACTGTTGTTCAGCTTGTGACCACAGATTCGCCTAAAAATTTCAAAATATATATGTTCATGCTATTATTTAGCGATGATAGTATTACAGAAGACCCCTGACTGTGATAAAACTGGCCAGGATTCTGATAATAGCAGGATTGTGGTGATATTTAGCGCTGTGCTCCATGGAGGGAGGAGTAAGGCTGTGGGAGGGAGGGTGGTGGTGTCGTCTTCTGACTGTGTGTGGCCTCCTTTTATTGACTGCACTCACCATACCAGCTTAGTGGTTCACTATGGTGAACACAAATGTAGATACTTATATATAACGTGTGTATAGAGGGTATAAACAGCAATAGGAATAGGTTGGGAGCTGCCATTTTGGTGAGGGAGGTGTGTCATATGCACAACTTGTCATGTTGTTTACTGGTGGCCACTATGGTCTTTGGGCACCATACCAGCTTATTTGTACAGGTATGGTGAATAAAACAGGTAGATACTTATATATAATGTGTGAATATAGCATAATAACACCACAAACAATATTGTTGGAGGAGAAATATTAGTGCGTTTGGCCTTGAGGGCAGCCGCCACCAGCTGACTGTGTGAGTAGCCACGTCTTTACTCGCCATACAAGCTTAGATGTACAGTTATGGTGAACAAACATATAAATACTTATATATATAACGTCTGTGCATAGTGAATAAATGCAAAAACAGTATTGTGGAAGGAGAATGAGGGCGAGTGAGGTTGTTGAGGGAGGAAGTGGCAGCGAGTGGCTGGCTGGTGTGTGGCGGTTACTCCTCGTGGCTTTTTGATTCAAAATACAAACTTAGTGGTTCTTTATGGTGAGCAAAACATGCAGATACTTATATATAACTCGTATATATAGTGTAATAACAGCAAAACTGTTTGTTTATTGTTTTATGAACATAATAATTGAATCACTAATATGCACACCATAATTTTGAGTACAGTGGTACCTCGGAATACGAGTGTCCCTGTATACGAGTTTTTTGGAATACGAGCAGGATTTGCTCGGAAAATTTGCCTCGGAAGGCGAGGGTTGCCTCAGAACACGAGGGTGTTGATACGCGTACAGGCCGACTAGAGCGTGGTGGCACGGCGATCACGCCTCAGTTTACCAGTACCTTGCGCCCAGTGACTATCCTGCCTGAATTCTCCACAAGGATTTATGTTTTTTTTGTCGGATTTTTAGCCATTTGAGTATAAATTTATTATAAATCTCGCCATGGGTCCCAAGAAAGCCAGTGGTAAGTTTCAACCTAAGAAAATAGTGCGGTGTTTCAGGCAATCAAGCTGCAACACTGAAAACTGTATACTCTTTTCACTGTCCTGACATTAATTTTCGATGTACATATTTTATTTTTGTACCAATGTGTTCGCAATAGAATGTTCTAGAAGAACATACATATAAAATGTCACACAAGGATGCGTTAGACCAGCACCAAATAAAAAACTATGTCGATTACATTTGTCGTGTCAACAATACAATGGTCTTACCTCGATGGTGCAATGCTATGCCGTTCACCCAAATAGGCTATGTGGCAATTAGAGAAAACGAAAATTTTATGGCGAACATTTTCAAACTATCCCAAAGTCGATCGCATAACAAATAGAGTTTATAGAAATATTTTTTCTCATGACTCGTGAGCGAGTCCACTGTGCGACCTCAACACAAAAAGTGGTAACGCTCTTGAGCACCGTGATAACGCTAAAGTGTTAAGAAAATGTGTGAAGTATGGGAAGAATTGGAAAGTTTTGTTGAAAAAACTCACCCAGATAAAGCTGTAGCAGGCCATTGCATTAACCTTTTAAATGACAATGTGATGTCTTACTACAGACAAGCGTTAAAATGTAGGGAAAAACAAGTGTCTTTAGACAGATGCTTAGTAAGACAAGCAAGTCCTAGTGGTATGCAGGCAAAACGTGCCAGAGAGTGCACACCAGTGAAGTCCTCACTGCCTAATGTTATAATGGAAGGGGACTCCCCTTCCAAACAGTAACCTCTCCTCCTCCTCCCTCCTCACCATCTTCCATATGCCAACAGCAGTCATCAGCAAGGGTAAGTAATAACTTGAACATAGTTTTGTAGGTTTATTTAGATGAATTAGATATAAAATTTAGTTTGAAGTGGGGTTTTTGGGGTAGTCAGGAACGGATTAATTCATTTCCCATTATTTCTTATGGGGAAATTAGCTTCGGAATACGAGTTTTCGGAATACGAGCTGTCTCCAGGAACGGATTAAACTCTTAAACCGAGGTACCACTATACAGCGATGGTTCATACATTTTATTATATAAATATATCACAATACACGCTATTGAATAATATTACTACAAAAAACAAAGAAAAAATCAATCAGAGACATTGAAATAATTAGGTAATAATATATTTGTGGCAACTGCCGCCTGACAGCTCGGGCGGAGTAGACCTCGTGTGGCGAAGGCTTTGTCAACGCCCCTTTTTTGTCAGACTTTCCCTACCCTATTGCGGCTAAAATATGCCACCTACAATTTTTTTGTTATTTTTTCTGTGATCAGGGAACAGAAATGAACACCTTTTATATGATGAAAGAGTTTTTTGGATTTTTTTTTTCTTGCACCTGTGGGTGTTGAAGCCATTTGGACCCCTCGCGGTTTGAGGGTTAAGAATTGAAGGGGGTGGGTAGCCGGCAGGAAGGTCTGGGGCTCCACCTCCGGGATTGCACAGACAACGGTGTGGCAATGTGGTGATGTCATGCTAGTATGCTTGTTTTCATTTGGGGAGTTCTGCCCACACATTTGGCAATTTGTAGCAATGTTTTCACCAGAATAGGGGTTTGTTTTGGGGCACTTACCTTTCTGGATGCCTGACCCAGTCGATGGCAGACTTAGAATGCTTCTACCCACACAGGGGTTTCTATAGGCCATTGCTCCTCGTGACTCTCTGAGGGGGGGCCAGATTCTGACTTGTGGTTCCCGGTAGGCCTAGAACTCCATGCATATTGACTGATGCCAGAAATCTAATATATCCATATCACCCTGGATAGCTCCGGGAAGCCTCTGAGTCTCACCCAGAAAATGGCATTTCATTACTTTCAACGCTGGTTTTTTTCCCTTTTTCAATTCAATTTATGCTTTAATCTCAATTACTGTACAGTAGTTTTAAGTTTTAGTCTAAGTGTTCTTCACACATCTTGCCCAAAACGCTGTGTGTAATTACCTAAGTGTAGTTACAGGATAAGAGCTACGCTCGTGGTGTCCCATCTTCCCGGCACTCTTTGTCATATAACGCGTTTAGTGGCTTTAGTGTGTGTGTTAGTGGCTTTAGGCCTAGTATGTACTAGCACTATCTAGAAGTCCAACATTCTGTTTGTAACTCATCTTACAAATCATCTCATCTATATATGCACTTTTACCTGAATAAACATTTATTTATATATTATTTATTATAATTTCAGGCACAGTTGAATACCGTGATTGGTGGGTCGGGAGGGAAGGTGCCAGTTAACCAGAACATTATACATGATAATGAAGGTATTGGTTTATTGTGTTGTGGTTTTATTAACCACTGTACTGTAAGGCTGTTTAACACTTTCGCCGGCCCAGCGGGCTGACCGCCGCTAATTGCAAGGTATGCCGAGCATTGCCCATGAGCTCACCACCACACTCCATGTTTATGCTCTTTTCATCTTTCTCACTTCAATTTTTATGCTACGTTGTTCAATTTGGTATCAAATTGTTTGCAATAAAATGTTCTAAAGGAATATGCCCTCCCCCCCACTCTTGCCACTTGCTCTTGCCACCTGCCACTTTTAGCTCTTGCTACTTGCCCGAAACACTATACGTGCCAGTGGCTTTACAACAATGTAAAATCAACTTAATTTCTATGTTCTCTGTTAACCCCCAATGTACCTTCTTGTATATAAACAAATAAATAAATAAATAAATAAATATTTGCATATAAGAAAAAATATATGAACAACGCTACCAATACCATGATAAAGTACATCGTCATGTGAAAAAAACCTGCTTTTCGTCATTGTTTACAGTTGTTATTCATTCTCAACATTGTTTATGACACCATATCATTCGTTTTTTTTTGTTGCTTCATTCATAAGTGTTTGTACCACAATATCATATGTATAAAAAAAATGAATAAACATATCTGCATTTACCACCCAATGATGATTGTAGAGCATGAGTTGAACATTAGGTAGAACCCCTCCACCTGCTCCAGAAAAAGGGAGGGGACAGGAGGGGAGACATTGGCACACATTTTAACCCTTAAACTGCGCAACACTTCATATGACGTGTTGAGTAACTGATGCAAAAGTGCGCACCCTTTTATATGACACTTTGGAGTACTACGTAAGATTTAAACGGCCTGCGGATACATGGGGTTTACATCAACTTCCTCAGGGCTCGTGTAAACAGACGTCATTTAAAAAAAATCTTGGGCAAGATTCCCAGGTGTGAGAACCTCAGTATTGAGTGAGCTACCAAGGCTGGCACATGCAGCATGAGCTCACAGCACTGCTGTTCAGCTTGTGACTGCAGCATCACCTAAAAATGTCAAAATATATACACAGTATGTACATGCTATTATTTAGCGATGATAGTACAGAGGTACCTCGGAACACGAGTGTCCCTGTATGCGAGTTTTTCGGAATACAAGCAGGATTTCCTCGGAAAATGTGTCTTGGAAGGCTAGGGTTACCTCGGAACACGAGTTTGTTGATACGTGTACAGGCCGACTAGCGCATGGTGGCACGGCGATCGTCGACCCTCCGCCCCTCAGTTTACCATTGTCTCCCGCCCAGTGACTATCCCTCCTGAATTCTTCACAAGGATTTACAGTTTTTTGTCGTTTTTTTGGCCATTTGAGCATAAAAGTTGTCATTATATATCTCGCCATGGGTCTCAAGAAAGCCATTGGTAAAGTTCAACCTAAGAAAATAGCTGGGAGTAGAGGCAGTAGAGGATGTTCCTTCTTGATTAAGAAAATGTGTGAAGTATGGGAAGAACTGCAAAGTTTTGTTGAAAAAACTCACCCAGATAAAACTGTAGCAGGCCGTTGCATTGACCTTTTAAATGACAATGTGATGTCTTAATACAGACAAGTGTTAAAATGTAGGGAAAAACAAGTGTCTTTAGACAGATTCTTAGTAAAACAAGCAAGTCCTAGTGGTATGCAGGCAAAATGTGCCAGAGTGTGCACACCAGTGAAGTCCTCACTGTCTGATGTTATAATGGAAGGGGACTCCCCTTCCAAACAGTAACACCTCTCCTCCTCCCTCCTCCTCACATCTTCCATACACCAACAGCAGTCCTCAGCTGTTGGTGTATGCTGTACCTTACCTTGAGTTTACCTTGGGGTGCTTCCGGGGCTTAGTGTCCCCGCGGCTCGGTTGTCGACCAGGCCTCCTGGTTGCTGGACTGATCAACCAGGCTGTTAGACGCGGCTGCTCGCAGCCTGACGTATGACGTAAGGGTAAGTAATAACTTGAACATAGTTTTGTAGGTTTATTTAGATGAATTAGGTATAAAAATTTAGTTTGATGTGGAGTTTTTAGGGTAGTCAGGAACGGATTAATTCATATCCCATTATTTCTTATGGGGAAATTAGCTTCGGAATACGAGTTTTCGGAATATGAGCCGTCTCCAGGAACGAATTAAACTCTTAAACTGAGGTACCCCTGTATTACAGAAGACCCCCTGACTGATAAAAATGACCAGGATTCTGATAATAGCAGGATTGTTGTGATAATTTGCACTGTGCTGTGGGAGGAGTAATGTTGATGGGTGTAGCGTCATCTGCCGAATCTGTGTAATTACCTAAGTGTAATTACCTAAGTGTAGTTACAGGATGAGAGCTACGCTCGTGGAGTCCCGTCTTCCCAGCACTCTTTGTCATATAACGCTTTGAAACTACTGACGGTCTTGGCCTCCACCACCTTCTCACTTAACTTGTTCCAACCGTCTACCACTCTATTTGCGAAGGTGAATTTTCTTATATTTCTTCGGCATCTGTGTTTAGCTAGTTTAAATCTATGACCTCTTGTTCTTAATATGAAAGAAAGAAATGTCTCAGGAAATCTTCCCTGTCGATTTTATCAATTCCTGTTACTATTTTGTATGTAGTGATCATATCACCTCTTTTTCTTCTGTCTTCTAGTTTTGGCATGTTTAATGCTTCTAACCTCTCCTCGTAGCTCTTACCCTTCAGTTCTGGGAGCCACTTAGTAGCATGTCTTTGCACCTTTTCCAGTTTGTTGATGTGCTTCTTAAGATATGGGCACCACACAACAGCTGCATATTCTAGCTTTGGCCAAACAAAAGTCATGAACAATTTCTTTAGTATATCGCCATCCATGTAATTAAATGCAATTCTGAAGTTAGAAAGCGTGGCATAGGCTCCTTGCACAATATTCTTTGTGGTCCTCAGGTGATAGTTTTCTATCTAGAACCAACCCTAGATCTCTTTCTTTATCAGAATTCTTTAAAGATTTCTCACATAATATATAGGTTGTGTGGGGTCTATGTTCTCCTATAACACATTCCATAACATGACATTTATTAACATTAAATTCCATTTGCCAAGTGGTGCTCCATATACTTATTTTGTCCAGGTCTTCTTGAAGGGCATGACAATCATCTAAATTTCTTATCCTTCCTATTATCTTAGCATCATCAGCAAACATGTTCATATAATTCTGTATACCAACTGGTAGATCATTTATGTACACAATAAACATCACTGGTGCAAGAACTGAACCCTGTGGTACTCCACTTGTGACATTTCTCCATTCCGATACATTGCCTCTGATTACTGCCCTCATTTTTCTATCAGTCAGAAAATTTTTCATCCATGATAGAAGCTTACCTGTCAACCCTCCAATATTTTCCAGTTTCCAGAACAACCTCTTATGTGGAACTCTGTCGAAAGCCTTTTTTAGGTCCAGACAGATGCAGTCAACCCAACCATCTCTTTCCTGTAATATCTCTGTGGCTCGATCATAGAAACTGAGTAAATTCGATACACAGGATCTTCCAGATCGAAAACCATAATGTCTGTCTGATATTATATCATTTCTCTCCAGGTGTTCTACCCATTTAGTTTTGATTATTTTTCCAATACTTTCACTATTACACTTGTCAATGATACAGGTCTATAATTGAGGGGGTCTTCCCTGCTGCCACTTTTGTAGATTGGAACTATGTTAGCCTGTTTCCACACGTCTGCTACAATTCCTGTACACAGGGATGCCTGAAAGATCAGGTGAAGTGGAATGCTGAGCTCAGATGCACATTCTCTCAGAACCCATGGTGAAACTCCATCTGGGCCAGCTGCTTTGTTCTTACCGAGCTCCTTTAGCATATTTTCCACTTCATCTCTAGACACCTCTATCCGCTCTATGTTGTTCTCTGGAATTCTTATTGTGTCTGGTTCTCTGAAGATTTCATTTTGTACAAACACACTTTGGAACTTTTCATTTAATGTTTCACACATTTCCTTTTCATTTTCCGTGAATCTGTTTCCCATTTTCAACCTCTGGATATTATCCTTTACCTGCAATTTGTTGTTTATGAATTTGTAGAATAGGCCCGGTTCTGTTTTATCCGCTATCCCTTTTTCAAAATTTCTTTCTGCCTCTCTCCTTACTGCTGTATAGTTGTTTCTCACATCTTTGTATCGCTGGTATGTTTGGGGGTTTGGCCTCTTCCTATACTGATTCCATTTTTGTGTCTTTTGGTCTCTTGCCCTCTCACAATTTCTGTCGAACCAATCCTGTTTTCTGGCCCTGCATCTCTGTTTTGGTATAAATTTTTTTGTGCCTTTATCATATATTTCACAAAACTTGACATACATCTCATTCACTTCCTTGCCTAGCATCAAGTCTGTCCAATTATACTCACTAAAAAAATTTCTAAGGTCACCATAATGTCCTCTCCTGAAGTCTGGTTTTTCAACTGCTTCAACCTCCTTATTTTCTTCCAGCTTATAACTCATTGCATACTTTATTCCCGTTTTGGTATAAATTTTTTTGTGCCTTTATCATATATTTCACAAAACTTGACATACATCTCATTCACTTCCTTGCCTAGCATCAAGTCTGTCCAATTATACTCACTAAAAAAATTTCTAAGGTCACCATAATGTCCTCTCCTGAAGTCTGGTTTTTCAACTGCTTCAACCTCCTTATTTTCTTCCAGCTTATAACGCATTGCATACTTTATTCCCAAAAAGACATGGTCACTTTTACTCAAGGGAGGAAGGTACTGAATGTCAAATATCTCTTCCTCCTTCCTGGTAAATATCAAATCTAGCATGGAGGGAACGTCCCCTTCCCTCATCCTCGTACTGTAGCTTGTTTAACATATTGATACAAGAATGTTTCCAGGATGAGGTCTACAAATTTACAGGTCCAAAAATGTTCTGTTTTAGCTTCATATGCTTCCCAGTCTATGGATTTCAAGTTGAAGTCACCGACTATCAACAGTCGTGATCTATCGTTATCCGCTCTCGCTATAATCCCTCTCATTATTGTTATAAGACCTTCACGTTTACTATCTAGCTCCTCCTTTGACCATGTGCTGCTTGGCGGTGGACTATATGCATTTATTATCATTAGTTTATCATCCTCATGGCAGATCTCTAGTGCTATTATGTCAACTTCTTGTGGATTGGCAGTCATTATTTCGTTCACCTTTAGGTGTTCTTTTACCAGCACAGCAACGCCACCGCCTTTCCTAATTTTTCTGTCCCGTCTCCAAATTGAGTAGCCCCTTGGGAATATGACCTCATTTAAAATTACATCTTCAAGTTTTGTCTCCGTGAGTGCAACAATGTCTGGTGTCTGCAGCTGTATTACATCACTTAACTCCAGTATCTTCGATCTCACTCCATCTATGTTGGTGTATGCAATCTTCAGGAACTTGTTCCCCCTCTCCTTATTCTTCACTCCCCCTCTCTCTATGAGTGAGAGGGACTGAAAGTGAGGGACTCAGGATGTTTTTAAGATTGGGGATGGTTACTGGAGGTCTGAAGAAGTAAATGTGTGCCCACTTGTATGCATGTTATTTTTTTATAATATACTGTACTTATGAGATTCTTATGATATACTGTATTAACATCGTCATGTGTCGGCTGGCGCATTTTCGAGCCAAGAAATATTAGCAGCCGGCTCAGCACAGTGGTTAAGGCAAGCATGGGATGGTCTCACCACCTCCCCCTTCCTCTTCACCCTCCCCATACACCAACACCGCTCCTCCCTCCCTCCCTCCTCACCGTCTCCCATATGTCAACTAGAGTCATCAGTAAAGGTAAAGTGCAGTTAAATTTTCACTTATTTTATTTATGGTTTATATTTATACTTGATTGTTTTGTGTATGAAAAATATGAGTAGTTTTCTGTATAAAATATATTTTTAAGTTAATATTTTTGTGTGTGGAACGAATTAATTCAATTTACATTATTTCCTATTGGAAAATTTGTTTCGGGTTGCGAATTTTCTTGTTTACGAGCTGTCTCTGGGAACAGATTAAATTTGAAAACTAAGGTGCCACTGTACAATGAAATTAGAAAGTAGAAATCGTCACTATTTAGTTGGACAAACAGGAAAAGTATTTTCTACATATGTTGCAAAGACAAACTAAACTAACCTAACCTAACCTTCTTAGGCCTAATATATGATATCTGAGACCTAACATAGTACATGTGTGTGCTATACTAGGCCTAGGAATATTTAAGCTTGTACTCTGAGAGGAGCCCCATTGGCTCCCTGAAGCTATCAAACTGACATGTGCCATATTAGTTTGGTGCCATCAGTCCTTGGAGTTTCGAGGGCCTGCTGAGGGCCACGATCCAGAACCTGGCCCCCCCTCAGAGAGGAGATGGGAGCAATGGTCATATGAGCTCTCTATATGTAGAGTGTGTCATGTCTGCCATCGACTGGGAAAGGCACCTAGAAAGGTAGGTGAACCATTACAAACCTCTTAACTGGGTAAAATTGCATCCTATATCAGAACAGAGGCACAGAACTCCCCCCCCCCCATAGAAAAGAAGGAAACAAGCAACATGTCATCCAGTTAGCGCGCTCGCTCGTTAGTGCCTCACCCTCCCCCCCCATCAGGGGGGAGGGGGGGTCCCTGCTCAGGCGAGCAGGCCGCACCACCCTCAGTTTCTAGACTGACGTGCCAGGTGTCACATGTCCTCTCTGGCCTCAATTTATTGTCTGGTTTTGCACTTGTGACTTTGCCAGCTGTGTTGTGTGGTGGCCAGGTGTTCCTACAAGTATACTGAGCTGCATGCGCCTAAAGTTCCCTTCCCTACGTGCCTAGTAAGGTGCCAACTTTCCTTGTGGGTCAGGTTTTCCTTCCCTGGGTGATTTGGGTCTCACTCCCATTTGAGGACTTCATCGCTTGGTGTGGTTCTTGCCCTTGGGGTTCGCCGGGGGGGTCTTGGGCTTCCCCATCTTGCCCCAGGTAGGGAGTGGGTTTGAGCTGGGTGAGGCGCACTGCGGCCGGTGCAGCTTGCATTCAGTGGCGGCCGAGGATTCTCTCTGGGAACTGGTTAGTCTATGTGTGTTGCTTTGGGGTTCATTCTGCATTCTGTGGAGAGCCCCTCCAGCTCCCTGTAGCTATACCGGGCTGATATGCATATATATTTGACTGTGGCATCAGTCAATTTGATTGCAGTTCTAGCCTACCGAGGACCACAAGCCAGAACCTTGCCCCCCTCAGAGAGGCACGAGGAGCAGTGGCCTATAGAAACCACCATGTGGTTAGAAGCATTCTATGTCTGCCATCTACCAGGTAAGGCACCCAGAAAGGTAGGCGTTCTAAAACGGACTCCACCTGGTTAAAATTGTGACCAAAAGCCGAACTATCAAGCAGAACTTCACAATCTGAAAACACGCAAACAAGCATGACATCACAACCGCCGCCACTCTACTGTGTATGTGCAGCTCCCCCATCCCTGGGAGGGTGAAGGGGGGGACCCAGACCCCTTGTGCCGGCTACCCAACCCTAGTTCTGAGGCTGATGTGTTGTGTGGTGGTTGTTTGACTCTCGCTCCTGTCTCTGTGCAGTGCTGTACCTTTCTGGTATTGTTCTGCAGTGTGATGGTTTGCAAGCCAGGAGTAATTCACAGAGTACTGGGCTGCATTCCCCTAGAGCCACCTTCCCTAGGTGCCCTGTAAGTACTACCCTTGTGGCTTGGGATTACCTTCCACAAGTCGTTCAGGAACTACTTCCATAGGGATCTTTTTCTGCTTGGTGATTGCCCACCCTTGGGGTCAGCTGGGGTTTTCATTTCCGCTCTTTGACCTTGAGTAGGAGGTAGTATCGTTGCTGGTAGGAGCGCAAGGTACTGTGCAACTTGCCACCTATTACACAGTGGCATAGATCTTTTAATAGATCTCTTTGTAGTTGGGCTAACCGGTTAGCAGCACCTTGCCTGGGCTTGCCTTGCCTGGGAAAGGGAAGGCTGGGCGGACTGCATTTTTTTGGACTGTCGGAAAGCCTTTGACACAGTCCCCCATAAGAGGCTAGTACATAAGCTGGAGAGACAGGCAGGAGTAACTGGTAAAGTGCTCCAGTGGATAAGGGAATACCTAAGCAATAGGAAGCAAAGAGTTACAGTGAGGGGTGAGACCTTAGATTGGCGTGAAGTCACTAGTAGAGTTCCACAGGGCTCTGTACTCATTCCTATCCTGTTTCTGATATACGTAAACGATCTCCCGGAGAATATAAACTCATTCCTCTCAATGCTTGCTGATGACGCCAAAATTATGAGAAGGATTAAGGCAGAGGAGGACTGCTTGAGGCTTCAAGAAGACCTAGACAAACTGAAGGAATGGTCGAACAAATGGTTGTTAGAGTTTAACCCAAGCAAATGTAATGTAATGAAGATAGGTGTAGGGAGCAGGAGGCCAGTTACAAGGTATCATTTGGGAGATGAAATTCTTCAAGAGTCAGAGAGAAAGAGAAAGACCTGAGGGTTGATATCACGCCAGCCTGTCTCCTGAAGCCCATATCAACAGGATAACATCAGCGGCATATGCCAGGTTGGCTAACATAAGAACGGCATTTAGACACTTGTGTAAGGAATCATTCAGAACTTTGTATACCACCTATGTTAGACCAATCCTGGAGTATGCAGTCCCAGCATGGAGTCCATATCTAGTCAAGCATAAGACTAAACTGGAAAAGATTCAAAGGTTTGCCACCAGACTAGTACCCAGGCTGAGAGATATGACCTACGAGGAGAGACTACGGGAATTAAACCTCACGTCGCTGGAAGACAGAAGAGTTAGGGGGGACATGATTACCACGTACAAGATTCTCAGAGGAATTGACAGGATAGATAAAGACAGGCTATTTAACACAAGGTGCACACGCATTAGGGGACACAGGTGGAAATTGAGTGCCCAAATGAGCCACAGAGATATTAGAAAGAATTTTTTTAGTGTCAGAGTGGTTGACAAATGGAATACATTAGGAAGTGATGTGGTGGAGGCTGACTCCATACACAGTTTCAAGTGTAGATATGATAGAGTGCAGTAGGTTCAGGAACCTGTACACCGGTTGATTGACAGTTGAAAGGCGGGACCAAAGAGCCTGAGCTCAACCCCCGCAAGTACAAATAGGTGAGTACAGTGCCTGGTTCTGTTCCTCCTGAAGATGTTGTACTTTTGCTGGGTTTTTCTTTTCTTTTTGTTTGTTGCCTGGGTTCTGCCCCTTGGTTATTGTCCACCCTCTGTTCTGTTCTGGTGGGTGCCCCACTAGCTCCCCGGGATTGTACATGTCGCAGGGATTCAGCTTTTAATAGATCTCTTAAATGTAGTTGGGCCAACCAGTTAGCAGCACCTTGCCAGGGCTTCCCTTAGCAGTCAGCTTAAAGGCCCTAGAAAACCCCCATTGGCACTCATTGGTCCAATGGATGCATTTTCTGGGTCCCATCTTGCTTTGTGTGAATTCGATGGTTGCTCTGTTTCCTTGTCTCAGGGGTGACATTCACCGGTTTTGCCTCCGTCATGCTGCCTGTTGGATCGGTGACACTTTTGATCCGGAGTCTTGTGAGTCTTGATTGTTTCTCCAAGGCTCTTTTCTTGTTGGCATTGGCCTCTGGGGGTTGGGTTGGGGAGCTTCATGCTCCTCTCCTGTGCAGAGGTTTCTGCTCTTTCGGTCCTGGTGGTAGGTTTGTTCATTTGCAGCCGTCTCCTTTTTTTCTGGCGAAGAATGAGACTGCTGTTTTTCATAAAGGTCCTTGGGTTGTTGATGCTTGGTTGATTCAACCGGGGGTGCATTATGTGTCGTATTCGGTCACGGCTCCACCGTTACCTGCGTGCCGCGGCCTCCGTGGCCGGGGATGCACTTTGGGTTGGTCCGGTTTCCCTGCTTCCCTATTCCAGGGTTCGGGTGTCTCAGGTCGTCTGCAGGTTATTTGGTCCAGTCAGTCTGCGGTCTTCTATCCTTGTGCCCACAGTATTCGTAAGTTTGCTGCATTGGCTGCCGTTTTCAGTAACATGTCTTGGGTTGACATTTGGGAGTGGGGTTTTTGGAGGTCGAACAGGGTCCTGGCCAACTCGCCTACCTTGTCAATGTTGCTGGGTCTAGTCGGACCTGTGTTGCTTTGGGTCGACAGTTGCAGCCAGTTGTCTCGACTTCGGATTGAGGAGCAAGTGCCACCCACCTCCCGGATAAGTCCCTCTTGTTTTGTCTTTAGGTATGTAGCTCTGGGGGAGCCGATGGAGCTCCCTCCAGAAAATCAGCAATGAATGTAATGAAACACCATTTTCTGGGTGAGATCTGGAGGCTCTCGGCAACCCTCCCTTCCTCCGGTCTGCATTTTTTTCATGGTTTTGACATCCAGCCTCAGAACTGCACGGTGAATAGCCAGCCCGGGGGCCTGGGGCTCCCCCCTTTTCCCTCCTGTGGACGGGGGTTGCGCAGACAGCGATGCGATAATGTGGTGACGTCATGCCCGTTTGCTCATTTTCATTTGGGGAATTCTGTCCATTAGTTCAGCTTTCAGTAGCAATATTTTAACCAGAATAGGGGTTTGTATTGAGGTGCCTACGTTTCTGGGTGCCTGACCCGGTCGATGGCAGACAGAATGCTTCCAACCACACGGGGGTTTCTATAGTCCATTGCTCCTCGTGCCTCTCGGAGGGGGGCCAGGTTCTGGCTCATGTTCCCCAGTAGGCCTAAGAACTCCATTCGCTTTGACTGATGCCAGGGTCTAATATATTCATATCAGCCCAGATAGCTCTGGGCACCCCCAGAGGTTGGTTCAACTGCTGGGGGTCTCGCCCAGAAAATGGCATTTCATTACATTCAACGCTGATTTTTTAATTAGGCTATATTTGAATGTTTTTAATGTTTTATCACTCTGTGTTTGAAATGAAAAATGGTTGGGTTTGGAAACATTTTGACATTAACTTTACCTGAACATTTATAAAAACAACAAAAATATGTCCTTGACAATTGCACTATGAAGTCTTTGCCAAAACCAGGTGCGCAGTGCAGTGGTTAAATGTTTGCATCTTGTGTTCTTCAGACTCCCAGATGTGCCTCGACGATGAAGGCATGGTGGAATTGGAAGTAACTGCTGCCGACTCTGATGCTGGCGTCTCCAGTACACCCTTGGGAGAGAATTCTCATGGGTGTGTGACTGTTGTGAGTGCTAACCAAGTGGTAACATCCAGCTCTTCACTACTAGCACAGCACCAACACAGCCAGCCTCACTCACAAAAAGTCATTGCAACAAGTACCAGAGGTAAATAGAGTTTGTTGATAAATATTGTTAAGATAAATTAAGGTACTTATTATATTTAGATAGCAATAGAGAAGAGTTATGCATTTTCTGGTGGAGCCCCCTAGTGTCTCCCTGACACTGTCTCACCAATACTGCTTCATGCAGCTGGGTCACATCAGATATGGGAGTTCCATTTAGCCTACCATTAACCAGAGCCAAAACCTGGCATGCCCCTCACAGAAACCCAGAAAGTGAGTGACAGTTGGCCACCTCACCAGGAAGTATCCAGAAAGTCGGCTAAGATTTACAGATAATTGGAGGGTAGCAACAAAGAGTGAAGTTTCAAAATTGTTAAACAACTCTGCAAATGATTCTTCTTGAGGTTATCTTGAGATGATTTTGGGGGCTTAGTGTCCCCGCAGCCTGGTCCTCGACCAGGCCTCCACTCCCAGGAAGCAGCCCGTAGCAGCTGTCTTAACTCCCAGGTACCTATTTACTGCTAGGTAATAGGGGCATCAGGGGAAAAGAAACATTTTGCCCATTTGTCTCCACCTCCACTGGGGATCGAACCTGGAACTTCAGGACTACGAATCCGAAGCGCTGTCCATCCAGCTGTCAGGCGCCCTGATTGATTTACGGAGAACAAGATTCAAAATTAGGATGAAACTCATAGATACTAAATGCCACCACCAGGAAGCTTGGCTTCTGTGCACAGCCATCTTCCTGGGTCAGTTCTTATCTTACAGTTTAGTCTACTGTTGGTAGATATCTGCATTATCCTTACATTTGCCAATAAGTAGCTCAGACTGTCATGTTGTATCATCATATGGTTTATTTATTATACTGTACTTGCTTGCAACCAGTTGCATTACTTCTTTACTTGGGAATAAAGATAGCTTTTCAGTGGGGAGCCCCGTCAGCTCCCTGAAGCTCTCAAATTGACATGTGCCATACTAGTTTAGTGCCATCAGTCCTTGGAGTTTTATGCCTACCAGGGGCCACGAGCCTGAACCTGGCCCCCCTCAAAGAGATGCAGGGAGCAAATGGCCATATGAGCACGCTACATTTAGAGTTAGTCATGTCTACCATCGACCAGGGAAGGCACCCAGAAAGTTAGGCGAACCAATACAACTCTCAAACTGATTAAAATTGCAACCTACGTCCGAACAGAGTCAAAGAACTAGCCCTAAAAAACAATAAGGAAACAAGCAATCGTCATCCAACTAGCGCGCCCACTCAGGCGATCCGGTCGCACCAACCCTAGTACATTGACTTATGTGCCGGTGTCCAGAAGTCCTCTCTGGCCTTATATTATTATCTGGCTTTGGCATTTTGTGCCTTTGCCAGCAGTGTTGTTTGGTGGTGGCCAGGTGTTCCATAAGTATACTGGGCTGGATGTGCCTATGGCTATCTTCCCCCTAGGTGCCCAGTAATTTCTTCCCTTACGTGTCAGGATTGCCTACCCCTGGGATGTTTGGGTCTCACTCTCATTTGAGAGCTTCATCGCTTGATGTTGTTCTCACCCTTGGGGTCCGCTGGGGGTTTTGGGCTTCCTGTCTTGCCCAGGTAGGAGGTGGGTTTTTGTTGGGTGAGGCGCACTGCAGCCAGTGCAGCTTGCTTTCAGCCGCGGCCGACAATTCTCTCTGGGGACCAGTTGGTTTGTGTGTTGCTTCGGGGTCCTTTTTTGTTTTCTTTGTTTTCTTAGCACATAATCGCTTACCTGCCGGAGGTGGTCTGCCTAGTTTCCCATTAGGCTAGCCTAGGTTGTGTTGGTGGTCCTCCTCTGTTACCCCGAGGTTTTATGGTGACCACTGGTTGTCAGTTTGCCTGCAGCAGACACGGGTTACCGGCTGAGCTGGCCCCAGTGCCTGGGCTTTCTGTAGGGCAAACGTACCCTACTGGTCCTGGAAAACCCTATGGGACTAGGGTGTACCATGGCTCTTCCGAGCCCTGTCTCACCTTGTGTAATGCCGAGGGTTGTTCGTTGCCTTTGCCTCATGGTGATGATCATCCATCCTGCTTCTGTCATGCTAACTGTTGTGTCAGTGAAACCTATGACTCTGAGTCTTGCGAGACGTGTTCCCCACTTGTTATTCACTTTACCCATTCCTCATCTGAGGATATTAGGGGTCAGGTGGTGGCTTGGTTGCATGCTATGTATTCTGTGTTGCAACCAGGTTGGTTGCCCATTTGGAAGCTCCGGAGCTGCCCCGTTTGGATTTTAGGGACCAGGATTTAGGGGATTGGTTACTTCAACCTTGGTTGAGTCCGTTCCTCCTTGCTTCCTTCCCAGGTGGGTGTTGTTCACCCTGCTCCCTACCCCCTGCTTTAAGCTTCCAAAAGTCTGAGGGTTCCTGGGCCAGGGCATGGTGTAACTTGGAATGAGGCTCGGGTGGCTTCGGGGGTTGCCCCTTCCAAATTGTGGGCAGATGGAGATTGCGCTTGATTTCCCCACTGAGGCTTCAGAGTAGCCCCAGCAGGCACCTCTCTTTAAAGCTTCCCCCCCCCCCCTGGATCTGCCTTTTCTTTAAGGGTGGTGGGCGTGGATATGGGCTCTGCCCCCAGTGGCCTTTGTTGGGGGTTCCTGGGGCATGGGGAGAGTCCATTTTTAGTGCTTGGACTCCTTTTTATCCTGCCTGGGCCCTTGTGCCTTCTGGGCAGGGTTTGTTACAGGTCCAGGGGTTTTCGTATCCTCCAACTCTATGTGAATTTGAGTTGGGTGCGGCTCCCCCTCTGGGTGCCTTTGGGTTCCTTGGATACATCCTTCTGGTGTTTCCTTCCTCTCAGATTTCCTCTGCAGAAGTTCAGGAGGCCCTTGGTTTGTACCTCCTGCGAGACCCGGTTTACACCCCAATAGTGGACCCGGCTTCCTTTGAGTTCGATTCTTCCTCCCCATTTTGGGTGCGTTACGAGGTTCCAGT
Source organism: Procambarus clarkii (assembly GCF_040958095.1). Taxonomy (NCBI): domain Eukaryota; kingdom Metazoa; phylum Arthropoda; class Malacostraca; order Decapoda; family Cambaridae; genus Procambarus; species Procambarus clarkii. The sequence goes on along the minus strand of NC_091189.1, from coordinate 27,571,788 downwards.
GTCTTCCTGGCTGGCGGACTGCACTTTCTTTTCTTTGGGAATTTGGTGAGGGTTTTGCTGGACCTGCCCGTTTCAGTGGCGAGAGGGTTCCTCAGTGTTGCTGGTGTTCGTGGGGTGCTCCTTGGAGTTCCTCAACGAGTGCTTCTTCACCCCCTGCACTTTCCTGTGATGTGAGTCTGGTGCAGTTACATGCACAGGTCCCCTCCCTTTCGGTTGCCTTGGCGGTGGATAACCATCGAATTTGGAGTTATTTGGCTTTGGTCTTAACCATTGCACTGCACAATGTGCCTTGAGGCACTTGATGGGTGGTGTGCAACGTGCCTCAGGGCGTTCATGGGTATAGCATAGTATTCAAAACACCAGTGGCTACACAGGGTTCATGTCAGCTTCCACAGGGCTCTTGTCATTGCTTGTCATTGGGCTCAGATGCCATTTTTTTCTGGGGGAAGCCCCATCGGCTCCATGGAGCTAGCCAGGTTGATATGTTAATGTCAGACTTTGGCATCAGTCATGTGTATGGAGTTCTTTGGGCCTACTGGGACCATGAGCCAAAACCTGGCCCCCCTCAAAGAGGCATGAGGAGCAATGGCCTATAGAAACCCCCATGTGGTTACCTTACCTTGAGGTGCTTCCAGGGCTTAGCGTCCCCGCGACCCAGTTGACTCGTCGACCAGGCCTCCTGGTTGCTGGACTGGTCAACCAGGCTGTTGGACGCAGCTGCTCGCAGCTTGACGTACAAATCACAGCCTGGTGATCAGGTGGTCAACCAGACTGTTGGATGTAGCTGCTCGCAGCCTGACGTATGAGTCACAGCCTGGTTGATCAGGTATCCTTTGGAGGTGTTTATCCAGTTCTCTCTTGAACACTGAGGGGTCGGCCAGTTATGCCCCTTATGTGTAGTGGAAGCGTGTTGAACAGTCTCGGGCCTCTGATGTTGATAGTTCTCTCTCAGAGTACCTGTTGCACCTCTGCTTTTCAACGGAGGTATTCTGCACATCCTGCCATGTCTTCTGGTCTCATGTGATGTTATTTCTGTGTGCAGGTTTGGGACCAGCCCCTCTAATGTTTTCCACGTGTAAATTATTATGTATCTCTCCCGCCTGCGCTCAAGGGAATACAGATTTAGGCTCTTTACTCGGTCCCAGTAGTTTAGATGTTTTACTGAGTGGATTCTAGCAGTAAAGGATTTCTGCACATTCTCTAGGTCAGCAATTTCTCCAGCTTTGAAAGGGGCTGTCATTGTGCAGCAGTATTCCACTCTAGAGAGCACTAGCGTTTTGAAAAGTATCATCATCGGTATAGCATCTCTAGCGTGAAAAGTTCTTGTTATCCAACCTGTCATTTTTCTTGCAGTTGTGCAGGCTACTTTAGGTTGTTCTTTAAAGGTAAGGTTTTCCAATATGAGTACACCCAGATCCTTTACATTGCCTTTTCGTTCTATGTTATGATTTGCCTGAGTAGGGTTTGTTTTGGGGCGTTTACCTTTCTGGGTGCCTGACCCGGTCGATGGCAGACATAGAATGCTTTCAACCATGTCAAATGCTGGTCAAATTGCTAGAGAAGATGGAAACACAGTGGCCTCTCTACCAGAGCCTCAGATATTAACACCAAATAAAGCATCCAGCACTTCCACAAACACGATAACATCATTTATATTTGCCAACATCCAGGGTATAAAACATGCAAATCCAACAAAGTTCATTTTATAAATGGTCTCTTTCATGAGGCAACTGCAGTGTTTGCAGCCCTAGTGGAAACTCACACAAAGGACTACCATGATGGTGAAATATGGATCTCAGAGTACAATCTTTTCAGATGTGAGAGGAAACACCGGCTACAGGGTGGAGTTAGCCTCTACATCAAAGACACACTCATCTGTATTGAGCTGCTAAACACCTCAAATGATATGGTGGAAGTGCTGATAATCAAAATAGAGATCCTAAATGTAGTTATTGTCCTTGTATATAAGTCACCAGAGGCAAACCCTCAGCAGTTTAAAGACCAACTAATGAAAATAGAACACTACTTTTAAAACCTCACAAATCCAGCCCCGCACATCATCCTGCTTGGGAACTTCAAACTAGCAAATAGTAGAACCAGCTAGGAAGGAGAACACACTGGACCTCATTTTCACCAATAATGATGAATTGATCAGGAACATAATGATTACAAATACCTGTTACTCAGATCACAACTTAATTGAAGTTATGACAACCATGGGGAATAGTCCTTCAAAACCAGTCCCGATTCCCGGTGGAGGAGAGTTTAGCAAATTCAACTTCAATAATAAACAGATAAACTGGGAGCAAATAAACCAGGACGTCACAGAAATAAACTGGGAAGAACAGCTAGAAAAAGTAAACCTGAACCAGTGCTTGGAAAAAATAAGCTCAGTAGCACTAGAAATATGTTCAAACTGCATACCCCTAAGAAAAAAAGAGGAAAGGATGCAGGTTGGAATGGGAACGTCGTTCCCTCTATAGGCGAAGAAAATGAATCGCGGAACAACTTGAGTCTCACCCTATCTCAAGAATGGCGAAGAAGGTTAGGTAGAGAAATAGAAACAATTGAACTCAAGCTACAAGAATCATGCAAAACCCAGGAGAGGCAAAGAGAGCAAAAGGCCATCAGTGAAATAGAGAGAAATCCGAAATATTTTTTCTCCTATGCAAAATCAAGATCAAAAACCACATGTTGACCTGACCACACACTAGAAGGTGAAGGGACGACGACGTTTTGGTCTGTCCTGGACCATTCTCAAGTCGATTGTCAATCACTTGAGACCTGACGGACAATCGACTTGAGAATGGTCCAGGACGGACCGAAACGTCATCGTCCCTTCACCTTCTAGTGGGTGGTCTGGTCAACATACTTTAGCCACGTTATTGTGACTCATCGTCTCAAAAACCACATCTAGTATCGGGCCCCTGCGAAAGGGAGATGGAACTTTTACTGATGACAACAAAGAAATGAGCAAGTTACTGAGGAATCAGTACGACTCTGTTTTCAGCGAGCCACTAAACACACTAAAGATTGATAACGTAAATGAATTTTTCATGGATATGATACCAACATCAAATCATATATCAGATAGGGCTGATGTAATTTACACAGATTTTACAAGCTATTTTCAAGAATAGCTGAATCTCTTCTTGACTGACGGACACTCTTTGAGGCTGGCTAAATCTCTTACAGACTGACGGACACTCTTTGAGGCTGGCTGAATCTCTTCCTTTGTGGGACCTTACAAAGCGATCTTTTTCACGACTACTTTACAAATTTATCTTTTCCTGTAATTTTTTCAAGACTACCTTACGCTTTACAAGCTTGGCTACATACTACCTATAAGAAATAATGCCAAGGGTGTACGTGAGTGCGTTACTTGCAAGCACACAGAACGGAGAAACAGGAAGCGAAAATCTATCTATACCTTGTGCAACGAGAGCGAAGTTGCGCTGTGTACCATGGACTACTTCGTTGATTATTACTCACTTCCGAAAGTACTGAGTGTGTAATACAGTGTGTTACTGTGTAAATAGTGTGTGAAACTGTACATATTGTAATTATAGTGAATTTTTAACAAGTAATATTGTGACAGTAAACATTTATGCACTAAAAACACACTCTCCCTGTGCCCCGGGAAATCGCCAACAAAGGCTCCGGGGCAGAGCCCATATCCACGCACTACCACCTTTTTCCCCAGAGTCTAGGGAAAAAGCTTCAAAGGGAGAAGCCAGCTGGGGCGACTCTGCCAGTGTGTTTCTGGAGAGCAGACTTGAGGCATTTAGACATTATGAAGATATGGTGTAGGACTGGCCCATGTTGAGTTGTAATTACCTAAGTGTAGTTACAGGATGAGAGCTACACTCATGGTGTCCCGTCTACCCATGTGAATTAGCCGGTGTTATGACCATTGGATGTGGATGACGTATATTTGAAGATAGTGGACTCATCGGGAATTGAAGAATACTGCAGATATACTAAGTGTCCTGTGCAAAAGTGGCACTCTGTGTACATATGTTAATATTTAAGAAAAATGATATTGGTGAAGGTGTTATTTATTCTTGGTTACCCCCTTTTTTTTCACAAGTATACTTGCTTCTGCCAATTCTTGATAACTTACTATTGACTTGGGGTGGGATCAATGAAGAAGTGGCTCTAAGGCTCTAAACGCAGAAAGAACCCAGTTACTGACTCACTCAGGCTGTAATAACCACTTACAATGGGAGACGCCGAGACCATGCCGATGTGAAGAGGTCCACCTCTGAGCGCCTGTACGTCCGACAAAGTCAAAGGAAGGAGGCACTGTTGACCATCCACTCCGTGGAAAGAGGAATGAAGTTTGACAGGCCGTATGACCAGGATGATGGACACCCCATGAATGTGAACAGCACCGAGAGCTAAACCCCGAGAACTTAGCTGAAGAGCTACCCAAAGCGACTAGCCCCAAAGCTAGACTAAGGGGAAAGCGCCAAGGCGCCGAACCCCAAAAAACCTACCCAGTGGGAAAACCAGCAAGGCAAATTTTAGGCTCCCGCACAGCTGCTCGAGCAACCACCAAGTGATCCGGGTCCACCTCAAAAACATCAGACGACGGGACTGCAGCCGGAGCGAAGCCACAGGAGGAAGAGAAATGGAAGCAGTCCGAGAATCCCACACGAGGCCCAGCCAAATCCGAATCTGAGACGGAACCAGATGGGACTTTTAATTCACCAGGAACCCAAACCCAGCAAGCTGAGAAAGAACCACATACCTGGCCAGCAGACAAGCAGGCCGGCAGGGAGCCAAACCAATCAGTCATCGAGGTAGGCCAGATCCTGAACCCCTAGCAGATGGAGATGGGCCACCATGACCGGTATTAGCCATGTGAACACGCGAGGTGCCAGATTCAAGCTGAATGGAAGGCAATGAAAGCAGTGAGCTGGACGCCCGACCACAAAACTTAAACAATCCCTAAACCCCAGAAAAATAGAACATGCCAATAGGCATTCATAGGCATCCATGCCTATTGGCATGGTGTACATGGTGCCTTAAACCACTCGACCATCAGTGACCGTACAAAAGGCAGTGATAACCAAGGCTATTTGAACCACCACCCCGACGGCACTTTGATGGTAATCTTGGGCATAGCTATTTCATGAAATCACCTCATTTTGTGGGGCCACGTAAGCAACACAAATACGGACAAGTTTGAATGGTCCCCAAGCATATATGCAACTGAAAACTCCACACCTCCACAAATGTTCACTTTTGTGTTGCTCACGTGGCCCCACAAAGTGAGGTGATTCAATGAAATATCTATGCCCAAGCTTACCCCTCACATATTGGAAGATGGATGAAAAAATTTTAGTTAGTTTCATCTAACATGGATGAAAAATTTCCTAACTGATAGAAAAAGGAGGGATGTAATCAGAGGCAATGTATCAGATTGGAGGAATGTCACAAGTGGAGTACCACAAGGTTCAGTTCTTGCACTGGTAATGTTCATTGTCTACAAAAATGATCTACTAGATGGAATACAAAATTATATTAACATGTTTGCTGATGATGCTAAGATAGTAGAGAAGATAAGAAACCTAGATAATTGTCATACCCTTCAAGAAGACCTGGACAAAATAAGTATATGGAGCACCACTTGGCAAATGAAATTTAATGTGAATAAATGCGATGTTATGGAATGTGGAAATGGAGAACATAGACCCCACACAACCTATAAATTATGTGAGAAACCTTTAAAGAATTCTAAGAAAGGGATCTAGGGTGGATCTAGATAGAAAACTATCACCTGAGGACCACATTAAGAACATTGTGCGAGGAGCCTATGCTACACTTTCTAACTTCAGAATTGCTTTTAAATACATGGATGGGGAAATACTAAAGAAATTGTTCATGACTTTTGTTAGACCAAAGCTGTAATATACAGCAGTTGTGTGGTGCCCATATATTAAAATTAAGAAGCACATGAACAAACTGGAAAAGGTGCAAAGACATGCCACTAAGTGGCTCCCAGAAATGAAGGACAAGAGCTACAAGGAGAGGTTAGAGGCATCAAATATGCAAAAACTAGAAGATAGAAGAAAAAGAGGCGATATCATCACTACATATAAAATAGTAACAGGAATCGATAAAATTGAAAGGGAAGAATTCCTGAGACCCGGAACTTCAAGAACAAAAAGTCATAGATTTAAACTAACGAAACAAAGGTACCGGAGAAATATAAGAAAATTCACTTTTGTAAACAGAGTGGTAGACGGTTGGAACAAGTTGGGGTGAGAAGGTGGTGGAGGCCAAAACCGTTGGTAATTTCAAAGTGTTATAAAGTGTTATATGACAAAGAGTGCTGGGAAGACGGGACACCATGAGCGTAGCTCTCTTCCTGTAACTACACTTAGGTAATTACATATATATATATATATATATATATATATATATATATATATATATATATATATATATATATATATATATATATATATATATATTATTAAATATGACCGAAAAAGTAAGATTAATAATTCTAACACGAATTTTCTCAATCTTTCGTACATCTCTTTTCACTGTTGGAGGTAAATCAAAAATCAATTCTCCAAAATTCATTTTTATTTCTAGTCTGACGCGACATGAGCGCGTTTCGTAAAACTTATTACATTTTCAAAGACTTTAGTTCACAAATACACAACTGAATAGAACTTACGCATCTCCGATTTTATATCTACATTTGAGTGAGGTGGAAGGGGTGATGTGGCATTAACACAAGACAGAACAAGATGTGGTATTCATAGGGTATTAATTTCATCAACACAAGACAGAACAAGGGGTGGTATTAATAGGGTATTAATTTCATCAACACAAGACAGAACACGAAACAATGGATATTGAATAGAAGTGTTTGTAGAAAGCCTATTGGTCCATATTTCTTGATGCTTCTATATTGGAGCGGAGTCTTGAGGTGGGTAGAATATAGTTGTGCAATAATTGGCTGTTGATTGCTGGTGTTGACTTCTTGATGTGTAGTGCCTCGCAAACGTCAAGCCGCCTGCTATCGCTGTATCTATCGATGATTTCTGTGTTGTTTACTAGGATTTCTCTGGCGATGGTTTGGTTGTGGGAAGAGATTATATGTTCCTTAATGGAGCCCTGTTGCTTATGCATCGTTAAACGCCTAGAAAGAGATGTTGTTGTCTTGCCTATATACTGGGTTTTTTGGAGCTTACAGTCCCCAAGAGGGCATTTGAAGGCATAGACGACGTTAGTCTCTTTTAAAGCGTTCTGTTTTGTGTCTGGAGAGTTTCTCATGAGTAGGCTGGCCGTTTTTCTGGTTTTATAGTAAATCGTCAGTTGTATCCTCTGATTTTTGTCTGTAGGGATAACGTTTCTATTAACAATATCTTTCAGGACCCTTTCCTCCGTTTTATGAGCTGTGGAAAAGAAGTTCCTGTAAAATAGTCTAATAGGGGGTATAGGTGTTGTGTTAGTTGTCTCTTCGGAGGTTGCATGGCTTTTCACTTTCCTTCTTATGATGTCTTCGACGAAACCATTGGAGAAGCCGTTATTGACTAGGACCTGCCTTACCCTACAGAGTTCTTTAATTATCTATAATTATCTTTAATGCACAATTTTATAAGTTCAATAATGGTGTTAGTAGGCAGAGTTAAATTATACCTTGGGAGTTCTGTTGGTTCTGTGGCATATAGACTTTCCAAATGGCTTGTCCAAGTCTTGTCTCCAGTAGTAGGTTCCATTTCCAACTCACACATAACAAACAACTTGGACTTGGTTAACAAGTTGTCTAGTTTGAAATTAAATTATGATTTTAAACTTGTTAGTTTTGATGTGACGGCTCTGTTCACTAGGGTTCCTGTTGATGATCTGTTGTCATTTTTACGGGATCTACTCCCAAGGTATAATTTAACTCTGCCTACTAACACCATTATTGAACTTATAAAATTGTGCATTAAAGATAATTATTTCAGCTTTAATGATTCATTTTATAAACAAACATTTGGCATGGCGATGGGTAATCCCCTCTCCCCTGTTTTGAGCAATCTGTACATGGAATGTTTCGAAACAAATATCCTTCCCAGGATTTTTCCCTCAAATTTGCTTTGGTACAGGTACGTTGACGATATTTTGTGCCTGTGGCCGGTTAATCATGACGAAACTGATTTTCTCAATCAAATTAATTCGCTGGTTCCGTCAATTAAATTCACAATTGAAAACGAAGTGAATGGTGTTCTGCCTTTTTTAGACATCATGATTCATAGAATTGGTAGGAGTTTCAAATTCAATGTGTATAGGAAACCTACCAATGTGTGCTCGTATGTACATTTCTATTCAAATCATCATGTTCAGGTCAAGCGGGCCGTTTTTTCTGGTATGTTTCTCAGAGCACTGAGAGTTTGCAGTCCGGAATTTTTCGACGAAGAAATAGCAAATATATTTGAAATTGGGAAGAAGTTAAAATACCCAAAATCGATCTTGGATCATGCGTTTGGTCAAGCAAAAAGGACTTTCTACAAACAGACTACTAAGTCTAAACCAGAACTGAAAAATTCGTTGGTATTACCATATTCTGAGGGTCTAGTAAATCTTGCCCCAGCCCTGAAGAACCTTAATATTAATCTAGTGTTCAAAAATGATAATACAGTTAAGTCCATGTTAATTAAAAACTCGCCCTCGTCTGTAGCAGGTTGTGTGTATTCCATCCCTTGTAATGAGTGCGCATGTGTTTACATCGGCCAGACAGGTAAATCTCTTTCCTCGCGTTTAAAAAAGCATTCATATGCTATTCGTACAGCCCAGCAATCCAGTGCATTGTATTTACATTCCAGTTTATGTAATCATTCTATTGACTTCACAGAGGCAAAATGTATTGTTAAAAGTAAGGATTTTGTTGAACGAAACGTGATCGAGTCTGCTCTGATCAAACATTGTAAAAACAGCCTTAATGTGAGCCCCGGTATGTACAAGTTAGATCCCTATTTAAGCCTCAATATAGCACGTCAAAACAATATAGCAATCATTTAACACGTATGTCACTTGGAGATATTAATAGGAGCTGCCTCGTATGGGCCAATAGGCCTTCTGCAGTATCCTTCTTTCTTATAATTCCTTTCCTCTACTTATTTTTGGTGGTCAGGTGATCTGCCCAGGCGGATATAAAGGTCTGATCAGCAATCTTATCTTCATTCTACTTTGCTCTGATGAAGGCGAATTAGCCGAAAACGCGTTAAGCATTTTCTATTTTTCACATGTGGTTATTCTGCATACTTGGATCAGTGTTTTTGTGATCATTGTTGCATATATATATATATATATATATATATATATATATATATATATATATATATATATATATATATATATATATATATATATATATATATATATATATATATATATATATATATATATATATTTTTTTTTTTAAAGTGTGTGAGGGTACCACCTCTGGTGCCAATGTGGGGACCCATAGCCTCGGAGAAGAAAATAAAAAGTATTCAGAGGAGACCTTGTGGTCTCTCACTGAACACTAATATTATCTTCTCCTACCACCCCCATTCTTTTGTATGTACACATATATATTTGCTTTATTTGAACCTTGTTACAAAAAAGGAGTTACATATAGGTTACAAAGATGGTTATCATAGGTTGTCGAGTTCCTCCAGCTCCTCAGATGGCGGGCAGGAACCCTGGATGCAGTGCGCATTTCCGCTCTGTATCACCACGCTGAGGCGCTGGAAAAGAAAGCTGGCAGCTCTAGGGTCCCTTGTTGTTTCAATGAGCCTAGAACCCAGTTCCTTCAAAAAACTGGTAGCACTTTTACCCCAGGCGCCGAGTGTCTCAGAAGCAATGGGGACAAAATTGTAGTGGTGATCCAGTTCTCTATACTTACGGGATTTGGCTGCTTCCCTGTGGGTGGCAGCGCCACCTGGTTGTGCAACACTGAGGTTAATGTAGGTGTTAGCTAGGGTTGATACGCACGTGTAGTCCCATACCAACTGCTTGCCGTTCTTCCAGGGGTTCACTGTGATACCATCCGGGCGACCAATAAGAGCATCAGAGTTACGGGGCGTTAGGTAACGGGGCTCTCTTTCAGCTGGGCATCCAGCTGTGGTGAGGCTCCTCTTGATGATGTCGTTAACTTCACTGTGCCTCAAGTGCCATCCCCCTGTGCTTTGGCAGAGTAGGCCATGGTGGCCGTCAGCCACCACCTCGCCGCAAATACACCTATATCTGGTGTGGATTGGGGCAGCAAGGCGAAGGGCCACAGCAATTCGGAGGGCGTGTGGTGTGAGACGCGTGCCAGTTGCCGACATTGGGGTTGCTAACAGGATATATATATATATATATATATATATATATATATATGAATGAAAACTCACACCCCAATATATCATTCGCATATAGTCCTGGGGACCATTCAGGCTTGTTCGCATATATATATATATATATATATATATATATATATATATATATATATATATATATATATATATATATATATATATATATATATATATATATATATCCGAAAAATCACACCCCAGAAGTGACTCAAACCCATACTGCCAGGAGCACTCTGCTGGTGTCCGGTCATGTTGGGCATACAGGATCCCTTAACCGCTCGACCAACACAACCGGACACTTTGTCCGGTCGTGTTGGTCCATCGACACCATTGGATGTCGAGTCACATTTTTCGATGAAATTTACATCGTAACTCGAAATTATCATAAGTAGGGGCAATCATATGTCGAGGTGCCACTGTGCATATATACACACATATCTATATACACATGCATATACATGTGGCAAACTAAATTCCAAAGGGTAACGAAGGACACGACAGCCGAATTGAAAGCAAAGGTAAACAGATTGATCAAAACTGTGAACGCCAAGAAATCCGGACTCCACCTGTCAAAGATTATTGGGGAATACAAACCTGGGTATGCGTATGGAAATGTCAAGACACACAAGCCTGGAAACCCACTTCGGCCAATCATCAGCCAGATTCCCACACCCACGTACAGACTGGCGAAGCGATTCAACGGCTTGCTGACTCCTTATGTACCTTGTGCTTTCAGCCTGAAGTCTCCAAAGGAATTTGTTAACTTACTGCGGGGAACACGGGCCACAGGGATAAGAGCCTCGTTGGACATAGAATCACTGTTTACCAACATACCTGTGGATGAAACAATCAGGATGATAGTGGACAGAGTGTATCATGATCCGGCCTGTACTCCTCTTGACATACCAGAAAACATTCTATGGAAACTACTCCAAGCTTGTACTAAAAAGGCACCCTTCTTGAGCCCTGATGGGCACATGTATAAGCAAGTAGATGGGGTCGCCATGGGTTCTCCCCTAGGCGTCCTGTTTGCAAACTTCTACATGAGTACCATCGAACAGAAGGTCCTAGTTGACATGAACTTGAAACCGGCCATATACTGCAGGTATGTTGACAACATTTTTACACAGGTACCTGATGTCAGACGTCTGTAGGAGCTGAAGGAGGCATTCGAGCGGAATTCTGTGTTGTTTCACTAACGAGATGAAGAAGGATGGGAAGCTGCCCTTTCTAGATGTAACAGTCATGGAAAGGAGCGGAGGTGTCCACACTGCAGTCTACACCAAGGAAACAAACATAGGAATGTGCCTCAATGCCAACAGTGACTGCCCAGACAGGGACAAGAAGAGTGTTGTCAACGCTTACGTCGACCGTGCTCTCAGCCAAAGCTCAGGATGGAAGCAATTCGATGAAGAAATATGTAGGGTAAGGCAGGTCCTAGTCAACAACGGTTTCTCCAATGGTTTCGTTGAAGACATCATAAAAAGGAAGGTGAAATGCCATGCAACCTCTGAAGAGTCAACTAACACAACACCTGTACCCCCCCTATTAGAGTATTTTACAGGAACTTCTTTTCCACAGCTCATAAAATGGAGGAAAGGGTCCTGAAAGATATTGTTAATAGGAGCGTTATCCCTACAGACAAAAATCAGAAGTTACAATTGACAATTTACTATAAAACCAAAAAAACGGCCAACCTACTCATGAAAAACTCTCCAGACACAAAGCAGAAGGCCTTAACCCTTAACATGCTCGGGGTTTAATATCCTGCCATCCCCACAGGCGCATGTCATTTTGAAAAAAAAAAATTATTTTTTCTTTCTAACCTGTTAATTTGTGTTCACTGATCACGGGAAAAATAATAAAAAAATCATAAGTGGCATATATTGCCCGCTATAGGGCTGGGAAGTCTGGCAAATTATAGGCGCTGACTCAGCGTGCGTCCCAGGCGGTCTGTTGCTCGCAAGCTGTCAGGCCAGAGTTGCCACAAAGATATAATTAACGAATTATTTCAATGTCTCTGATTGATTTTTCATACTTTTTTGCTGTAATATTATTCAATAGTGTGTAGTTTGATATATTTATATAATAAAATGAGTGAATCGTTGGTGTACTCAAAAATATGGTGTGCATATTGTTGATTCAATTATGTTCATCAATCAGTGAACAAATACTTTGTCGGTTATTACACTATAAGCACAGGTTATATATAAGTATTTGCATGTTTTGTTCACTATAACGAACCACTAAGTAGCTATTATGAGTCAAAAAGTAATGAGGAGTGACCGCCGTGTACCAGCCAGCCACTCCCGCCCTCCCTCCAGTCATCTGACTCACCCTCATTCTCCTCCCACAATAATGTTTTTGCTCTAATTCACTATATACAGACGTTATATATAAGTATCTACATGTTTTGTTCACCATAACTGTACATCTAAGCTTGTATGGTGAGTAAAGGCACAGAGATGTGGCTACTCACACAGTCAGCTGATCGGCGGCCGCCCTCAAGGCCAGACGCACTAATATTTCTCCTCCAACAATACTGTGTGGTGTTATTATGCTATATACACACATTATATATAAATATCTACTTGTTTTATTCATCATACTTGTACAAATAAACTGGTATGGTGCCCAAAGACCATCGTGGTAACCAGTAAACAACACCGTCGTCTGCACGGTGGCGTCGTGCAGAAGACGCCACCGCCCTCACCAAAATGGCGGCTCCAAACCTTCTCTTGCTGTTTATACCCTCTATACGCACGTTATATGTAAGTATCTACATTTGTGTTCACCATAGCGAACCACTAAGCTGGTATGGTGAGTGCAGTCAATAAAAGGTGGCCACACACAGTCAAAAGACATCGCCACCACCCTCCCTCCCACAGCATTACACCTCCTTCCATGGCGCACAGCGCTAAATATCACCACAATCCTGCTATTATCAGAACCCTGGTCAGTTTTATCACAGTCAGGGGTCTTCTGTAATAATATCATCGCTACATAATAGCATGAACAAGTATAATTTGGCATTTTTAGGCGATGCTGTGGTCACAAGCTGAACAGCAGTGCTGTTAGCTCATGCTGCGTGCGTCAGGCTTGGTTGCTCACTCAATACTAAGGCCAATAACACCCGGGAGTTTGGCCCACGATTTTTAAAAAAATGGCGTCTGTTTACAAGAGCCCTGATGAAGGTGTGGTGAACCCCGTGTATCCGCGGGCTGTTTAAATCTTGCGTAGTACTCCAACACATCATATGACGTGATGCGCAGTTTACTGGAACAACGTCCAGCACGTCATATGACGTGATGCGCACTTTAAGGGTTAAAGGAGACTAACGTCGTCTATGCCTTCAAATGCCCACTTGGGGACTCTAAGCCCCAAAGAATTCAGTATATAGGCAAGACAACAACATCTCTTTCCAGGCGATTAACAATGCATAAGTAACAGGGCTCCATCAAGGAACATATAATCTCTTCCCACAACCAGACCATCACCAGAGAAGTCTTAACAAACAACACAGAAATCATCGATAGATACGGCGATAGCAGGCCACTTGACATCTGCGAGGCACTACACATCAAAAAGTCAACACCAGCAATCAACAGCCAATTAATGCACAACTATATTCTACCCACTTCAAGACTCCGTACCAATATAGAAGCATCAAGAGGAAGTATGGGACAATAGGCCCTTTGCAGTTACTTCCATTCTTCCCTCTCATTTATCCAATTAATACCCAATGTTCCGTGTTCTGTCTTGTGTTGGTCAAAAGTTTGTTCACCTCATCCAAAACTGTTACAACATATCACCTCACCCAAATGCAAGTATATAAGACAAGCTGTTCAATGTTAGCATTAAATAAAACTCTGTTTAGTGTTTTCAGGTTACAGTTGTGTGTGTGTAAACTAAAGTCTTTGAAAATGTAATAAGTTATTACGAAACGCGTTCAAACGCCGCGTCAAACTAGAAATAAAAATGAATTTTGGAGAATTGATTTTTCAATTACCATCGACAGTAAAAAGAAACATAAGAAATATTGAGAAAATTCGTGTTAGAATTATTAATCTTACTTTTTCGGTCATATTTAACAACATATGTTTACAAGAAAGACTGCTACCAAAATATATTAATATACACATACATATATATAGGCTGCCTGTTCCCGACAAAACAGATTAAATTATTAAGCAGCAAATGGTATTTGAAGTAGTGTATAGGTTAAGGGAGAATTATTTCAGGAGTGGAAACTGCAGACAGCAAAGTGGAGGGTAGCAGTCATCATGTTCTCATCCAACCAGAGGACATCCAACTCTCCACCGTAGATGATCTTAATCCCACTCACATAGTCAAGGTAAGCACGATCATTTTCTTATGTGCAGAGAATAAGTCACAATAAGATGTCTGAAATCAAATAACCCATTCCACACACATACGAAACGAAGTTAAAGGAAAGTCAGGACGTTTTGGTGCGTCCTGTACCGTTATCACGTTGTGTTCACTCAACTTGATGAGAATCCAAGATGAGCCAAAGCATCGTCACTCACCTTTTCATATAAGTGTGATTTAAGTTATTAATTTTCTTATATAAAGCGACATAAATATCAGATGTTTAATTCCAGATAACATGTAAAATTAGATAATTCCAGTATAGTACTGTACAGCTGAATGATGTTTAACTGCATTGGTCTGGCAGAGGCTGGTTGTAGATTATGCATTTTGTTGATTAATATTGAATCAAGTTTCATGAACGTGTTTATTAATTGGTAAATCACTAAAAAAAAAAAACTTATTTAAAACCAATTCACCCATTATCTTAAGTTAGGCTTGAAATTAATTCGCCTAATGGGGAAACTGATACCTCTGTTCATGTAGCAATATTTATTATTTATGCCCGTAGGATCGAGCTGTTAGCTCTTGGACCCCGCCTTTCTAACCATCGGTTAGAAAGGTTGAGGGGTCTTTCTAACCTTTCAGTTAGACAGGTTAAAATGTACTGACTCCTGACCTAATTTTCTGTGTCATATCTATTGCATATATTTTTCTCTTACACATCAACACACACTTCCCCAAAATGCAGTCATATGCAGCTCTCTAACTCCCAAGCACTTATTTACTGCTAAGTGAACAGAGGCATCAGATTAAAGGGACTCTGGCCATTTGTTTCTGCCTTAGCCAGGAATCAAACCCAGGCCCTATGGACTACAACTCCCAAGCACTGTCCACTTGGCTGCAAGGACATGTAAATACAGTATAGTACAGGTATGCAGTATAGGTACTGTATAACAGAAAATAGATACCCAGGAGTTAGTCAACTGTTGTGGGTTGCATTCTGGGGAAGGTCATTTGCTGACCTGGGAGGACCTTAATAAGACTAAGTTCAGGCTTCCTGTCTCCAACAATGGAAATTATATGTTATCAGAATGTTGTTTTTGAACACTTCTCAAAAGAAATTATTTTGGATGCAGCTGAGCGAGGATGGAACCATGGGCGAGGTGCTCTTTAGCGGGGACTACATCCATGGTGATGGTTCCACCGAGGACCACACGTCTGCTGACGACTCCCTCCAGGTATACTCTTACATTTCACAATGACAAATGTCTTTTTAAATGTTGCAGGTACTGTACTTTAATATGCCATATATTGTAAATACAGTATGCTTAACCACTGGACTGCGCCAGCCAACAATACTCGTGGTGGAAAACGCATAAGCCAAGAAAACGGGATTTTAAGATTTCGTACCATTCAAAACGCACGTGCGGTGGGTTTGGATGAAATGGACTCCTTGGACCCGCAGTGAGAGGCAGCCATCTTGAAAAAAATTCTTAGATTTCCCTAGGGCTACTGGCTGGATCAGTTCTAAATGAGCAACAATGGGTGGTGCACTCGCCTCTGGCTCCCAATCCCGTTGGACGCAGTGTTGAAACATCGCTCTCTGTCAGTAAAATTCAGACCTGATATGTATATTATTAGACTTTGGCATCAGTCAGTGTGAATGGAGTTCTTGCCTACCAGGACCATGAGCCAGAACCTGGCCCACTCAGAGAGGCACGAGGAGCAATGGCCTATAGAAATGCACATATGTATGGCGCATTCTATGTCTGCCATCGACCGGGCTGGGCACCCAGAAAGGTAGGCGCCTCAAAACAAACACCTAATCTGGTTAAAACTATTACAGAAAACTAACAAGGAAACAGAATTCCACAATTGAAAAACGAGCAAACGAGCATGACGTCACATTTGCCGTGTAGCTTGTCTGCGCAGCTCCCCCTTCCCCAGGAAGGGAAAGGGGATGCCCCAGACCCATCGCACTGGCTATCCACCTGTCAGTTCTCGGCTTATGTGATTGTGGCTTGGTTGTGTGACTCCAGCTCCAGAATCTCTCGGTGTTGTGCTATGCCATGTGTCCAGTACTGCTCTTACGGTGGCATGCGAGCTGGAAGTAATATTCTCACGTACTCGGGCTGCATGTTCTTAGGGTTCCCTTCCCTGAGTGCCCTGTAAGTACCGCCCTTAGGGCTTGGAGTTATCTTCCACAGGTCACCTTGGGGTCTACCTCTGTTGGTCTTTTGCTGCACGGTGATTGACCACCCAGAGTGTGTTGGGGGGTTTTCTCTCTTGTTTACCTTAGGGTAAGTGGTAGTTTTTGTACTGGTAGAGGCACGGGGTAATCCACAGCTAGTTTTCACCTATTACAGTGGCCGGTTCTGTTCCTCTTGGGTACGTTGTCCTCTTGTGGGGTTTCTCTTTTCATTTTTGTTTGAGCCTGGTGGGGGGGTCTGCTTTTGATTCCCAACCCCAGTTATCTTAGGGTCTTGGCCTCCTGTGTTCGGTGGTATCCCGCTGCTTGGCCTCCATGAGTGGACACTTCCAGAGGGTTCAGTTTTAGAAGTTTGTTTGGTGGACTTGGGCACTAGTTAGCAGTACCCTGCTTATTCTTAGCGATAACAGTCTAAGGGCCCTGGGAAACCCCGCGGGGGCACAAGGGGTCCAATGAATGTGATCCCTGGGTCCTCTCTCGACTTGTGCGAGTTTGAGGGTTGCTCTGTCCCCTTGTCTTGGCACCCCCAGGGCATCTGACAGCTGAGTGGACAGCTCTTCGGATTCATAGCCCGGAGGTATCGGGTTCGATCCCCAGTAGAAGCGGAGATAAATGAGCAAAATGTTTCTATCACCCTGATGCCCCTGTTACCTAGCAGTATAAAGGTACCTGGGAGTTAGACAGCTGCTACAGGCAGCTGGGGGGTGTAACAAAAAGGAGGCCTTTTTGGCCTCCTTTTTGATCGAGGACCGGGCCGTGGGGACACTAAGCCCCGAAATCATCTCAAGATAACCTCAAGATTGTCTCAGGGCATCTTATTGTTTTTGCCTCCGTCATGCTGACTGTTGGGTCGGTGACACCTTCGACCTGGAGTCCTACGAGCATTGTTGCTTGTTTGTGACTCACTTCACCCAAATCCTCTGATGACACTATCTGGGTACAGGCGACTCAGAGGTTGCATGCTTGGTTTAGGTTGCTGCAACGTGCTAGTGATTGCCACCCCCAGATGCCCCAAGACTGCCTCGCTTTGCTTGTAGGGACCCGGACATGGGGGGGTGTTGGTCGTTTCGGCCTTGGTTCAGTCCGCACCCCCTCATTCTTCCCCTGCTGTGGTTCATTCTGTCCCCCCTCCCCCTTGCTTCTGACACCGGAGCATCTGTGGGCTTTGGGGTCGAGGTGGGGTTTAGAGGATTTTGAGACTCGGGCAGTTTTGGAGGTTGCCCCTTCCGGGGTCGCGATGGAGGCATTTGAGTCGGTTCCTACAGCCATTGCGTGTGGGTCTGACCAGTGGGCCCCCTTCCTTAGTGTTTTGCAGCTGCCCCGGCTTTTTCTTTTGAGGCCGGGGCTTTGGAGGACGATTCGGCCCCAGGTCCTGGTATAGAGGTTCTCAGGGTTGGGGGGGGGCCTGAATTGGGGGCTTGGGCCCCATTGGACCCCACCTGGGTTTTCCTACAACATTGAGTGGGGCTTACTGTTACATGGAGTGGGGGTTTTCCTTCCCCCCTCTATGTACGAGTTGATTTTTGGTGTCGGCCTCTCCCTGGGTTCGGTTCCGTGTCCCATCAGGTCCATCGGTTCCTCTGGGTAATTTTCACAACATTCTTATCTGGGACATGTATTATTCTACAACATATCACTCATGTAAGAATCGTATCAGGGTCCTGCGTGACTCTTGGTCACATATGCCAATGGGCCCATATGTGCCTCTGTGATTTTGTGCTTAAGTATCGAGGGTCACGGAGGTTCGAGACGAACTTCGTTAATTCACACATTATTGGAATGTCTCGATTTCCGGTGAGGATTATCTCCAGTCCTTTCTGGGACTAGTTGGTCCTCTTCCGTACTACTTAAACCCCTTTTTATACCACAGTATGTCTACTTATTTTCTAATCACTTCTTCTCTCCGTCATCTGTCTCAGAAATAATAATAATCGTTATATAAACATTGTTGGCTACCCTTCCCGGGAGAGTTGAGCCAGCTCAGACCTCATGCGTCCTGGACATGGCCCGAGGGTGATTGTTTTGTTTCTGGATGGTGTAATTATGTGTTGGTGTTCTGTGACCTTTATTACGGGTAATATGTCGCACAACCTCATCTCTCCAGTCATAGCCCCCCCTAGATACTGGGGGAGTTCTGTATTTTATATATAGGGAAAATTCCTAGTTCTTTTCTTTGAATATGGGTGTAAGGTGGCTCAAAGTGATGTCGCCTCCAGCTCTTCACTACACGTCATCTTGTCCTACTGCACACACAATTCAGGACATACTCCACTAGCGATGCTTCCAGACTATTACATGGCTATGCTGTGTCGTAAATAGGCAGCAGTAAATAGGTACCTGGTAGTTAGACAGCTGCTACGGGCTGCTTCCTGGGGGTGTGTAACAAAAAAGAGGCCTGGTCGAGAACCGGGCTGCTGGGACGCTAAGCCCCGAAATCATCTTAAGATAACCTGCCGTGCCGCTATAGTGCTTACGCTTATAGGCGAGATTATATGATCTGGCGACACCATCAAGCAGGCGCTGGTTCTCGATTTTTGGATGAGTGTTGGTATTGTTTGTGGTATGTTGATTAGCCACTTTGCATGCATCTTAATGTAACCATAATATGTCCATATATATTGTTATTCATTACACTGTGGGCCATAGTCCTGAATTTCGGTAACTTTTGATTTACTTTTTCAGCGACTGCATCTTTTGTTGACTCTGGACACTCCTTCATTTGCCGTCATTCAGTGCCTGGCTGCACCCTTGTACATACATTGGAATCTCTCTGTATATATATATATATATATGGTTGCTCTTGTACATTACATTAGCAATTGCTACCTAAGACAATTTTAGTTCATCATATTGCTAATACTCTCTTGTCTCCAGCTGCCGGTATGTGTGCCATTTTAAAGTTTTTCATTGCATATTTACGTATTTCCTACCTCTATGCTACACATTCTTGTGTATATTAGTACAGTACAGTGGTACCTCGGAATGCGATTGTCCCTGTATGCGAGGTTTTCGGAAGGCGAGCAGTATTTACTCCAAAAATTTGTCTCAGAAGGCGAGGGTTACTTCGGGACGCTAGTTTGTTGATACGCGTACAGGCCGACCTAGCGGGTGGTGGTTCGGCGATCGTCGCCCCTCCGCCCCGCCGCCCCTCAGTTTACCATTGTCTCGCGCTCAGTGACTACCCACACATCAATTCTTCTCGTGGATTTTCAGTGTTTTGTTTGATTTTTGGTGATTTGTCTATACAATTTGTTATTATATATCTCACCATGGGTCCCAAGAAAGCCAGTGGTAAGGATAAAGGCCAGAAAGCTCATGTGAGGATGACAATAGAGGAGAAACAAGAGATCATTAGGAAGCATGAGAACGGTACACGTGTTGTTGAACTTTGTAGGCAGTACAACAAAGCCACATCAACAATATGCACTATACTTAAGAAGAAAAATAAGATTATGGGTGCTAAAGTGGCAAAAGGAGTAAGAACATTAACGGCACAAAGACCACAAATACTTGAAGAAGTGGAAAAGTTGTTATTAATTTGGATACACGACAAGGAGTTGAGGGGTGATAGTGTTTCGGAGGCCATTATTTGTGAGAAAGCCAGGGTGTTGCCGAAGACCTTCTAAAGAATACCCCTGCAATGAGTGATGCAGATAAGAAAGAGTTTAAGGCAAGCAGGGGCTGGTTTGAAAAATTTAGAAAGAGAAGTGGTATCCATAGTGTTACAAGGCATGGGGTTATGTGATGTGATTATGGAAGGGGACTCCCCTTCCAAACAGTAACTCCTCTCCTCCTCCCCCCTCCTCACCA
Organism: Procambarus clarkii; assembly: GCF_040958095.1. Taxonomy (NCBI): domain Eukaryota; kingdom Metazoa; phylum Arthropoda; class Malacostraca; order Decapoda; family Cambaridae; genus Procambarus; species Procambarus clarkii. The sequence goes on along the minus strand of NC_091189.1, from coordinate 27,551,088 downwards.
TCTTCCATACGCCTACAGCACTCGACAGCAAGGTAAGTAATAACTGGAACACAGTTTTGTAGGTTTATTTAGATGAATTAGGTAAATTAGGTATAAAAATTTAGTTTGATGTGGGGTTTTTGGGGTAGTCAGGAACGGATTAATTCATTTCCCTTTATTTCTTATGGGGAAATTAACTTCGGAATGCGAGTTTTCGGAAGGCGAGGCGTCTCCAGGAACGGATTAAACTCGTATTCTGAGGTATGCCTGTATGTGCATATTAGCTATACCAATGATAGTGCTAGGTTGGACTGTGTCCATGTTCAGTTCCCTGATTTTGAACTGACCAGTGTTCAGTTATAGCGCTGAGTTCTTTCCTCTTCTTGTATCTCACTACCGGCTGCTGTGTTGTAATGTCTGCAGGTAGATGTTGATTCCATTCACTCAGTCCTGCCTCCTACCATTCATTTTCGTTGGGACGGGGAGCTAGGAATTACTGGCTTTTCTTTTTCTTTGTGTTAGTTTTCCATATGGGACTTTTTATTTTCGTGCAGTACGTGTCCTAAGTAGTTCTCATACATTCATCGGTGGCGCATGTGTCGTTCTACCCTGCTGGGGATGGTTGTGCCGTTCCTGCAGGATGTGGTGTCACTGTTTTCGCTTCACATCTTGCGTGTCGGCTCGTTTGGTGCTCGCTTCCTCTTTGGCTTCTGCCTGGCTCTTCAGTTTTCGTCCCCATTTTGTCCCTGCTGTTTGCGGGGTCTGCGGTTGTGCTGTTTCTGCAAGCGGCTCCATCTCGTTGTCATCTGTTATCAGCCTTATTGGTCCTTCAGGGGTCCCAGGGGGGTTCCTTCCGGAGGGGGCGTGTCTGCTCACCCAGGTTGGTTCTTCCTGGCTCGCCGGGTTCGGGTTCCTGGTGCCCTGCCGGACGTTCCATCTGGTTCCTGACAGCCTTGGTTTCAGGCGCTGCTTGCTCAGTGTCCGTAACCAGGGGCTTTCCCATGGCTCCGCCTCTTTCAGATGCTCAGTCCAGTCCATTACAAGGCTGGTTTGGTCTTCTCCTTGAGTCTTCACGTCTGGTAAATTTAACTTGAGTCTATCACCTCCTGTTTGATGATCAGGTGGCTGCGTTAATGGTGTCCCACCTGCGTGCTTTGTCGAGGCGGCAGTATGGAGTTTCCTGGCGGTCCTTCCTTTTTCTTTTTGTCTCTTCGTAGGTATACTTTGCTCTTGTTGAGGTGGTCTTGTCCTTTTTTCTCGTGGTTGTTTCAGGACCATCTTTGTATGCCACATTCTGTCTCCTTGTATCGTGCAGCGCTGGCGGAGCCGCTACAGCTTGATTTCGGTTTTGATGTTTCTTCTTCTCCGTTTCACAAGCTATCTATGGTGGTATCTCATCTCCGGCCTGCTCATGCACCGCCTGAGCTATCCGGATTCAGATTCACGAAGCAGTTACGTACGTACTTACGAATGTTTTTCTTCTTAGCATCTTCGTAGCGGCTACGTTGGTATTCAGGTACCTTACAGGCATTTAATTAAGAAGGAAAATCTTCATAAGTACACCGCGTCGATTTAAGAATGCCGTGGACCACTTGTAGCTTTATGTAAACTGGATATAATTCAATTTTTCTCTACTACAGAACACGGAGGATCATTTTTAGTATAACAAACAATTTAGTTGGCGAGTTTCGTCCAGAGGAGTCCTTCGTGTTAACTATATATGCATTCTCTGGTTGAAACCTGTAAATATGTATTTTATGATATTAGAATTAGTTTTATAATAGCAAAATATTATACCAGTAGTTATTAAGTAAATAAATACTGGTGAACATGAAATATGAGAGAAGGTGATGATCCTTCTCAATATGAGAGAAGGTGAAATATGAGAGAAGATGAAGGTGGGAGCATTTACTATCACCAAATGCCCCTGTTCACCTAGCAATAAGTATAGCTAGGGGCGTACTTTAGCTATACATACCCGTTTTTAATTTATTTTGTTTGATTTTATTTTGAAATTAAATCTGGGTGAGGCATAAAAACAAAATATGCTTCACAAATGTTAGATAAGGGTAAAAACTTCAACAACTTTTGTCATTGAATACTTAGGCCTATAATTATTATTATATGGAATATTATGGCCCTTTAAAAAAAAAGAGAGGGGGGAAGCAGGGGTCAAAGACCTCTTCCTGTTACACAATTTGGCTGTGTGTAACAATCAGTAAGTAATTATCAAAAGAAGGCACCAAGCTGGGAAGGCTATGTAGCACCATTGTGTGTAACAATAAACCAATTTTTTTTTTAACAAATAATGCACCTGTGAGTAAAACAAATACTGTCAGCTGTAAAAATAGTGATGTAGTTATTTAACCACTTAACTGCACCAACCAAGTTTTCTCGGTCGCGGGAAACTGCGCCAACCGAGAAAACTCGTTTTGATTTTTTGTAACTAATTCTAAATGTGTACAAGGTTGGTTGTGTACGAAATGGACTCTTAGGACCTCCAGTGAGAGGCAGCCATCTTGGAAAAAAAATCCCAGAATGCCCTAGGGCTGCTGGCTGGGTTAGTACTGAATGAGCAACCATGGGTGGCGCACGCGCCTCTGGCTCCCAAACACCTATCCGACGCGGTGTTGAAAGATAATGCTCTGTCGGTGAAATTCAAACCTTATTGTTTGAAGAACATAAGGGTCATAATATTGGGGAAGCAAGGCGCAATAAGGACCTAACACAAAGGTCGGATGCAAGTGATACAGCACCTATGAGGACGATATAGCGAGCATATCCAGAGTTAGCTCTGAGCGTCACCCTTGCAATCCTATGCTATTTATTTAGATGATACTTAGATGAATCGTTTTCTGCGTTCAGTGATGATGCATCTGATACAAATAGCATAGATGAATAGTTTTAGCAGCTTCCATGGTGGTGTTTTCCATAGATATTTTCAAGAATACCTGACTCTCTTCCCAACTGACGGACACTCTTGAAGCTAGCTGAATCTCTTCCTGACTGACGGACACTCTTGAGGTAAACTGAATCTCTTCCTGTGTGGGACCATACAAAGTGATCTTTTCAAGACTACCTTACAAATTGATCTTTTCCTATAATCTTTTCAATACTACCTTATGCTTTACAAGCTTGGTTACATACAACCTACAAGTTCTAAAGCCAAGGGTGTATGTGAGTGCGTTATTTGCAAGCACACAGAATGAAGAAACAAGAAGCGAAAATTTATCTACCTGGTGCACTGAGAGCGAAATCGCGCTGTGTACCATGGGCTACTTCATTGATTATTACTCACTTCCAAAGTATTGAGTGTGTAATACAGTGTGTTACTGTGTAAATAGTGTGTGAAACTATACGTATTGTAATTTTGGGGAATTTTTAACAGGTAATATTGCGACAATAAACATTTATTGTGGACACATTACTGACACATGTATCACAGTTCCATGGAACATTATGAACGTTCTACTGTATACATATTGTAAAGGACACAAATATGCATCATATACGATAAAAAAACAAATAAAACCGCATTGGAAATACATAAAACAAATAATTGAAAATATATTTGTGGCAACACCCGATGCTTGAATGGCCCGCACGACCGTGTCTGGGCAAGTCACACACGGGCGACCAGGCCCTGATGACGTCACAGCGCATCTTGTCCACATCCCTACAGCCAAAGTAAGTGGAATTTGGTACTTATTTCCCCCTCCCCGCTCAGCTCGTTGTCGCCGTGTGGGGGCTTAGTGGGCGGCTGCCGGAGTGTGATGCTCCTTGGGACAGTCCTCTGTCCTTTTCTAGCCTTGTGCTCCTGCTGCCGTCCTCTCCAATTCTGCTGGGCACCTTTTCCTTTTCCTTCTGTTTCGTTTTTCTCCCCCCTCTTCTCCTATCTGCTTGCCGTTTCCTGCCGACCTTTTGCTTGTTCTGGTTCTTCCCTTGGACTTCTTCTATTTTGAAGCCCGGGTGCTTGAGGAGGCATACTCTTGCACCCGTAGAACTGTAGTACCCGACGTCGAGAGCGAGGGGAACCTTTTATTGTCAATCCCCCTTTCGTCACTGAACCCGATCTCGACGGACTGTCGGTTTCTTAAGGTTGCGTTTGTGGGGCGTATACTCACGACGCACCCCTAGGAGGCCCCGGCAAGATCGGCGATAGCTTCTTGTTGGGTGTCCTGCCTCTAATTGTGGCTCCATGGTCCATGGTGGGTGTGAGGGCACATTCGTGAATGAATTCTTCTTTTCGTAATGATGATGACCCCTGTTTCGGCTGTTTCTGTTTACCTTCTCAGGCTCGTGGGGTGGACGACCAAGCCCCCGAGTCAGTCCGTGTTGGAAGACCGGGCTCTGTAGCCTCCGCTGCATTGGGCCCCGACCTTGCTCCTCCTTTGGCCTCTCTGACTCCTTGCCCTGGCTCCCCTCCCTCCTCTGTGGTTGGGTCGAGCCCCAAGCCCCCAGTGGTGACTACCTCGTCCCCTGGCGCGGCTCCTTCTCGAGTTGTAACTACTGCGCCTTTTAACCCCTCTCTCTCTGGGGGTTCTCACCGCCGTCCTCGTCACGGCCGCCCTCGCTCGATTCCTTCCAGTTCTGCTACCTATCAAGCCTTGTTTGGTCCCGCTTCGTGGGCAAAATATTTTGATCTCCTCCCTCTTGATTCTGCGCCTCCTGACGATTTCTCCCTCCATCGACATCTCGTTGATTCCGTGGATGCCTCCATTACTTTCAACCCCACTCGTCTCGGTACACGTGTCGTTGCTGCTCCTTCTCAGGATGCTGCTTCCCGCTTGGCTGCCTTATCCTGCCTTGGCGAGACCCCTGTTCGGGTCTCGACGAACGCTCAGTTGAATGCCAGTGTTGGCACTATTTTGCTCCCGCCCCATGTTGCGACCGGTGTTCGGGACCTGCGCGACTGCCACGACGATATTCGACATATCCTTGCTGCCCAGGGCCATTCTATTCTCCAGGTGGACACGTTTACTCGTCCCCCTCGTGGTAGTCGCCGTCAACCCCTCCGGGTTGTGAAGATTACCTTTGATGGTAGGACCCTTCCACCCTCTGTCATTCTTGCTGGTGCCAGGTGCTCTGTCCAGGAGTACATTCCTTCTCCTCGGCTCTGCAACAAGTGCTGGAGGTTTGGGCAAGGTGCCCTCCGCTGCTCCGGGACTGTCTTTCTCTGTCCTTTGTGTGGTGGCGAAGGTCACTCTAAGTCGGAGTGCACTTCTCCCCAGGCTCGTTGCCTCAGCTGCGGTGAGGCCCATCCTACCTTCTCCCGTGCATGTGTCCATTACAAGCTTGAGGCAGCCGTCCTCAACTTGAAGCACCGGGAGCGTTTATCTTTTCCTGAGGCGAGACGCCAGGTTCGCCGGCTCCCGCCTTATGCTAATATCTCTTATGCTCGCGTGTTGCGCTCTTCCTCTCCTCGTCCTTCCCGCCTTCCTCAGACTCACAACCGTTTCCGGGCCTTGGACCCTGATGCGCCCACTGCCCCCTCCTCTGTTCCTTTGGGTTCTCTCCCGAAGGATCCTCCTCCTGGTCCTCTGTCTGGGGTTCCCCTTCCTTCTACCCGGTCTGTCGTGTCTCCTGTGTCTTCTTCCTCGTCTCCCTCCGTTCCTCCTTCCCATCCTTCCCCTCCGTCTCTTGACTCTCCCCGCCGCCTGTCGGTGCGGGCTGATGTCCATTGCTCTCCAAACGGCCGTCATGTGTGCTCTCGTTCAGCTTCTCCTGTTGAGACGCTAGAATCTGTTGCCCAGTACGTGGTTGCTGGGACACCTGTCTCTTTACGTCAGAAGCGTAAACCTGGCTCCTCTCCTTCCTCCTCCCCGGCGGGTAAGAAGGTTTCGCTTTCTTCCTCGGCCCCTACTTCTGCCTCTCTCGCTCCTTCCCCTCCCATTTCGGTGGTTGCGCCCCCTGTTCCTGCTATGGAGGTTTCTTTAGCCCCCGCTTCCCTCTCAGTTGCTGCCCTTGCTGAGGTACGCTCCCCTCTTTCTACCCCTCCTCTTCCTGCTGCTGTCCTTGCCTGCTCCTCTCCGTTGTCTCCTCCTCTTCCTCCTCCTCCTCCTCCTCCTCCGGACCCCGCCCGCCCACCTCTGATCTGTTCTCCCGTTTCCTTCCCTCCGTCTTTGCTCAGTTTACCCATGCCCCCTAACCCTGACTTTGCTGACCCTGATCCCGACCCTGATATTCTTTAACGTGCTCTGTTGCTCTTTCGCCTTTGTTTCTTCCTTGTTCTCTGTTTTTGTCCTTTCTCTTCTCATCGTTGTCCATTCTTCAATGGAACGTTCGAGGTTATTACGCCAATTTCCTCGAACTCCAACTTCTGATTTCGCGGTTTTCGCCCCTTTGTGTCTGTCTCCAGGAGCCGATGCTTGGTACTCGTCCTGGTCGTTTTCATGGCTATTCCTTTCTCTCCCCCCCCCAGCCGTTGCTGGGGCTTCTAATTCTTCTGCTCTCTTGATTCGTGCTGATGTTCCCTTTGTTCCTTTACTTTTTCCTTCGCCTCTCCATTGTTCTGCTGCTCGTATCTTTGTGGGGAAATGGTACACTGTTTGTTCCATTTATCTCCCCCCGAGTGTCCCGCTCTCTCTTCCTGATTTGAAACACCTCCTAGACTCCTTGCCGGAGCCTGTGCTCCTGCTGGGTGACTTCAATTGTCGTCATTCTCTTTGGGGTGACGTTCTGACGAATACCCGGGGTCGCCTTCTTGAGCCGTTTCTCCTCTCTTCGTCCCTGTCTCTTCTGAATTCTGGTGAGCCCACTCATTTGGACTCTCGGACTCGCACCCTTTCTTGTCTTGATCCTTCTCTCTGCTCTTCTTCTCTTTACTTAGATTTCACGTGGCAGGTTCTTGATGACCTCCATGGAAGTGATCATTTCCCCATCCTTGTTTCCTTTTTCTCTTTTTGCCCTTCCCTCTCTTTCCCTAGGTGGCAGTTTGCTAAGGCGGACTGGACCCTATTTTCCCTCAGTGCTACTCTCTCTGACCTCTCCCTTCGGCCTCTCTCTCGCGCTCTCCTCCTTTTTCATGACACTGTCTTCAACGCTGCCCTCCGCTCTATCCCTCGCTCTTCCTCTCGGGGTCCACGGAAGTGCGTTCCCTGGTGGAATGCGGACTGTGCTCGGGCTGTCCGCTGTAAGCGTGCAGCCTGGAAGAGGCCACCGCCATAGGCAGACGACTGATTCTTTTCTTTTCTTTCGGAAAGCGAGTGCGGTGGCCCGTAGGGCCATCCGTACGGCTAAACGTGAAAGTTGGGCATCTTATGTCTCAACAATTACGTCCGAAACTCCTCTGGCCCAGATCTGGAAGCGTATCCGCAAGATAGCGGGTAAATTCGTTCCCCATGTTTCACCGGTCCTTCACCTCCATGATACTCTTGTGGCGGACCCGTTGCAGGTCGCTTCCGTACTGGGTTCCCACTTTTCTTCTGTTAGCTCTGGTCTTCATCTTCCCCAATCTTTTCTTCTTCGTAAACCTGTCCTTGAGTCTCGTCCTTTAGATTTCTGCACTCGTCTTCAACTTCCCTATAATGATCCCTTCTCTCTCTCTGAACTTCGTTCTGCCCTGGCCCTCTGCGGTTCTACGGCGGCGGGCTCCGATGGTATTCATTATGAGATGCTTCAGCATCTCCCTCCGTGCACGTCTCAGTATTTACTGAGTCTGTATAATCGGATCTGGGAGTCGTCGTCAGTCCCTGAGGACTGGCTCGATGCCGTTGTCCTCCCTGTTCGCAAACCGGGGTCTCTGGGTACTTCCCCTAAGGACTTTCGCCCTATTGCTCTCACAAGTTGTGTCTGCAAACTCTTTGAACGTATGGTTAACGTTTGTCTGATGTGGTTCCTGGAACACCATCACCTCCTCTCCCCTTCTCAATTTGGTTTCCGCAAGTGCCGCAGCACGACAGATGTCCTGGTGAACTTGGAGGTCTATATTCGTACTGCTTTTGCTGCGAAGACCTCCGTTGTTGCCGTCCTTTTTGACCTGGAAAAGGCTTACGACACCACTTGGAGATATCATATTCTATCTCAACTTCATTATTTTGGCCTTCGTGGTCATCTCCCTCTCTTTCTCCGCAGCTTCCTCTCCCGTCGTTCCTTTCGGGTGCACCTTGGTACCGCGCTCTCTGCCTCTTTTCAGCAATACGAAGGTGTGCCCCAGGGTAGTGTTCTGAGCACTACTCTTTTTCTGGTTGCCCTCAATGGTCTTCTTTCTTCTCTTCCTTCTGGTGTCTTCTCCGCTCTCTATGTCAATGATCTTACCCTTTGCTGTCAGGGTGATGATTCGCCTCTCCTTCAGCGCCGGCTTCAACTTGCAATTGATGCCGTGTCGTCTTGGGCCACCGATCATGGCTTCAAGTTCTCTACTTCTAAGACTTGTGCCATGACTTTTACGCGGAAACGGGTTGTTCTTCATCCCTCTTTGTCACTTTATGGTCATTCCCTTGAATACAAAGATTCCGCAAAGCTTTTGGGGTTATTCCTTGACACTCGTTTGTCTTGGTCTCCCCATATCTCTTACCTCCGTGTTGAGTGCTCTAAGGCCCTTACCCTCCTTCGGGTCTTGTCCCATACTTCTTGGGGAGCAGATAGGCGCACTCTCCTTGCTTTACATTCCTCTCTTGTCCTGTCTAAGCTCGATTATGGTTGCCCTGCTTACTCGTCTGCTTCTCCTTCTACTCTTCGCCGTCTTGATGCTTTGCACCATACTGGGTTGCGCCTCAGTTCTGGTGCCTTTTGTTCGACTCCCGTCCTTAGCTTGTATGTTGACACTGGCTTCCTGTCTCTCCAGGACCGCCGTGATCGCTACTGTCTTCGCTATCTTGCGCGGTCCTTACAACATCCTTCCTCTCGCCTCTGTCGTGCTTTAACTTTTACCCCTCCTGCGGTTCCTGTTCCTCTTCACCACCTCCCTCTTTCTGTCCGGTTATCTCGCCTCCAGGATTCGCTTTCCGTTCGTATTTCTAATGTTTCTCCTCGTGTTGTTTCTTCTTTGCCCCCGTAGAGAGTCCCTCTTCCACGGTTTTGTACTTCCTTGACCCGTATCACTAAAGCTTTTACCCCTCCTACGGTTCTAAAACGCCTTTTCCTTGAGCACTTTTCTTCTCACTCCCGCTCCGTCTTCACCGATGGGTCTAAGTCGGCGGACGGTGTTGGCTACTCTGTTGTTTTTCCTGATCACACTTATATGTGTCGCTTACCTCCAGAGACTAGCATCTTTACAGCGGAACTTTATGCTATTCTCTATGCTCTTCGTCTCCTGCTTTCTCGTTGTCAGTCCTCCTTTGTAGTTGTTGTTGACTCTCTTAGTGCCCTCATGGCTCTCGGGTCCTTTAATCTGGTTCATCCAGTAGTTGTCGAGATCCAGCATTGGCTGTTTCTTGTTCACAATAAATTTAAGTCTGTTGAGTTTTGTTGGGTTCCCAGTATATTGGTGTGTCTTTAAATGAGCGTGAGGATGCTGTTGCCAAGGAAGCTGTCCGCTCTTGTCCCATCTCTCGTAAAGGCATTCCGTATTCCGACTTTTACCCGGTTATCCATTCCTCAGTCCTTACCCGTTGGCAGGCTTCTTGGTTGTCTCTTACTGGTAACAAGCTACGTACTCTTAAATGTTGTTTCCTCGTGGCCGTCCTCCTTCCACCGTAACCGGCGGTGGGAAACAGCTCTGGCGAGATTGCGTATTGGCCATACTCGCTTAACCCATGGTCACTTGATGGAGCGCCACCCTGCTCCTTATTGTCCTAGTTGCATTGTCCCTCTTACGATCGTGCATGTCCTTCTTGAATGTCCTGACTTCCAGGACGAGCGTGTGTCTTGCTTTCCGACCGACCCTCGCGGTCACCTGTCCCTCAATAGAATTCTTGGTGACTCGGATACTTTTGATATCGTTCGCCTTATGCGTTTTTGTTCTCGTATTGGCATCCTTGGTGATATTTAGCGCCCTCTGATTATTTTGCGCATTTGATGGTGCTACATAGCCTTCCCGGTTTGGTGCCTTCTTTTGATAATTACTTACTTACTTGGTACTTATTTTTACATAGACATGTTCAGGGAAGGGAATTTATCATTTTACGAAGAAAAAAGAATTTTTTGGGAACACATCATTTCATGCGCACCGGGGGAATTTCTCAATAAACTCCGCGCAGCACAGTGGTTAAATGAAAAATATAATGAAAGAAATATTACTGGTTTATTTTTATCCTATCTTTTTGTACTGTACAGTATATCCAAAGAAGTGAAAAATTGAGACATAATGCACAATTTAATGAATGATTCAAAAGAAATATGACTATTACATATCAACTTGAGACCTTAATGATCCATAGTTAACATGATTTAATAAGGATAATACTGGTAATAATACAAACTATAATTTAAAATCTTTATTACTGATTTTTTTTTATTAAGAAGCTTAGGTATACACAGTAATGTGCTACTACCTTATTCTATATGGAAGATTACACAGTGTAGATAAAAAAACTAGCTATAAGTTCATCTAATACTCCCATCTCACAGGATGGTTAGGCATACATGGAATCAAGGAAGAAAATACCAGCCTCAATACAAAAAACAAATCAACTCTGACTAAACAACAACTTCACAATTTTCACAAAAGGTAAGCACTGAATCATGGAAACTGTGAGTTTGATGATGGTGGAAGGAGGAATTGAACTCGGAAAATTTCTAAACAATTTCTTTAGTTCTTTTAACCTTTATAACTTGCAATTGATGCCGTGTCGTCTTGGGCCACAGGTCATGGCTTCAAGTTCTCTACTTCTAAGACTTGTGCCATGACTTTTACGCGGAAACGGGTTGTTCTTCGTCCCTCTTTGTCACTTTATGGTCGTGAATACAAAGATTCCGCGAAGCTTTTGGGGTTATTCCTTGACACTCGTTTGTCTTGGTCTCCCCATATCTCTTACCTCCGTGTTGAGTGCTCTAAGGCCCTTACCCTCCTTCGGGTCTTGTCCCATACTTCTTGGGGGGCAGATAGGCGCACTCTCCTTGCTTTACATTCCTCTCTCGTCCTGTCTAAGCTCGATTATGGTTGCCCTGCTTACTCGTCTGCTTCTCCTTCTACTCTTCGCCGTCTTGATGCTTTGCACCATACTGGGTTGCGCCTCAGTTCTGGTGCCTTTCGTTCGACTCCCGTCCTTAGCTTGTATGTTGACACTGGCTTCCTGTCTCTCCAGGACCGCCGTGATCGCTACTGTCTTCGCTATCTTGCGCGGTCCTTGCAACATCCTTCCTCTCGCCTCTGTCGTGCTTTAACTTTTACCCCTCCTGCGGTTCCTGTTCCTCTTCACCACCTCCCTCTTTCTGTCCGGTTATCTCGCCTACAGGATTCTCTTTCCGTTCGTATTTCTGATGTTTCTCCTCGTGTTGTTCCTTCTTTGCCCCCGTGGAGGGTCCCTCTTCCACGGTTTTGTACATCCTTGACTCGTATCACTAAAGCTTTTACCCCTCCTACGGTTCTAAAACGCCTTTTCCTCGAGCACTTTTCTTCTCACTCCCGCTCCGTTTCTGTCTTCACCGATGGGTCTAAGTCAGCGGACGGTGTTGGCTACTCTGTTGTTTTTCCTGATCGCACTTATATGTGTCGCTTGCCTCCGGAGACTAGCATCTTTACAGCGGAACTTTATGCTATTCTCTATGCTCTTCGTCTCCTGCTTTCTCGTTGTCAGTCTTCCTTTGTGGTTGTTGTTGACTCTCGTAGTGCCCTCATGGCTCTCGGGTGCTTTAATCCAGTTCATCCAGTAGTTGTCGAGATCCAGCATTGGCTGTTTCTCGTTCACAGTAAATTTAAGTCGGTTGAGTTTTGTTGGGTTCCCAGCCATATTGGCGTGTCTTTAAATGAGCGTGCGGATACTGCCGCTAAGGAAGCTGTCCGCTCTTTTCCCATCTCTCGTAAAGGCATTCCGTATTCCGACTTTTACCCGGTTATCCATTCTTCAGTCCTTACCCGTTGGCAGGCTTCTTGGTTGTCTCTTACTGGTAACAAGCTACGTACTCTTAAATGTTGTGTTTCCTCGTGGCCGTCCTCCTTCCACCGTAACCGGCGGTGGGAAACAGCTCTGGCGAGGTTGCGTATTGGCCATACTCGCTTAACCCCTTAACTGCGTTGCCTCCAAATGTGACACCCCCGCAGTGCGCAGGAAATAAATTCTCTGGAAAAAATTCTTTTTTCTTTTTAAAGTGTCAAAAACCTTTCCCTCAGTATGGGTATGTAAAAAAAAAGTCGAAATTGTACTTACTTTTGCTGCTATGGAGTCCGGAAGTTGGGGCGTGACGTCATCATTCCCCGTGCGCCTGTGCCATAAGCTCTCGGGGGCGGTGGGGCGCTCGGGGTGGGGTGCGCGAGTTGCCGCGAATATATTTTCGTTCATTTTTTGCGCACCTTTCCAAATACATTCTCATTGTTTTTGTGCCAATCCAATGTATAATGAACACGTACACTATAATATCGCAGTACAACATCCGTACTGTCCGTAGACACTGTGTTACGTGCATGAAACTTGTGTACACAAATGCAGCACATATTTACTATGTATCATGCTAATTTGTGTATATATACAATCTATTTACACACTATACACTGTCACACACTATATACATTCACCATCAACACGTTCAGAACACCGCGAGTGAGAGCTGCCACACCCAGCCAGCCCTCCCTCACTTCTCCAACATTGTATTCGCCAACTTTGTCCCTCCCATCATACAGTTATTCACACCAATGTTTCATGTTCATTTATGTATATTTACAACATATGTACTCACTATACACTGTCACACACACTATAAACATTTACCATCAACACATTCAGAACATCGCGTAGCAGCTGCCTTGTATGGACCAATAGCAGCTGCCTCGTATGGACCAATAGCAGCTGCCCCATATGGGCCAATAGCAGCTGCCTCGTATGGGCCAATAGCAGCTGCCCCGTATGGGCCAATAGCAGCTGCCCCGTATGGGCCAATAGCAGCTGCCCCGTATGGGCCAATAGCAGCTGCCCCGTATGGGCCAATAGCAGCTGCCTCGTATGGGCCAATAGCAGCTGCCTCGTATGGGCCAATAGCAGCTGCCTCGTATGGGCCAATAGCAGCTGCCGCATATGGGCCAATAGCAGCTGCCTCGTATGGGCCAATAGCAGCTGCCTCGTATGGGCCAATAGCAGCTGCCGCATATGGGCCAATAGCAGCTGCCTCGTATGGGCCAATAGCAGCTGCCTCGTATGGGCCAATAGGAGCATTTGGCCATGAACACATTCAGAACACCTCGAGTGAGAGCAGCCACACCCAGCCAGTCTCCCTCACTCCAACATCTTACTCGCCAACATTGCTCCTCTCACCATATTGCTATAGTTCTTATTACACATGTTCTATATACCTATCTACATGTTTTATTTACCAGAACTATGCAAGTAAGCCGGTATTGTGTCCAAACAGTACAGTGGCCACCATACACTGCATGAAAAATCACACAGCAGACGACGCTACGATTACGTTACCTCCCTCACCAAAATAGCTCCTCTCAACATTCTCCTGTTGCTGTTCTTACACTATATACACACACTATATATACCCATGTACATATGTGTTGCCCATAGCGAACCACTAAGCTAGTATGGTGAGCAAAACAAGAGTGGCAGCCACACACACACAATGAGGCTACCTCAATTCTGGCCCTCCCTCCCTCATCAAAATTCCTCCTTCCACAATACTACGCACAACGCTAATTATAACCACAATCCTGCTATTATCACAATCCTGGTCACTAATTCCTGTAAATGAATAATTGACCACACGTTTATTTTGAAAAGGAACCTAAGAAATCATTTGAAGATTCCTAGATGAACGAAATAATGCTGTGGTGCTGTGGCTAGCGCTGTGAACATCGTGAACAGCATTGAATCACTGATATTTGAACATTGTACCCAGTCATTATCACACTCAGGCTCTAATATAACACTATCATAGCTAAATAATACAAGTTATATATATATTTTGACATTATTAGGCGATGCTGTGGTCACATGCTGAACAGCAGTGCTGTGCGCTCATGCTGCGAGCGCCAGCCTTGGTTGCTCACACACTACTGAAGCTCCCACACCCGGGAATATGGACCACGATTTTTTTTAAAGATGGCGTCTGTTTACAAGAGCCCTGAGGAAGCTGATGTGAACCCCCTGTAGCCGCGGGAGTTTTGAATGGAACGTGAAAAATACAAATACCCGGAGGCGCGTTGTGCAAACCAGACGTGAGCCTGCAGGCGCGTTGCGCAGTTTAAGGGTTAACCCATGGTCACTTGATGGAGCGCCGCCCTGCTCCTTATTGTCCTAGTTGCATTGTCCCTCTTACGGTCGTGCATGTCCTTCTTGAATGTCCTGACTTCCAGGACGAGCGTGTGTCTTGCTTTCCGACCGCCCCTCGCGGTCACCTGTCCCTCGATAGAATTCTTGGTGACTCGGATACTTTTGATATCGTTCGCCTTATGCGTTTTTGTTCTCGTATTGGCATCCTTGGTGATATTTAGCGCCCTCTGATTATCTTGCGTATTTGATGGTGCTACATAGCCTTCCCGGTTTGGTGCCTTCTTTTGATAATTACTTGCTTACTTTTAACCTTTATTCCTATCGTGATATTCAATTAGGTCACCTGAGGAAGGACTTGCTTAGCTAACACACCAGTGTAGTAACCAGCTCATTCCTCACTCTGGGACCATTTATGAACAACTAACTAGGCGCGAGCAAACGCCGAGACCCCAAAAAGTTTGAAATCCCCTCCACTAGGTCCTTGACCTTTGACATTTGCCGAAGCAAATCTAACGAGTAGGTCCTGGGCTCTCACAACAATGATTTATTGTTGTGTGATGCCATATATTTAGTCCAAACCCCATGAATCAGTCTCAATTTAATAGTCGAGTGTGACAGAACACTTACACAACAATAATAATGTTTGGGGTGTAACGAAAAGACAGTGTTCAACATAACAACCTAGTTTATTCAATAAAGTTCTAACTACTACAACAAAACAAAAGAAATATCAATGACGTTACTCGAAATCCTTCCTGTGACACTATCAATGACAGCTAGACACCAGCCCCTCGGACTGCATAATGAACTAACTTGAACATAAGGCGTGAACACAAAGGAATCAAACAAGCAAGCAAGATACAGATCTATAATCACACCTGCAACTATGACACAGTAGTTCTGAGACATGTCTCCAGTAACCTCCTAACTGTTCTACGCCTCTGTGCAGTCTACACCTGCAATAGCGGTTACAATGCAATCAAATTAGTAGCCTGTCAATGACACACCGATGACTAATGGGTTCACTGGCAACTCCAGCAACCCTTCCTCAATTAATCTTTACGTTAACACTCCATCCCTCGGACGATCAACAATCAATAACAATTGATTTACGTTAATAACAAAGTAACATTTACATTAACTTAATAAATCTTACAACTGTCACTAGTAACGCGGAAATTACACAACATGCTACCCATCGACCATTTAGTGAGTAAATCCCATTAATCCCCGTACTTCCAGGCAGCTGATTAATCTCTTTACTAGTTACGTTAATTTACGTTATTTTACGTTATCGGTTACTATCGCTCAACGATAGTTAATTCTAATTTACAATGTCCAAAGTGCTAAGAGAACGGTAATCACTCGTGATTACTTTTAGAGTAATTAATTACTATCCTCAAGATCAATAATTAAACAAATAAATACGCAACCTTTCACATTGGCTCAGCAATTTACATCAAGGTATGAATTCCATCTAAGCCTTCCATACCAGACCAATTCAGGTGGCTAATAAGGTAATTAGGCGCCACGTTTATGTTATTCTAAAATGACGTTACTCTTCCCACGAGTCAATCAAGTGCCGGTACTTCCGGACAGATAAATAATGACGTTATGTTATTGGAACAATGGAGCCTTCGTATGAGTCGATTAACACAGATCGAGGTTAATTACTTTGACTTCCTAGAAACACGTCAATTACTCGGCCCACTGACCGTTAACTACGACAGACAATACTCTAATTCTTGTCCGGCAGGTGGCTAGACTACCCTGAGACTACCATAGCTGCTTCCAGGAAAATAATTAACCCAAACATATTCTACGTTACTCAACTTGTTATAGAACAAATTCTCCTAAAGCAATGGGTGTTCCCTTGGTTATGTTATATTAATTGCCTCGCAGTCACGTCACTGAATACTGGACATCGATGTCCTACCAGATAAACAGGAGAATATATGTACAGTATACCCAAGTACTGTACTCGTCTTCAGCCGAGTTCACCCACGACAATGATAAATCACAATGATTTACGTTACAATCCGGTTGCAATGACAATACTGCAGAAACCCAGTAAATAACCCTCAGAGCATGAACCCTCTAGAACACGACTCCACAATGATTTACTGAACTGCAAAACACCCCAGGTGATTGATCAACAATAGCAACAATCACCATCAATGACAACCTCTTTGCAATAACACACACAGCAATGTGCACTAAATCAAACTATATTAGTACACTGTCCAACACTTACTGTTCTGTTGTAAATGACCCAACCCATGCTCTAAATTACCCCTTAGAACATAGGTCCACACGTTGCAATCACCACAGTAAATAACTCACAATAACACTGGGCTTCGTGACACTACGATCATATATATATATATATATATATATATATATATATATATATATATATATATATATATATATATTGTGACGATAATCTCCTTCAAGAGATTGAGCCTGCTCTTCCCTCCAAAATTACGTCTTCACAATTATATAAAAAGACTATGGAAGAAATGTCCAACAACGACAACACCAGCACCAGCAAGGCTTGCCAGGGTGAGCAGAAACGTATGCAACCAGCCACCTGTTCGAACTCCAACCACCAAACTACCCGTTGATCGCTACGGCTCCGCTGATTGGTCGCCGGTCTGGCTGCACCTGCACTCGCCCCCAATACTACCTGATGTCTGGGGTCGCCCTAACATCAGTCGTCAGAATGTTCCGTGCTTTCGTAGCCAGCACTCCTCCCAGCTAGACGTTAGCGTGTACTGAGAGAGGTGGTGGCTTTAAGCCAATATTCCAGCACCTCCCACTTACTGTTGTATTGCACTTCTTGTTATTTTGCCTTAACGTAACTTTTCATTGTGTCATTTAAGTATTCTTATTATTTTGATTGATTGATTTTATTATACATATTTGTTTGTGCATTATTTTCATGTTTTGATTTATTTAACGTAATTACAATTTCATTGTTAAAGTTTTACTTGTGTTTTGTGTGTCTTCTCCTTACCTTACCACAGACGAAGTTCCAGTTTTTCTATTTTTTTTATAACTATGTGACGAGGCCATACCCCTAGCCTTAAACAGCCGAACACCAACGCGTTACCGTCACAAGTTTTATGGGGGCCTGTCCTAGGAGCCTCACTCAGGTACTGGTGCCAAGTGGTAATTTATGGTAAGCGTATTTAACTTTGTTAACGTAGCTTTACTATTTTTCATTTAATTTCATTTTTTATAAGGTGCGGTGTATTGTGCATTACGAGAGTAACATATAGTGAAGGTGAGACAACTTTGGATTACGTGGTGACTGTAGGCCTCAGTCATACTCTTAATTGGTCATCTCTCCCTCCTTGTTATTACTCGTGTTTACCATCTATGTCCCTTGAATATTTCTCATTCTGACAGATCATCATATTGGTACCCTGGTACTGTGGTCTGCCCCGGGTCAAGAGTACCCAATCTTCTGCAATCTGACTGTAGGAGGACAAAGAGGGCCATAGTTCCTCTAGCTCGAACTTTAGTTGCTGAATTGGGACCTCAGCAGCAGTTCTCGTCACCAGTTGACACCTCGCACCCCTACACGTCAGTCAGAGATGATGATACATACAACGGTAGGGAATTAGCTTATTTTTTCAGAGCACAAAAGTTCGCTAATTCTGTAAGTATCATATTAAATTCAGTGGGAAAAACTTGCTTTATGTCCTTTAGAGACTTGGCAAGGTATGCCTACATCCTTGGACTACCAATTTTACTTTTGAAGCATTTAACTGTTTCATTTGTTTTCGAAACTTTGTTTCATTTGTTAGTAGGATTTTCTTGCCCTTATTCTCTTACATGAGTACCGGGTACAAGATTTCCTGCGCCCTTGATTTAATTTAATATCTTTCACTTAACGTTAATTGTTAAAGATCACACAGGATAGGTACCAGTTGCCACGTTGTCCTGTTTCTGACATTTCATTATTGAACATTCGTGTACCTTTATTTGCTAATTTCACCATGTTTCGTCTCCAAACATTCCGTGCAAATCCAGCAGGTGAAATAGGGACTTTGAGTCGTGCCAAGAGGACTGAACTACAAACTCTTGCACATGAGTATCAACTAGAAGTTCCCTATCAAGCCAACAAAAATGACCTACACAACCTGTTGCTGGATTACTATTTAGAGCAAGGTAAGATAGACTCTGAAACTCATGAAACTTACTATATTGCAGATAAAACTGATTTGGCAACGCTGAAACTCAAACTAGAGCTGGCCAAGATTGAACGTGAGCAGCAAAGGGAAGCCCGTGAACAGCAAAGGGAAGCAGCTGACATACGAAGGGAAGAGATCGCCCTCAAGGAACGTGAGTTGGCAATGCTCCGTGAACGTGAACGAGTACAGCTTGAAACACTCCAGGAGCGGGAACGCTTACAGCTTGAAACCAAACAACGCGAGTTGGAAATACAACGCGAACATGACAAGCAACAAGCGACTCTGGCTCTTGAGTGTCGTCAACGGGAATACACGTTGGAAACTTCACACCTCGCTCAACGCCAGCAAGCTACTGCCAATCTTCCCGTCAGTTTTAATATATCACATGCAAGTAAGTTAATGCCATCCTTTGTAGAAGCAGAAGTTGATGTGTTCTTTACCACCTTTGAAACCCTTGCTAATCAACTCAGTTGGCCTGTCGACCAATGGGCAACACTTCTCAGAGTCCATCTTACAGGTAGAGCTGCAGTCACACTCAGTACTTTGGCGTCTGAGAATGACTACTACACTCTGAAACAAGCAGTGTTGGACGCCTACCTCCTCTCTACTGAAAGTTATAGAAGGAAATTCCGTGACCACCTGAAGGCAAGTACCACTACCTTCCTCGAGTTTGCTAACACGAAACGGAGGTATTTCATGAAATGGCTGGAAGCAGCACATGTCTCTACTTTTACAGAACTCGTCAACCTGATGCTTGTTGAAGAATTCTTGAGACGTGTGCCGCCTCCTGTCCGCCTCTACTTAGCAGATAAAGAAGAAACCGACTACCTGAAGTGTGCTAAGTCGGCTGACACTTACAGCCTCATCCACCGGCTGACACCTGAACCATCCTCCAGTAAGAAGTCGTGGTACAGTTACGAGAAGGTGAGCCCCGATCAAGCTGGTTCACAACTGTACTGCAAATATTGTAGACTCTATGGACATACCATAGACAAGTGTGGTAAGTCTCAATACAAGGGAACCACTGACCAACAACGACCCAAACCAACTCCTCCTAAGTCCGGTAAGCCTGTGATGAATGTTGGTGTTGATGTTAATGATCTTTCTCTTTTCAGTAACCACCTGTATACTGGAACTGTCTCTGCCAACGGTTCAAATCCGGAGGGACGTTTCAAATTGAAGATCTTGAGGGACACAGCGGCTCTACAATCGATCATCTTGAAGTCGGCTGTGCCCAACATAGTCTACACCGGGGAAACAGTCTTCATCACTGACCTCACTGCTACCACTCCATACCCTCTCGCCAGAGTCCACCTGGATTGTCCCTACGTGAACGGGGAAGTCCAAGTCGCCGTCAGGGAAAAGCCTTTTCCCATGCCTGGAGTGCAACTTCTCCTAGGCAACGACTTGGCAGAAGACCTGCAACCGACCAACCTGATCGTCATGGACAAACCCCAGGTGTGTAACTCTGTGCCAAGTAACCCTATTCTTGAGTATGTTCCAGCAGAGGTTCAAGAGAGTGATGAAGTTTCTCCTCCGGTTCTTGTGACCACCCGTGCACAAGCCGCACGTCCACAGCCAGCTGACTCTACTGCTACCGCTGTCCCTCAAGACCCTCAGAAACTACCCCCGCATCTGACCAAGTTGGAGTTCCGTAAGTTGCAGAGGGAAGATCTTACTTTAACACCATTGTTTTTCCAGGCTGAGACTCAACCCGACAGTATTCCTGGGTTCTTCCTAGAGAACGACTTGCTCTACCGCAGATATAGACCCAGTAAACTGAAGGAGGAGGACGATTGGGCCAACACCGAACAACTTGTGATTCCCACCAGCCTGCGGCCCACTATTCTACACCTGGCCCATGGAGCATTCTCCCACTACGGCTTCAACAAGACTTACCATGGGATTCGTCAAGACTACTACTGGCCAGGTATGGTAAACAACGTCAAACAGTACGTAAAACAGTGTCATACATGTCAGATGGCAGGCAAACCGAACGTCTCCATTCCCAGAGCACCACTGATTCCCATACAGGTGCCTGCGGAACCTTTCCACAGACTCATAATAGACTGTGTTGGTCCTTTACCTCGGACCAGTTCAGGTAACGCCTACATCCTAACCATCCTGTGTCCTACCACCAGATTTCCCATAGCAGTTCCAGTGAAGAACATCACGGCTGCTACGGTTATCAAACATCTACTGAAGATCTTCACTCAATACGGATTTCCCAGGGAGATTCAAAGTGACTGTGGCACCAACTTCACCAGTGATCTCTTCAAAAGGACACTGGAGGAGTTCAACATCAAACAGGTATTGTCCAGCCCCTATCATCCTGCTTCACAGGGTTCTCTTGAACGTAATCATCAGACCATCAAAGCACTCTTGAAAAAGTTTTGTAGTGAAACCTCAAAGGATTGGGATAAGCAGATTGACCTAATAATGTGTATTTTCAGAAGTCTCCCCAATGAGTCCCTAGGAGTATCTCCTTATGAGATGCTCTACGGCCGTAAGTGCCGTACTCCCCTTAAGGCTTTCAAAGACTCTCTCAGAGATGCCACCTTCAGTGAGCATCAGAATGTGCCCCAGTTTCTTCAAAACCTTCAGCACATTCTAGAGAGAGTCCACCGCTTTGCCCATGATAATCTATTGAAAGCCCAGGTGAGAATGAAGACTCATTACGACCAGACCAGCAAAGTAAGAAAATTCAAGCCGGGAGACTTCGTCCTTGCTTATTTCCCTATCCCAGGTTCACCTTTACAAAACAGATTTTCAGGACCCTACTGCGTCAAAGAGTGCAGAAGCAACAACACATATGTGATAGAGACTCCAGATAGGCGGCGGAAGACCCAGCTGTGCCACGTCAACCTCCTGAAGCAATATAATGGTACTCCTCCCACTGTCTTGATTAATTGTTCTACCTTCACAGAACCCTACATCCACAGTGAGACCATCCCGGCTTCTTCTCCCGAAAGCACTGACAAGGAGTCGGCGCTTTCTAATTCCAAAATCCTTAATGATCTTCC
The DNA here is from genome assembly GCF_040958095.1 of Procambarus clarkii. Taxonomy (NCBI): domain Eukaryota; kingdom Metazoa; phylum Arthropoda; class Malacostraca; order Decapoda; family Cambaridae; genus Procambarus; species Procambarus clarkii. The sequence goes on along the minus strand of NC_091189.1, from coordinate 27,529,575 downwards.
CAAATGCTTTCAGGATAATAATCGTGCTCCTATGCCCTCTTCTAATTCCACTCTCACCTCGTCAGATAAGCCCTACATCCTCCATGTCGACGCCAATGGTACCGACGATGGTGGTGTCGTGATGCAGCAACGAGGCGAGAAGAATTCACCTGTCAGCAACTACTGCTACAAGGAACGACGGAACAATTGGCAAGGAGCTACTCTTCCTCATCCTGAAGCTTCAGCACTTCACTCCACACCTGAAAAGTGCTCGGTCCACCATCAATACGGACCACACCACCCTACACCTCCTGCAGCACGCCCACTTCTCATCTCAACGTCTTCTACTATGGGCTTGCTAACTGCAGAAATTCAACCTGGAGACACGCTATACCAAGAGTCTGACAACATCTTAGCCCATGATCTCTCCAGAGTTTATGAAGTAGAAGCAACTCCATCCATTACTCCACCACATAACGACGTACTTCTTCCAGAACCGCAGGCTTCGGGGGAGAGTTGTGACGATAATCTCCTTCAAGAGATTGAGCCTGCTCTTCCCTCCAAAATTACGTCTTCACAATTATATAAAAAGACTATGGAAGAAATGTCCAACAACGACAACACCAGCACCAGCAAGGCTTGCCAGGGTGAGCAGAAACGTATGCAACCAGCCACCTGTTCGAACTCCAACCACCAAACTACCCGTTGATCGCTACGGCTCCGCTGATTGGTCGCCGGTCTGGCTGCACCTGCACTCGCCCCCAATACTACCTGATGTCTGGGGTCGCCCTAACATCAGTCGTCAGAATGTTCCGTGCTTTCGTAGCCAGCACTCCTCCCAGCTAGACGTTAGCGTGTACTGAGAGAGGTGGTGGCTTTAAGCCAATATTCCAGCACCTCCCACTTACTGTTGTATTGCACTTCTTGTTATTTTGCCTTAACGTAACTTTTCATTGTGTCATTTAAGTATTCTTATTATTTTGATTGATTGATTTTATTATACATATTTGTTTGTGCATTATTTTCATGTTTTGATTTATTTAACGTAATTACAATTTCATTGTTAAAGTTTTACTTGTGTTTTGTGTGTCTTCTCCTTACCTTACCACAGACGAAGTTCCAGTTTTTCTATTTTTTTTATAACTATGTGACGAGGCCATACCCCTAGCCTTAAACAGCCGAACACCAACGCGTTACCGTCACAATATATATATATATATATATATATATATAATTACTGCTGACACATGTAGCCTAAATCTATCAAAATGTTAATGGAACACTAAGAAGATCTCGCACTCCTTAATTAACTGGGTGAATGATTATCGACCCCACGGATCGATAAACACTCGATTGATAAATCAGCCAAAGAAACATGTTGGAAAAAGAAGCTAAATAGTGTACACCAAAAGTACAGTAGGGTGAGACTCACACCCTCAAAATTCCAGGCTGTATTTGATGATTTATCTGATATAGAAACTGCTGATAGTGACAGGGATTTAGATAGTGAATTCGTTGAAACAGAAACAGCAGATGTTAGCACTCCTCTGGGATTTGTACAATTATTTCTTATGCAAAATTTGATGAAATTTATAGTCTATAAGACTAACTTGTATGCTACCCAAAGCGATGCACCAACTGTGACCAACACAAGCAATAGATGGGAACCAGTGAGTATAAAAGAAATTGCCCAATTTTTGGGACTAACGATTTTGATGGGTATTTGCCAGTTGCCAAGAATTAAAATGTACAGGGGTACCTCAGTTTAAGAGTTTAATCCCTTCCTGGAGATAGCTCGTAACCCAAAAACTCGTAACCAGAAGCTAATTTCCCCATAAGAAATAATGGGACGTGAATTAATCCATTCCTGACTACCCAAAAACCTCACTTCAAACTAAATTTTATACCTAATTCATCAAAATCTACACTACAAAACTATGTTCAAGTTATTACTTACCCTTGCTGATGACGCTGTTGGCGTATGGAAGATGGCGAGGAGGGGAGAGGAAGAGAGGTGTTACTGTTTAGAAGGGGAGTCCCCTTCCATTATAACATCAGGCAGTGAGGACTTCTCTGGTGTGCACTCTAGCACATTTTGCCTACACTAGCACCTGCTTGTGGCTCACTTCTTGCTTGTCTTACTAAGAATCTGTCTAAAGACACTTGTTTTTGTCTACATTTTAACACTTGTCTGCAGTAAGACATCACATTGTCATTTAAAAAGTCAATGCAACGGCTTGCTACAGCTTTATCTGGGTGAGTTTTTTCAACAAAACTTTGCAATTCTTCTCATACTTCACACATTTTCTTAATGAGGAAGGAACATCCTCTACTCACAACTATTTTCTTAGGTTGAACCTTACCACTGGCTTTCTTGGGACTCATTGCGAGATATATAATAACAACTTTTATGTTCAAATGGCCAAATATCTAACAAAGCACTGTAAATCCTTGTTTCAATACTTTTATGACTTCTAAATGATATGAATTGATTTCACAATATTTTCATATTTATAACAATAATGCCATTCCAAAAGACAATTCAGACAGACTAATCAAAGTTAGAACAGTCATGCAATATCTCACACAGAAATTCAAAACATTATACATTCCTCAGAAAAATTTGAAGTTTGGATGAAAACTCAATGGCACGACGTGGCCGTCTTACTTTCAAGAATTATAATCCAAATAAACCTGATAAGTATGGAATAAAGCTCTACATGCTAGCTGAATCCCAGACTGGTTACATCTATGATTTTGAAGTGTATGCTTCAGGTCCTAGTCTTCAGGTCCATAATCTTCAGGTCCAAGTCTTCAGGTCCATAATTTTCAGGTCCATAATCCTCAGGTCCAAGTCTTCAGGTCCATAATCTTCAGGTCTAAGCAAAGAGTCAAATGCCAGTTGATAAAACAGTATTCCGATGTAAGGACAATACTTTTATAATTCTGTGGAAAGATAGGTGAATTGTTTCACTCATCACAACTTGCCACAATGCAGATACACAAGAAGTGGAACAAAGGAAATGAGTATGTAAACCTGACAGAACATCTTCATTGCAACAGGTCACTGTGAACAAACCAAACGCTATCTGTGACTCGATACAGACATGAACGGTGTTGATCATTTTGACCAAATGGTCAAATATTATCAATTCACACGGAAGTCACAAGTGGATGAAGAAAATGACTTTCTACTTTCTGCAAATGGCTATCCATAATGCTTTTTGTGTTGTACAATTACTACACAACAGATAGAAAGAAACTCACATTACTCCAATTCCACGAAGTAGTCCTTTCGCCACTACTATACATTACTGTCACCCTAAGAATTGGCCTCTGTAAAATGATAACATCACACATGCTGCTGATGTACTTGACAATGAGAGCACATCTACTGGGGACAATGTTGCAACACCCGGACCATCAACACCCGGACCATCAGGTGTGAGGCGGCCACTATTCACTTCACCTCCAGTTGTACATTCATCATCTGACTCAAGACGAGAGTCACAATATCCCTAGTGGTGCTTCTGCTAGGAAAAAAACCCGTATTGTGGATAATCAAGAATGTCTGAACAGGAACTTGTGCCATTCCCTAGTAAAGATACAGAAGCGTCTGAGGTGTCATGTTTGCAAAGTGTCTAGTAAAAAAAGGGACACCAGGTATAAGTGCAAGTCCTGTGATGTGCCACTGTGTGCAGCACCATGCTACAGCAAATACCATTCACAAGAAACAATATTGGGATGATAAGCAGTAATGCTTGCCCACCATCCACTCCACCTATAAAACATGGGTTGAAACTCTTCAGGAAACGTTTTTCTGGAGCAGGTGGAGTGGATAAAACTAATGCTCAACCCATGTCATGATCCACAAGCATTGGATTGAAAGTACAAAACATTTTTGTTTTTTATACATTTTATATTGTGGTTTATACTTTATCTTATTGTATTGGTAATATTGCTCTTAAATTTGCCCTTATATGCATATATCCCTTTAAAGCATTCCATTAGGAACAATTTGATACCAAAATGAGCGCTGTAAGATGAAAATTGATGTTATCAACCAGAAAAATTACTAAACATTTGTGAGCGGGAAATGGGGGGTGTAGCGGGTGGGCGCTCACTCACGGGTAATTCATGGCCTGTTTTCATCTTGGCTGCGGGTGAAGTGCATGCAGGTTTTTTACATTATATGCATATACTCCTGTACTCCTGTAGAGTTTTCTATTAGGAACATATTGATACCAAAATGAAAGACCTAGGATGAGAATTGAGGTGACCAGAGTGAAAAGAGTATACACATTTTATTGCTCTTGTGCGCTCACGGGTAATGAGCTCTTACTTTCTCTGTTTGGTGCGGGTGGTATGCCGGGCTTTTGGACTTCATATGCATTTGCTCCTGTAGAGAATTCTGTTGCGAACACATTGATACCAAATTGAAAAACATAGGACGCAAATTGAGATGACAAAGGTGAAAAGAGTATACGTACACTTTTCAGTATTACCGCGCGCTCCCGTGGAATGCCCGGTGCACCTTGGGGTGGTCTGGCACTCGCTCGCCCAAAGCGCGAAAGTACAGTATTAAGATGTTTGCCAACCCAAACAAACTCAACTCCGCCGGTGGTCAAACGTCAGCCTTGTCTGACCTCTGGGCAGAATGGTAGGTCTCCCACGGGTGTTGCAGTCAGGTTACAGCTAGGGTCACAATTGTTGGTAGTGGCAAGGTCTGTTAGGTTTGTTTATAGACTAAGTCCATCTGGTGAGACAGCTGGGCTGAGATAGGTCAAAAGTGATGTTACTCCTGGCTGGTCAGTGGTGACACTGATGGTGATCCAGTGATGATGTTGATGCTTTGGTCAGGCAGTGTTATATATCTGTCTGCTGGCTCAGTTTGGACCAATGTTGCTAAATCATTTTTTGTAGGTATTGTGCATATGTAGCAGTTCTGTACTTCCTAATGGCACTGATATTGCTGCTACAATTCTAACAAATACACCAGAGACAGTGCAAGGTGAAAAAGAGAACTTTTCATGGTATGTGATAGTTGGAGTTTGTTTACTTTGAGGGCCACCCATAATGTTTGTTTACTGCATTTCTCCTGTTGGTTTCAGGATAGTTTCATGTTAGAGTTTTTAGGGTGTCATACAAGTGGATAGCTATCCTCTTGTTACTCTATTTTGTGACTGAATGTACTTGAACCAAACTCTTTCTCACGGTATTGCACAGGATATGATCTGGATTTTGGAGGTGCTGTTTCACAGTGGATTGATACTTTCTTGAATGACTCCTTAGGACTGTATGTGATTTATCAAGGACCTTTAAAAGAATCTCTGTGGCACTAGTGCCTTATGTCACCATACTTGACTGTGTGATCCTTTCCATACATGCAGTGGATTATATATGTACCTCAGATAATGGCAAAGCAGTCAGCTCAGAAAGGCATTTTTCTTGAATTCAAAGGTTGACTTTTATATACTGTACTATTATCTTAAAGAAAATGCCACCTATCTTAATATAAATAGGAAATGGGGTGAATGACTACTGAATTTTATCATTCACAGGAAGGCCAAGAGTATAGTTCATCCAAAAAGAGAAGAAAAATCATTTACAAACTTGCAAGATATGGGTAAGTTGAGCAAGCGTTTTGTTTCTTAACCAAGAGACAAAATGTCAGTTGAATAATTTAGCAAACTACAGTACAGTACAGGTACTTAACCATATATCAGAATATTATTTTTAGATGTAAAAATATTTTAAATTATTGTTCTGAAAAACCTAGAGTTTGAAGGGGGTTATAGACTTTTTTTTCTGCAGACCAGAAGATCTTCAAAGAGCAATTGAAGATGTGCGCTCTGGAATGGGAACTTTACGGGAAATTGCTGAGAGATGGGGTGTACCGCACTCCACTCTTTCTGTTAATGCACGAATAGCTGGTGTGTCCATCCAGCAGAGAAATTTGGACTACGACAGTGATACTCTTGAAGCAGCAAAGCAGGCTGTTAAAGGTTTGTAAAACTTGCTCTGAATTTTTTTTTACACAGGAACAGCCACTTGATTCCTGTTAGCAGGCTGATAGGTTTCCCTTCCCATAATTCATGGTAAGTCTTGCCCATTTGTTTCCCCTGGAGCATGACCTGCCAATTGGTTAAAATTCATAGGCTGTACTGTACCTAATTAATGCTGGTTGAACAGGCAAACACTTAAGGATTAGTACCGAGACAATTCTTCCTGGCCAGGACTGAAAATAAGTAGCATGGCGGTCTATGTCCATCAGTTTACAGCTGATGGACCTGGGTCAGTCCCTGAGTACAACAGAAATGGTTGGCCTCATTTCTTTTCACCTAATGCTTCTGTTTACCTAGCAGTAAAATAGTTACTTGGTAGATCGGCAATTGTGAGTTGCATTTCGTGGTAAGTCAACAGTTGGTTCATGGGGGACCTCAATAATCCAAAGTGAAGGGATCCTTTTCCCAACAATGGGAATCATATTTAAGATGTGGCTTTTTCCAAGGCATCCAGACCTACTGTAAGACCATGCATACTGATTGGAAATTGTCCTCACTGCATTGAGGATCTGCTACATTGTCAGCAGATCATTGTGATGCTTAAGTAAATGCATGATTTGGTCACAAATGTAAGCATTTATAGACTCCAGATACATGGGATCTCTGAGAAGCTTAAGTATAGGTATTGTACTTGATGAAAATGTGGTTCATCTTTCCTCATCTTAACCTCTACTACACAACTGCTTAACCCTTTAACAATCTGCTCACATCCTGTTTGTTCCTTAGGTCTCTTTGCTGGAGACCTCAGGAATAGGTTGTGAGCCCCATGTGCCCGCGGGGGTTTTGAATCGTTCATTATACTGTACTTGAAAACACGTTTTCTTGGCAAGCTTATCACCCGTCAATTGAGATATCTCTGTGAGCATATAACCATGTACACTTGTCACATAACCATGTACACTTGTCACATAACCATGTACACTTGTCATATAACCATGTACACTTGTCATATAACCATGTACACTTGTCATATAACCAATGATGTACATTTCTGATACTATATTACAATAACTTGCAGCTGGATCAAGTTACATGAAGGTAGCACGTGAGTACAACATACCCAAGTCAGTGTTGTGGAGACGGTGTCAACGGGAAGGCATACTTCGGGAAGAGGCTCGGCGCTGTTACAACTATTCACAGGACGATCTCGGCCAGGCCCGAGATATGCTAATAAATGGCTGCTCACTCTCACAAATTGTCAAAGAAACAAAAGTTGGTTTGCTTATCACATTATTTTAAATATAATTGCTGTGGTGAGCCCTTATAGTACCCTGGAGCTTATCGGGCTAATGTATGTTATATTAGACCGGGAAATTAGCTATGGAGTTCAGACCTACCAGGGACCATGAGCCAGAACCTGCCCCCTTCAGAGAGGTTGCAGGGAGCAATGGCCCTGGAAAAAAACCCTGTGGTTGGGGTTTTCCTTTTCTGCCATCGACCGGGGTTAGGCACCCAGAAAGGTAGGCATAACAAAACAAATCCCACATAGTAAGAAACTAACAACAAAAACCGAACAGAGAGGTAGAACTCCCAATAATCCCAAGGAAACAAGCAAACAAGCAAACGTAACACACTACTGCCGTGCTGCTCGTCCGCGGCTCGCTCCCCCTCTCGGGGAGGGGAGGAGTGGACTCGGACCTCACCGCTCCGGCTGCATAGCACTCCAGTTCGTAAGCTAATGTCAACTGGGACAGACACTTCTCTGGCCTCAGTTTCCTAGGCGGTGTTTTCCTTCGTGGCGCTTACTGTTGTGTTTTTGTGTTGTGCGGTGCCCAGATGTTCCTTATCAGTACCAGGGCTGCATGCACTTAGGGGCTTCCTTTCCTAAGTGCCCTGTGAGTACTGCCCCTGCGTGACAGGGTTATCTTCCCTGGGGCGTTTGGGAACCATTCCTTGAGATTCTTGCTGCTCGGCAGTTGCCTCGCCCTTGGGGCCAGCTGGGGCTTGGGGCACTTGTTTGGCCCTGGGTGGGGACTGGTATTGTGCTGGTTAGGGAATCAAGGTGTTGCGCAACCTGCTACCTACTCGGCAACCGGTTCCTGTTGCCTCTGGGGGACGGTGTACTTTTGCAGGATTTTTCTTTTGTTTTTATTTTTATTTGGCTGGTGGGGGTCTGCCTAGTGTGGCTATAGTTCCACTGGTAGTGTTTGGTGGCCCTCTGCTAAGCCCCCGTGATTGTACACGTTGCAGGGATTTTCAGTGTTGGCATCTACCCCTTGTTCGTTTTGGGAGTTAACCGGTTAGCAACACCTTGCCCAGGCTTCCCATAGCAGTTAGCCTATGGGCCCTGTTAAACTCTGTCAGGGCTCGGCGGACCATTGGATGTGTCTTCCGGGTTCCATCCCATCTTGTGCGGGTTTGTTGGTTGCTGTGCCCTTGTCTCAGGGTGACAGTTGTCTCATTTACCTTCGTCATGCTGCCTGTTGGGTCACTGACACCTTGACACGGAGTCTTGCAAGTTGTGTTCTCTGCTTGTTCTCTAGTACTCTCCTGATGTCATTACTGTTCAGAATACAGGCGGCATCCGCGTTGCAAGCTCGGTTTAGGTTGCTGCAATGCGCTAGGTTGGTTTCCCATCCGGATGCCCCGGGGCCGCCCCGTTTTGGTTATGTGCTGTTCGCCCCTTTCCTTTTCTGTTCCCCGCTCCTGACCATCTGCGGGTTTCGGGGTCGGGACGGGGTTTAGTTGGAGCCGAGACTCGGGGGGGGGGGGGGTTTCGGGGGCTGCCCCGTTCAGGTTGGGGACGGAAATTTTCGAATCTGTTCCTCCTGCCAAGGCTTCTGGGTCTTACCAGCGGCCCTTTCTTTGCTGCCTTTCCCCTGGACTCTTCCTTTTCTTTAGGGGCAGAGGGTGTGGAGGACGGCTCTGCCCTGGGGCTTCTGTTGCGGGTTCCAGGGGCTGTGGGGGATGCTCGCTAGCAGTTCTGGGGCTGTTTGCCCCTGCTGGGGTTTTCTGCTTCTGGGTGGGATTTTTTGTCCCTCTCGTGTGCTTACTTTCCACATTTGCTGGCATGTTTTTGGATCTATTGCATCGGTCACGGCTCCTTGTTCTGGTGACCATTTTCTTTCTGCAGTTTACTTTCCCGCTTGGCCACCGGCGGCGCTGCGGTTTGTTTACCGGTGCCTGGGTGTGCGAGCTCACATTTTGAGTTAGTTTTTCACCTCCTTCAGGGGTTTTATCTTCCTCTTGCCATGTAACACGGGTGCTCTGTTCTTACTCTTTTTAATCTACTTTTACATGCACCCTGTCCTTATTCTTTATTTACTTCTCAAACCAAGGGACCCCCAGAGCTATACTTGAGCCGACCCACGCCACGAGGTCTTAACCCTCAAACCGCGCATATCATATATAAATGATATCAGTGACAAAACCGAAACCGCGCACATCATTTATATATGATTTCGTGTCTAGCGCTATAATTTAAACTCCCCGCCTGGGATAGGGGCAGCTATAGTACAGCCACGACCGATAGTTGCCAGATGCCACCTAGAAAAAAAATCCAGGCCAACATTCTTGGGTGTTACAGCCAGTATTGAGCAAGCCACCAAGGCTGGCGCACGCAGCACAAGCTCACAGCACCGCTGTTCAGCTTGTGACCACAGCATCGCCTACAAATACCATAATATATATGATACTGCTATTATTTAGCAGTGATAGTATTACTGAGGCCCCCTGACTGTGATAAAACTGACCAGGATTCTGATAATAGCAGGATTGTGGTGATATTTAGCGCTGTGCTCCATGGAGGGAGGAGTAAGGCTGTGGGAGGGAGGGTTGTGGCGTCGTCTTCTGACTGTGTGTGGCCACCATTTATTGACTGCACTCACCATACCAGCTTAGTGGTTCGATATGGTGAACACAAATGTAGATACTTATATATAACGTGTGTATAGTGTTAGATAACAGCGAGAGGAGTAGGTTGGGAGCCGCCATTTTGGTGAGGGAAGAGCGTCGTCTGCAAGTCTTGGCATGGTGTTTACTGATGGCCACTATGGTCTTTGGGCACCATACCAGCTTATTTGTACAGGTATAGTGAATAAAACAGGTAGATACTTATATATAATAGGTGTATATAGCGTAATAACACCACAAACAATATTGTTGGAGGACAAATATTAGTGCGTCTGGCCTTGAGGGCGGCCGCTGATCAGCTGACTGTGTGAGTAGCTACGTCTTTGTGGCCTTTACTCACCATACAAGCTTAGATGTACAATTATGGTGAACAAAACATGTAAATACGTATATATAACGTCTGTGTATAGTGAATAAATACAGAAAGAGTATTGTGGGGGGTGAATGAGGGTGAGTGAAGTGGTGTTGAGGGAGGTAGTGGCAGTGAGTGGCTCGCTGGTGTTTGGCGGTCACTCTTCGTTGCTTTTTGACTCACAAGACCAACTTAGTAGTTCGTTATGGTGTACAAAACATGCAAATACTTATATATAACCTGTGTATATAGTGTAACAACAGCAAAACTATTTGTTTATTCTTTTATGAACATAATAATTGAATCACTAATATGCACACCATAATTTTGAGTACAGCGATGGTTCACACATTTTATAATATAAATATACCACAATTCACTGTATGGAATAATATTACTGCAAAAAACTAAGAAAAAATCAATCAGAGACATTGAAATAATTAGGTAATAATATATTTGTGGCAACTGCCGTCTGACAGCTCGGGCGGAGTAGACCTCATCTGGCGAAGGCTCTGCCAACGCCCCTTTTTTGCCACACTTCCCTACCCTATTGCGGCTAAAATATGCCACCTACGATTTTTTTGTTATTTTTTCCATGATCAGGGAACAAAAATGAACACTTCTATAAGACGAAAGAATTTTTTGGAATTTTTTTTTTTGTTGCGCCTGTGGGTGTGAATTCCATTTGGGCCCCTAGCGGTTTGAGGGTTAAACCGTTTGACCGGCTTTAGATTCTACAACCTTATGACGTGAAAACAGATTTCTAGCAAAACTCTAGGATCGCCTTGCGCTGCCACCACCAGACCATTACCACTGAGCAATGACCGAGGTCTAGATCGATCATGCTAATCAATAAACTTCGGGGCTTGATCCCCACTAGTAATATATGAATTTGGATTTAAAGTTTAGTGTAGAATTAATTAAAATCAAAGGGATAATGAATTCTTATTCGGTGTTAGAATGCGGCCCAACTCAACTCTGCTTCTTAGGCTACCCACGTGGTCCGGGACAATGTAAATAAATTACATAAAATGGAAATTAATAAAAAGACAATTTACTAGCTAAATGGTTTATTCAAAACTAAACAAAATCTAAATCAAAGCACTCCCTGGCTTAACACTTCCTACATGAGCCGGCAATGAGTTGAACTAATTCCCTATACCAAACTCTTATAGCAACTCTACCTTGGCGACCAGCTCGATGTTAGTGCTAGGTCTTGGGGCCAATGATTGAGGCCACCTGCCCGGGCCGCTCCTGGTACCACACTGTCTTTCCCACATGCTCCTCTACCCAGAAGCCAGAGCAGGGTATTCTTCCGCCTAGTTTACTAAGTTGCTAGCAAGGCTTAAGTTGAACAACTAATCTCTGTTGCACTGACTGACCCAGATTGGTTGAATTATTTTAACTGAAGTTAATTACACAAGCATTTTAGGGAAGGGCTATTTCCGATTACAAAATGGCTATTTGACCTTTGAGAAATAGTGGACGTGGCAACTCTGATGACCTGTGACCGCTGAGGTCACTCCGCTGTAAAGTCTAGTCCCGGCTCGTGACGTCACTGATGGTGACTTACTCATTATTCTAACAATCAGGATACTCTTGATACTATAAACAGGAATATTATACAATTTGAATGAAGATTAATCTCTCTAAATTACTGAATAATGTGGAATAATTCATTATACGGAATTGTGAACAAAGGCGGCAGTTATTTTCACCGCCAATCCCCCCCAGGGATGCGACCATGCTTGAGTCAGGTCCTTACACGTGGTTCCAACCTTCCCACTCTTTCATACAATTATTCATTTTAAAACAGCTTCAGTTGTTACAGCCGTTTCTTTGCTTTTCTGGGGTGTTTTGTCCATCTTCTGTTCCTTTGGGAACGCTTGGGTGTTGTTTTTTACATTGGTTTTTGTGTTTTCTGTTTATTTGGGTTTGGGCTCCGTGTCCCTGTCTGTTTATGCTTGCTTCCACACCTTGTCCCTCTGTTTTCAGTCCGTTTTGGCTGTTTTCCTGGGGGTTCTGTCTGGGTGCTGGGCTTTGCTCTTTCTGTGGTGTATTTCTGCCATCAAATGTGGAAGTATGAGTTCCCCCGGGTTTGATTCCGGGTTACTTTGGGTTCTTTGGCTTTGTTCCGGAGGTTTCTTCCTCTTAGGCCCCCTTTGTGGGTTCAGGGGGCTTTGTTACCTCGTGTGTGGCCCGGTTCTGCCTTCTGGGGTTCCAGGGGTCTTCCTGGCTTGCATGCTGATCTTTTGGGTTTGGCACGTGTTGTGGTCGTGCCGGCTCCTTGGGTCTTTGTTGTAGAGGTGGGTCTTTTGGTGCAGTTTTTGTGCTCTCTTGGTGCCATCTTCGTCTGGCCTGCGCGGTGCTCTCTGCTCACCGGTCGGCGACTTGTCTCTTTCTTTATTTTTATTTTTTATTTTTTCATGTGTATGTATGCGTTTATGTGTGTGTTTATTTATATATATATATATATTATATATATATATATATATATATATATATATATATATATATATATATATATATATATATATATATATATAATGTCGTACCTAGTAGCCAGAACGCACTTATCAGCCTACTATGCAAGGCCCGATTTGCCTAATAAGCCAAGTTTTCATGAATTAATATATTTTCTCAATTTTTTTTCTTATGAAATGATAAAGCTACCCATTTCATAATGTATGAGGTCAATTTTTTTTTATTGGAGTTAAAATTAACGTAGATATATGACTGAACCTAACCAACCCTACCTAACCTAACCTATCTTTATAGGTTAGGTTAGGTTAGGTAGCCGAAAAAGTTAGGTTAGGTTAGGTTAGGTAGGTTAGGTAGTCGAAAAACAATTAATTCATGAAAACTTGGCTTATTAGGCAAATCGGGCCTTGCATAGTAGGCTGACAAGTGCGTTCTGGCTATTAGGTACGACATATATATATATATACTGTATATATATATATATACAGTGGTACCTCGGAATGCGATTGTCCCTGTATGCGAGGTTTTCGGAAGGCGAGCAGTATTTACTCCAAAAATTTGTCTCGGAAGGCGAGGGTTACTTCGGGATGCGAGTTTGTTGATACGCGTACAGGCCGACCTAGCGCGTGGTGGTTCGGCGATCGTCGCCCCTCAGTTTACCATTGTCTCGCGCTCAGTGACTACCCCCACATCAATTCTTCTCGCGGATTTTCAGTGTTTTGTTGGATTTTTGGTGATTTGTCTATACAATTTGTTATTATATATCTCACCATGGGTCCCAAGAAAGCCAGTGGTAAGGATAAAGGCCAGAAAGCTCATGTGAGGATGACAATAGAGGAGAAACAAGAGATCATTCGGAAGCATGAGAACGGTACACGTGTTGTTGAACTTTGTAGGCAGTACAACAAAGCCACATCAACAATATGCACTATACTTAAGAAGAAAAATAAGATTATGGGTGCTAAAGTGGCAAAAGGAGTAAGAACATTAACGGCACAAAGACCACAAATACTTGAAGAAGTGGAAAAGTTGTTATTAATTTGGATACACGACAAGGAGTTGAGGGGTGATAGTGTTTCGGAGGCCATTATTTGTGAGAAAGCCAGGGTGTTGCACGAAGACCTTCTAAAGAATACCCCTGCAACGAGTGATGCAGATAAGAAAGAGTTTAAGGCAAGCAGGGGCTTGTTTGAAAAATTTAGAAAGAGAAGTGGTATCCATAGTGTTACAAGGTGTTACTCCCCTTCCAAACAGTAACTCCTCTCCTCCTCCCCCCTCCTCGCCATCTTCCATACGCCTACAGCACTCGACAGCAAGGTAAGTAATAACTGGAACATAGTTTTGTAGGTTTATTTAGATGAATTAGGTAAATTAGGTATAAAAATTTAGTTTGATGTGGGGTTTTTGGGGTAGTCAGGAACGGATTAATTCATTTCCCTTTATTTCTTATGGGGAAATTAACTTCGGAATGCGAGGCGTCTCCAGGAACGGATTAAACTCGTATTCTGAGGTATGCCTGTATATTATATATATATATATATATATATATATATATATATATATATATATATATATATATATATATATATATATATATATATATATTATATATTGACAATATATATATATATATATATTGTCAGGGAACGTGAGAGGTAAGTAACAGTATACAAGATGTCCTAAGTACTTTATCTTGTCAACGGTCGCCAACGTCAGGGTCTCTCTCTCTCTACATGGACACCACCCAGTAGTATTAGCGATAACTGTTACTCACCGTAGCCCTGCGAGTCTTCACTCAATCCTCGCGGCGCCACTGTTCGCCAGGAGAGTATCCCAGTCAATCTCCAGCTGGCCTTTATAGCCAAAGATGAGTGGGAACACAGTTTGCTCTCTCCCAACCTTGTGCCCGCCCCGACAAGGGCTCTACTACTAACTGCAAGGTCGCCAACTGGTGTTTCCCGTGTCCAGTAACACGTCAGTGGTATTGTGGAATTGTTGTACTAATGGCAGAGCTCACTCATTAAATCTGGTCTCAGGCAGGTATATGTCTCTAATACTCTCACTCTTTGGAACTGTTCTATAGCAACAAGATATATGGAGGGATAATATAAACGCAAAGGTATTTTGTATTTTACTTAAAACTTCAAGGTATTATATCTGTATCAACAACGAAACATCAAGTACAATGCAGAAAGTCACTCTCTCTTCATAAAACTGGGGCTCATCTAGAGGGCAATACTCCCCCCTCCTATCAATGTCATAATCAGCTGAGCGGCCCACCCTCACCGTGCGAATGCTTAGTACTTATTTCTTTGGCGTGAAGCACCTGATTCTTTAAATTCGCATGGATCACTATGTTTGTAATCAACACAATATGTTCTATAATGGCAATAGAATGCAATGAATCACCACACTGATCTCAAGTTCAATAAATCATTTCTACAGCACTTAACATAATATTTCACTATAATGGCATAATACACTGTACTTCATAATAATTACAATGAATGCAATTAACCACAGTACTGCCCTTAGATTCAGTAACTCCTCTCGAAGGCGATAACACAATTAATCACTGCACACATGGAAATGTTATTCATCACACCAGCATATACATATACAGAGATAAATTCATTAATATCGATAATAATAAGATAAATACTGAGCACACAGCCTAACACCAATAACTGGTACACTTATATATATATTCTCTGGCATAAGTTATCATATTAATGTCACATGAAAGCAATCATCAACGACACAGTAAACTCTTCAATGATTACAGGTGCATCCACACACCGCAAATATTTATACCGTGAGAGCTTTCTACAGCCTCACTTCTCACAACTGTGTCCTACCGGCCTGAGGAATTGAGGAATTCACAGAGCAGATGCACAAAATAGAGAACATACTTGACAACCTAGCAAACCCAGCTCCAGATATTATCTTCCTTGGAGATTTCAATTTACCAAGTCTAAGATGGAGAATAGCAAACACAAATATCATAGCAGGGAATGACCCGGGAAATAACCAACCACAGGTCAGAGAACTTTTGAGATTCTGTGACAAATTCTCGCTCAATCAACAGATTACAGAACCAACTAGGAACGAAAACACACTAGACTTGTTATTCACAAACAATGATGAACTAATCAGAGACATCACAATCTCAGATACTTCATACTCAGACCATAAGCTCATTGAAGTGCGAACTAGCATAAATAACGGTAGTAGGTCTAAGAGACCCAACAAGCGAGAAGGAATATTCAATCAATTCAATTTCAACAATAAGAGGATTGACTGGGAAAAAATAAATGTAGACCTTGCAACCATTCAATGGGAGACGGTCTTAAGCGACAAAACTCCCACACAGGGAATAGCTCAACTGACAGCTGAAGCTTACAAGGTCTGCTTGAAGCACGTGCCTGTGAGGAGGGGCAGAAAGAGGACCACTCTAGAAAGAGAATGCAGACGACTGTACAGGAGAAGGAAAAAATAACGGAAATGCTTCGGCAAACACAACTATCACAAGTAAGGACAACAAGCCTAAGCAGGGAGATCGAAGAAATAGAACAAACGTTGAAGCGATCATATGAGTCGGAGGAAATGGAATTGGAACAGAAAGCTATACAAGAGATAAGGAAAAATCCGAAATATTTTTTCACATACGCAAAATCAAAATCCAAAACCTCGACCAGTATTGGACCGTTAACCCTTACACTGCTCAGGGGTCATATGGACATTTACACCCCTGTGCGCAAGAAAAAAAAAAATTCAAAAAAATTTTTTTGTCTTCTAAACATGTTAATTTGTGTCCCCTGAGCACGGAAAAAATAACAAAAAAATCGTAGGTGACATATTTTGGGCGCAATTGACCGAGGAAGTCTGGCAAAAAGTGGGCGTTGACAGAGCGGTCGTCAGACCCGGTCAACGTCACCCGCGTTGACAGATGGGAGTTGCCACAAAGATATTATTACCTAATTGTTTCAATGTCTCCGATTGATTTTTTCTTAGTTTTTTTGCAGTACTATTATTCAATAGTGTGTATTGTAATATATTTATATAATAAAAGTGGTTAATAATCGCTATACTCAAAAGTATGATGTGCATATTAGTGATTCAATTATTATGTTAATAAAACAATAAACAAATAGTTTTGCTGCTATTACACTCTATACACAGGTTATATATAAGTATTGGCATGTTTTGGTCACCATAACGAACCACTAAGTTGGTATTGAGAGTCGAAAAGCAACGAGGAGTTACCGCCACACACCAGCCAGCCACTCGCTGCCACTCCCTCAACACACGCACTAAACTTTCTCCCCCAACAATACCATTTGTGGTGTTATTACACTATATACAGACGTTATATATAAGTATGTGTATATTTTGTTCACCACAACTGTACAGCTAAGCTGATATAGTAAGTTCAGACACTAAGAGTCGTCGCTATACACAGATGGCGGCTGGCGGCTCCCTCACTCATTCAACGTCACACGCACTAAACTTTCTCCCCCAACAATACCATTTGTGGTGTTATTACACTATATACAGACGTTATATATAAGTATGTATATATTTTGTTCACCACAACTGTACAGCTAAGCTGATATAGTTAGTTCAGGTACCAAGAGTCGTCGCTATACACAGATGGCGGCTGGCGGCTCCCTCACTCATTCAACGTCACACGCACTAAACTTTCTCCCCCAACAATACCAGTTGTGGTGTTATTACACTATATACAGACGTTATATATAAGTATGTATATATTTTGTTCACCACAACTGTACAGCTAAGCTGATATAGTTAGTTCAGGCACTAAGAGTCGTCGCTATACACAGATGGCGGCTGGCGGCTCCCTCACTCTCTCAAGGTCACACGCACTAAACTTTCTCCCCCAACAATACCTTCTGCAGTGTTATTACCCTATATACACATATTATATATAAATATCTACATGTTTTATGCACCGTAACTGTACACCTAAGCTTGTAATGCGCCCAAAGAGCATAGTGGCCACCCTCTAAACAGCTAGACAAATCGTGCAGACGACGTCACCTCCGTCACCCATATGGCTCCTCCCAGCATAATCCTTTTGCTGTTATTACACTAATACACACATTATATATAAGTATCTACATTTGTGTTCACCATAGAGAACCACTGACCTGGTATAGTGAATGCAAACAATAACAGGTGGCCACACAGTCAGTAAACGATGCTGTCTCCCTCCGTCTCTCAGCATCACTCCTCTCACAGCGCTAATTATTACAACAATCCTGCTATTATCACAACCCTGGTTATTTATATCACAGTCATTGGTCATCTGTAATATTGTCATCGCTAAATAATAACAATTATATATTTATTTTGACATTTTTCGGCGATGCTGTGGTCACAAGCTGAACATCAATGCTGTTCGCTCATGCTGCGTGCGCCGGCCTTGGTTGCTCCAACAGTACTGTGCCTCTCACACCTGAGAATATTGCCCACGATTTTTTTTAAAAATGGCATCTGTTTACAAGAGCCCTGAGGAAGCTACTGTGAACCCCGTGTAGCCGCGGGCCATTTGAATCAGGCCTGGCACCCTATGGCGTATATATACGCCATGCGCACCATGGGACATGTTACTCAGGGCGTATATATACGCCATGCGCAGTTTAAGGGTTAATTACAAGTGAAGGTACGTACACAGAGGACAACAAAGAGATTAGTGAAATTCTAAGAAGCCAGTATGAGGCTATGTTTAGCACACCAATAAACAACATGAAAGTTGATGACCCAGACAGCTTCTTTATGAATGACATTCAAGCTGCAGATAATATAACGGATATTACCACAAACTCGGAAGACTTTGAAAGAGAAATTGACAATATGCCTATGCACTCAGCCCCTGGGCCTGACTCATGGAATTCAATATTCATAAAGAAATGTAAAGTACCAGTAGCGAGAGCACTCAACATAATATGGAGAAAGAGCTTGGATACAGGGGAGATACCAGCAGCACTTAAATCTGGAGATATAGCTCCGTTGCACAAGGGGGGGAGTAAAGCCTTGGCAAAAAATTATAGGCCAGTTGCACTAACATCACACATAATAAAAGTGTTTGAAAGAGTAATTAGGAATCAAATTTCTAGTTTTATGGAAAACAATGAATTGCACAATCCAGGACAACATGGATTTAGAGCGGGAAGATCATGTCTGTCACAGTTACTCAACCACTATGACAAAATCACAGAAGCCCTAGAAGAAAAGCAAAATGCAGATGTTGTATACACAGACTTTGCAAAGGCGTTCGACAAATGTGACCATGGGGTGATAGCTCACAAAATGAGGTCAATGGGAATAACTGGAAAAGTAGGACGCTGGATACTCAATTTCCTGTCGAACAGAACACAAAGAGTAACAGTCAATCAGATAAAATCGAGTCCAAGCGATGTTAAAAGCTCTGTACCTCAAGGTACAGTCCTTGCACCGCTACTGTTCCTTATTCTCATATCTGATATTGACAAAAATACACATCACAGCTTCGTGTCGTCCCTTGCAGACGACATAAAAATCAGCATGAAGATTACCTCTGCTGAAGACATTGAAAAACTACAAGCAGATGTCAACAAAGTTTTCGATTGGGCAACAGAAAATAACATGATGTTTAACAGTGATAAATTTCAGGTACTCAGGTACGGCAAAAATGAGGATCTGAAACATAATACAGGGTACAAAACACAATCGAATCTTCCCATAGTAGAAAAACATCATGTCAAGGATTTGGGAATAATGATGTCCGACGATCTAACATTTAGGGAGCATAACCAAGCAAATATCGCGTCAGCCAGAAAAATGATTGGATGGATTACGAGAACTTTCAAATCCAGGGATCCCATCACAATGGTTGTACTCTTCATGTCACTTGTGTTGTCCCATCTCGAGTACTGCTCAGTACTCGCTTCCCCCTTTAGAGCAGGAGAGATTGCTTAAATAGAGGGAATACAGAGAACATATACGGCACGCATAGACGAGATAAAACACCTAAATTATTGGGATCGTCTCAAAGCTCTCCAAATGTATTCTCTAGAAAGGAGACGAGAGAGATACCAAATAATATACACATGGAAAATACTGGAGGGTCAGGTCCCAAATCTACACAGTATAATAACAACGTACTGGAGTGAACGATATGGAAGAAAATGCAAGATTGAACCAGTGAAGAGCAGAGGTGCCATAGGCACAATCAGAGAGCACTGTATAAACATCGTGGGTCCGCGGTTGTTCAACGTCCTCCCAGCGACTATAAGAAATATTGCCGGAACAACCGTGGACATCTTCAAGAGAAAACTGGACGGTTTTCTAAGAGAAGTTCCAGATCAGCCGGGCTGTGGTGGGTACGTGGCCCGGTGGGCCACTTCAAGCAACAGCCTGGTGGACCAAACTCTCACAAGTCAAGCCTGGCCTCAGGCCGGGCTTGGGGAGTAGAAGAACTCCCAGAACCCCATCAACCAGGTACCGTGACATAGACATTAGTGAGCCTTGCTCACGACATGAAAGATACTCTGGCTAAATATATAGCTGACTAAAGGGGAATTGGGAGGGAAACTAGAATCACCTACTTCCACCTCACTGATGTGGACTCGCCCTCCAGTGAGAGTTGAATTGTAGCTCCTGGTCCCGGCTCTCGCCTCGTTGTAGGGAACACCTCCACACACACACTGATGCGTTCTACAGGAACCCAATCAACGTCCCAAAATAAACGCGTCGTCACCGTGCTCTGTCCTCCGCAGGTCCGTGCTCCTCCACAACGTCTTGCAGGGTTGGAGTCGGTCTCCCGGCCGTCGACTTCTCCTCACAACTATGGCTGCCAACCTACTTCTCGGCTGCAGTCGTCCTGATTCCCAATTAGTTTTCTTCTTTCACTGCTACCCGGTGGATTGGCCCGGCCGCTACGTCGTCACTGTGAAGCTATCAGACTCCCAGACGTCACTGTCTAGACTTCACTCTGCACAGCACCTGACCCTGGAGCACTTGATGTTCAATATTCCATCAATTCCCTCCTCGGTCCACCCATGGAATGAAGGAAGACCTTTCAGCGTACTTACAGACTACGGGTGACGCGTAAAATCCATGGGAGCGGGGTACAACTGTCAAATCTGACAGGACCAACCTTCGCACATCCGTCCACCTTGACGTGTCGTGTCAGACTGGCGCCAAAGTGGCCCGATCTCCAGACCCCCCCTGCCTTCGTGACGTCATACTTGCCAGGGGCGGTTTTCATTGGCTCCCTGTGCCACGTCACTGTCAGTGACCAATCTGCTGCCACTGACGTCACACAGTTTTGGCGGCAAAACGGAGGGGCCAGCGCCATATTGGCGTCCTAAAGGGCCTATACCACAGGCCAAAATACTTTTCTTTTACGAATTTCTCGCCAACGCGAGAACACTACACGCTCCCACATATATCAAATTGTTGCCCGCAACGTAGAGAACGCGCGGGTAAAGTGGATATGGCTCTTACAGCTGGCGTGGGAGAAATATAAGGGGGGAACACCATCACAATATATATATATATATATTAGTATATTTTGGTAGCAGTCTTTCCTGCAGACATATATTATTAGATATGACCGAAAAAGTAAGATTAATAATTCTAACACGAATTTTCTCAATCTTTCGTACATTTCTTTTCACTGTTGGAGGTAAATCAAAAATCAATTCTCCAAAATTCATTTTTATTTCTAGTCTGACGCGACACGAGCGCGTTTCGTAAAACTTATTACATTTTCAAAGACTTTAGTTTACAAATACACAACTGAATAGAACTTACGCATCTCCGATTTTATATCTACATTTTAGTGAGGTGGATGGGGTGAGGTGGCATTAATAGGGTATTAATTTCATCAACACAAGACAGAACAAGAGGTGGCATTAATAGGGTATTAATTTCATCAACACAAGACAGAACACGAAACAATGGGTGTTGAATAGAAGTGTTTGTAGAAAGCCTATTGGTCCATATTTCTTGATGCTTCTATATTGGAGCGGAGTCTTGAGGTGGGTAGAATATAGTTGTGCATTAATTGGCTGTTGATTGCTGGTGTTGACTTCTTGATGTGTAGTGCCTCGCAAACGTCAAGCCGCCTGCTATCGCTGTATCTATCGATGATTTCTGTGTTGGTTACTAGGATTTCTCTGGCGATGGTTTGGTTGTGGGAAGAGATTATATGTTCCTTAATGGAGCCCTGTTGCTTATGCATCGTTAAACGCCTAGAAAGAGATGTTGTTGTCTTGCCTATATACTGTTTTTTTTTGGAGCTTACAGTCCCCAAGAGGGCATTTGAAGGCATAGACGACGTTAGTCTCTTTTAAAGCGTTCTGTTTTGTGTCTGGAGAGTTTCTCATGAGTAGGCTGGCTGTTTTTCTGGTTTTATAGTAAATCGTCAGTTGTATCCTCTGATTTTTGTCTGTAGGGATAACGTTTCTATTAACACTTTCGCTCACCCCGCGCGCCACCCCTCGACAGGGCGATATGGGCCCCAGCGTGTCATGGAAGGGCGCGTTAATTCCGAAAAGTGTATACTCTCTTCAACTTTGTCACCTCAATTCTCCCTCTACGAGATAAAATTTGGTATCATTGTGTTCGCAATAAAATTCTCTACAGCACTAAATGCATATAAACTCCAAAAGCCCGGCTAATTACCCGCAGCAAACAGAGAAAGTGCGAACGAGTTACCCGGGAGCGCGCAAACGGGATAAAATGTTTTCACTATTTTCACTCTGGTCACCTCAATTTTTGTCCTAGGTCTTTCATTTTGGTCTCAATGGGTTCGTAATAAAATTCTCTAGAGGAACATTAGCATATAAAAAAAAAAACCTGGTCACGCTCCAACCGCCGACGAGTTGAAGACGGGCCACGCGTTAGCCGTGAGTGAGTGCTCAGAGGCCTTCTTGCTACACTCCAAATTCCCACCCTTTTCAAGCCTTTCTTTCGCAATTTTCTTCCTGGAAGGGCCTTGTTCATGATTACTATCCATCGTGGAGTAAGCGTAGATAGTTTTTAAAGCCGCAGTAAGAAATATAGCCACGGGAAATAGCCGAAATGTTCACACGTTTGAGATGCGAGGGGAGGCGACATTGGTCACAACAGTGGAGCAAAGACAATGGGCCCACGGGGTGTGCCAAGCCGCCTGAGGGCCACGAGGTTCAACAAAGAAAATGGGAAGACATCGGCGCACATTTTAAAACCAGTCCCCAAAAAATCAGATAAAAACCTGATTTTTGGCGAATTTTTAAAGTGGATGACGCAATGCTGCGTCATCCCCGGCATTACCGCCAGTAAACGGATGACGCAATGCTGCGTCATCCCCGAGCGAAAGTGTTAACAATATCTTTCAGGACCCTTTCCTCCGTTTTATGAGCTATGGAAAAGGTATGTTGACGACATTTTTACACAGGTACCTGATGTCAGACATCTGTAGGAGCTGAAGGAGGCATTTGAGCAGAGTTCCGTGCTGCGTTTCACTTACGAGATGGAAAAGGATGGGAAGCTGCCCTTTCTAGATGTAACAGTCATGGAAAAGAGCGGAGGTTTCCACACTGCAGTCTCCACTAAGGAAACGAACATAGGAATGTGCCTAAATGCCAACAGCGACTGCCCAGACAGGTACAAGAGGAGTGTTGTTAACGCATATGTCGACCGTGCTCTCAGCCACAGCTCAGAATGGAAGCAAGTCGACGAAGAACTCTGTAGGGTAAGGCAGGTCCTAGTCAACAACGGCTTCTCCAATGGCTTCGTCGAAGACATCGTAAGAAAGAAAGTGAAACGCCATGCAACCTCTGAAGAGACAACTAACACAACACCTATACCCCCTATTAGACTATTTTACAGGAACTTCTTTTCCACAGCTCATAAAACGGAGGAAAGGGTCCTGAAAGATATTGTTAATAGAAACGTTATCCCTACAGACAAAAATCAGAGGATACAACTGACGATTTACTATAAAACCAGAAAAACGGCCAGCCTACTCATGAGAAACTCTCCAGACACAAAACAGAACGCTTTAAAAGAGACTAACGTCGTCTATGCCTTCAAATGCCCTCTTGGGGACTGTAAGCTCCAAAAAACCCAGTATATAGGCAAGACAACAACATCTCTTTCTAGGCGTTTAACGATGCATAAGCAACAGGGCTCCATTAAGGAACATATAATCTCTTCCCACAACCAAACCATCGCCAGAGAAATCCTAGTAAACAACACAGAAATCATCGATAGATACAGCGATAGCAGGCGGCTTGACGTTTGCGAGGCACTACACATCAAGAAGTCAACACCAGCAATCAACAGCCAATTAATGCACAACTATATTCTACCCACCTCAAGACTCCGCTCCAATATAGAAGCATCAAGAAATATGGACCAATAGGCTTTCTACAAACACTTCTATTCAATACCCATTGTTTCGTGTTCTGTCTTGTGTTGATGAAATTAATACCCTATTAATGCCACCTCTTGTTCTGTCTTGTGTTGATGAAATTAATACCCTATTAATGCCACCTCACCCCATCCACCTCACTAAAATGTAGATATAAAATCGGAGATGCTTAAGTTCTATTCAGTTGTGTATTTGTAAACTAAAGTCTTTGAAAATGTAATAAGTTTTACGAAACGCGCTCGTGTCGCGTCAGACTAGAAATAAAAATGAATTTTGGAGAATTGATTTTTGATTTACCTCCAACAGTGAAAAGAAATGTACGAAAGATTCAGAAAATTCGTGTTAGAATTATTAATCTTACTTTTTCGGTCATATTTAATTATATATATATATATATATATATATATATATATATATATATATATATATATATATATATATATATATATATATATATATATATATATATATATAATATGTCTATGTGTGTGTGTAAGTATTTATATAAACACATTTTCTTTCGGAAGGGGCTTCGTTCCCTTCGCTGTTGATGGGGTGCTGGGGGGGGGGGGCAGCTTGCTCTGTTGGTTCTCGCTTGGTCCCGCAATTTGTGGGCGGTTTTTGGTTGTCTTCCGACCTTTGGTGGTGTCGGGCGGCTTCTCCCCCTTTTGGGGGTGTTTGGGGCTGGTGGGGTGGGCTTCGTTCCCTGCACTTTGTCATGTCATCTTGGTGTGGGTGTGTTTCGATGTGGTCGTTCTGCCCCATCCTTCCGAGGATGGGGCAGACATCCTTCCTTTCGGGGCTGGTGGGGCAGGTTTCTTTCCAGGTCATCCTCGAGTGGGTGTGCTTGGGTGTGGTCGAAATGACCTCGTCCATCAGGTGGGTTTCCCGCCTATTCTAGTGCAGACATGGGCCTTGTGGTTCTCCTGGACTTATGTAGTCTGCGCCCTGGATTCTTTGCCCTCTTCGGAAGACTGTTTTTTCCAGTCCAGCTTCTGTTGGGGCCAGGTGCCTGGATGTTGTCCCTGGACCTCCGGGTCACTTCTTGGCACGTTCTTCTCCAGGGTTCCAGGACTGGCGTTTGGTAATTGATGAGAGCCCAATCTGTTCTGACTTAAACGGCTTTGCCCACTGGTAAGCCATAGCACTCTCAGACCTGTTCTGGGTTCGATATATCATGTAAGGAGCTCGTCTGAGCACTTTGCTATCAGGCTTACACGACAGACAATGAATGGCTGGCATGCTGGGAGAGGCTGTTACAAGATCAGCTGATTCTTGTTTTTGTGCGAATGGATCAGCTGATTCTCGTTGTCTCAGGAATAAATCAGCTGATTATAGTTTTCTGCGCGTATGAATCAGCTGATTATTGTTTATTTTTTGTTGGTGAATGGAACAAATGGTTATATATAGCGTTTATGTGTGACATAAACCCTTTAAATTCAATAAATAATTATATAAACCAACTGGAATTTGTTTGGTGGTTGGACTTCAGGCTTGCTGCTTTTGTTGCCTTCCCTAGTTTGTAAATTGGCACTTAGTGGATTTACGCATCTTTACCAGATCTTGGTGACCTGTCTGCGTCTGCTCGGGATTCAGTTTTCTGGCCCACCTCAAAGACTGACTGTTGTAGGCTCCCAGTCAGTTTGCTTGTCTGCTCGCCAGGAGTGTGGTTCTTTCCAGATCACCGGGTTCGGGTTCCTGGTGAACTGGAGGCCATTCCATCTGGTTCCATCCCAGGTTCGGACCTGACTGGATCTTGTTTAGGACTATTGGACCGCTTCTTTGTCTTTCCCTCCAAAGGTGTTGCTGCTGCTGCGGTCCCGCCTTCGGCTGTTTCTGAGGGGTTCCGGGTTACTCGGCGGTTGCTCGAACGGTTGTGCGGGAGTCAGAACTTCGCTGTGCTGGTCTATCCGTTGGGTTGGGTTTGGCTTCGGCGTCTGTTTTGGTTCCTTCGGGGACTCCCTTTCCACCTCTCTTGCGATCATTGGGTTCGTCCTCCGGGGATCTTGTGTTGGTGCTGTGTCGCCGGCTTCCTCTTTGGGGTGTTCGGAATTCCGTGCCTTGGCGCCTCCCCGAGCCTTCGCTCGATGTGTTCACGGACGGGTCGTGTCTCGGCTGGGGCTTTGTGACCAGTGCTCACCAGGCCGGCCGAGAACAGTGGGGTCCGTCCTTCCGTCGGGCTCACAGCATGCTTCGGGAGTTCATTGCTGTCTGGTTGCTTCGGAGGGTTCGGGTCACTCGGGGCTCTACCATTCGGCTCCATTCGGACTGTTCTCCAGTGGTTCATTGCCTGAACCATGGGGGTTCTCTTCGGTCCTTGCCCCTTTGGGGTTGGTCCCTTCGAGTGGCTCGTCTGCTGGATTCTCGGGGTTTGGCTCTCCGTGCGTTTCATGTCCGGGGTGTGTCCTGCGTCCTGGCAGACGGCCTCGGTCCATTCCTCTGTTCACGAATTGCGGTCGTCGCCAATTTCGTTGGCTCTGCCGGATGTACGGACTCCCGGACATGGATGTTTTCGCATCGGCGTGGTCTCGGCATCTCCTGTAGCGATTAGATTATCCCAATAATATACTCGCTC
Source organism: Procambarus clarkii (assembly GCF_040958095.1). Classification (NCBI taxonomy): domain Eukaryota; kingdom Metazoa; phylum Arthropoda; class Malacostraca; order Decapoda; family Cambaridae; genus Procambarus; species Procambarus clarkii. The sequence goes on along the minus strand of NC_091189.1, from coordinate 27,502,846 downwards.
CAAATATAGTGTTAATATTCCTGTCAACCTTTGGAGATGAATGAGGTGAGGCGTTGCCCGGGCAACACGGTGAGGTGTTGCCCGAGCAATATAAGCAGCAAGAATAGCAAACATTAACTAGTCTACTTTCAAGTGTGGTCTAGAGCAGACACTTGCGAGATACTGTACCAACGCTCAGTGCGCTCAACTCACACCAACGTATCACCTGTGTACTTCTGTATATTCGACCAAATATATATATAGTATCTTAGTGTCTGTGTTTATTTGTCACCATACTTTACGTAACCAAGAACCGTTACATTGGTGACCCCAGAGAGTTTCGACGATACCCAGCCACGATGGACTACAACATGGACTTTCACTGGACCTCCACTGCTGCTGCTTGCTGTGGACCGCAGCCACCTGTCATGGAACGTTGCCAACACCCTTGCCATAGCTATGATTTTCATCGCGATCGTCTCTGCATTTTCATCTACTACGGCTTGCTGCTCCACGATCACTACTCACTCATCTGGCAGCTTCATCAGTAACTACATAATGTGTGATCTACAGCCTGTCCTGCCGACTCTCCGTCACTGCCAGGGCACTGCTTGTTCTACAGGGGCGCCCACGAAAGCTGCTCTTTCGTCAGATTCATCTACACGTTCACTGCATTCTGATACTCTGCCGACTCAAGCACTTTGCGCAGTACAGGACTTACAGCTTGTGTTTCCGACTCTTCGTCGCTTCCAGGACAATTCAGCTCTAGCAGTGATTACCTCGTTGTCCTAACTACGTGCCTACATTACCTCCTAATGTCCTGGTGCCCGAGCCCATCCGCCCCGGATCTAAATGCTCCACCAGCGACCCAAGGACGCAACAATTATGCACCTTCTTCTCTCCTGCTACACCGAGCTTGTCCACACACTGCCTACATCTTTTGGTACCAGACTACAATTTCCACAGTCAACAATGTAGTACTCGGCGTGTACAGTCCTAATCAACCCAAGACGCTACAGCTTCGACACAGAGCAGACAGCAGACTACGACCGCATCGAGCCGCCACGCTCTCGCTCCCCGAATTTAGACACTCACAAATCTCAATCGAGCCGCCACGCTCTCCCACATAGAGCTCCACGACTCCGGCCTCACTCAGCTCTCTGCTCTGCTCCAGGCTTCGTCTCAAACGTCTGCGACACTGCTAAATCCAGAGACACATCCGCCGACTACGCAGTTCACTTTTCGACCACAGTTACCAGCAGCACCGCCACCTACGACAACGGACGATCCTGTATGACCTCCCATGTTACAACCCCAGTTACCAGCTGCACCACAACCTGATCCTACGACGACGGACGATCCTGTGCGACCTCCCACCCTACGACCCCAGTTAGATGACATCAGCGAAGAGGAGGAAGTTAACTTTGATGGTTATGTAACGCGAGCAGGGCGTACAATTCACCGACCAGCTAAGTTCCTTGATCAAGTATTTATCCTTTCATCCCCTGGGAGGGGGAGTTCTGTAGCGAGTAGATTATCCCAATAATATACTCGCTTCAAATATAGTGTTAATATTCCTGTCAACCTTTGGAGATGAATGAGGTGAGGCGTTGCCCGGGCAACACGGTGAGGTGATGCCCGAGCAATATAAGCAGCAAGAATAGCAAACATTAACTAGTCTACTTTCAAGTGTGGTCTAGAGCAGACACTTGCGAGATACTGTACCAACGCTCAGTTCGCTCAACTCACACCATCGTATCACCTGTGTACTTCTGTATATTCGACCAAATATAGTATCTTAGTGTCTGTGTTTATTTGTCACCATACTTTACGTAACCAAGAACCGTTACACTCCCATTCTATGTGGCGCCCTTCCCCGCCTGCGAGGTGCTCACGGTGGATACTTTTCGGCAGGACTGGTCAAGGTGGAGTTACCTGTACTTCTTCCCCCGGTCCAGCTGTTGCTTTGGATTCTGGCTCGGTTGGAGTCCTTCCCAAGGAGAGTTGTCCTCGTGGCCCCTTGGTGGCCGGCCCAGCTTTGTTTTCAGATGCTGCTTGATCGGTGTCCAAACCCGGAGCGTTTCCCGCGGCTCTGCCTCTTTCGGCAGGTTGGAGCAGTCCGGTACGTGGCTGGTTCGGCCTTCTCCTCGGCTCTTTTCTCTATGGTGATCAGGTGGCTTTGTTGATGGTGTCCCACCTACGAGTTTCGTCTCGGCGACAGTATGAAGTTTCCTTGCGTTTCTATTCTCCTTTTTCTTGCTCTTCGCAGGTTGTCTTCTCTCTCGCATCAGGTTGTCTTGTCCTTTCTTAGTTTTTCGGATCGTTATTGATGCTTCTTACTGTCGCCTCATATCGTGGGGCACTGGCGGAGACGATCCAGCTTACGTTCGGGGTGGACGTGACGTCCGCCCCTTTCCGTACACTTTCTCGTACTTTGTTTCACCTCTGGCCTGCTCATGCGCTGTCTGAGCCGTCCTGGTCCTTGGTCAGGGTGGTCTTTTATTTTTCCTCTCCTCGGTTTGTGGTAGCCCCTTCGGTTCAAGATTGTTTTTCAAAGGTCCTATATTTGTTGGCATTGGCCTCTGAGGGTCGGGTCTGGGAGCTTCCAGCTCTCCTCCGGCACAGGGGTTTTTGCTCTTTTGGTTCTGGAGGTAGGTTTGTACATTTGCAGCCTTCTCCGTCTTTTCTGGTGAAGGCCGAGACGGCTGCTTTCCGGATGGGTCCTTGGGTTATTGATGCTTGGTTGCTTCGGCCGGGGGCGCGTCATGTGTTGTGTCTGGTTGTGCCTCTTCTCCGTTAGCTTCCCAGCACTTCTCCAAAGAGTGCTGGGAAGACGGGACACCACGAACGTAGCTCTCATCCTGTAACTTCACTTAGGTAATTACACTTAGGTAATTACCTGCATGCCGTGGCTGGGGATGTGCTTTGGGTTGATCCGGTTTTCCTCGTTCCCTGTTCCTGGGCTCGGATCTCCCATGTCGACCGCAGGGTTCATTCTAGCCAGCTTGCAGTGTATCCTCGCACCGGTGCCGTTGGGACGTTTGCAGCTTTCGCTGCAGTGTTTGGTAACGTGTCTTGGGCTCATTTTGGGCGCAGGGATTTGGAGGTCGTACAGGTTCATGGCCGCCCGTTATTGTGTGAGTATGTCTGCCCCTGGGCATTCTGGTGTTGCTTTGGTTCGCAGGTTGCAGCCTGTTGCCTCGACTTCGCATTGCGGAGTTTGTGGTGGCATCTCCCGAGTCAGCCCTTTCTTTTCCTTCTCTTTGGGTATGAAGCTCCAGGGAGCTGTAGGGGCTCCCCACAGAAAACCAGCATTGAATGTAATGAAATGCCATTTTCTGGGTGAGCCCCGGAGGCTCCCTGGCAACCCTTCCTCCCACTGGGTGACAGTTTTTTCGCGTTTGTTGAAGCTTAGCTTCCGAACTGGAGTGCTATGCAGCCGGTACGGTGAGGTCCAGGCCCCCCCTCCCCTCCCCATCTCGGGAAGAGGAGGGGCTGCATGGACGAGCAGCGCAACAGTAAAGTGTCATGTTTGCTTGTTTCCTTGGGATTGTAGGGAGTTCTACCTCTCTGTTTAGTTTTTGTTGTTAGTTTCTTACCATGCGGGGTTTGCTTTGTTATGCCTACCTTTCTGGGTGCCTAACTCCGGTTGATGGCAGATAAGGAAAACCCCCTCAACCATGGGGGAGTTTTCCAGGGCCATTGCTCCCTGCAACCTCTCTGAAGGGGCCAGGTTCTGGCACTGGTTCCTGGTATGTCTGAACTCTATAGCTAATGTCCCGGTCTAATATAACATACATTAGCCTGATAAGCTCCAAGGAGCCTCCTGGCCTCATCCAGAAGATGGCGTTTCGTTACATTCAACGCTGGTTTTTTCGAGAGGCAAAGTAACATTTGCTATTCATGTCATTTATTTTTATTTTTTATTTTCTGTAAAACATAAGACAAATGTTTTATATACAGTATTCTATTGTGATGTAGATAGTTGGTAATTTTTATAGATTATAATAACCCATCTCAATGACTTTGTTCTCGACTCATAATCTGGGATCCCGGGCTTGATTCCCAAGCGGGATAACAATGGTTGGGCACATTTCTTTTCACCAACTCTGTTCACCTAGATGTAAATAGGTGCCTGGGTGTTAGTCAACTGTTGTAGGGTTGCATCCTGGGGAGGGTCAGTAGTTCCACCTTGGGGAGGACCTCGATATAAGCCTAAAGTATATATACAGTATATACACATCCTTTCTATTCCTGACAATGGGAATTATTATTATTGCTGAAATTTTATGCAAAATTTAGTTTAGTTTTTCTGATAGTCACTAACTTTTTTTTGTGGGGGGGGGCGGAGGAGCCCTGTCAGCTCCCTGGAGCTATTGAACTAATATTAACTAATATTAACTAATATTAGTACTGGGCTTCAGTCTTATGGAGTTGTCATGCCTTCCAGGAACGTGCCTCAGAGAGGCACAAGGTGTAAAAGCCTATGACACTCATATGTATAAAAGTATTCATGTCTTCCATCGACTGGGATTGAGCATTCAGAAAAGTAGGCACTTCAAAACAGACCCCTTCTGGTAGAAATATTGCAATCTAAGACTGAACAGAGGCTAGAAACTCTCCCAAAGAAAAACAAGCTAACAAGCAACATGTCACCACACCACATGCCGCTCATTCATGCCGACACCACAAACACCCCCAACCGGTTAAAGGGTAGGTGGTGTCAGGGATGCCCGGGATGCTCTTGATGGGATGTTTGGGGGAGGGGGGGTGTGACTGGCTCTGTTTGCCTGCACTTGGTCCCACGATTTGTGGGCGTTTCAGGTTGTGTCTTCTGGCCTGCGGTGGCGTTGGGTCGGTCCTCCCCCCCTGGGGAGTTCGGGGCTGGTGGGGCTGGTTTCTTTCCCTTCGCTTCGTCGGGTCATCCTGGAGTGGGTGCACTTGGGTGTGGTCGAAACGACCTCGTCCATCAGGTGGGTTTCCAGCCTGTTTCCAGTGCTGAAACAGGACTGTGCAGATCTAAGGTTCATTCTGGACCTGTCCCGTCTGAACCGCCTGGATACCTTGCCTCCTCCTTTTGGATAACTACTCTGTCTCAGGTGTGGCTGGCTTTTGGAGTGGGGTTTTTGGGTGGTGTCTTTGGACCTCCAGGACGTGTGTTGGCACGTCCCTATTCATCCGGGGTTCAGGGACTGGTTAGGTTTCGTGGTTGGGCGGCAGGCTTATTGCTTTCATTGCAGTCCCTCCAGGCTGAATCTGGTGCCTCGCATTTTTACACGTCTTACCCGGGTCATGGTGGCCCATCTGCATCTTCAAGGTTTTGGCCTACCTTGAAGCTCACTCGGGGTTCTATGATCTGGCTTCATTCAGACTGCACACAGGTGGTTCATTTCCTGAACTGCGGGGGTGGGGGGGTCTCTGCGGTCCGTGGCTCTTTGGGGCTGGTCACTTTAGTGGCTCTTCTGCCAAGTTCACGGGGTTTAGCTCTCCGTGCTGTTCATATCCAGGGTATGTCCAACGTCCTGGCAGATGGCCTGTCGAGGTTCATTTCCCTGTCCATGGAATGGACGGTCGACGCAGCCTCCTTCAGTTGGCTATGCCGGACATTCGTGCCCCCGGAGGTGGACCTCTTTGCGTCAGCGGGGTCGAGGCATCTCCCAGTGTATGGCACCCTTTCCCGACTGTGAGGTCTTTGTGGTAGACGCTTTTTGGCAAGACTGGTCGCGGTGGGGTTATCTGTACCTTTCTGGGGGGAGCCCCGTCGGCTCCCCGGAGCTTTACCGGCTGATATGCTAATGTCAGACTTTGGCATCAGTCATGTGTATGGAGTTCTAGGGCCTACCGGGGACCACGAGCCAGAACCTGGCCCCCTCAGAGAGGCAAGGGGAGCAATGGCCTATAGAAACCCCCGTGTGGTTGGAAGCATTCTATGTCTGCCATCGACCGGGTCAAGCATCCAGAAAGGTAAGCATTCCAAAACAAACCCCTATTCTGGTGAAAATTGCTACCTAAGCCGAACTAGTGGATAGAACTCTTCAACAGAAAACAAGGAAACTAGTATGACGTCATACGTCACCGCGCCGCTGTCTGCGCAGCTCCCCCCTCCCCGGGAGGGGGAAGGGGAAGGCCCAGACCTCCCACGCCGGCTATCCACCCATCAGTTCTTCGGCTGATGCTATAGGCAATGGTTATGTGCTCCGGCTCCAGTGGTTGTTTCAGCACTGTACCTAGAGTGTGGTGTCTGTTTTCTAGGTGGTGCGTGAGCCGGGAGTGATTCTTCAGTACTCGGGCTGCATGCGCCTAGGGATCCCTTCCCTAGGTGCCCTGTAAGTACTGCCCTTGGGGCTTGGGGCCACCTTCCACAAGTTCCTTGGGTCCTGCCCCTGCTTGGCCGTTTACTGCTTGGTTTTCGGCCGCTCTTTGTGTGCTCGGGTGTTCTGTCTCCCTTGTTCGCCTTAGAGTAAGGGGCAGTGTTTGCACTGGTGGGGCGCGGGGTACTGTGCAGCTTGTCTTTACCAATCATAGCGGCCGGCTCTGTTCCGCTTGGGTACGCTGTCCTCTTGCGGGGTTTTCTTTTTCTTTTTGTTTATCTACCTGGTGGGGGTCTGCCTTCGTTCTTGCCCCTTGTGTCCCTTGTGTTCTGAGTATTTTCTGGTGGTACCCCTGCTAGGTCCCCGTGAGTGTACACGTCCCGGGGGTTCAGCTCTTAGAAAGTTGTTTGGTAGCTTTGGGTGCCGGTTAGCAGTACCCTGCCTGGGATTACCTGAGCGCGAGTCCTCTTAAAGTAAACGCTCGGGACCCTGGGAAACCCCTGGGGGCGCGCGGGTCCGATGGATGTGACCCCAGAGTCCCCCCCCTCGCTTCCAGCGAGTTTGAGGGTTGCTCTCACCTTTTGTCTCTGGGTGACTCTCTGTTTTGCCTCCGTCTGCTGCCTGTGGGGTCGGTGACACCTTCGACCCGGAGTCCTGCGAGTTTGGTTGCTCGTTGTGGCTCGGTTACCCAGTTGTGCTAACAAAGCGGGTGCGGGCAGCAGGGGCGTTGCACTTGAGCCTTGGTGGTGGCAACGTTCTCGTGGTTTCCTCCCCGGGAGCCCCGGGGCTGCCCCGTTGTAGTTCGTTTTGGGACTTGGGGGTGTTGGTTGCTTCGGTTACATCCACGCCCCCTTGTCTTTCCCCTGGTTCACCCTTCCTGCCTGCATCCGGTTCCTTACCGTCTGTAGGTTCGGGGCGGGGTTTTTGGTGGTGTTGAGACTCGGGCAGTCTCGGGGAATTGCCTTTCCGGGGTAGTGACGGGGGCATTTGGGCCTGTTCCTCCAGCCATGTTGTATGAGTCTGCCAGTGGGCTCCCTTCCTTAGTGTTTTCACGGCTGCCCCGGTTTTCTGGTACGGCCGGGGCTTTGGGGGAACGGCTCGGCCCCGGGGCCTGTCGTGTAGGTTCCCGGGGCTGGGGAGGGGCTGACTTGGGGGGGGCCTTGGCCCCGTTAGACCCCGTGGGGGTTTTTATCCCCCTCTAGGCGGGGCTTGTGGTTACGCGGAGTGGGGTCTTTCCTCCCCACTCGCCGTACGTGCTGTTGGACGTCGGCCCCTCCCCGGGCTCCGTTCCTTGGCCTTTGAGTCGGTTGGTTCCGTCCTGTGGGTGGATGTTTCCTCTCCCCCCTTTTTGGGACGGTGTTTTTGTCATGTTTCCCCGTTCGATGGGGTTCTGCGTGACTTCTGATCTCGGGTGCGCCTGCGCCTTCGTGTGCCTTCGGGACTAGTGTTGGCTTCTGTGTTCTCGAGGGTACGGGAAGGTTTTTCGCTACTTCCCGCATTATTGGAACGTCTGTCGGCTCCTCGTACTTGTCGCCCTGTTGGGCTACTTGTCTCCCTGTTGGGCTACTTGTCGCCCGGTTGGGCTACTTGTCGCCCGGTTGGGCTACTTGTCGCCCGGTTGGGCTACTTTTCGCCGGGTTGGGCTACTTGTCGCCCGGTTGGGCTACTTGTCGCCCGGTTGGGCTACTTGTCGCCCAGTTGGGCTACTTGTCGCCCGGTTGGGTTCCTTTTTGGGCTCTTTGCTTCTTTGGCTGGTTTTATTGTTCCTGCTTCCTCTTTTGGCTCCTTTTCTCGTGCAGTAGTCCTGGCTGGCGCCTTCCCGCAGGGAGGGTGTGCGGTTCGGCCAGCGTGTTATGCGCATGCACCGTGGAGTTTGTTTTGGTCTGGGCGGTGTTTCAGTGCTGGGGTTTTGCGCCTTTTTTTTTTTTGCTACAGTGCTTCACCTCTCGTTCTTCTCCCTGGCTGCGGTATGTGCCCCTTCGCGCCGGGGGTGTCTTGGTTCCCAGTTGTGGGGAGGACACCGCGGTTTTCCCTGTGTCATGGGTGTGGACCACCTCCTTCGCCTCTCCCTGTTCTCCTGCGGGTCCGGCAGGGTCCGGCTCTGGCGTCTTCACCTGGCGGTGCTCCCAAGTTCTTCTGGGCACGGTTGAGTCGTGTCAAGTTCGTGCCACCATTCGCCAGGTGAGTTTCTGCTGTCTGGCGTCTTTTGGCCGGGCGCTGGATGCAGCGGTGTTTATATACCTGTCTTTATTTAGGTATATTTTTGTACGACTGAGACCGTTCGCACACCAGTGACTATCCCTTTATCACCCCTTCCTGTCCCCCTCATGTGCATGTCCAACCCATGCTGGAGTCATTCAGGGGACCCTCCTTTTTTAATGTTGTGAGGTGTGGGGGTTGTAGGGTTGGTTCTGTACTCACCTGGTAAGGCTCCTGGCTGTGCTTGCAGGATTTGAGCTCTGGCTCTTGGGTCCCGCCTATCTGGTAGAACTTGCGGGATAGTACCAGTGGAGTGCAGTGGTGCTGTTGGCACTTTTGGGGAACACTGTATTACCATCAGTGGTCTGTGCTTGTTACACGACCTACTTGCGAGCATAAGCCTTCTTGCTGGTTCGTCCGTGGACTTCCAGGGCGCACTGGTCTGTTTTCGTATGGCAGTTCCGGCCCGTCCTGGTTGTGGGGGTATGTGGGCCGGTGGACTGCTCCTAGCAGCTGCCTGGTGGGCCATCCTCTGGCCGGTCTGGCCTGACCTTGGGCCGGGCTTCAGGTGTAAAAGAGCTCCCAGTACTTCATCCAGCAGGTATCGAGCGGGGTTTCTCCGCCGTCGGTCGTCTGGTGCAGGTTTCTGGGCCTGCAGGGTTTTGTCGTGTCTCCGTTGGCCCTGTCTGGGGTCTGCCTGCTCCGTTCTCTGCCTTTGCAGAGGGGAGTTGCTATTTACATGTTGCATGTTGCAGTGGTGCCTGTTGCTGCTGCTGCACGTGTGCATTGGTATTGTGTTTCACGGTGGCGTGTCCTTGTTCCTGTGTCCAGTTGTGGAGTGGCACTTTCCTGCCGTTTTGTGCCTGGGGATTGCGTGGGGTTTTTGTCCCTGCCTGATTGTCCACCCCTGGTTGTTCTCCTGGGGTTTTTTGTGCTTCTGCTCTTTCTTCCTGCCTCCTCTGCAGCAGGGATGTTCTGCGTGTGTTCTTAGGCGTTGGTCAGCCTGTGTCCTGTGATGTGCTTCTTTGTCTCGGTCTATTGCAGTTGTTCGTGCCCCTTGGTTCGGGTCCTGTTCTGGCGGCGACCCTTCCGCCTTCTTTGGTTTTCCCTGCCGGTTGTTTTTTTTTTGGGGGGGGGGGTCTTGCGATGTCTCGCGTCGGACCCGTCGTTTCTGAACTCCTGGCGGGCTTGCATGCTTTGGGGAGTTTTTCTGTTCGGCAGACGTTCCATCTCCTTGTGCCGCCTGGGTTTCGGTGGTCGCGCCCGAGATCTTCTCGCGGCTCTGCCTTTTCCTGGGCTCGGGGGGGGCTTGTCGGGGCTGCTTATGTTCTGCCTCGTGGTCTCGCCTCCGGTTGGTGGTCGGGTGGCTTCGTGGTAGGTGTCCCACCTGCGTACTTCTCTTGGCGGCAGTATGGGGTATTTTGGCGGTCCTTCCTTTTCCTGTCCCTTCTTAGGTGGTTACTCTTGTTCGCTTGGTTTACTCTCGGCTTGGTTTTCTAGTGGGGGTTGGGGGCCGTCGTCTTGCCACATACTGTCGCCTCTTTTCGTGCGGCGCAGGCGGAGCCGCTTCAGCTTGCTTTCGGTCTTGGTGTTGCTTCTGCACCGTTAGTCAGCTGTCTTGTGAGTCGTTTCACCTCCGGCCTGTTCGTGCGCCGCTTGCACCATCCTGGTCTCTGGTCAGCGTGCTCTGTCTTCTCGGTTGGTAGTGCCCCTTCGGTTCCGGTGTGTTTTTTCGTCGGTTCTTTCCTTTGGGCCTTTGCCTCTGGGGGTCGAGTCGCTGAGTTTTCTTGCTCCTTCGGTTTTAGCGTTTTGGTTGTTTGATGGCAGCAGTCTCCATCTTTTCAGGCGCGGGGTGGGGCTGCTGCATTCTGGAGGGGTCCAGGGTTTGTTGGTGCTTCGTTGGTCGGGCCGGGGGTGTGTCGTTTTTGTGTTCAGTGGCGGCCCTCCGCTGTTGTTTGCGTGCCACGGCGTTTGGGTCCGGAGTGCGTTTTGCGTTGATCCGGTTTTGTTCTTCCCGGTTCGCGGGTGACAGTGTCCCGGGTGGTCAGCCGTGTTCTTGCGGCTAAGCTGCCTGTGTTCTTCCCTCATGCCTGTGGCGTTCGTGGCTTCGCTGCTCTCGCTGCCGTCTGGGCGACGTGGCCTTGCAGTCTTTCGGGCATGGATTTTTGGTGTTCGTGCAGGGGCCTCGCTGCTCGTGGTTCTCGTGTTGTTCCCGGGGTTTTCGGGGCTGTGGCGCCTTGGGTTGGCGTTTGCTGCCGGTTGTCTCGCCTCCTTGGGGGGTGCATGGTGTCCGCCTCCCGGTTTTGTCCCTTTAGACCTTCCTCTGTGGGTAGTTAGCTCCGGGGAGCCGACGGGGCTCCCCCCAGAAAACCAGCGTTGAATGTAATGAAACGCCATTTTCTGGGTGAGACCCGGAGGCTCCCCGGCAACCCTCCCTCCCTCCGGTCGGCGTTTTTCGCGTGTTTTGACATCCAGCCTCAGAACTGATGGGTGCATAGCCGGCGTGGGAGGTCTGGGGCTCCCCCTTCCCCCTCCCAGGGAGGGGGGAGCTGCGCAGACAGCGGCGCGGTGACGTATGACGTCATACTAGTTTCCTTGTTTTCTGTTGAAGAGTTCTATCCACTAGTTCGGCTTAGGTAGCAATTTTCACCAGAATAGGGGTTTGTTTTGGAATGCTTGCCTTTCTGGATGCTTGACCCGGTTGATGGCAGACATAGAATGCTTCCAACCACACGGGGGTTTCTATAGGCCATTGCTCCCCTTGCCTCTCTGAGGGGGCCAGGTTCTGGCTCGTGGTCCCCGGTAGGCCCTAGAACTCCATACACATGACTGATGCCAAAGTCTGACATTAGCATATCAGCCGGTAAAGCTCCGGGGAGCCTCCGGGTCTCACCCAGAAAATGGCGTTTCATTACATTCAACGCTGGTTTTTTTCCCCGGTTCAGCTATTGCTTCGGGTTCTCGCTCAGCTCGAGTTCTACCGGGGAAGGGTTCCCCTTTTGGCTCCATGGTGGACAGCCCAGCCTTGGTTTCAGGCGCTGCTTGTTCGGTCTCCAAACCTGGTGTGTTTTCCACAGCTCGGCCTCTTTCAGCAGATTGGGCCAGTGAGGTACCTTGCTGGTTTGCTCTACTCTTCCGCATTTTGTGTCTGGAGTTTCTGGCGAGGGTGTATCACCATCTTTATGGTGACCAGATGGCTTCTCTCATGGTGTCTCACCTGCGGTTTTCTCAGCGACAGTATGAAGTCTCTTGGCGGCCTTTTCGCCATTTCCCTGTGTAGGTTGTCTTCAATTTTGGATCGTGTTGTGGTGTCTTTTCTTTCTTAGCTCTTTCAAGACAAGCATCTTATGCCGAATACTATCGCCTCATATCGTGCGGCGCTGGTGGAGCCGCTCCTGCTTGCATTCGGGGTGGATGTCACTTTGGCTCTATTTCGCAAGCTTTCTCGTGCCTTTTTCCACCTGCAGCCTGCTCATGCGCCACCTGAGCTATCCTGGTCTTTAGACCGTGTGCTCTCCTTTCTTTCTTCTCCTCAACTTGTGGTGGCCCTTCGGTCCAAGATTGTTTTCAGAAAACTTTGTTCTTGTTAGCTTTGGCTTCTGGGGGGTCGAGTTGGGGAGCTTCATGCTCTCCTCTGGCACAGGGGCTTTTGCTCTTTTGGTCTGGGTGGACATTTTGTTCGCCTGCAGCCGTCTCCTCCTTTTTTAGCGAAGAACGAGACGGTGGACTTCTGGTGGGGTCTATGGGTTATTGATGCTTGGTTGGTCAGGCCGGGGGTGCATCAGGTTTTGTGTTTGGTTGCGGCTTTATGCCATTACCTGCGTACCTCGGCTTCTGTGTCTGGGGACGCGCTTTGGGTTGACCCAGTTTCTCTTGTTCCCTGTTCCAGGGCTCGGATCTCTCAGGTCATCTGCAGGATTATCAAGTCTAGCCAGCCTATGGTCTATCCTTGCGCCCATGATGTTCGTAAATTCACAGCGTTGGCTGCTGTGTTTGGCAATATGTCTTGGGTGGATATTCGGGTGCGGGGGTTTTGAGATCTAACAGGATTCTGGCTGCCTGTTATCTCGTTAATGTGCCAGACCCTCAGCGGTCTTGTGTCGCTTTGGATCAGCAGTTGCAGCCAGTTGTCTCATCTTCATGATGGGTTGTGTGGTTATCTTGAGAGGTTATCTTGAGATGATTTCGGGGCTTTAGTGTCCCCGCGGCCCGGTCCTCGACCAGGCCTCCACCCCCAGGAAGCAGCCCATGACAGCTGACTAACACCCAGGTACCTATTTTACTGCTAGGTAACAGGGGCATAGGGTGAAAGAAACTGCCCATTGTTTCTCACTGGCACCTGGGATCGAACCCAGGACCACAGGATCACAAGACCAGCGTGCTGTCCGCTCGGCCGACCGGCTCCCCACAGGAGCCGTGCAGGCACCTTCTGGGTAAGTCCCTCTATTATTTCTCTCTGGGTAGTTAGGTCCAGGGAGCCAACGGGGCTCCCCCACGGAAAACCAGCGTTGAATATAATGAAACACCATTTTCTGGGTAGAGCCCCGGAGGCTCCCTGTCATTCTCCCTTTCGGGGATGTTTCTAGCCTCTATTCGGTCTTAGGTTGCAATATTTCTACCAGGAGGGGTCTGTTTTGAAGCGCCTACAGTTCTGGGTGCTCAACCCCGGTTGATGGCATACAATGAATACGTTTATATATAAGAGTTTCAAAGGCCAGTGCTCTCTGTGCCTCTCCGAGGGAACCACGTTCTGGCTAGTAGTCCCCGGTAGGCATGACAACTCCATAAGACTGAAGCTCATACTAATATTAGCTAATATCAGTCCAATAGCTCCAGGGAACCTCTGGGGCTCTACTCTGAAAATGGCATTTCATTACATTCAACGCTGGTTTTTGTATATCAAAACTGTAATGCATTTGTTTTATTATTTAAAAAGAAAAGTTAAATCTTACTCTATGGTACAAGTGGTCTATTATTTTTTTTAAATAATTTATTTATATTGTTCTTTTCAGATCCCCAAAACAACATTATTCCGTTTGAAAGAACAGTTAGTACGTGATGGGAAGATGCCAGCATCATGCATCAATAGGATTATCCGACCACGACGCACCTCAGAGGTGTCGCTCCAGCAGGCTGTTTCAGCATGTAAAGAGGAAGGGATGTCGCAGGGTCAAGCTTCAGAGAAATTCCAGGTAGTGCTCTATAGCATGCACTTTTCAGATTTTTGAAAGATTAAATATAAGTGTTGACATTATTATTATATAAAATTATTCATGTTACATAGGGCAGAGATAAATGTATGTACAGTGGTACCTTGGGTTACGAACATTTCGGGTTATGAGCCCGACTTATTTGGAATATTTGAATCGGGATACTAACTTTGCATCGGGACACGAGTTTGTTGATACGCGTACGGCCGACCTAGCACGTGGTGGCACGACGATCGCGCCTCAGTTTACCAGTGCCTCACGCCCAGTGACTATCCCACCTGACTTCTTCCCAAGAATTTACAGTTTTTTGTTGGATTTCTGGGGGGAGCCCCGTCGGCTCCCCGGAGCTATCCCAGGCTGATATGCTAATGTCAGACTTTGGCATCAGTCATGTGTATGGAGTTCTTAGGCCTACCGGGGACCACGGCCAGAACCGGGCCCCCTCAGAGAGGCAAGGGGAGCAATGGCCTATAGAAGCCCCCGTGTAGTTGGAAGCATTCTATGTCTGCCATCGACCGGAACAGGCACCCAGAAAGGTAAGCGCCCCAAAACAAACCCTATTCTGGTTAAAATTGCTACCTAAAACCGAACTAGTGGATAGAACTCCCCAACCGAAAACAAGCAAACTAGTGTGACGTCACACACTGCCGCGCCGCTGTCTGCGCAGCTCCCCCCTCCCCGGGAGGGGGAAAGGGGAGCCCCAAACCCCCCGCGCCGGCTACCCACACCTCAGGTCTTGAGGCTGATGCTATAGGCGATGGTCGTGTGCTCTGGCTCCGGTGTCGCTACTGCACTGTGCTTTGAGTGTGGTGTTAGTTTTGTGGGTGCGAGAGCCAGGAGTTATCTTCAGTACTCGGGCTGCATGCGCCTAGGGCTGCCTTCCCTAGGTGCCCTGTAAATACTGCCCTTGGGGCTTGGGGCCACCTTCCACAGGCTCCTCGGGGTCTGCCTCTGCTGGTCCGTTTTACCTTTCGGTTTTTCGGCCGCCTGTTGGGCTCTTGTGTGTTCTGTTCTCCCTTGTTACCGGCAGGTAAGAGGCAGTTTGCACTGGTAGGGGCGCAGGGTGCTGCTCAGCTTGTACAGTAATTCCCGACATCGCGGCCGGCTCTGTTCCTTGGGGTTCGCTGTCCTCTTGCGGGGTTTTGTTTTTCTTTTTGTTTTTGCCTGGTGGGGGGTTCTGTCATTTTATTCAGTTTGTTTTTGCCCTTCCACTGTTCTCCTCGGTGGTGCCCCCTGCTAGGTCCCCGTGAGTGTACACGTCCCTGGGGTTCAGCTTTAGAAGTTTGCTTGGTAGTTTTGGGCGCCGGTTTGCAGCACCCTGCCTGGGACTACCTGAGCGCGAGTCCTCTTAAAGTAAACGCTCAGGACCCTGGGAATCCCCTAGGGGGCGCGTGGGTCCGATGGATGTGACCCCGGAGTCCCCACTCGCTGTGTGCGAGTTTGAGGGTTGCTCGGTCCCCTTGTCTCAGGGTGGCCCTCATTGTTTTTGCCTCTGCCACGCTGCCTGTTGGGTCGGTGATACTTTCGACTCTGAGTCCTGTGAGTGTTGCTGCTTGCTTGTGACTCAATTTACCCAATCCTCTGATGATTCTATTCGGGTACAGGCGGCACGTGCGTTGCAGTCTAGGTTTCGTCTGTTGCAACGCGCTCGGTTGGTTGCTTCCCCGGATGCCCCGGGGCTGCCCCGCTTTGCTTTTCGAGACCCGGACTTGGGGGTGGGGGTCGCTTCGATCCTGGTTCAGTCCGCACCTCCTCGTCCTTCCCCTTCTGTTCGTTCTGGTCCCCCGCCCCTGCTTCCGGCCCCGAAGCGTCTGAGGGTTTCGGGGTCGGAGCAGGGGTTACTTGATCTCGAGACTCGGGCAGCTTCGGGGGTTGCCCCTTCCGGGGGGGTGGCAGAGGCATTCGAGTCTTGTCTCCCGGCCGAAGCTTCAGGGTCTGACCAGTGGGCCCCCCTTCCTCCAGCTTTTCCGGCTGCTCCGTCCTTGTCTTGTGGGGTCGGGGCTTGGGGAGAGGACTCGGCCTCGGGTCCTGTGGTGACGGACCTCGAGGCTGGGGAGGGGCTGACTTGGGGGCCTTGGGCCCCGCTGGACCCCGCCTGGGTTTTTCTTCCCACTGAGCGGGGCTTATTGTTACAAGGAGTGGGGTTTTCTTTCCCCCCCCTCTGCGTACGAGTTGGATTTGGTGTCGGCCCCTCCCCGGGTACGGTTCCGTGTTCCCCCGGGTACGTCGGTTCCGTCCTTCCGGAGGTTTTCGGCTTATCGCATCCAACCTGGTGTGGTGCGAGCGGCCTTTGCAGCTTACCTCCTGCGTGACCCGGATTATGCCTCGGAAATGGATCCGTCCACGTTCAGGTTTGGGACTTCGTTCCCTTTCTGGCTCCGTTACGAGGTTCCGGAGTCGTCCTGGCTAGCAGACTGCCCCTTGTTTGGTCTGGATTCCTGGCATTCTTTCTGTCGTTCCCGCACGCTGGAGTGGCGGGAAGCTTCCACGGTGCTTCAGGTTTTCCTGGGGGGGTGAACTTGAGTACCTGAATGAGTGCTTGTTTGCCCCTGCCCTTCCCCGCGATGTGGGCGTTATTCAGCTCCATGTGCAGGTTCCCTCCCTTTCGGCGGCGCTCGTGGCGGAGGACTTGCACGCTCGGGGCCTTTTGTGTTCGGCCTTGCGGTTCTTTTCCCTCCTGGAGCTGTCTTCGGATTGGCTCGTGGAGGATGTGGGGACGCTTGGGTCAGTCCCGGGGTCCGGCACCTTGTCCTCGGCTGCGTGTTCGTCGGCTGCCTTGTTGAAGCTGTTCACGCCGATTTTGCGGGATGCGGTTTCCCTGTTCTATGCTTCCCGTCTCGCGTGTCGGCAGGCGGTGCTGGGTTCCTCCGTGGAATCTGCTTGGGCTCTGGCTCTTAGGCGTTCTTCACCTTTTTGTCCTCTCCTGTTTGGGGAGTCGGCTGTGGCGCAGTTTATTCAGGCTGCGTCGGCGGCTTGTCGTCCGATGTCGGACTTGTTGGTTTTCCGGGGGTCCCGGGGTGGGTCTTCCCGGAAAGGTCGTGCCAGGGCTCGGGGTTCCTCTCGTCGTGGTAGGCCTCTGGTGTCAGGTTTGGGGTTTGGGCGGACCCTCCCTCGTCTGGTCGGCGCGGTGTTCGCGCTGTGCGGGGTTCTGGGTCTCGTAAGGGTCGCCGGCCCTTTCGCGGTTTGCCCCTTTGACGGGGCGATGGGGGGGCGGCTTGCGCTGTTCGCCCGCGCCTGGTCCCACGATTCGTGGGCCTTTCGGGTCGTGTCTCGCGGCCTGCGGTGGCGTTGGGTGGCCCCTCCCCCCTTTGGGGGGTCGGGGCTGGCAGGGCAGGCTTCTTCCCCTGCGCTCTGTCGAGTCGTCTTGGAGTGGGTACGCTTGGGCGTCGTCGAAACGACGTCGTCCCTCAGATGGGTTTCCCGTCTGTTTCCGGTTCCGAAACGGGACTGCGCGGACCTGCGGTTCATTCTGGACTTGTCCCGTCTGAACCCCTGGGTTCATTGCCCCTCCTTTCGGATGACTACGCTGTCTCAGGTTCGGCTCCTCTTGGAGCCGGGAGCTTGGATGGTGTCCCTGGACCTCCGGGACGCTTATTGGCATGTCCCGATTCATCCGCGGTTCAGGGACTGGCTCGGTTTTGTTGTGGGGCGTCTGAGTTACCGCTTTCGTTGTCTCCCGTTCGGGTTGGACCTGGCACCTCGCGTGTTCACACGCCTTACACGGGTTGTGGTGGCTCGTTTGCGTCTCCTAGGTGTTCGGGTGTTGGCCTACCTCGACGACTGGCTGGTTTGGGCTCCCAGCCAGTCAGCTTGCTTGCTAGCCAGGGATTTGGTTCTTTCCCAGCTCGCCGGGTTCGGGTTCTTGGTGAACTGGAGGAAGTCCCATCTGGTTCCCTCTCAGGTTCGGACTTGGCTGGGTCTCGTGTGGGACTCTCGAACCGCCTCCTTGTCTCTCCCTCCGGAGTCTCTCCTGCGGCTGCGGTCCCGCCTTCGTCTGTTTCTGGAGGGCCCTCGGGTCACCCGGCAGTTGCTCGAGGGGCTGTGCGGGAGCCTGAACTTCGCGATGGTGGTCTACCCGCCGGGTCGGGTTTGGCTTCGACGGCTGTTCTGGTTCCTTCGGGGTTCCCCCTTCCGCCTCTCTCGCGATCGCAGAGTTCGACCCCCGGGGGACTTGCGTTGGTTGCTGCGTCACCGGCTTCCTCTTCGGGTTTTTCGGGGTTCAGTGCCTTGGCCCCTACCCGAGCCCTCGCTCGATGTGTACACGGATGCGTCATCTCTCGGCTGGGGTTTTGTGACCAGTGCTCACCAGGCCGGCCAGGGGCGTTGGGATCCGTCCTTCCGTCGAGCTCACAGTACGATGCGGGAGTTCGCGGCAGTGTGGTTTGCTCTGGGGAGGATTCGGGTGGCCCGCGGATCGACGATTCGGCTCCATTCGGACTGCTCTCCGGTGGTTCATTGCCTGAACCGCGGGGGTTCGATGCGGTCCTTGTCTCTTTGGGGTTGGTCGCTTCGGGTGACTCGTCTGCTGAGTTCTCGGGGTTTGGCTCTCCTGGCGGTTCACGTACGGGGCGTGTCCAACGTCTTGGCCGACGCCCTGTCTCGCTTCGTTCCCCTCTCCACGGAGTGGACGGTCGACGACGAGTCCTTCCGTTGGCTTTGCCAGACGTTCGGGCGCCCCGAGGTGGACCTCTTCGCGTCGGCGTGGTCGCGGCGTCTTCCAGTTTATACGGCGCCCTTCCCCGATTGCGAGGCCGTCGGGGTCGATGCCTTTCGGCTCGATTGGTCGAGGTGGGGGTTCCTGTACCTCTTTCCCCCGGTTCTGCTGTTGCTCCAGGTCCTGACTCGCTTAGAGACTTACCGGGGGAGAGTTGTCCTTCTGGCCCCTTGGTGGCCGGCCCAGCCTTGGTTTCAGGCGCTGGTTGCTCGGTGTCCGAACCCGAGGGTTTTCCCGCGGCTCCGCCTCTTTCAGCAGATCGGGCCGGTACGTCACGTAGCTGGTTCGATCTTCTCCTCGAGTCTTCGCGTATGGTTTTTTTGACTCGAGTCTATCATCATCTCTATGGTGATCAGGTGGCCTCCTTGTTGGTGTCCCACCTGAGGGCTTCTTCTCGGCGGCAGTATGAAGTTTCCTGGCGGTCCTTCCGTTTCTTTTTGCGTCTTCGTCGTCTTAGCTCCTTGTCTGTTCGGGTGGTCTTGTCCTTCCTCTCGTGGTTGTTTCAGGACCGTCATCTTATGCCTAACACTGTCGCTTCGTATCGTGCGGCGCTGGCGGAGCCGCTTCAGCTTGCTTTCGGTATCGATGTTACGTCTGCGCCGTTTCGCAAGCTGTCTCGTGCATTGTTTCACCTCCGGCCTGCTCTTGGGTCGCCTGAGCCGTCCTGGTCTTTGGACAGAGTGCTCGCTTTCCTTTCATCTCCTCGTTTCGTTGTGGCCCCTTCGGTCCAGGATTGTTTTTCCAAGGCACTTTTCTTGTTGGCTTTGGCCTCTGGGGGTCGGGTAGGGGAGCTTCATGCTCTCCTCCGGCGCAGGGGTTTCTGCTCTTTTGGTCGTGGTGATAGTTTTGTTCGTTTGCAGCCGTCTCCTTCTTTTCTGGCGAGGAATGAGACTGCTGCGTTCCGGAGGGGTCCATGGGTGGTTGATGCTTGGTTGGTCAGGCCGGGGGTGCATCATGTTTTGTGTCCGGTTGCGGCGCTTCGCCGTTATTTGCGCGCCACAGCTTCTGTGTCCGGGGACACGCTGTGGGTTGATCCGGTTTCCCTTCTTCCCTGTTCGCGGGTTCGGGTCTCTCCCGTCGTCCGCAGGGTTATTAGGTCCAGCCAGCCTGCGGTCTATCCCCGTGCCCATGACGTTCGTAAGTTCGCGGCTCTTGCTGCCGTCTTTGGGAATATGTCTTGGTCTGATATTCGGGTGCGGGGATTTTGGCGGTCGAACAGGGTCCTGGCTGCTCGTTACCTTGTGAATGTCCCTGGGCCTCGTCGGGCCTGTGTTGCTTTGGGTCGGCGGTTGCAGCCAGTTGTCTCGGCTTCGAGTTGAGGGGTGAGCGACGACCGCCTCCCGGGTAAGTCCCTCTTTTTCTGTCTGTGGGTAGTTAGCTCCGGGGAGCCGACGGGGCTCCCCCCAGAAAACCAGCGTTGAATGTAATGAAACGCCATTTTCTGGGTGAGTCCCGGAGGCTCCCCGGCATCCCTCCCTCCCTCCGGTCGGCGGTTTTTTCGCGTTTTTGACATCCTGCCTCAAGAACTGAGGTGTGGGTAGCCGGCGCGGGGGGTCTGGGGCTCCCCCTTCCCCCTCCCGGGGAGGGGGGAGCTGCGCAGACAGCGGCGCGGCAGTGTGTGACGTCACACTAGTTTGCTTGTTTTCGGTTGGGGAGTTCTATCCACTAGTTCGGTTTTAGGTAACAATTTTAACCAGAATAGGGGTTTGTTTTGGGGCGCTTACCTTTCTGGGTGCCTGTTCCGGTCGATGGCAGACATAGAATGCTTCCAACTACACGGGGGCTTCTATAGGCCATTGCTCCCCTTGCCTCTCTGAGGGGGCCCGGTTCTGGCCGTGGTCCCCGGTAGGCCTAAGAACTCCATACACATGACTGATGCCAAAGTCTGACATTAGCATATCAGCCTGGGATAGCTCCGGGGAGCCTCCGGGACTCACCCAGAAAATGGCGTTTCATTACATTCAACGCTGGTTTTTTGACCATTTGAGCATAAAAGTTGTTACAGTATCCACTCAATTTAACTACCTCTTTTATACCGATCTGCCAACCGGTTTAACTAATAACTTTAACTAACTTTAACAAACCGGTAATAACGACTGGTTTGGGAGATCGGTATCAGGAGCCTGGTATACCGGTCTGGTGGTCGATATTACCGACGGTCAGTATGGGGTGTTTGTTTTGGCATCGGCAGCCCCTCACATAGCGACCAGGCCACCAACCTCGATCATCCAGAGTCATATATTAAATCTTAACTTTCTTTTAAAATGATTCAGTTTTATGAAGAAAATTCTAAATTATTATTAATAAAATATTTTAAAACAATTATTATTAAGCAAAATTCTTTGTTTTCTTATTAAATACCTTTTATAGTATAGGCAATAGGTATTTTTTTCCCCACGGACCTAGAATGTACTGCACCTGGCCGTGTGAATGCATTCTTTACTGTGAACTCACGCGACTGAGAGCAATGTCTCAGAATATTAGCCAGAGAAAATCAGATTCAAACAAAAATAGATAAATTCATGATTTCAACGGTTTGTGAAAGCACCCACTGGGAATTCAACAAGTCATGCAGCATCCGCTGGCAACGAATGCTCTACAAGCCATGCTGCACCTTCCGATGCTGAATTCCCATCAACAAGTCGTGCAGCCTCCATCGGCAATGGATGCTTTGCAAGCTATGCTGCACCCGCCGATGCTGAATTCCCATCAACAAGTCGTGCAGCCTCCGCCAGCAACGAATGCTCTGCAAGCTATGCTGCATCCGCCGATGCTGAATTCCCCTCAAAAGTCGTGTAGCCTCCACTAACGATATAAAATATGATTGAAAGGCATATAAATTAGTGTAAAAAGTGTTGATAGAGTACAGTATTGTAAGTTTTAATGATTACTGTATTTAAGCCTTGACAAAAAGATACTATACAGTAGAAATAATTTTCAATTGTGAATTAGAATTAGAACTAGTGTGAATTAGTAGTAAGGCTAGCTGTTGTGTGAAGTGAATGCCTGAAAATAAGTGTTCATACTGTATGCACCCTGTATATAGTACTGAACAATATAAAACAAACGCTGCAGAGGATGACGTAATCTTCACAGCTTCGTAATCTTCAGCTTCATTAAAAGTAAGTCAATTTACCAATTTTATTATAGTATTACAACATAGTTTTTTCAACAAAAGCTACATATTAATCTCTGCAAATGTATATTCTATCATTAGCAGAGAAAAGGTGAGCTCAAAATATTTCGTCTTGGCTAGCTCTTAGTGACAAGGCTCGATCGCCATTGTATGGCCTGGCCGCCACAGCCTGTGTCATAACATTAAAAATTCATTACCTGCACTGTTCAGGATAAAACAAAACACATCTCTAAAATTTTATTGAGAAAATATTAACAATCACTGATACATGAAATATTTTGCAATACAAAGGAATGAACCAATTTTTTCCCACCCATCTGGACTTGATCAGACCGTGTTCACACATCATCCATGCAGCAGCCAACAACTGGCTTAATCGTCGGCGTGGCACTAAATTGGAACGCAATTACACAATGAACTTTATTTAATTTTAGTTATACAGTATAAAATATATTCTACCTGAATGTTACTTGAAAAATTACCCGACCCGACTTAACTTCGGAAATAACGACCAGGGTACAGCCCCATATAGGCCGTTAAATTGAGTAGATAGTGTATATATAGAAGAATGAAAGCCAATGGCAAGAAATCACATGTGAGAATGACTATAGAGGAAAAACAAGAGATCATTCGTAAGCAAGAAAATGGTACTCGTGTTGTTGAACTAGCTACTTCCTCCCCTTCAGGGGAGGAAGAGGAGGCAGTAGAGAATGTCCCTTCCTCATTAATTAAGAAAATGTGTGCAGTATGGGAAGGACTGCAAAGTTTTGCTGAAAAGAATCACCCAGATAAAGCTGTAGTAGGCCGTTGCATTGATCTTTTTAATGACAATGTGATGCCTCACTACAGACAAGTGTTGCAAAGAAGGGAAAAACAATCTTCAATGGAACATTTCCTTGTGAGAAAAGTGAGAAAAGTAAGAAAATGAAGCAGTGAGCCACAACCAGGATCTAGTGGTATGCAGGCAAAACATGCCAGTGTGTGCACTCCAGAGAAATCTTCACTGCTTGATGTTCCAGTATAATGAAAGGGGACTCCTCTTCCAAACAGTAACACCTCTCCTCCTCCCCACTCCTCACCATCTTCCATACGCCAACAAGAGTCATCAACAAGGTTAAGTAATAACTTGAACATACTTTTGTAGTGAAGATTTGGGTGAATTAGGTATAAAATTTACTTTGAAGTGAAGTTTTCTGGGGGGAGCCCCATCGGCTCTCCGGAGCTATCCAAACTGAATGGATATGTATAACTTTCTGGCATCAGTCAAAGTGCTAGTTCTTGCCTACCGGGGACCATGAGCCAGAACCTGGCCCCCTCAAAGAGGCACGAGGATCAATGGCTTATAGAAACCCCCTTGTGGTTGGCAGCATTCTGTCTGCCATCGACCGGGACAGGCACCCAGAAAGGTAGGCACCCTAAAACAAACCCCCTATTCTGGTGAAAATATTGCTATCGAAAGCCGAACGAGTGGACAGAACTCCCCAAACAAAATTATCAAACTAGCATGACGTCATCACGTCGCCGCACCACCGTCTGCGCAACCTCCCCTCCCTCCCCGAGAGGGGGAAGGTGGAGCCCCAGACCCTCCACGCCGGCGATCTAACTGGCAGTTCTTGGCTGATGGAATTACTGGCTGGTCGAGTGCCTCTGGCTCCATTTTTTTTTTTTCAGTTCTGTGCCTTGTGGTGTGGACTGTCTCTACCGGTGGGGTGTGAGCCAGGAGTAAGATTTCACAGTACTCGGGCTGCATGCGCCTTGGGCTATCTTCCCTAGGTGCCCTGTAAGTACTGCCCTTGGGGTTTGGGGCCACCTTCCACAAGTCACCTTGGGTTCTACCTCCGCTGTGTCCTTTACTGCTCAGTACTGGGCCGCCCTTGGAGTCGGCTGGGGTTTTGTTGCCTTGGTTTGTCTCTGAGTAGGTGGTAGTTTTCGTCACTGGTAGGGGCGCGGGGTACTGCACAGCTAGTTTTCACCATTAACAGCAGCCAGCTCTGTTCCGCCTGGGTACGTTGTCCTCTTGCGGGGGGTTTTCTTTTGTTTTTGTTTTTGCCTGGTGGGGGGTCTGCCTTTATGATCCCCATTCCTGTTCTAGGCGATTTTCATTCAAATTCTTCTGTTGGCAGTACTCCCCACTTGGCTCCCGTGCGTGGATACGTCCCGGGGGGTTTCAGCTTTAGCAGTTTGTTGGTAGATTTGGGGGCCGGTTCGCGGTACCCTGCCTGGGCTTCCCTTAGCGTGTACCGACGGCTAAGGGCCCTGGGAAACCCCACGGAGGCTCCGTGGTCCTATAGGTGTCCCCGGAGTCCCTCTCGCGTCCTGCGAGTTTGACGGTTGATCTGTCCCCTTGTCTCAGGGTGACACTCACCGGTTGTAATTACCTTGTATTTTAATTGTAATTAATTAATTGTAATTAATTAATTGTAACTAATTAACTTATTAACTAAATTAACTAATTAATTGTAAATTAAAAGCAATTCTGAAGTTAGAAAGCGTGGCATAGGCTCCTCGCACAATATTCTTTATGTGGTCCTCAGGTGATAGTTTTCTATCTAGAACCACCCCTAGATCTCTTTCTTTATCAGAATTCTTTAAAGATTTCTCACATAATATATAGGTTGTGTGGGGTCTATGTTCTCCTATTCCACATTCCATAACATGGCATTTATTAACATTAAATTCCATTTGCCAAGTGGTGCTCCATATACTTATTTTGTCCAGGTCATCTTGAAGGGCATGAAAATCATCTAAGTTTCTTATCCTTCCTATTATCTTAGCATCATCAGCAAACATGTTCATATAATTTTGTATACCTACTGGTAGATCATTTATGTATACAATAAACATCACTGGTGCAAGAACTGAACCCTGTGGTACTCCACTTGTGACATTTCTCCAGTCCGATACATTGCCTCTGATTACTGCCCTCATTTTTCTGTCAGTCAGAAAATTTTTCATCCATGTTAGAAGCTTACCTGTCACCCCTCCAATATTTTCCAGTTTCCAGAACAACCGCTTATGTGGAACTCTATCGAAAGCCTTTTTTAGGTCCAGATAGATGCAGTCAACCCAACCATCTCTTTCCTGTAATATCTCTGTGGCTCGATCATAGAAACTGAGTAAATTCGATACACAGGATCTTCCAGATCGAAAACCATACTGTCTGTCTGATATTATATCATTTCTCTCCAGCTGTTCTACCCATTTAGTTTTGATTAATTTTTCCAATACTTTCACTATTACACTTGTCAATGATACAGGTCTATAATTGAGGGGGTCTTCCCTGCTGCCACTTTTGTAGATTGGAACTATGTTAGCCTGTTTCCACACGTCTGCTATGATTCCTGTACACAGGGATGCCTGAAAGATCAGGTGAAGTGGAATGCTGAGCTCAGATGCACATTCTCTCAGAACCCATGGTGAAACGCCATCTGGGCCAGCTGCTTTGTTCTTACTGAGCTCCTTTAGCATATTTTCCACTTCATCTCTAGACACCTCTATCCGCTCTATGTTGTTCTCTGGAATTCTTATTGTGTCTGGTTCTCTGAAGATTTCATTTTGTACAAACACACTTTGGAACTTTTCATTTAATGTTTCACACATTTCCTTTTCATTTTCTGTGAATCTGTTTCCCATTTTCAACCTCTGGATATTATCCTTTATCTGCAATTTGTTGTTTATAAATTTGTAGAATAGGCCCGGTTCTGTTTTACATTTATCCGCTATCCCTTTTTCAAAATTTCTTTCTGACTCTCTCCTCACTGCCGTATAGTTGTTTCTCGCATCTTTGTATCGCTGGTATATTTGGGGGTTTGGCCTCTTCCTATACTGATTCCATTTTTGTGTCTTTTGGTCTCTGGCCATCTCACAATTTCTGTTGAACCAATCCTGTTTTCTGACCCTGCATCTCTGTTTTGGTATGAATGTTTGTGTGCCTTCCTCGTATATTTTTAAAAATTTGGCATACATTTCATTTACTTTCCTGCCTAGCAACAAGTCTGACCAATTACACTCATTAAAAAAATTTTGAAGTTCCCCATAGTGACCTCTCCTTAAATCGAGTTTATCAACTGTTTCAATGTCCCCATTTTCTTCTAGATGATATCTTAAAGCATAATCAATGTCTAACAGGATGTGATCACTCTTTCCCATGGGAGGAAGGTACTGGATGTCAAATATCTCTTCTTCTTTCCTGGTGAATACTAGATCCAGTACTGATGGTACATCTCCTTCCCTCATTCTTGTGGCCTGCTTTATGTGTTGATACAAGCCTGTTGTGCCTCTGCCATGCTGCCTGTTGGGTCTTTGTTTCTTGTGACCCGGAGTCTTCCAACGATTGTTGTCAGTACACACACTCCTTCACCCAGGCCACTGGTCATGATAATCGGGTGCAGGCAGCTGTGGCGTTGCTTGCTGGGGTATAGGTTGCTGCAACGCTCTTGGTTGTTTGCGGCCCCGGATGCCCCGAGGCTGCCCCGTTTTGGTGGTTGGGGTCCGGACTTGGGGGTGGGGGTCGCTTTGACTCTGGCTCCTTCCGCTTCTTGTCCTTCCCCTTTTGTTCTACACACTTCCGCCCTTGCTTCCTGCTCCGAACCATAGGCGGGTTTCGGGGTTGGGGCGGGGTCTGGTTGGGTTGAAACTCGGGCGGTCTCAGGGGTTTTCCTCTTCCGCGGTGGCGGCGGAGGCATTCGAATCAGTTCCTCCAGCCATGCCGTATGGGTCTGACCAGTGGGCTCCCTTCATTAGTGTTTGTATGGCTGCCCTGGCTTTTCCTTGTCAAGCAGGGGCTTTGGGGATGCGGCTCGGCCCTGGGTCATGCCGTCGAGGTTCCAGGGGTTAAGGAGGGGTTGCATGGGAGGCCGCGGCCCCGTTTGCCCCTCTTGGGTCTTTGTACCTTTGGTGAGGGGCTGGCAGTTTCTCAGAGTGGGGTTGTTCCTTCCCTCTGTGTTCCTGTTGTTTTCGGGTATACCCCTCCCTGGGTTCGGTTCCGTGTTCCTTCGGGTTTGTCGATCCCGTCGGTCCTGGGGGTGTGTTTCACCCCCTTTTCCTTACCCTTTTCGCTCTTACGTCGTGATACTGTTCGAAAAAAAAAATGTGTTGTGTTTCGATTTGCGTTTTGCGCTTTCGATCATGGCGTTAGTTTCTTGTCGTTTGTGTCGGCACTGGTGGGTTCGTTATTGGTCTCCCACCTGCATGTTTCGTCTCGGGGGTGGTGTGTGGTTTTCCTGGTGGTCTTTCCGGTTTTCCTATCACTGTGAAGGGTCCTTCGGTCTTTGAAAAGGTTGGCTTGTCTTCCCTTCGGGGTTGTTCCGGGACCGCGTCTGGGATCGTGTTCTGTCACCTCATATTGGGTGGTGCTGGCGGAGCCGCTCCTGCTTGCATTCAGTGTTGCGGTTCCTTCTGCTCCATTCCACTTGCTGTCCTGGGCGTTGTTTCCCTCTGGCCTGCTCTTGGTTCTGGTGCCGTCCTGGTAGTTGGCCTGGGTGGTCTATTCTCTTCTCGTTTTGGTTTTTGTTTTGTCTGTAGTCTTGGGTTTTTAGATTTAGGGCGCATGGCATCTGCCTCCCAGTTCCTGCCCTGTTTTCCTTATCTGTGGTGAGGTAGCTCCGGGGAGCCGATGGGGCTCCCCCCAGAAAACCAGCGTTGAATGTAATGAAACGCTGGATGAGTCCCGGAGTCATTTTCTGTGCAAGTCCCGGAGGCTCCTCGGCATCCCTCCCTCCCTCCGGTCGGCGGCATTTTTTGCGTATTTTGACATCCAGCCTAAGAACTGCCAGTTGGATCACCGGCGTGGAGGGTCTGGGGCTCCTCCTTCCCCCTCTCGGGGAGGGGGGGGTTGCGCAGACAGTGGTGCGGCGACGTGATGACGTCATGCTAGTTTGATCATTTTGTTTTGGGAGTTCAGTCCACTCGTTCGGCTTTCAGTAGCAATATTTTCACCAGAATAGGGGTTTGTTTTGAGGCGCCTACCTTTCTGGGTGCCTATCCCGGTCGATGGCAGACCTAGAATGCTCCCAACCACATGGGGGTTTCTATAGGCCATTGCTCCTCGTGCCTCTCTGAGGGGGCCAGGTTCTGGCTCGTGGTCCCCGGTAGGCAAGAACTCCTAGCACTTTGACTGATGCCAGAAAGTTATACATATCCATTCAGCCTGGATAGCTCCGGGGAGCCTCCGGGACTCACCCAGAAAATGGCGTTTCGTTACATTCAACGCTGGTTTTTTGGGAGTCAGGAACGGATTCATTAATTTCCCATTATTTCTTATGGGGAAATTCGCTTCAGTTTACGAATTTTCAGGTTACGCACCGTCTCCAGTAACGAATTAAATTCTTAAACCGAGGTACCCCTGTATTGTATGTATGTTGGGGTAGCATTGTAAAAGCACTCCGATAACCACATGTGGTTTAATGCTTAATAACTCATTATGTATTGTAGCAGCTCTATAACCCTGTCTACACATTACTGACAAAAATGTATGAATGTTGGTTTGCACTGTAAAAGCATTTTAATCACATGTGGTGGAGTACTTAGTAACCCACTGCACAATTTGCAGAAGAACAGAGCTCCAGCCCTGTCTATATAATACAGACGAGAATGTATGTATGTTGGTTAGTACTGTACTGTATTGTAAATTAATGGCTGCATATGTGGTTAAAAGAAAAAAACTAAAAAAATGCATCCAAAGTTTGGCAGTGCAGGATCCTGATTAGAGGCTGGGATGTAAACCGGTACTGCGGTTATACCGGGCCAATGGAATGTGGCACACACACTTCTCATTAATATAAAATAAGAAAAAACTGCATTGGCCTTTGCAGTGTGAAAATTGTACAGGAGTGAAGGCATACTCAAGCCAAGTATTATAACAATCTAATATTAAACTAAACAAATAACATGAAAAATACACAAAACCCCTAACTTGACACACACTTGGCTAACACACACAAGCAATAATAATAATAATAACAACAAAAGTACATGTACAAACTTGCATAACACAAAAATAAGGGTGACACTGAAAGTATTTACATGACCATTTCAATCGGTACATGAAGCAGCTGGAGGCAAGCATCGCATTGAGGCCATAAAGTTGATTGCCTGAGCACCTGAGAGAGACTGATGAATGGGTATGTATACCCCTTTGATGGTGACATCACATTCTTTGTCACCAAGGCTTGGAACTAGGAACCAGCGGCATAACAGGTAGTTCAGAGATGTAACGAGGAACCGGCAAGTCTGCACCTGCCTAGATGGCTTCCTAGAGCCCCGGAGGCTCCCTGTCACTCTCCCTTTCGGGGAAGTTTCTAGCCTCTGTTTGGTCTTAGATACTGAACCAGTACACCCTCCACTCGGGCTGGGTGGAGGGTGTACTGGTAGTGGTGTCCAGACTTTCGTCTGCGACTGAGTATACCGGTTGTATTATGAGGTATGTAGAGTGGTGAATAACGAATGTAAGATGGAAGAGGCAGTTTTCTCTGCTATGCTGGGAAATTATGTGACACAAGGCCTTGTGACTTTAGTATCACACAACTAGCTCTTGACATGAGCTCTTCACAACATAGAACCCTTCATATAGTCTAAGGTAGCTTTATAAATGACCAGGTACCTCAGTATCACATAGGGTAGCTGCATAAATGCAAATGCACCACAGTATATTAATTAAAATAACAAATATCTTAATATTCAAATTTACAGCCCACAATGAGTCACTCAGTACACAGTAAACCATTTTTCATCCTATTGCTGAGTGACTCATGTGAAACCTTAAATAAATTTATAATTTCTTAACACTTTTGTGACTCCAGTTGTTAGTTTTCAATACTCAGTGTGCACCTGACTTTTAAATATGCTAGTAGTTCAGGAGCTAATGTTGTTTTCCCATTGTTATAGGTATCAAAAACAACTGTATGGCGCCGCCTCAAACGCTTAAAGCAAGAAGACCCTATCATCAACTCTTCTGTAACTTCAGGAAGTACCCAGAATGTTAAAATTGAAGTGGTAGAAGACATCACGAATAACCCTCTGAACAATACTTATGATGAAATTACTATGGGGTATGCAGAAGATGGGGAACTGCAGTATGTAGGAACAGTTACTGGCCAGAGTCAAGTGAAGACACTTGACTATGAAAATGCAACAAGATTTACCAACTCTGGTAATACTGAAAAATGTCCTCAAACGAAGGGTCAAAATATTCCGGAGGCTAAGATGAGCAGCAGCAGCAGCAAGAGCGATACGCTAGGAACGGTCTCCGAGTCTTCCATAGTAACCAGAGAAGGACAAGATATGGTGATAACATCACAGGCATCGTCATTCATGAAGAGTGATCATCTAGGAATACTGACAAGTGAGGGACACATAATCCACAGTGGAGCTCCACTGACCATTGCACAGGGAGGCAAGATTATGGCACAGGCAGAACCTTCAGGAGACGGGACAGGGAATCCTCAGTTTGAGTTGGAGATGCCTCTTGTTAGTAACTACTTTTCTATTGTTATGAAATAACTCACAATTTTGTTGTTGTTGTTTTGTGTCTGAAAGTTCAAAGCATACCAATGCTATATATATATTACAAATACTTCGACTTTTTAACACTTTACCACTTTTGTATTTTTTGGTAAGATTTTCATGACAATGCAGAGAATGTCACAATAATGTGGCTGAAAATAAATAACCCAACATACATATAAGAAAAGAAATGAATTGCAACAGTTCAATCCATCCTGGTTCGTAATGAAGATGTTGTCATCTATTTCTTTTCTTTTCTGTGTGGAGCTATTGGACTGATATTAACTATTATTAGTCTGGGTCTTCAGTTATATGGAGTTGTCATGCCTACCGGGGACCATTACCCAGAACATGGTCCCCTCAGAAAGGTGCAGGGAGCAATGGCCTATGAAACTCCCTTGTATGAAAGTTTCATGTCTGCCATCAACTGGGGTTAGCCACCAAGAAAGGTTGGCGCCTAAAAACAGACTCCAACTGGTAGGAAAACTGCAACCTTAAACCGAACAATTGCTAGAAACTCCCCCCAAGGCAAACAAACAAACAAGCAATACTTCACACCGCGAGCCACTCGTTCATGCCAACTTTCCCCCCTACCAGAGAGTCGACCATTAGTCGACAAAACTAGTAGGCCGGGGCCCCCTTCCCTGTCTGCCCTCCCCCCCCCCCCCTCTAGAAGGGGGAAGGGGAGCCCCAGCCCACTGAGCTGGCCACCGTACCATTAGTTTTGTCGATTAAAGCTTAACGGGGTGGATGTCTACTCTGGTCTCAGTTCCTGACAGGCTTTTCACCCAGGCGGTGGTTCCTGCTGTGCATTGGTGCAGTGGCCAGGAGTGTGGTACCAAGGGCTCCACGTGCTTAGAGCTCCCCTTCCTTAAGTGGCTTGTGAGTACACCCCTTGGGTCTCAGGGTTATCTTCCCTCTCCTAGTGGTTGTTACTGGTTGGGGTGCACTGGGTTGCAGTGCTTGCATAATCGCAGTGGCCATGCCTCTTTCTGGTCCGCTGGATTATGGTGCTTCCTCGGGGTTCTTATTCCTACTTTTAGTTTACTTTATTGTTTGCTGGGAGGCTGCCAGGGTTCCTATTAGGTGCTACCTAGGTTCAGTAGGGCAGTCCTCCTCTGGGCCTCCAAGGTTGCTCACCTCACAGGGGCCAGTTTGCCCGGATACTATACGGAGTTACAACTGGCTTTGGAGGCACCAGTGCCTGGGCTTCCCGTAAGAATATATCCCCCTGCAGGCCCTGGAAACCCCCATCGGTGCTTGGTTAACTAATGGATGTGTCCTCAGAGTCCTATCTTGCCTTGTGCGAGTTTGACTTTGTTTGTTGCCCCCTGTCTCAGAGTGGTGATCACCTGTTCTGCCTCCATCATGCTGCTTGTTGGGTTGCTTCACCGGGGAATAAGACCAACACCTTCAACCCAGAGTTGGTCTTATTCCCCGCTCGCTCTCCAGTTTCCTCATTCTTCTTCGGGAGATCTTAGGGGGTCAAGCAGCTGTCATGTTGCATAGTGGGTTTAGGTAGTTGCAACATGCTAGGTTGGTTGCCCGCTTGATTATCGCGGGGCTGCTCCGTTTGATTAGGCCAGTCCTGGGGGGCATTGGCTGCTTTGGCCTTGGTTCAGTCTGTGCCCTTAAGTCTTTCCATTGTTGGTGTGGTTTGCCTTGCTCCTTACCCCCCTACTCCCGGCTCTTAAACATCTGAGGGTTTCAGAGTCGGGACTGGGTTTAGTTGGGGATGAGACTCGGGAGAGGGGGGGGCTGCCCCATTCGATGTGGGGATGGAGGCCTTAGAGTCTGTTCCTCCCGCCAAGGCCTCTGAGTCATCCCAGCAGGCCCCCTTCTTTGAGGCTTTTCCTTTGGACTCTGCCTTTTCTTTAAGGGTGGGTGGGGGGGGGGCATGGACGTATGGCTCTGCCCCAAAGCCTCTCTTGAGGGGTTTCAGGGCTTTGGGGGGAGCTCACTTGGTGTGCCTGGGTTCCACAATCTCTTGCTTGGGTCTCTGTGCTTCTGAGCAGGGGTCTTCCAGTGGGGGAGGTGGTTTTCAGTCCCTCCTTCCCTTATGCGTAAGTTTTGCCAGCATCTTCTGCTTTTTGGTCACTCTCCGGTCTGCGATAATGTTGTTTATGTTAGTGGCCATGTTGCTCTCCTGTTTGCACGCCTGGCCACCAGGACGGCACTCCGTGTTGTGTTTATTTTAGTGGCCTCAGTATTTGGGTTCACTTGGGCACATTTTTCGTGTGTTTTCATGCTCTGGGGCTTCCAGATGTCTCTTGTCTGCCATTCCTCGGGTGGGTTTTGTCAGCGAGGCCTGGAATGTGGAGGTATGTGGTTTCCAGAGGTTTCCCATTTTGGCAGCAGTCTGCGTTGTCAGTTCTTGTCGCTGGGTGGGTGCTTTGGCTCTTCATGCCGTTTTCTTCCCCCTCTTTTTCACTTCACTGTGTGTTTTTTCTGGGAGGAGCCCCTTCGGCTCCCTTATCCTTATAAGGATAAGGCTTATAAGGAGCTTATCCAGGCTGATATGCTAATGTCAGACTTTGGCATCAGTCATGTGTATGGAGTTCTATGGGCCTACCAGGGACCACAAGCCAGAACCTGGCCCCCTCAGAGAGGCAAGGCGAGCAATGGCCTATAGAAACCCCCGTGTGGTTGGAAGCATTCTATGTTTGCCATTAACCTGATCAGGCACCCAGAAAGGTAAGCGTCCCAAAACAAACCCCAATTCTGGTGAAAATTGCTACCATAAGCCGAACAAGTGGATAGAACTTCCCTAAAAGAAATGACCAAACGATCATGACATCAAACGTCACCGCGCCTCTCTCTGCGCAGCTTCCCCCTCCCTGGGAGGGGGAAGGTGGAGCCCCAGACCTACCGCGCCAGCTATCCACCATCAGTTGTTTTACTGATGCTAGAGGCTGAGGTCGTGTGCTCTGGCTCCGGTGGTTGTTTTAGCACTGTACCTAGAGTGTGATGACTGTCTTCTAGGTGGTGCGTGAGCCGGGAGCGATTCTCCAGTACTCGGGCTGCATGTGCCTAGGGTTTCCTTCCCTAGGTTTCCTTGCCCTATAAGTACTGCCCTTGGGGCTTGGGGCCACCTTCCAAAAGTTCCTTGGGTTCTGCCCCTGCTAAGCCATTTACTGCTTGGTTTTTGGCCGCCCTTTGTGTGCTCGAGAGTTCTGACTTCCTTGTTCTCCTTAGTGTAAGGGGCAGTTTTGCACTGGTGGGGCACAGGGTACTACCCGGCTCGTTTTCACTAATAATGGCTGCCGGCTCTGTTTTGCCTGGATACGCTATCCTCTTAAACCCTCTCGACAGTGTAATATGTCTGCTCCCTGGAAAGTACAGAAAATAGACGTCAAAATTGTACCCCTCAAGGTGAAAAAGATTCATCATGAACCGGGACAATTACGGTGTTTGTATGGAAGCATGATATCTCGGTTACCAAGAGGCAACAGTTTACATGTATATTGCGACGGGTCGGTGGCGGAGGATGGCAGGGCAGGGTGTGGTGTCCTAATAAGGGAATATACGGAGTTTGGGACTGTGGACAGGATAATTGAACTCCGGCTTAGTAATTATATATCATCCACACAAGCTGAACTGCAGGCCATTCTGGCGTGTTTGGAGGAAGTACGTCATGACGACAAAAATGTTTTTGTATTTGTCGATAGCCGAGGAGCACTGGAGTCCTTAAACAGTCGAAACCCAGTCTTCATGTCTATAGTTGAGGATTGTAAGAGAAGAATAACTGAGATACAGCTGAAAGGTCATAGTGTGAAATTCATGTGGATTCCATCTCATGTTGGAATAGTGCTCAACAAGGTGGCGGATGACTTGGCCAAACGTGCCACATCAAAACCACAAGTTGACATTGAATGTGAATTCACAATGAGGCAAATAAGAAGCAAAATTAGAAATATTCAGGCACAGGCAGGAGTGGAGAGGAGAGGGATAATGTATGAGAGAAGTCTAACCATGCAACACTACATGTATGTGAGTCAAAACACCCATTTCACTTATGGTAAAAGGAGAAATGCTTGGAGTGACTCTGTGTACATGCGGCTCAGGCTTGGGTACAAATATTACTGGGAATATGGGATAGGTGTTCATGATAATGACACGAAGTGTAAACTATGTGGTATGTTAAGGTCTCACACCCTTACCCATTATGTTCTTGATTGTCCGTTGATTAATGTATGTAGAAACACTGAGATAAGGACTGTTCCTGAGCAAATAGCCTGGATGTGTCACAAAGGAAAGGTTGATGATATTCTTGAGAGATATAAGAATTTTGCACCAAGACTGTAATATTTTGTTGAATTATCTGCATGTCTCTTGCAAATTGTCTATACAGTATAACTAGGTCATAAAAGTATTTGTGTGTACGTCTGATACCATACTACTTGTGAAGGAGGAAATGTACATGTTTATCTCTCAAAATGTTTGGTAACAGGTTTATTGTTTGTGATGTGTGTCTATGTATGTACTAACACGTTGTACTGAACGGGGTGAGAATAGCTTGAGCTACCTCATCCCTTTGTGTGTATTTTACCTCAATAAACTTATTTCAATTTCAATTCAATTTTTTGCGGGGTTTTCTTTTTTTTTTTTTTTTTTTATCTGCCTGGTGGGGAGTAGCCTTCATTCTTGCCCCCTGTGTCTCCTGTGTACTGAGTATTCTTCCTTCTTCCGGTGGTTCCCTCTGCTAGGTCCCTGTGAATGTACACGTCCCAGGGGTTCAGTTCTTAGAAGGTTGTTTGGTAGACTTGGGCGCCGGTTAGCAGTACCTTGCCTGGGATTACCTGAACGCGAGTCCTATTATAGTAAACACTCAGGACCCTGGGAAACCCCTGGGGGCATGTGGGTCCGATGGATGTGACCCAGGAGTCCCCCCTCACTTCCAGCGAGTTTGAGGGTTGCTCTCACCCCTTGTCTCAGCGTGACTGTCTTTGCCTCTGCTGCCTGTGGGGTCAGTGACACTTTCGGCCTGGAGTCCTGCGAGTTTTGTTGTTTCTTGTGAGTTGGTTACCCAGTCTTATGCTGACTATGCGGGTTCAGGCAGCACGGGCGTTGCACGTTGAGCTTCAATGGTGGCAACGCTCTCGGTTGTTTGCCCCCACCCCCTCCCCGGAAGCCCGAGGCTTTGCCATTTTGGTTGGTGTTGGGGCTTGGGGGGTTGTGGGGAAATTTGGCTCCAGTATAATACTAATAAAATGTATAATTTTAAGAATACAAATAATGATTGATTCTAAGATAGCTCAAAGGACCAGAATGAGTAATGAAATGAGAAAATCAGAGTGGCTTATAGATCTATGATTATATGTGAAGAAATTCTATTAAGCAATGACTGTAAATTATATAATTCTAGAGCCAGCCTCCCATGACACATTTTGGGGGGGTATTCTATGAGATAAATCTATGTGTAACATATATTATGCAATAATAATAATAAGTATAATATGCACACACATAGATAATGAGTAAAATATGTAATGCAAGAAATACTACTGCAATGTAAAGATTAATATGCATAAATGGCAGTATCAGACACACACACACACACACACACACACACACACACACACACACACACACACACACACACACATAAGGAGGGAGACTCGTTTCTCCTGTAGGCTGAGATCATAACAATATCTAGTCAAGGATAAGACCAAACTGGAAAAGGTTCAAAGGTTTGCCACCAGATTAGTACCCGAGCTGAGAGGTATGAGCTACGAGGAGAGGCTACGGGAATTAAACCTCACTTCTCTGGAAGACTGAAGAGTTAGGGGAAGGTGGTGGAGGCCAAGACCGTCAGTAGTTTCAAAGCGTTATATGACAAAGAGTGCTGGGAAGACGGGACACCACGAGCGTAGCTCTCATCCTGTAACTACACTTAGGTAATTACACTTAGGTAATTACACTTAGGTAATTACACACACACACACACACACACACACACACACATTTAACCCCCTAACACCTTCCCCCATCTCCCTCTTCCCCTCTTCTACCCCAAAACCCCCACCTACCCCCGATTCCCCCCTAACTAATATACCCTCTCTTCCACTCCCAGCACCCATGCTCCATTCTCATCTCAGCTCTCCGCCCTCAGTATCCCTCTCCCCCCCAACCTCTCAACCTCTATCTGACTCTCAGTCTCACTCTATTTCTCAACCCCCCTATGCTATTCAGACCCCTAACTTTCAGACCCATTATGCCCTTCCTACCCCCCTAGATGCCCAGACCCCATTCGCCTACCAGGCACTCCCAGGCACCCCCCTAGCACCCCCCCACTCACCCCCACAGCCCCCACTTGCCCCCCAGACACCCCCCAGTTCCCCCCAGACCCCTGGTGAAAGGGGGAACTCTGACACCCGAGTTTCCAAGAAGAGTCTCAAGGTTTGGTACACCAATGCTGATGGGGTAGCCAATAAAGCAGAAGAGATAAAAGAAAGAGTTAGTGAGGCAGACCCAGACATAGTGGCAATAGTGGAAACTAAAATAAATGGCATGATCTCGGATGCAATCTTTCCAGAGGGGTACCAGGTGATAAGAAAAGAAAGGACACAGAGACAGGGAGGAGGAGTGGCACTACTAATAAAGCGGAAATGGAAGTTTGATGAGCTGGAAAATCCGGGTACCAATGAAAGCACAAGCTTCATACATGGAACTCTGACAGTGGATGGGAAGAAGATTGTAATCTTGATACTCTACAATCCCCCACCAAACAGTAGAAGGCCCAGGCAGGAGTACGAGGACAGCAACAAGACATGTATGGATGAACTGCAGAGGGCAGCAACTTTAGCGCATAGAATGAGAGCGAAGCTGCTGGTCATGGGGGACCTAAATCACGGAGAGATAGATTGGGAAACGAGGAATCCCCATGGCGGGGAGGAGACCTGGGGAGCGAAGCTGGTAGACGTTATTGACAGGAATTTCCTAACACAGCATGTGAAAGAAGATACTAGGGAAAGAGGAGGGGATACGCCCAGCCTATTAGATCTCATTATCACTCAGAATGTAGAAGACATCGAGCAGTTGGAACATGAAATACCACTAGGAGCTAGTGACCATTGTGTCCTAGTCTTTGACTACATGATGGAGTTTAAAATTG
Source organism: Procambarus clarkii (assembly GCF_040958095.1). Taxonomy (NCBI): domain Eukaryota; kingdom Metazoa; phylum Arthropoda; class Malacostraca; order Decapoda; family Cambaridae; genus Procambarus; species Procambarus clarkii. The sequence continues at coordinate 27,465,681 of NC_091189.1, read as the reverse complement.
TGACCAAAGGACAAGAGGTCCGGGAAAGGAGACTTGATTACAGAAAAGGGGACTACAGAAGGATAAGGGACTACCTGGGAGAAGTGCAGTGGGAGGAAGAACTTAGAGGAAAAACAGTGCAAGGTATGATGAACCAAGTCATATTGAAATGCAAGGAGGCTGAAGATAGATTTATTCCAACAATAAGGGAAAAAAGCAGGAGGGAATATAATAACCCATGGTTTAATAGACAGTGTCAGGAAGCAAAGGTGAGAAGCAGGAGGGAGTGTAGGAAGTACAGAAGACAAAGGACAGAGGACAACAGGATTAGATGTAACAGAGCTAGGAATGATTACATTAACATAAGACGAGTGTCGGAAAGAAATTATGAGAATGATATTGCAGTCAAAGCGAAAAAGCAACCAAAATTACTACATAGCCATATAAGAAGGAAGATGTCGGTAAATGACCAAGTGACAAGACTGAGGAAAACAGAAGGGGCATATACAGAAAGCGACAAGGAAATCTGCGAGGTACTGAATGCAAAATTCCATGGAGTGTTCACAACCGAGCCTGAGCAGCTCCCATTGTTAGAAGAGATTACCCAAGATGAAAGACTATCAGATATAGAGGTGACAGCAGAGGATGTAATGAAACAGTTGACAACACTGGATGCAAATAAAGCTGTTGGACCAGACAAAGTATCACCGTGGATACTTAAAGAGGCAGCGCAGGCTCTCAGCGTGCTTCTGGCAATGATCTTTAATGAGTCACTTATGTCGGGAGAATTGCCCAGTTGCTGGAAGGAGGCAAATGTCGTACCGATTTTCAAAAAAGGTGATAGGGAGGAGGCACTTAACTACAGACCCATATCACTGACAAGCATCCCCTGCAAAATACTTGAAAGAATAATTAGGCTAAGACTTGTTGAGCACCTGGAGAGCATTGGGTTTGTAAACAAGCACCAACATGGGTTCTGGACAGGGAAATCATGCCTAACAAACCTTTTAGAATTCTATGATAAAGTAACAAGGATAAGGCAGGACAGAGAAGGCTGGGCAGACTGCATATTTCTTGACTGCCAAAAGGCCTTTGATACGGTACCGCACATGAGACTGCTATACAAACTTGAGAGGCAGGCAGGAGTAAGCGGAAAGGCCCTAGTATGGGTGAAGAACTACCTAACAGGAAGGAGCCAGAGGGTAATGGTAAGGGGCGAAAAGTCGGACTGGCGAACGGTAACAAGTGGAGTACCTCAAGGATCGGTGCTGGGACCAATCCTCTTTCTAATTTACGTAAATGATATGTTTACAGGAGTGGAATCATACATGTCAATGTTTGCAGATGATGCAAAATTAATGAGAAGAGTTGTGACAGACGAGGATTGTAGGATCCTCCAAGAGGACTTAAACAGGCTGCAGAGATGGTCAGGGAAATGGCTACTGGAGTTTAACACCAGTAAATGTAAAGTTATGGAAATGGGATCAGGTGACAGGAGACCAAAGGGACAGTACACAATGAAGGGGAACAGCCTACCTGTAACGATTCGAGAAAGAGACCTGGGAGTGGATGTGACACCTAATCTAACTCCTGAGGCACATATAAATAGGATAACGACAGCAGCGTACTCTACACTGGCGAAAATTAGAACTTCATTCAGAAACCTAAATGAGGAAGCTTTTAGGGCGCTTTACACTGCCTACGTGAGACCCGTCTTAGAGTATGCCGCGCCATCATGGAGCCCCCACCTGAAGAAACACATAAAGAAACTGGAGAAGGTTCAGAGGTTTGCGACGAGGCTTGTCCCAGAGTTACGAGGGATGGGATATGAAGAGCGGCTGAAGGAACTGAACCTTACGACACTAGAGAAAAGAAGGGAGAGAGGAGATATGATAGGGACATATAAAATACTCAGGGGAATTGATAAAGTGGAAATAGATGAAATGTTCACACGTAATAATAACAGAACGAGGGGACATGGGTGGAAACTGGAAACTCAGATGAGTCACAGAGATGTTAGGAAGTTTTCTTTTAGCGTGAGAGTAGTAGAAAAATGGAATGCACTTGGGGAACAGGTTGTGGAAGCAAATACTATTCATACTTTTAAAACTAGGTATGATAGGGAAATGGGACAGGAGTCATTGCTGTAAACAACCGATAGCTAGAAAGGCGGGATCCAAGAGTCAATGCTCGATTCTGCAAGCACATATAGGTGAGTACATATAGGTGAGTACACACACACACACACACAGGGTTCTGAGAGAATGTGCATCTGAGCTCAGCATTCCACTTCACCTGATCTTTCAGGCATCCCTGTGTACAGGAATCGTAGCAGACGTGTGGAAACAGGCTAACATAGTTCCAATCTACAAAAGTGGCAGCAGGGAAGACCCCCTCAATTATAGACCTGTATCATTGACAAGTGTAATAGTGAAAGTATTGGAAAAGCTAATCAAAACTAAATGGGTAGAACACCTGGAGAGAAATGATATAATATCAGACAGACAGTATGGTTTTCGCTCTGGAAGATCCTGTGTATCGAATTTACTCAGTTTCTATGATCGAGCCACAGAGATATTACAGGAAAGAGATGGTTGGGTTGACTGCATCTATCTGGACCTAAAAAAGGCTTTCGACAGAGTTCCACATAAGAGGTTGTTCTGGAAACTGGAAAATATTGGAGGGGTGACAGGTAAGCTTCTATCATGGATGAAAAATTTTCTGACTGATAGAAAAATGAGGGCAGTAATCAGAGGCAATGTATCGGAATGGAGAAATGTCACAAGTGGAGTACCACAGGGTTCATTTCTTGCACCAGTGATGTTTATTGTCTACATAAATGATCTAACAGTTGGTATACAGAATTATATGAACATGTTTGCTGATGATGCTAAGATAATAGGAAGGATAAGAAATTTAGATGACTGTCATGCCCTTCAAGAAGACCTGGACAAAATAAGTATATGGAGCACCACTTGGCAAATGGAATTTAATGTAAATAAATGTCATGTTATGGAATGTGGAATAGGAGAACATAGACCCCACACAACCTATATATTATGTGAGAAATCTTTAAAGAATTCTGATAAAGAAAGAGATCTAGGAGTGGTTCTAGATAGAAAACTATCACCTGAGGACCACATAAAGAATATTGTGCAAGGAGCCTATGCTATGCTTTCTAACTTCAGAATTGCATTTAAATACATGGATGGTGATATACTAAAGAAATTGTTCATGACTTTTGTTAGGCCAAAGCTAGAATATGCAGCTGTTGTGTGGTGCCCATATCTTAAGAAGCACATCAACAAACTGGAAAAGGTGCAAAGACATGCTACTAAGTGGCTCCCAGAACTGAAGGGCAAGAGCTATGAGGAGAGGTTAGAAGCATTAAATATGCCAAAACTAGAAGACAGAAGAAAAAGAGGTGATATGATCACTACGTACAAAATAGTAACAGGAATTGATAAAATCGACAGGGAAGACTTCCTGAGACCTGGAACTTCAAGAACAAGAGGTCATAGATTTAAACTAGCTAAACACAGATGCCGAAGAAATATAAGAAAATTCACCTTCGCAAATAGAGTGGTAGACGGTTGGAACAAGTTAAGTGAGAAGGTGGTGGAGGCCAAGACCGTCAGTAGTTTCAAAGCGTTATATGACAAAGAGTGCTGGGAAGACGGGACACCACGAGTGTAGCTCTCATCCTGTAACTACACTTAGGTAATTACACTTAGGTAATTACACACACACGGGCCTCGTAGCCTGGTGGATAGCGCGCAGGACTCGTAATTCTGTGGCGCGGGTTCGATTCCCGCACGAGGCAGAAACAAATGGGCAAAGTTTCTTTCACCCTAAGTGCCCCTGTTACCTAGCAGTAAATAGGTACCTGGGAGTTAGTCAGCTGTCACGGGCTGCTTCCTGGGGTGTGTGTGTGTGGTGTGGGAAAAAAAAAAAAAAGTAGTTAGTAAACAGTTGATTGACAGTTGAGAGGCGGGCCGAAAGAGCAAAGCTCAACCCCCGCAAAAACACAACTAGTAAACACACATACATACATATGGACTCTGAATAATAAGGTACTATCTTCAATGAAAACTGATTATATCTCAGCTGTGACAGAAAGACGTAGATGCAGTCCACTGTACGCCAGTCTGGAAACAGTTTGAGATAGTGATACTTGGAGCACGTGAGGTTATGGCGGTCACACGCTTCCTCAAGGGTGTTGCACCATGCTGCAATAATGATAATTCCGTAATTTCCACCCCAAACTACTATTCACACACATATAAGGTCATGTCTAAATATTTGGAGGGAAAGGAGCTGCACTTACATGGGATTATTTTTTACGCCCGCAGCATAACGACATGGCACCTACATGATCTTATTTAAGAGCTCGTTAAATAGAACAAATGAGGTAAAAATGCCTGCCGAACTGGTGTCCGTGATTCTGGTAAGCTGCGTCCTCAATCCAGCATCTAGGGATGTAAGGATGCCATCAGGATGGTAAGATTTGTTGGACCGCTTCGGAGCGGTCCAAAAAATCGCTTGTTGATCGAATATGGCGAGAGTCCTCTCTCCTTCTTTTTCGAAAGTCAGGCATGCGCAATAGCTCACCGTGAGGATTCGAGCATAAATTATATTGATTTATTAAAGCTAAATAGGGAAGGAGGCGTTTATGAACACTCTTGATGGTTTAGATAAATTGTTTATGTGGTGATGTTTTAATTCTCACAGTGCAAGTCGGTTAATGTAGACTGCACAAATAAAACAATACGGGCTTGGTGGTGGAAATGATGTTAGATTATGATATGATTTACTGGAACACCGATCAAGCTGGGTTCAAGAATTCCAGTAAACTGTTCTACACTAAAAGTAAACCTATTACTAAATAATTATTCCTAATAAGGGAAAGTAAATGGTTACATTGGTGTTAAATCTACTGGTATGTGGAAATTTTATCTCCTTGCATGGCTGACGCAACACTACACAATTCTAGGAGAAATTACATGATGTTCCACAACCTAATACAGTAAATTCTACAGTACTAAACTACATATTAGTAGTGTTAGTTAATTATTACGCTTAATACAGGAAATACATCCTGTTGTATTAAGGATTAGTAAATGAATATTAGATGTGTATGAATATGGCTGTCACAAAGATCGTGACAGCCCTCTTCAACCCGAGGCCGGCTTCCTTCAAGACCAAGTAGAAGGAAGAGTGATAATTATTCAATATTTTTATTATTATTATAATAATAATTATTGTATTTAATAATTATCACTCTTCCTTCTACTTGGTCTTGAAGGAGGCCGGCCTCGGGTTGAAGAGGGCTGTCACGTTCTTCGTCTGGAACCCGCAGTTACGGGACCGGGACGTCCACCTCCCGAGGGTCGTGCGTCCCAGGCTCTGCTTCAGGAGGCTGGGGTCGTTCATACCCTTGCTGGGTGGTTCTTCTCCGGCCCCGACCACGGTGGTCTCCGGGGTTGGAGGTCCTTGTGCCCTTCTTCACCAGCTTCGAGGCCATCCCCGGAACTCACAGTTCCTGCGACGGCGCTGGAACCAATCGTATTAGCATATGCCTTTCCATTGGAGACTTTCAGCGCCGTGGAGAGGGGGGACCTGCTGCCTGGGTAACAGCTTCTCCCCCGTATCAACCTACGCTGGCTTTGCACCCTGGAGAGGCCACTCCATACCAGGCCAACATCAGAGCGCAACTCCATAGTCTCCTGAGACTAATGGATGCCTACTATGAAGCCTAATATAGGAAATACATCCTGTTGTATTAGGGATGAGAATAACTGTTGGAAATTTCCAACAGGGGTGTTGGTTGCTTCGGTTCCTTCCATACCCCCCTGTCTTTTCCCTGTTGTGGTCTAGTCTAGTCCCCCCCCCCCCTTCCTACCTGCATCCTGATCCTTACTGTCTGTGGGTTTGGGGTCGGGGCGGGATTTCGTTGGGTTTGAGACTAGGGCAATCTCGGGGAATTCCCCTTCCGCGGTAGCAATGGGGACATTTGAGCCTGTTCCTCCAGCCGTGTTATAAGAGTCTGCCAGTGGGCTCCCTTCCTTAGTATTTTCGCAGCTGCCCCGGTTTTTTTCTTGTGAGGCCGGGGGTTTGAGGGGACGGCTCGGCCCCGTAGCCTGCCGTGTGGGTTCCCAGGGCTGGGGAGGGGCTGACTTGGGTGGTCTAGGGCCCTGTTGGACCTCGCAGGGGTTTTTCTACCCTCTAGGCAGGGCTTGCGGTTATGCGGAGTGGGGGTTTTTCTTCCCTCCCCCCCCCCCTCTCCATACAAGTTGTTGGGCGTCGGCCCCCTCCCTGGGCTCGGTTCCTTGTCCCTTGAGTCAGTTGGTTCCGTCCTGTCGGCGGGTGCTCTTCTTGGGGTTCTACATGACTTTTGGTCTCCGGTGCGACTGTGCCTTTATGTGCTTTCGTGACTTGTGCTTGCTTCTGTGTTCTCGAAGGTTCGAGAAGGTTTTTTGCTACTTCTCGTATTATTGGAACGTCTGTCGTCTTTTGGTGTGGCTTCCCTCCGGTCCTTTCTGGGGCTTGTTGGAACTTTTCTGTGCTTTATTTTGGTTTTCGGTCCTGTCTCGTTCTTTTTGTGCTGTCTTTTCTCTCCGTGCTCTGTCTCAGCACTGCTCGTTTTCTTTGCATACTACTAGTCCGGGATGCCGGATTGGGCTACTTGTAGCCCAATTGGGTTCACGTTTAGGTTCCTTGTTTTCATTTCGTAAGCCGACTTTGTTGTCGCTGCTTACTCCTCTTTTGGCTCCTGTCCCATGAGATGGGCTGTTTCTTCTATTTAGCGGTTCACTCAGGTCACGTACTGTTTGGCTACTTTTCTTGTACAATAGTCCTAGTTGGCGCCTTCCTGCCGAGCGGGTTGTGCGGTTCGGACAGAGTGTCCTGCGCAGTCCTGCACAACTCCCCGTGGGAGTTTGTTTTGATCTGGGCAGTTACATTCAACCCTGGTTGTATGTGGGTATGGTTATTTGTTTTTCAACCTCATTATTGTGACATATTCTCTGCAGTATTATGAGAATTTTTTAAAAATACATATGTAGTAAAATAATGAAGAGTAATTGTTTATGTAAGATACGATATTGGTAGGTTTTATACTTGTAACCCATTGTGCCCGAGAATTAACCCCCCGAGGATTTTTCCAGCATATATAGTTTCTATTATTTATTCTAGGGCATGTTTTAGTGTTAATGGCTCTTTGTATTGACAGATGAACCTACCTGGCTGTGGATACCAAGTTGTGGGGAGCGAGATTGTGATTGGTGGGCAGCAAATGGTCGTGCTAGAATCCCCAGGAGCCGCTCAGCACCACCAGGACCACTCCAACCATCACCACCTCGTTGTCGCCTCCTTTACACAAATGGTACAGTTGCATGAGGTGTTGGTACTGGAAGTCACGGTACAGTTGCATGAGGTGTTGGTACTGGAAGTCACGGTACAGTTGCATGAGGTGTTGGTACTGGAAGTCACGGTACAGTTGCATGAGGTGTTGGTACTGGAAGTCACGGTACAGTTGCATGAGGTGTTGGTACTGGATGAGCCCCAGTAGCTCCTTGAAATTATCTCACTGAAATTGCTTTATGTAAATGGATCATATTAGATGTGAGAATCCTGTTTGGCCTTCCAGAGGCAAAAGCTGACTTTCTAACAAAGGTGAAGAGAGTGAGTGACAATTTCTCACCACATTATCAATGATCCAAAAAAGGCAGTGAAGCTTTACAGACAACTGGAGAGTTGACAAAAAACTGAAGACTTGAAACTGTCAAACAATTCACACACAACAAGAGAAACATTCAAAATTAGTACAAAGTTTGTAGTTGGGAATACCTTCAGCATGCAGCTCAGCTTCTGTACACAGTTCTTGGTCACTTCTGGACCTGATGAACCTCCCACCAACAAACTGATTAACCTGTTAGGGGAAGGAATCAGGGAGCCATTGGGAGTCATCCAGAAAAAGGCATTTCATTACATTCAGTGCTGGGTTTCAGGGGAAGACCCTTGTAACTTTCTGAAGCTAACAACAGAGAACAAAAACAGGACTTACCAGGGAAGAGAAGAGGCGGCATACACTAGGATCAAGAAGATAATCCAGGCTGGGAGAGACTGCTTAAAGCAACACACAATCGACTGGGACCAGGAACTTTAACCAAATACCAGGCTGCCAGAACCCTGTTGAAACATCAAAACCCCCCAACCCCAAATATTAGTCCCAAATGAGGCCTAGGCAAGACTGAACCTGGGATGGAACCAGTTAACCAGTAATTTGAACCTGGCAAGCTGGGAAAGAACCAGATCCCTGGCTAGCTAACACACGGACCTACTGAGAACCCAAACCACCCTGATGTCGAGTTAGGCGAACACATGAACCCCTAGAAGGGGCAGCCAGGCCACAATCACCCACGCCAACCTTGTAAGCACACGGGGAGCCAGATTCCAACCTAATAGAAGAACCTTAAAGTGTTATGCCTGATGCCCCACCTCAAAAACTAACAATCCCTGAACCTGGATGAATAGGGATGTGTCAGTACACATCCTTGAGGTCCAGGGACACCACATCCTTGGTGTCCCTGGACCCTCCAGTCTGTAAAACCAGGTGCACTTGAGCCAAGGTGGTCATGTGAAAGGTTGGACAGGGTATGTATGTGTTCAAACTTGAAAGATTGCGGATGTATCGTAGATCTGATGAGTCCCTCTTAGGGACCAAGAACAACCAGGAAACATACATTGAGGGGACGAGGTCAACTTGACCATGCATGTGTCCACCCAACTCGCAATGACCAGATGCAGAGCTGGAGTGGATACACTGACCCAAAAGTCTGAACCCAAAGAAATGGGGAGGTTATCTTGAGATGATTTCGGGGCTTTATTGTCCCAGCAGCCCGGTCCTCAACTGGGCCTCCACCCCCAGGAAGCAGCCCATGACAGCTGACTAACTCCCAAGTATCTATTTACTGCTAGGTAACAGGGGCATCAGGGTGAAAGAAACTCTGCCCATTGTTTCTCGCCGGCGCCCGGGATCGAACCCAGGACCACAGGATCACGCGTCCAGTGTTCTGTCCGCTCAGCCGCCGGCTCCTGGAGCATCCAACCAACTTCGCTGCAGGAAATGATCCTAAAGGCCTTTGAATTGTGGGACCAGGAGCTGGAAAAACATGCCAGATGCACTCCCTATGGCAGCCTCAACAGGACAGCATATACCATTTGCAGAATCACTTACACAACATGTAGTTGCTACATCTAGCAGAAAAGGAACTCGTAACTGGAAGCACAATGGCCTGGAAACCTGATTCTCCTAAGGACCTCCCTCACCCAATAGCAGGTGAGGTCCTAACCCTATCAGACTGCCTCCAAGCAGGGGCAGAACCCTGAGAAAGCAGCAAATGATCGATAGCCTGACAGGAGAAGGCTGCCACAAACAAAACTTGGGACATTGCATCCTCCAGAAAGAGGAGAGGTGAGGAATGGGAGATGAACAAAGAAAAAAGGACCAAGCTAAATCTAACAAATGGGCCAGCATGGCCTGTCAGCTTGTGATATGGGCCATGTGAAATATCCCCCCCCCCACACCACCTGAAGGAGAGGGGGTGAGCTTCTTGGGTAAGGCCACTAAAGCAGGAACTACAAGCCTCAAAGTCTCCACAGCCGGGGCAGCACCAAGTGAAGCCACAACCTCACAGGAGCAAGTCCATGTACAGTCGCCACTTAGCTTGAAGCAGGGAGCTTTCTACATCTGAAAGACCCGGAACACTACTGACCACGTGGGTATCAGCGAAACAACCGACCAAGGAAGATGGCTGCTTGCGGATGCTGGGTCTCCTAGTGGTGGCATTTGATACTACAGTATTTGTTTTGTGCTAATTTTGAACGTTTCTCTTGGTCTCTGTGAATCAGTTACAGAGTTCTTTGTCAGTTTTGAGACTTTGGGCTTTATTAACTCTCCAGTTGTCGGTAAAACTTTGCTGACTTTGTGAATGCTTTCCCGACTGGTGGCAAATTGTCACTCACTCTGTCTGCACTTGTATGAAGAGGGTCAGGTTTTGGCTCTTGTCCCTGGTAGGCCAAACAAGGCTTGTGTATCTTATATGGCCCAATTGCATGGAGCAATCACAGCAAGATAATTTCTGGAAGCCTCCAGGGGCTCCCCACTAAAATAATTATTTTGGACTAATGAATAAGATTTTAATATTTATATCAATTGCATTTCATCTTTTAATGAAGATTTGCTTTCAGAGTGGGAACTTTTTCTTCTATTTGTATGGTACTTCATGTCTTAGGAAATTAAAAAAAAAAATTATTTTTCACCAAAACTATTTATTGTTGATGTGAAGTAGAAGTAATATTATTGTGCAATTTCCTGAGGGGAGCCCCTATGGAGCTTATCAGGCTAATGTATGTTATATTAGACCTGGACATTAGATATGGAGTTCAGACCTACCAGGGACCAGCGCCAGAACCTGGCCCCTTCAGAGAGGTTTCAAGGAGCAATGGCCCTGGAAACCTTCCCCCCCTGTGGTTGGGGGTTTTCCTTATGTACCATCGACCTGGGTTAGGCACCCAGAAAGGTAGGGATAACAAAACAAACCCCACATGGTTAGGAACTAACAACAAAAACCGAACAGAGAGGTAGAATTCCCTTCAATCCCAAGCAAACAAGCAAACGTAACACACTATTGCTGCGCCGCTTGTCCACGCAGCCCTCCCCCGGGGTAGGGCTTCTGCTAATGAGGACTGTCACTGCCCCCCCCTCCCCCTCCCCGAGAGGGGTAGAGGGGGGGCCCCCAGACCTCACCGCGCCAGCTGCATAGCACTCCAGACCGTAAGCTAATGTCAACCGGGACAGATGCTTCTCTGGTCTCAGTTTCCTAGGCGGTGTTTGCCTCCATTGCGCTCACTGCTGTGTTTCTGTGTTGTGTGGTGGCCAGGTATTCCACATCAGTACCAGGGCTGCATGCGCTTAGGGGCTTCCTTCCATAAGTGAGTACTGCCCCTGCGTGACAGGGTTATCTTTCCTGGGGCGTTCGGGACCCATTCCCGTAGAGGTTCTTGCTGCTCGTCATTTACCTCGTCCTTGGGGCCAGCTGGGGCTTGGGGCCATTATTTGGCCTTGGGTAGGGACTGGTATTGTGCTGGTTGGGGCGTCAAGGTGTTGTGCGACCTGCTAGCTACACGGTGACCGGTTCCTATTGCCTCTGGGGATGGTGTACTTTTGCGGGGTTTATCTTTTTGTTTTATTTTCATTTGCCTGGTAGGGGTCTGCCTAGTGAGGCTATAGTTCCACTGGCATTGTTTGGTGGCCCTCTGCTAGGCCCCCGTGATTGTACACGTCGCAGGGGTTTTCAGTGTTAGCATCTACCCCTTGTTAGCTTTGGGTGTTAACTGGTTAGCGACACCTTGCCCGGACTTCCCGTAGTCGTCACCCTACGGGCCCTGGAAAACCCTCTCGGGGCTCGGTGGACCAGGGGATGTGTCTTCCAGGTTCCAACCCATCTTGTGCGGGTTCGTTGGTTGCTGTGCCCTTGTCTCAGGGTGACACTCTCCACTTTTACCTCCGTCATGCTGCCTGTTGGGTCACTGAAACCTTGACACGGAGTCCTGCAATTTGTGTTCTCTGCTTGTTCTCCAGTACTCTCCTGACGTCATTACTGTTCAAAGTACAGGCTGCATCCATGTTGCAAGCTCGGTTTAGCTTGCTGCAACATGCTAGGTTGGTTTCCCACCCAGATGCCCCGGGGCCACCCCATTTGAGTTAGGTATTGTTCACCCCTTTCCCCTTCCTTTTCCCGGCTCCTGACCGTCTGTGGGTTTCAGGGTCGGGGCGGGGTTTAATTGGTGCCGAGACTCGAGCGGCTTTGGGGGCTGCCCCGTTTGGGTTGGGGGACGGTGGTTTTTTGAGCCGTTTCCTCCTGCCAAGGCTTCTGGGTCTTACCAGTAGCCCTTTCTTGCTGCCTTTCCCATGGCCTCTTGCTTTTCTTTAAGGGCAGAGGGCTTGAAGGACGGCTCTGCCCCGGGGCCTCTGTTGTTGGTTCCCGGGGCTGTGGGGGATGCCTGCTAGCAGTTCTTGGGCGGTTTGCCCCTGCCTGGGTTTTCTGCTGTTGGGCGGCGTTTTTCACCCATCCAGTCTGCTTGCTTCCCACTTTTGCTGGCGTGTTTTTGTATCTTTAGCGTCAGTCACAGCCCCGGCTGGTGGCCATTTTCGTCTGCCGGTTTCCCGGTGTGGCCACCAGGGCGGCGTTGCGGTTTGTTTACATGCGACTGGGTGTGCGGGCGAGCTTCTTGGGTGAGTTTTCACCTTTTCTTAGGGGGTTTTATTCTCCTGTTGTCGTTTCTTTGCTTTTCTGGTGTTTTCTGCCCGTTGCCTGTTCCTCTGGGAACGTTTGGGTGTTGATTTTACACCGGGTTTTCCATTTAGTCTGTTTTGGGTCTGGGTCTATGGGTTTGCACTCAGTGTCCCCTGGCTGGCATGCTTGCTCCCACACCTTATCCCTCGGTTTTCGGTCTGTTATGACCGTTTTCCCAGGGGGTTCTGTCTGGGGGCTGTGCTTTGCCTTTCTGTGGTGTTCTCTGCCGGCAAATGTGATGGTTTGGGCTCCCCCTGGTTAGATTCAAGGTTCCTTTGGGTTCTTTGGTTTCGTTCCGGAGGTTTCTTCCTCTTGGGCCCCCTTTGTGGGTTCAGAGGGCTTTGTTTCCTCGTGTGACCCAGTTCTGCCTTCTGGGGTTCCGGGGTCTTCCTGGCTTGCAGACTGATCTTTTTGGGTCTTGGCACATGTTGTGGTCGTGCTGGGATTTTGAGGTTTTGCTGTCGAGGTGGGCCTTTTGATGCAGTTTTGTGCTTTCTTTGCCTGGTCGGCATGGTGCTCTCTGCCCACTGGTCGGCGACTGGTACTTTTCTTTTGCAATGTATGTGTGTGTGTACACATGTGCATGTGTACACTGTGTGTGTTTGTGTGTGCACATGTGTATACACACGTGTGTGTAACATATCTTGAGTGTTTGTGTATATGTATATGTATGTGTATATACATAATGTGTATATGTGTGTGTACTTTTTCTTTCAGAAGGGGTTCTGTTCCCTTCTCTGTTGATGGGGTGCTGGGGGAGCAGCTTACTCTGTTGACTCTCGCATGGTCCTGCTGTTGGTGGGCGCTTTTGGTTGTCTTCCGGCCTCTGGTGGCGTCGGTAGACGGCTTCTCCCCCTTTGGGGGGGTTCAGAGCTGGCGGGGTGGACTTCTTTCCCTGCGCTTCGTCATGTCATCTTAGTGGGTGCGTTGGATGTGGTCGATCCGCCCACCCTTCTGGGGTTCCTGTCTGCTCCTTGCAGTCATGGGCCTTTCACATCTGCAGTTCTTCTGGACTTCTTCAGTCTGGATTCTATGCCCTCCTCGGAGGACTGTTGTCTCCTGTCTGGCTTCTGTTGGGGCCGGGTGCCTGGATGGTGGCCCTGGACCTCCAAGTCACTTCTTGGCACGTTCCTCTCCAGTTTTCTGGGACTGGCACAGTTGGTGGTGGGGCTTCAGGCTTGCTGTTTTTGTTGCCTTCCCTATTTTGTAATGGGCCCTTGGTATATTTTTGTTTTGCATCTTTACCGGATCTTGGTGCCCTGTCTGAGTCTGAGATTCGGTGTCTGGCCTACCTCGACGACTGGCTGGTGTGGGCTCCTAGTCAGTATGCTTGTCTGCTCGCCAGGGGTGTGGTTCTTTCCAGATCACCGGGTTTGGTTTCCTGGTGATCTGGAGGCCATTCCATCTGTTTCCGTCCTGGGTTCGGACCTGGGCCTTGTTTAGGGCTATTGGGCCACTCATTGTCTTTCCCTCCAGAAGTGTTATTGCTGCTGTGGTCCCGCCTTCGGCTGTACATAAGGGGGTCCTGGGCTGCTCAGCGGTTGCTTGAGCAGTTGTGCGGGAGTCTGAACTTCGACGTGCTGGTCTGCCCGCTGAGTCAGATTTGGCTTCGGCGTCTGTTTGGTTCCTTCGTAGACTCCCCTTCCGCCTCTTGCATTCGTTGGGTTCGTTCCTCCGGGGATCTTGTGTTGGTGCTGCGTCACCAGCTTCCTCTTTGGGGTTTTCGGGGTTCCGTGCCATGGCACCTCCCCCGAGCCTTCGCTCGATGTGTTCACGGACGGGTCATCTCTCGGCTGGGGCTTTGTGACTAGTGCTCACCAGGTCGGCCAAGGTTGGTGGAGTCTGTCCATCCGTCGGGCTCACAGCACGGTTCGGGAGTTCGTGGCTGTCTGGTTTACGCTTCGGAGGGTTTGGGTCACTCAGTGCTCTACCATTCAGCTCTGTTCAGACTGTTCTCTGGTGGTTCTTGCCGGAACCACAGGGGTTTGGCTAACCGTGAGGTTCATGTCCGGGGTGTGTCCTGCGTCCTGGTGGACAGCTGTCTCGGTTCATTCCTCTCTTCGCGGATTGGCGAGTCGTCGCCGACTCGTTTTGTTGGCTCTGTCGGACTTATGGATTCCTGGCCGTGGACGTCTTCGAGTCAGCGTGGTCTAGGCGTTGCCCATTTTATGTGGCGCCCTTACCCACCTGCGAGGCATTCACAGTGGATGCTTTTCGGCAGGACTGGTCGAGGTGGGGGTACCTGTTCCTCTTCTCCCAGTCCAGCTGTTGCTTCGGGTTCTGGCTTGGTTGCAGCCCATTCCCACGAGAGCAGTCCTTATGGTTCTTTGGTGGCCGGCCCAGCCTTATTTTCAGACGCTGCTTGATAGGTGTTCGAACCTGGGGAGTTTTCCCGCGGCTCCGCCTCTTTCGGCAGGTTGAATCGGTCCTGTATGTGACTGGTTCAGCCTTCTCCTCGGCTCTTCGCGTCTGGTATTTTGATGCGGGTATCACCATCTCTGTGGTGTTCAGGTGGCTTTGTTGACGGTGTCCCACCTGCGAGCTTCGTCTTGACGACAGTATGACGTTTCGTACGCTTTCTCGTGTTTTGTTTCACCTCTGGCCTGCTCATGTGCCGCCTGGACTGTCCTGGTACTTGATCAGGGTGCCTTCTTATCTTCTCCTCAGTTTGTGGTAGCCCCTTCGGTTCAGGTTTCTGCTCTTTGGTACTGGTGGTGGATTTGTACGTGTGCAGCCTTTCTCCGTTCTGGTGACGGTCGAGACGGCTGCTTTCCGGAGGGGTTCTTTGGTTATTAAAGCTTGATTGGTTTGGCCGGGGGTGCGTCTTGTGTTGTCCGGTTGTGCTTTTTGCCGTTGCCTACGTACCGTGTCTGGGGATGCACTGTGGTTGATCCGGTTCCCCTCGTTCCCTATTTTCAGGGCTCGGGTCTCCCAGGTCGTCCACAGAGTTTTTCATTCTTCCAGCCTGCGGTTTGTCTTTGCGCCCGTGCTGTTCAGACTTTTGCAGCTTTTGCTGCTGTGTTGGCGACGTCTAGGGCTCAATTCGGGCGCAGGGATTTGAGGGTTGCACAGGTTCTTGGCCGCCCATTCTTTATGCGTGTCTGCTCCTGTGCGTTCTTGTTGCCTTGGGTCGCAGGTTGCGACCTGTTGTCTCGACTTTGCGTTGCAGAGTTTGTGGCGGCCGCCTCCCGGGTTGGCCCTTTTTTTTCCTTCTCTTTGGGTATGAAGTTCCAGGGAGCCGTAGGGGCTCCCCACAGAAAACCAACGTTGAATGTAATGAAACGCCATTTTCTGGGTGAGCCCCGAAGGCTCCCTGGCAACCCTCCCTCCCAACGGTCGGCGGTTTTTTCTCATTGGTTGAAGCTTAGCTTCCGAACTGAAGCTTGGCAGCCGGCGCGGTAAGTCCGGGGCTCCCCCTCCCCCTCTTGGGGCGGGGAGGGCTGCGTGGACGATCGGCGCAGCAGTAAAGTGTGATGTTTGCTTGTTTGCTTGTTTCCTTGTGATTGTAGGGAGTTTCTACCTCTCTGTTCGTTTTTTTGTTTTAGTTTTTTACCATGTGGGTTTTGTTTTGTTATGCCTACCTTTCTGGGTGCCTAACCCCGGTCGATGGCAGATAAGGAAAACCCCAACCACAAAGGGGTTTTCCAGAGCCATTGCTCCCTGAAACCTCTCTGAAGGGGCCAGGTTCTGGCGCTGGTCCCTGGTAGGTCTGAACTCCTTAGCTAATGTCCCGGTCTAATATAACATACATTAGCCCGATAAGCTCCAGGGGCCCTCCGGGCTCACCCAGAAAATGGCTTTTCATTACATTCAACGCTGGTTTTTTGGTTGACTCCCGGCCTCTGGTGGCATTCAGTGACTCCTCCCCCTTTGGGGGGTTCGGGGCTGGCGGGGTGGGCTTCTTCCCCTGCGTTTCATCATATCATCTTGGTGTGGGGATGCACTTAGATGTGGTCGATCCGCCTCATCCTTCCGGGGTTCCCGCCTGTTCCAATTCCGACACAGGACTTTGAAGTTCTGCGGCTCTTCTGGACTTGTTCCGTCTGTTCCCTGGATTCTTTGCCCCTCTTCAGATGACTGTTGTCTCCGGTCTGGCTTCTGTTGGGGCCGGGTGCCTGGATGGTATCCCTGGACCTCCTGGTCACTTCTTGGCACGTTCCTCTCCAGGGTTCCAGGACTGGCACAGTTGGTGGTGGGACTTCAGGCTTGCCGCTTTTGTTGCCCTCCTTAGTTTGTATTTGGCACCTCGCGTCTTTACGCATCGTTACCGGGTCTTGGTGACCTGTTTGCGTCTGCTCGGGTTTCGGTTTCTGGCATACCTTGACGACTGGCTGGTGTGGGCTCCCAGTCGGTTCGCTTGTCTGCTCACCAGGGGTGTAGTTCTTTCTCAGCTAGCTGGGTTCAGGTTCCTGGTGAACTGGAGGACATTCCATCTGGTTCTGTTCTGGGTTCGGACCTGGCTGGATCTTGTTTGGGACTCTCGGATTGCTTCTTTGTCTCTCCCTCATGAAGTGTTGCTACAGCTGTAGTCCCGCCTTTGGCTGTTTCTGAGGGGGGTCCCAGGTCACTCGGCGGTTGCTCAAGCAGTTGTGTGGGAGTCTAAACTTCGCCGTGCTGGTCTACCCGCTGGGTCAGGTTTGGCTTCGACATCTATTTTGGTTCCTTTGGGGACGCCTCTTCCACCTCTCTCGCGATCGTTGGGTTCGTCCTCTGGGAGCCTTGTGTCGGCTGTTGCATCACCGGCTTCCTCTTCGGAGTTTTCAGGGTTTAGTGCCTTGGCACCTACCCGAGCCTTCGCTCAATGTGTTCACAGACAGGTCATCTCTCTCTCTGAGAAGGGACGGTGGGGTCCATTCTTCTGTCGGGCTCACGGCAAGGTTTGGGAGTTCGTGGCGGTCTGGTTTGTGCTTCGGAGGGTTCAGGTCACTCGGGGCTCTACCATCTGGCTCTATTTGGACTGTTCTCCGGTGGTTCGTTGCCTGAACCACAGGGGTTCTCTTCGGTCCGTGCCTCTTTGGAGTTGGTCCCTTCTAGTTTTTCGTCTGCTGGATTCTCGGGGTTTGGCTCTCCGTGTGGTTCATGTCCAGGGAGTGTCCTATATCCTGGCAGATGGCCTGTCTTGGTTCATTACCCCTGTTCACGGAATGGACATTCGACACCAACTCGTTACATTGGCTCTGCATTTTGTATGGGCTCTCGGACATGGACATCTTCGCGTTGGTGTGGTCTCGGCGTGGGGCCCTTCCCTTGCCTTTGAGGCATTCGCGGTGGATGTCTTTTTAGCAGGACTGGTCGAGGTAGAGTTACCTGTACCTCTTTCCCCCCGGTCCAGCTGTTGCTTCAGGTTTTGGTTCGGTTGGAGTCTTTCTCAGGGAGAGTAGTCCTCGTGGCCCCCTTGGTGGCCGGCCCAGCCTTGGTTTCAGGTGCTCCTTGCCCAATGTCCAAACCCGGGGCGTTTTCACACGGCTTCGCCTCTTTCGGCAGGTCAGGCCAGTCCGGTACGTGGCTGGTTCGGCCTTCTCTGTTCTTCGAGTCTGGTCTTTTTGATGTGCGTGTATCACCGCACATCGCTATGGTGATCAGGTGGCTTCATAGATGGTTTCCCACCTGCGAGCTTCGACTCGGTGACTGTATGAAGTTTCCCGACGTTCTTTCGCCATTTTCTTGCTCATTGTAGGTGGTCTTCTTTTTCGGATCGGGTTGTCTTGTCCTTTCTTGGGTTTTTTCAGGACCGTCATTTGATGCTTCTTACTGTTGCCTCGTATCGTGCGGCGCTGGCATAGCCACTTCAGCTTGCGTTCGGGGTGGACATCACATCAGGCCTGCTCATGCACCGCCTGAGTCATCATTGTTCTTGGACAGGGTGCTCTCTTATCTTTCCTCTCCTCGGTTTGTGGTGGCCCCATCGATTCGAGATTGTTTTTCCAAGGCTCTGTTTTTGTTGGCATTGGCCTCTGAGGGTTGGATTTGGGAGCTTCTTGCTCTCCTCCGGCGCAGGGGTTTCTGCTCTTTTGGTCCTGGTGGTAGGTTTGTACGTTTGCAGCCTTCTTCATCTTTTCTGGCAAAGAATGAGATGACAGCTTTCCGGAGGGGTCCTTGGGATATTGATGCTTGATTGGTTCGGCCGGGGGGCATCATGTGTTGCGTCCGGTTGCAGCTCTTTGCCGTTACGTGAGCGCCTCGGCTGTGGTAGCTGGGGATGCGCTTTGGGTTCATCCGGTTTCCCTCGTTCCCTGTTCCAGGGCTCGGGTCTCCCAGGTCGTCCGCAGGGTTATTAAGTCTAGCCAGCCTGTGGTCTATCGTTGTGCCCATGACGTTCGGAAGTTTGCAGCTTTGGCTGCCGTGTTTGGTAACGTGTCTTGGGCTGATATTCGGGCGCAGGGATTTTGGAGGTCGAACAGGGTCCTGGCTGCCCATTAATTGGTGAGCGTGTCTGCTTCTGGGCGTTCTTGTGTTACTTTGGGTTGCAAGTTGCAGCCAGTTGTCTCGACTTTGCATTGAGGAGTTTGTGGCAGCTGCCTCCTGGGGTCAGTCCCTCTTTTCCTTCTCTATGGATATGTAGCTCCAGGGGGCCGTAGGAGCTCCCCTCAGAAAACCAGCGTTGAATGTAATGAAACGCCATTTTCTGGATGGGCCAGCGAGGCTCCCTAGCAACCCTCCCTCCTACCGGTCGGCATTTTTATCGCGTTGGTTGAAGCTTAGCTTCCAAACTGGAGTGCTATGCAGCCGGTGCAGTGAGGTCCAGGGCCCTCCCCCTCTCGGGGAGGGGAGGGCTGCCTGGACGAGCTGCGCGGCAGTAGTGTGTTACGTTTGGTTGTTTGCTTGTTTCTTTGTTTCCTGGGATTGAAGAGAGTTCTACCTCTCTGTTTGGTTTTTGTTTTTAGTTTCTTACCATGTGGGGTTAGTTTTGTTATGCCTACCTTTCTGGGTGCCTAACCCCGGTCGATGGCAGATAAGGAAAAAAACCCAACCACAGGGGGGAGTTTTTCAGGGCCATTGCTCCCTGAAACCTCTTTGAAGGGGCCAGGTTCTGGAACTGGTCCCTGGTAGGTCTGAACTCCATATCTAATGTCCCTGTCTAATATAACATACATTACCCCGATAAGCTCCAGGGAGCCTCCGGGGCTCACCCAGAAAATGGCGTTTCATTACATTCAACGCTGGTTTATATTTATACAGTACAATATTCTATGAATTTATTAAGATTTTGTATTTTTATGCTATGGATTTAATAACATTTTGTATTTTGATTTTATGGATTGAATAACAAAATTACTTGTATGTAATAAAATTTTGCATTTTTATTTATGTATTTAATAAACGTAAGTAATGATTTTCCAGGAAGGACTTGATGAACTGTCAAAGGTGGAAAGAAGAGAGAGTGTAGACAACATAGAAACTACATCACAAGTGGAAACGAGGCAAGTTAGTGCAGCCATCGAGGTCTCGGAAAGTATCTCGTAGTTATAAGTACTCCAGTGTACTGTATTTGAATGCTACACTATTTTCACATAAAGTGTGATGGGCCTTTCGCTCTAATACTGCGATGCCGGACTCCGTCCCAGGAGCTTTTAGTCTGAAAATGGCCGCTGTGGAAGTTTCTTCAGAAGGCTCTGTCATCACACAAACCTCTCACTCTTTATCTGTATTTATTCCTCCCATCACCTTTTCTCTTCCAAAATATTGGTTATCTGCTTCTACCATATGACTGTTACTGTATATCCTACTGGATATAATAATACCATAATAATAATAATATAATACCATATACTGTATTATTTTTATTATATAATATTATATAATAGTATAATATTTTATAATAATATAGTATAATAATATATTTAAGATAATACTATATTGTATTATATAATAATACCATAATTTGTATAAGAATTATATAATAATTATATTATATAATATACTCCCTAGATATACTAGATTTATTAGTAGGTATATAAATTATGTATTATATACAGCCACTAATACATAAAGCATTTTTTACCATGAGCCCGAAACACACACACAACTTCATTTGCCCACATTTCATCAGGAATAATACCTTGGTGGGCAAAATATTCTTAACCCCTGGGTTGCTCTTGCAATTACAGCCTCCAACATGCCCAGACAAAAGAAATAAAGCAGAATCCAAATTATTTCCTGAGGGGAGCCCCTACTGCTCCCTGGAGCTTATCGGGGTAATGTATATTATATTAGACCGATACATTACCTATGGAGTTCAGACCTACCAGGGACCATGAGCCAGAACCTGACTCCTTCAGAGAGGTTTCAGGGAACAATGGCCCTAGAAATCCTCCCCATGGTTGGGAGTTTTCCTTATCTGCCATCGACCAGGGTTAGGCACCCAGAAAGGTAGGCATAACAAAACAAATCCCACATGGTAAGAAACTAACAACAAAAACCGAACTAAGAGTCAGAACTCCCTACAATTCCAAGGAAACAAGCAAACAAGCAAACATAACATACTATTGTTGCGCCACTCGTCCGCGCAGCCCTCCCCTCCCCCGAGAGGGAGAGGGGGGGGCCCCCGACCTCAATGCGCCGGCTGCCTAGCACCAGTTCATAAACTAATGTCAACCGGGACAGACGCTTCTCTGGCCTCAGTTTCCTAGTCGGTATTTGCCTTCGTGGCGCTCACTGCTGTGTTTTGTGTTGTGCGGTAGCCAGGTGTTCCTCATCAGTACCGGGGCTGCATGAGCTTAGGGACTTCCTTTCCTAAGCACCCTGTGAGTACTGCCCCTGCGTGACAGGGTTATCTTTCCTGGGGCGTTTGGGACCCATTCCCACAGAGGTTCTTGCTGCTCGGCATTTGCCTCGCCCTTGGGGCCAGTTGGGACTTGGGGCCCTTGTTTGGCCTTGGGTAGGGACTAGTATTGTGGTGGTTAGGGCATCAAGGTGTTGCGCAACCTGCTACCTACGTGGCGACCGGTTCCTGTTGCCTCTGGGGACAGTGTACTTTTGCGGAGTTTTTCTTTTGTTTTTATTTTCATTTGGCTGGTGGGGGGTCTGCCTAGTGTGGCTATAGTTCCACTGGTAGTGTTTGGTGGCCTTCTGCTAGGCCCTCGTGATTGTACTCATCGCAGGGGTTTTCAAATGCTGGCATCTACCCCTTGTCAGCTTTGGGTGTTAACCGGTTAGCAACACCTTATCTTGAGGTTATCTTGAGTTGATTTCGGGGCTTTAGTGTCCCCGCGGCCCGGTCCTTAACCAGGCCTCCACCCCCAGGAAGCAGCCCGTGACAGCTGACTAACATCCAGGTACCTATTTACTGCTAGGTAACAGGGGCATTCAGGGTGAAAGAAACTTTGCCCATTTGTTTCTGCCTCGTGCGGGAATCGAACCCGCGACACAGAATTACGAGTCCTGCGCGCTATCCACCAGGCTACGAAGCCCCCTCCTCGGGCTACCTTGCCCGGGCTTCCCGTAGCAGTCAGCCTACAGGCCCTAGAAAACCCTGTCGGGCTCGGTGGACCACTGGATGTGTCTTCCGGGTTCCAACCCATCATATGCAGGTTCATTGGTTGCTGTGCCCTTGTCTCAGGGTGACAGTCGCCTCTTTTACCCCCGTCATGCTGCCTGTTGGGTTTCTGACACCTTGACCCAGAGTCTTGCGAGACGTGTTCTCTGCTTGTTCTCCAGTACTCTTCTGATGTCCTTACTGATCAGAGTACAGGCAGCATCTGCGTTGCAAGCTTGGTTTAGGTAAGCAACACACCCTGGATGCAAACACAGTGGCCTCCTTACCAGAGCCTCAGATATTAACACCAAGTAAGGCATCCAGCACATCCACTAACACGAAAACATCATTTATATTTGCCAACATCCAGGGTATAAAAACACGCAAATCCAACAAAGTTCACTTTATTGATGGTCTCCTTCATGAGGCAAATGCAGTGTTTGCAGCCCTAACAGAAACCCACACAAAGGACTACCATGATGGTGAAATATGGATCTCAGAGTACAATCTTTTCAGATGTGATAGGAAACACCGGCTTCAGGGTGGGGTCAGCCTCTACATCAAAGACACACTCATCTGTACTGAGCTGCTAAACACCTCAAATGATATGGTGGAAGTGCTGATAATCAAAATAGAGATTCTAAATGTAGTTATTGTCCTTGTATATAAGTCACCGGAGGCAAACCCTCAGCAGTTTAAAGACCAACTAATGAAAATAGAACACTGCTTGGAAAACCTCACAAATCCAGCTCCAAACATCATCCTGCTTGGGGACTTCAACCTACGGCACCTGAAATGGAAGCACCTGGCTAATACAGTAATATCAGAAAGAATACCAGGAAGTAGCCTAAATGAACAGGCACATGCAAATGACCTGCTACGGTTGTGTGACAAGTTTGCCTTAAACCAGCAAATAGTAGAACCAACTAGGAAGGAGAACACGCTAGACCTCATTTTCACTAATAATGATGAGTTGATCGGGAACATAATGATTACAAATACCTGTTACTCAGATCACAACTTAATTGAAGTTATGACAACCATGGGGAGTAGACCTTCAAAACAAGTCCAGATTCCCGGTGGAGGAGATTTCAGCAAATTCAACTTCAATAATAAACAGATAAACTGGAGCAAATAAACCAGGACTTCACAGAAATAAACTGGGAAGAACAGCTAGAAAATGCAAACCTGAACCAGTGCCTGGAAAAAATAAGCTCAGTAGCACTAGAAATATGTTCAAACCGCATACCCCTAAGAAAAAAGAGGAAGAGATGCAGATTGGAACGGGAACGTCGTTCCCTATATAGGCGAAGAAAACGAATCGCGGAACAACTTGAGAGTCGCACCCTATCTCAAGAACGGCGAAGAAGGTTAGGTAAAGAAATATAAACAATTGAACGCAAGCTACAAGAATCATACAAAACCCAGGAGAGGCAAAGAGAGCAAAAGGCCATTAGTGAAATAGAGAGAAATCCGAAATATTTTTTCTCCTATGCAAAATCAAGATCAAAAACCACATCTAGTATCGGGCCCCTGCGAAAGGGAGATGGAACTTTCACCGATGACAACAAAGAAATGAGCGAGCTACTGAGGAAGCAGTACGACTCTTTTTTTCAGTGAGCCATTAAACGCACTAAAGATTGATAACCCAAATGAATTTTTCATGGATATGATACCAACATCAAATCATATATCAGACGTCACCCTATCCCCACTGGATTTTGAAGAAGCCATAAACAGTATGCCTATGCACTCTGCACCAGGCCCGGATTCTTGGAACTCCATATTCATCAAGAACTGTAAAAAAACATTATCGCAGGCCCTCCACATTCTGTGGAGACAAAGCCTAGATATTGGCGTTATTCCTGATATACTAAAAACAGCAGAGATAGCACCACTTCATAAAGGAGGAAATAAGGCAGAGGCAAAAAATTACAGACCGACAGCACTAACATCACACTTTATAAAAAATTTTGAGAGAGTGCTAAGAAGTAAGATCACAAAATACATGGAATCACAGCATTTCCATAACCCCGGACAACATGGTTTCAGAACAGGGCGCTCTTGCCTGTCGCAGTTGCTGGACCGCTATGATATGGCATTAGATGCTATGGAAGACAAACAAAACGCTGATGTAATTTACACAGATTTCGCAAAAGCTTTTGATAAATGTGACCATGGCGTTATTGCACATAAAATGCGTTCAAAAGGAATTACCAGAAAAATAGGCAGATGGATCTACAATTTCCTGACCAACAGAACCCAATGTGTAATAGTCAACAAAATAAAATCCAGCCCATCAACCGTGAAGAGCTCAGTCCCCCAGGGTACTGTGCTTGGTCCAGTACTTTTTCTCATCCTCATATCGGACATAGACAAGAACACAACCTATAGCACTGTATCATCCTTTGCAGATGACACTAGGATCTTCATGAGAGTAGGCAACATAGAGGATACGGCAAACCTCCAGTCAGATGTAGATCAGGTCTTTCTATGGGCTACAGAAAATAATATGGTGTTTAATGAAGATAAGTTCCAGCTCATGCGCTATTGAAAAAATGAAAATATAAAAACGGAAACCACGTACAAAACTCAGGCAAATCATAACATAGAACGTAAAGGCAATGTAAAGGATCTGGGTGTACTCATGTCGGAAGACCTTACCTTTAAAGAACACAATAAAGTATCCGTCACAACTGCAAGAAAAATGACAGGTTGGATAACAAGAACTTTTCACACTAGAGATGCTATACTGATGATGACACTTTTCAAAACGCTTGTGCTCTCTAGAGTGGAGTACTGCTGCACAATGACAGCCCCTTTCAAAGCTGGAGAAATTGCTGACCTGGAGAGCGTGCAGAGATCCTTTACTGCTAGAATCCACTCAGTAAAACACCTAAACTATTGGGACCGACTAAAGAGCCTAAATCTGTACTCCCTTGAGCGCAGGCGGGAGAGATACATAATAATTTACACATGGAAAATATTAGAGGGGCTGGTCCCAAACCTGCACACAGAAATAACATCACATGAGACCAGAAGACATGGCAGGATGTGCAGAATACCCCCGTTGAAAAGCGGATGTGCAACAGGTACTCTGAGAGAGAACTCTATCAACATCAGAGGCCCGAGACTGTTCAACACGCTTCCGCTACACATATGGGGCATAACTGGCAATCCCCTCACAGTGTTCAAGAGAGAACTGGATAAGCACCTCCAAAGGATACCTGATCAACCAGGCTGTGACTCATACGTCAGGCTGCGAGCAGCCGCATCCAACAGCCTGGTTGATCAGTTCAGCAACCAGGAGGCCTGGTCGACGACCGGGCCGCGGGGACGCTAAGCCCCGGAAGCACCTCAAGGTAACCTCAAGGTAGGTTGCTGCAAAGTGCTAGGTTGGTTTCCCACCTGGATGCCACGGGGCCGCCCTGTTTGGTTAGGTGTTGTTCGCCCCTTTCCCCCTCCCTGTTTCCGGCTCCTGACCGTCTGCGGGTTTCGGGGTCGGGGCGGGATTTAGTTGGTGCCGAGACTCAGGCGGTTTCGGGGGCTGGCCCATTCGAGTTGGGGATGGAGGTTTTCGAGCCTATTCCTCCTGCTGAGGCTTCTGGGTCTTACCAGCGGGCCTTTCTTTGCTGCCTTTCCTCTGGACTCTTCCTTTTCTTTAAGGGCAGAGGGCGTGGAGGACGGCTTTGCCCCGGGGCCTTCTGTTGCGGGTTCCCGGGGCTGTGGGGGATGCCGCTAGCAGTTCTGGGGCTGTTTGCCCCTGCCTGGGTTTTCTGCTTCTGGGCGGGGATTTTCATCCCTCTCGTCTGCTTACTTCCCACATTTGCTGGCGTGTTTTTAGATCTATTGCGTCGGTCACGGCTCCTTGTTCTGGTGGCTATTTTCTTTCTGCAGGTTGCTTCCCCGCTTGGCCACTGGCAGTGCTGTGGTTTGTTTACCGGTACCTGGGTGTGCAATCTCGCGTTTTGGGTGAGTTTTTCACCTCCTTCAGAGGGTTTTATCCTCCTGTTGCCATTTCTATGCCTTTTCTGGGGTGTTCTACCCATCTTCTATTCCTCTGGGAACACTTGGGTGTTGATTTTTACACCAGCTTTTGCGTTTCCTGTCTGTTTGGGTCTGGGCCCTGTGATTTGGGCTTAGTGTCCCTGTCTGTCTATGCTTGCTCCCACACCTTGTGTCCTTCGGGTTTTGGTCCATTTTAGAGCTTCCCCAGAGCTATCCAGGCAGATATATCCATATCTGCCTGGATAGCTCTTGGGAAGCCTCTGGGGTCTCACCCAGAACATGGAGTTTCATTACATTCAACACTGGTTTTATTCACTATAACTGTACAACTAAGCTGGTATGGTGTCCAAACAACATGGTGGCCACAACAAAATTGGATGACAAGAGACACAGCAGCTAGCAGACAATGCCACCTCCCTCACCTAAACGGCTTGTCCCAACGTACTTCTTTTGCTGTTATTACACTCCATACACACGTTATACATACAAGTACAGTACAGTGGTACCTCGGAATGCGATTGTCCCTGTATGCGAGGTTTTCGGAAGGCGAGCAGTATTTACTCCAAAAATTTGTCTCAGAAGGCGAGGGTTACTTCGGGACGCGAGTTTGTTGATACGCGTACAGGCCGACCTAGCGCTTGGTGGTTCGGCGATCGTCGCCCCTCCGCCCCTCAGTTTACCATTGTCTCGCGCTCAGTGGCTACCCCCACATCAATTCTTCTTGCGGATTTTCAGTGTTTTGTTGGATTTTTGGTGATTTGTCTATACAATTTGTTATTATATATCTCACCATGGGTCCCAAGAAAGCCAGTGGTAAGGATAAAGGCCAGAAAGCTCATGTGAGGATGACAATAGAGGAGAAACAAGAGATCATTCGGAAGCATGAGAACGGTACACGTGTTGTTGAACTTTGTAGGCAGTACAACAAAGCCACATCAACAATATGCACTATACTTAAGAAGAAAAATAAGATTATGGGTGCTAAAGTGGCAAAAGGAGTAAGAACATTAACGGCACAAAGACCACAAATACTTGAAGAAGTGGAAAAGTTGTTATTAATTTGGATACACGACAAGGAGTTGAGGGGTGATAGTGTTTCGGAGGCCATTATTTGTGAGAAAGCCAGGGTGTTGCACGAAGACCTTCTAAAGAATACCCCTGCAACGAGTGATGCAGATAAGAAAGAGTTTAAGGCAAGCAGGGGCTGGTTTGAAAAATTTAGAAAGAGAAGTGGTATCCATAGTGTTACAAGGCATGGGGTTATGTGATGTGATTATGGAAGGGGACTCCCCTTCCAAACAGTAACTCCTCTCCTCCTCCCCCCTCCTCACCATCTTCCATACGCCTACAGCACTCGACAGCAAGGTAAGTAATAACTGGAACACAGTTTTGTAGGTTTATTTAGATGAATTAGGTAAATTAGGTATAAAAATTTAGTTTGATGTGGGGTTTTTGGGGTAGTCAGGAACGGATTAATTCATTTCCCTTTATTTCTTATGGGGAAATTAACTTCGGAATGCGAGTTTTCGGAAGGCGAGGCGTCTCCAGGAACGGATTAAACTCTTATTCTGAGGTATGCCTGTATCTACATTTGTGTTCACCATAGCGAACCACTATGCTGGTATGGTGAGTCTAGACAATAACAGGTGGCCACACAGTCAGCAGACGACGCAACCTCTCCCTCACCTCTCACCAAGATTCCTCCTCTCACCATATTATGCACATTGCTAATTCTCACCACAATGTTGCTATTATCAGAATTCTGGTCACTAAATCCTGTAAAGGAATAATTTTCCACAAGTTTATTTTGTAAAGGAAGATGAGAAGTCGTTTGAAGATTCTTAGATGATCCAAACAATGGTAGTGTGCTGTGGCTAGCGCTGTGGAACATCTTGAACAACATTGTGTTCATCGATATCTGAACATTGTACAGTCTTTATCACAGTCAGGCTTTTCTGTAATACTATTATGGCTAAATAATACCAGTTACATATATATTTTTAGATTTTTAGTCGATGGTGTGGCCACAAGCTCAACAGCAGTTCTGTTAGCTCATGCTGCGTGCACCAGCCTTGGTTGCTCACTCAGTACTGTGGCCCTCACGCCCAGGAATGTTACCGACGATTTAAAAAAAAAGGGTATTTGTATGTTATGTTTATGTATCTGTTTGGTAAATGTTTACAAGAGCCCTGAGGAAGCTGATGTGAACCCCCGTGTAGCTGCAAGACCTTTAAATCTTGCACTGTACCCCAACACAGCTATAGCTGTGGTGTGCAACTTTGCGGTAGTTACTCACCCCAGCTATAGCTGTGTTGTTCATCACTGTTATAAATGTGGATTCAGTATTACATCAACATCATTTGTACAGATGATCAGTGTTTTGTGTAATTACCTAATTGTAATTACCTAAGTGTAGTTACAGGATGAGAGCTACGCTCGTGGTGTCCCGTCTTCCCAGCACTCTGTCATATAACGCCTTGAAACTACTGACGGTCTTGGCCTCCACCACCTTCTCACCTAACTTGTTCCAACCATCTACCACTCTGTTTGCGAAAGTGAATTTTCTTATATTTCTTCGGCATCTGTGTTTAGCTAGTTTAAATCTATGATCTCTTGTTCTTAAAGTTCCAGGTCTCAGGAAATCTTCCCTATCGATTTTATTAATTCCTGTTACTATTTTGCATGTAGTGATCATATCACCTCTTTTTCTTCTGTCTTCTAGTTTTGGCATATTTAATGCCTCTAACCTCTCCTTGTAGCTCTTGCCCTTCAGTTCTGGGAGCCGCTTAGTAGCATGTCTTTGCACCTTTTCCAGTTTGTTGATGTGCTTCTTAAGATATGGGCACCTTATGTGTTATTGCACGTAAGCTGGAATCCCCAGGAATTAGTACAGTAGTACCTCGGAATACGAGTGTCCCTGTATACGAGTTTTTCGGAATACGAGCAGGATTTGCACGGAAAATTGACATCGGAAGACAAGGGTGATGATACACGTACAGGCCGACTAGCGCATGGTGGCACGGTGATCGCTCCTCAGTTAACCAGTGCCTTGCACCCAGTGACTATACCGCCAGAATTCTTCACAAGGATTTACAGTTTTTTTGTCAGATTTTTGGCCATTTGAGCATAAAAGTTATTATATATCTCGCCATGGGTCCCAAGAAAGCCAGTGGTAAGGTTCAACCTAAGAAAATAGTTGTGAGTAGAGGCAGTAGAGGATGTCCCTTCTTCATTAAGAAAATGTGTGAAGTATGGAAAGAACTGCAAAGTTTTGTTGAAAAAACTCACCCAGATAAAGCTGTAGCAGGCCGTTGCATTGACCTTTTAAATGACAATGGTGTAGTCTTACTACAGATAAGTGGGCTGGTCTTACTACAGATAAGTGTTAAATTGTAGGGAAAAACAAGTGTCTTTAGACAGGTTCTTAGTAAGACAAGCAAGTCCTAGTGGTATGCAGGCAAAACGTGCCAGAGTGCACACCAGTGAAGTCCTCACTGCCTTATAATGCAAGGGGACTCCCCTTCCAAACAGTAACACCTCTCCTCCTCCCTCCTCCTCATCATCTTCCATACGCCATCAGCAGTCATCAGCAAGGGTAAATAATAACTTGAACATACTTTTGTAGTGTAGATTTAGATGAATTAGGTTAAAATTTAGTTTTGAAGTCAGGTTTTTGGGTAGTTAGTAATGGATTAATTTATTTCCCGTTATTTCTTATGGGGAAATTAGCTTCGGTTTACGAATTTTCGGATTACGAGCTGTCTCCTGGAACGGATTAAACTCTTAAACAGAGGTACCCCTGTAACTATATATTTGTTCAGACTGAGGTAGATTACGAGTACCACAAGGGTTTAGGGGTCATGGACAAGTCAACACACAAGAGTGGCAGCTATATGTTATTGCCCATATTAAACAGTCAATGAATACATGTATTATGGTGTTGTATACTAATGCTGTTGATGCTAACTTGTTTGTGTACCCCCAGTTTCAATACAAGAATTATGTCCAATCTCAGATCATCTTTTTACGATTCCTGCATTTTCCATTCTCTAAATGGTGCAGATTATTGCAGAAGTTGAGTTGTCTTTACTTTTCCATTCTTCATTACCTTTCAAGAACTTGGGATGTGCAATGACACTGTTCCCCATCTTCATTACCTTAAAAGAACCAAGGGGTGCAAACACACTGCTCCTTCAAATTACTGGGAACAATTTGTCATTTACAGGTAGGTATTGAGGCATTGTGTCTGAAGCAAGCCTTGTATAGACTAGGTTGTACTTCCACCGGCAGTGAAGGAGGTCACCCCAGGAGGTGCATCTGACCCTGCACTCCCATGTCAAGTAATCTCAGTCATGGTGAAATACCTTGAGAGTTTGTCTCCCTTTTATTTAACAGTAAATTAACAACTAATATCTCTTACAAATTATACTGAATGAACTCTTAACCCTAATACTATACAAGACATGTTCAGTGGAGCTGTTGTGAGAATCAGTTGTTAAACCAGTTGCTCACAAGGATGTGAAGTGTGAACTTAAGTTTTGTTTCCAATATTTTCACTTCATCCCTTGATACATTTATTTACAGTGCTACCAATATTTGAGGTCCCCATTGTATATACTGTACTGTATTGAGAATGATTGGGTAGCAGTATTAATTTTCAAGAATAAATCTTTATTCTTGATGCATTGTTTCCTATGGGAACACTATTGAATAATTCCAAGCCATATTTATTATGTGGACAATGTCACAATAATGTAGCTGAAAATACTCCAACCCATACATATGAAAGGAAAGTGACAACATGTTGGCCTATCTTGGACATTTACCGAGCCGAAACTGAGACTTCATTTCTCATGTTTCTCAGTTTTCACTTGATAACAGTCCAAAATGGGAAGAAACGTTGTCACTTTCGTTTTGTGTGTGTGTGTTTGGTTATTCAGATTTATTACAGTTTAATTTTACATATTCTGTCTTTTTTTATTATTCATTTAAAATTCATGAATCTAATCTGTTTTGCATATGTTGCCTGCACTAAATATTTGTTGCCTGCGAGTCATTACACATTTTAACTTCTTAATTAAAACTGTTCAACACTATTTGTGCTTTTGTTATTTTGTAATCATTGTTCATCTTTTTTTTGTATGAACCAAAGGTAACTTGATTTAATGGCATATTTTGTGCAAAGCTGTTCAAATGCCTTTCATCACCCAATATTATTTATTTTTTTAAATAAAGGTGCCCATTCAATCTTAAAAATGTTCTTTATTTACCTCTCTTTGTGGTCAGGTGCTCCAGAACTATCACAAGTGATTCATATCTTAGTTTCCTAAAGTCGGGGGTCAGGAAGCCTGTTAAACTTATTGACGTCCCCACGATGCTATCCACAACAGTTGCCCAATTCTCAGGTACCTATTTACTGCTAGGTGAACAGAGGCATCACATAAAAAGCAATATGCCCAATTGTCTATTTCAACGGGGATGAAATCTGGCATCCTCAGTTATGAACCGAGAACATAGACCACTGTGCTACAGGACCCATTTGCCTCACTAACTACAAACTAGCTTCACTGTTGCACAAACTGAATTACCTGCTATACAAACTTTCCCTCAACGTCTAGCCTGTTTTCAATGTGAGGGGGACTTGGTGGGTGGCTGCCCAACCTGTCCTCTTAAAAAGAACGTCGCTTTTGGCCGTTTGCCAGTATGGCCGAATTTGGACGTAATTTGAAAATGAAAAAAAATGAAAATAAATTTGGGATTTTATTTTTCAACAACAGTAAGTTAAGGGTCCTCTGATAGGTTAGGTAGGCAGGAAATTCTCATAAAGTTTCAAAACGTTATGAAAAACGTTAATTTAAAGTGTCCTTTTATAACCTCTGCGCGTACGCCGGAAGACTCAAATAGAAAACGGAACAGAACGTCACTTTTGTGAGTCGATTTCATTTCAAATTATGTCCAAATTTAGCCATATTGCGCATACGAGCAAAAAGTGACGTTATTTTTAAGAGGACGGGTTGGGCTGCCGGAGTGTGATGCTCAATAGGATGGTATTTCATGTCCTTTTTAAGCCTTGTGCTCATGCAGACTTATTTACAAATTTTGCTAGAAACTAATTAATAAGACACTTTTTTCTCTTCCTCATGTTTCTTCCCTCTCCACTTCTACTTTCTGGATGAAACTTCCTAACGACTTGGTTTTGATCTTGAATATTCTTTTGCTTGACTTCTTACGTTCTGATGGTGGGTGAGTTGAGACTATTCTCTTCTGTTCATAGAACTGGAATACCTGACGTGTTCAGTGAGAGGGAAGGTGTTATGCCAAGCCCTCTCTTCGTTACTGATCCTGCTCTTGACGGATTGACATCAAGGTAATGATTGTCGGGTGTGTATCCACGATGCACCCCTGGGAAGGCCCTGTGTTGTCGGGTTCCTTATCCTTTAATTGTGGCTCCATGGTTTAAACCCCACAAACCCATGTGGTCAAGGGTCTTGTCAAGACATCAAGTCTGCCGCTTTACCCCTTTCTCTGATATGACATATACTTATGCATTACATCCCACTTCTTTCCCACCCTTCTTTCCTTCGTCAGCCTCACAGTCGTTTCCATGCCTTAAACCTTGACACCTCCACCAGCTCCCTATCTTTTGCTCCTCTGCGATCTCAAGCAAAGGGAAATTCTTGTGTTCACTGACCGGTATCTCCACCTTCCTTCCCAATCTTCTGCTGCCCTTTGTCTTAGTGTAACTACTCCATCTCCTCTATCCACTCGGACCTTCTTCACCTTTAGTCCCCCATTTTTCTTCTCGGCCTTCCCCTATGTCCTTCGACATTGTTGTGTGGCCATGTTGCTATGGTGCCTGTGTTTTTA
Organism: Procambarus clarkii; assembly: GCF_040958095.1. Lineage (NCBI taxonomy): Eukaryota > Metazoa > Arthropoda > Malacostraca > Decapoda > Cambaridae > Procambarus > Procambarus clarkii. The sequence goes on along the minus strand of NC_091189.1, from coordinate 27,432,993 downwards.
TTTACTATTTGTTCCTGTAGAATTGAGCTATTAACTCTTGGACCCCAACTTTCTAACCAATCTATTTTTTCCTCTATTATACCAACTACATACATGTATACGGCTGTGTAGCCATACAGCTACACGTGTTGCTGTGAACTCGCCTAGTTGTGCTTGTGGGGGTTGAGCTTTGGCTCTTTGGTCCCACCTTTCTACCATCAGTCCATTGGCAGTTGTACAGGTTCCTGAGCATATTGAGCTCGGGGACATTGAGCTGAATAAGCTTATAGAGCTTATTGTGTGGCTGTATTGTTGTGTGACCATATGGTTATGTGGTGAGTGTGGCCGTGTGGTTGTGTGGCCGTGTGGCTGTGTAGAAAAAACGAGTCTAAACTCTATTGTCGATTTAGGCAGCGTCTGGGATGCTCTCAGATGTAGGTTCGAATCCTCGTTACGGCCCTTGTTGATTTGTTCATTTGATGCATCACGCTATTGTGATTTCTGTGTGCACTCCCCCCAATATATGTGTCTAAGCCATTCAACTTCACCATTGTAATCACTGCTTTCATCTTATATCATGGTTGTTATATTGAACACATATTTTACTACATTATACCTAGAAATAATCCTCAAACTATATTACGTTGTACCTGTTGATAATTCTCAAATTTTACTATAATGTACTTACTAATCTTCATCAAATTTCCTTACAATTTACTGTACCTGTTAACATTTCTTAATTTTGCTAGAAATTACCTACTTAAAATTATCTGTTAGCATTTCAGGCAGGTCCTTAATCTATACGAGTTAGTGGCTTTACAAGAATGTAAAACATCAATGCTATGTACTCTCATAAACCGATGTACCTTCTTGTATATACTGTACTGTATATATAAATAAATAAACAAATAAGTAAATAAATGGCTGCCATTGCATCCATCAAAACAAGGTTCTCTGGTTTGCATCACAAAGTGAACAACAACTGATCACATCGAAATGGTATGTCTCCAGGAGCGCAGAGTTCCTGCAAGATCATCACCCCCGAAATTGCCCTCATTTGTTTCTTACAACCTCAGATTCAGTAACTCTTGCATTCTATACATCAAACAATCCCTCCCCCTTCAGCTTCTTCCAGAAAAGCAAACCGAGGGTCAACAGGACTTGCCAGCCGACCATGGCGATGGATGGTGGTGCGTGCAGTGTCTCTCCCATTGACATTTCCAATCCCTTTTGAGGGTTTTCAGAACCCGTTGTTACTTGGCACGCATTCCGATCACATCGTTCTCCCAGTCTTGGAGGGGGATCCAGAGGGTGTTTTTGTGGATCATCAGTGTAAGGCTAATAGATATGAGGCAAAACGTCGCCAATGTCCTGAGGTACCCCGTGACTCTCCGTGGCCTCCGTTTCCACGTTCCCCACTCACTCAAGGTAGGACAAGTTCTCCTGGCCTACAAACATTCAACATTGCCTTTGATGCAGATACGCCCGTTGATTGGAGTGTTTTTGGAAATAGCAGGGCACAAAGTCTCCGTTATCATGCCATTCCCAAGTTCTTTAAGATCAAAGTGCACGACATCAGACCAAATAAATGCAGGCACTTGATTGTGATGGACCACAATCACTCCGAGGACCTGGAATTTTCAGACGTTACTGACATCTGTGGTTACAAAGTCCATTGTTATAAACCTCTGGGTGACCATTTGGTTTGATATGTGGTCCAGCATTTTGTTGACATTAGTGCGGACTGCATCAAGTCGCAACTGCAGGATGCTGACATTTCGATATTCAGTGTCAGGAAGTTTCTGCATAGGACTAATGGTGAACTGTATGATACCAGCACTGCCCTCCTTACTTTTCTTGACTCCTTTTTTTTCCTAATCGGGTTTGGATTAATGGCTTCCTCCATAAAATGAAGGTGTATGTCCACCATCCCACTCAGTGCTTTCGTTGTAAAGGTTTTCTCCATACCTCACAAGAGTGCATCAACGACATTAAATGTGGCAAATGTTCTGGTTCCCATTATACTCATGCCTGTGTGTCCAATATGCTTTGCTGCCCCAACTGTAGTGGAGATCATGCCATCACTTTCAAGCAATGTCCTTCCTACGTAGCGGCGCTCACTAAGGCTCTCCGCGCCATCACCCTGCCTTTCAGTCATGCTTTGCTTCGTCCTGACCCGGTTCCTCATCACCCCCTGCTTCCCACTCTGCCGCCGCCTTTGTCTGTGCCTGACCTGTCTTTCAATGACGTTCCTCTCACCTCTGAAACCTCTTCTCTCCCACACACTGTACAACTGAGTCCCGATCTCGTTGACATTATTGTCACTCGCGTTGTGAATGCCCTCGAGAAGGCACTGGTCCGACTCAATAAATTCTTTCCGTAGTCGATCCTTCCCATTCCTGAGGCTGACCTGACGCATCCCTCATTCGCTTCTCCTATGGTTGACGTCCAACCTACCACAGCTGCCTCTGCTATCTCCAATGCGTTTGAAATGATGCTGGATAATGCCCTTTAGAACTCATTGGCGCTCCTTCCCCGTGTCTGTCCTCAGGCCACAAATTTCACAAATTTCTACCCCCTGGTACTAAGAGGAAGCAATCCTCCGTCGTCCCGACCTCCAAGTGTCCTGCCACCTTGCCTAATGGGTCCAATAAATCACACACTCCCATGACTTGTCCTCGTGCCTCTCCTACGTCTTCCTTCCTTCCTTTGTCCTGCTAGCGATTCTAAGAAGTCCGATGCGTTTGCGTCCCAACCGTAAAGCTCCGGTTTCTGTCTACGTACCGTACCCTGTCCTAACCTCACCTGTTCCGTCTTGACTTCCTCTGACTTTCTACACATTCTCCCCTTGTACCTTCCTCTGCTTGCACCTCCCTTACTTTCTCATATCTGCTTCGTGCCTGCCTCCTACACATCTTTTGCCCTCCGCCCTCCATCTCTTGCCTACGTCCCTCACTTTCTTTAATGCGGCGATGCTTTGAGTTTGCCTTCTGTTTTCCTCTTTATTCCCGTCCTGTGTCCCTTTACTCTTGTTTGTTTCTTTTGCATTTATCCTCTCTCACATGGACAGCTTCATTATCACTTTAGTCCGGGCATGACGCAGCATTGCGTCATCCGTTTACTGTCGGTAATTTCGGGGATGACGCAGTGTTGCGTCATCCACTAAAATAATTGCCAAAAATCAGGGTTTTTTCCGATTTTGGGGGGACTGTTTGGTAACTGTCAACAAGCCGAATGCAATCTGTGACTACAATACAAACATGAAAGGTGTTGATCACTTTGACCAAATGATCAAATATTATCACTTCATAAGGAAAACTCACAAATGGACGTAGAAAATGACCATCTATTTTATGCAAATGGCTATCTACAATGCTTATGTGATGTACAACTACTACACAAAAAATAGTAAACTATAATACTACATATACTAAAATACTAAATACTAAACATATGTGGGCAGGAATTGGGAGTGTAGCTGGAAGGCGTCTGGGCGCTCACTCGTGGTTAACACGTGGCCCGTCTTCAACTCGTCGGCGGGTGGAGCGTGACCAGGTTTTTTATTTTATATGCTAATGTTCCTCTAGAGAATTCTATCGCGAACCCATTGATACCAAAATGAAAGACCTAGGACAAAAATTGAGGTGACCAGAGTGAAAAGAGTGAACACATTTTATCGCTTTTGCGCGCTCCTGGGTAACTCGTTCTCACTTTCTTTGTTTGCTGCGGGTAATTAGCCGGGCTTTTGGAGTTTATATGCATTTAGTGCTGTAGAGAATTCTATTGCGAACACAATGATACCAAATTTAATTTCGTAGGACGAGAATTAAGGTGACAAAGTTGAAGAGAGTATACACTTTTCAGAATTAACGCGCGCTCCTGTGAAAGGCTGGGACCCAAATCGCACAGTTGAGGGGTGGAAGTGTTATCTTCCCACCTGTCACATTGCGACCTTTGATGTGCCGCTGCGCATTGTAGCATAAGCATCTTTCTACGTTACCACTTGTGCAGTCATCGGGAGGATACACCTTCATACAAACTGCACTTATTGCAAAGAAGAAGAAGAAGAGGGTCAACAATATCATGGAGTGAGGATCTATGTGGGCAACTCTATCCTCAATGTATTTAATCTATATGCTCCAGCAGTTAAATTATATTGATCTGCGCTCAAGCAGAGCCCACCATCATTCTTGGTGATTACAATACTAGACAGAAGGACATTGGTGGCTCTCGCTTCAGTAACGGTAACGGGAATCAACTGCTGTCTGATTGGTGATGATTGACTGATGTCTTGGTGACTAAATAGTCACCAAGACGTGCAGATTGTGGGTGACCTTGAACCCACGCATATTTGTGGAGGCATTCTAGACCTCTGTGTTGGTTTCAACGTCTCTCACGTCTGGTGCACATCATCTATTGTAACAGATTTGTTGTCAGATCATCACCTTCAATTGACTATCTTGAGGTTATCTTGAGATGATTTCGGGGCTTTTTAGTGTCCCCGCGGCCCGGTCCTCGACCAGGCTTCCACCCCCAGGAAGCAGCCAGTGACAGCTGACTAACACCCAGGTACCTATTTTACTGCTAGGTAAGAGGGGCATAGGGTGAAAGAAACTCTGCCCATTGTTCCTCGCCGGCGCCTGGGATCGAACCCAGGACCACAGGATCACAAGTCCAGCGTGCTGTCCGCTCGGCCGACCGGCTCCGCGGTCGGGGAGTATATAGAGTAGTCGGGGGAGCCGACTACTCTATATATCGGAAATACCATCCTGCCCGGTGGAACTTTTAAACGCAAACAGCTCAGTGTTCCTCCTGCTCGACGTGAAGACTTTGTTGCTCATGTGTCAGAGCAGAGCACATGGTATAGCATTTATGATCCCTCCACAGTCCAGACATTTAACGACGGTCTAGTACAGAACATTCAGATATTCACTGAACCTTTAGGTCGGCCCCCTGCACCATCCAATAGTCGGAACGATATGAAAAGTAATAAACGCCATGCCTATTACAATGACCAAAACTGTGTACTTTGAAACGCACTGCCAGACGAGTTGGACTTGCATATAGGGAAACACGTACGCCAGCAATGCTCAAGCTCTTTCAGAAAGCCCTAGCCAAGGCGAGGGAGCGCATGACAGAGCTCAGGCAAGATAACTGGGAAACTTTTGTTAACAGTCTCAACTCTCACACCCCCCCCCCTCAGCCAGACATGGATGGATATTAAAAGGACTCGAGGCGATAAGATCGGCCAAGTTTCACACCTTCACCCTCTACACAGAACAAACGAGATATTCGATGCTTGGGCAACCACCTCTAGCTTCAATAAGTTAGTCTAGTTCATTTATTATGCACCCAATACCCATCTTGTGGACGGTAGTGGAAAGGGTTACAGAGGCACATAATGGGCTCAGGGACTGAACCCCACAATTCATTTAGCTAAGCAAGTTACAATCTTGATGAGCTAGTTATAAAAGTCAATGTACATTGTCACATCAACAATGGGTTCGAGATCGACCTCAAGTACAGGTTCTAAATTAAGCAACTGACATGTGGAGAGCTAGTGTCACAATTGATATGTTTGTCCTGCACACCGCCCCCCATCCAGTGGGCAGCGGTGGATAGGTTACAGTCACTTAGTTACTACCTACAGTTAGCAAACTGGGGATATTTGGCTAAAATTTAAATATTTGGTAGCAGATCATTTTGATCATTTTGTCGCGGGGGTGTAACACAGCAACCCGTTCTCGCAAATTCGTAAAGTCAATATTGACTTATTAACTACGTGCATAGGTGATATAATAAACATAATAGATACCCCTAAAAAGATACCTGTTGGGGGTGTAACACAGCCACCTGTCGCGGGGGTGTAACACAGCCACCTGTCGCGGGGGTGTAACACAGCCACCTGCCGCGGGGTGTAACACAGCCACCTGTCGCGGGGGTGTAACACAGCCACCTGCCGCGGGGTGTAACACAGCCACCTGTCGCGGGGGTGTAACACAGCCACCTGTCGCGGGGGTGTAACACAGCCACCTGTCGGGGGTGTAACACAGTCACCTGTCGCGGGGGTGTAACACAGCCACCTGTCGGGGGTGTAACCCAGTCACCTGTCGCGGGGGTGTAACACAGTCACCTGTCGGGGGTGTAACACAGTCACCTGTCGCGGGGGTGTAACACAGCCACCTGTCGGGGGTGTAACCCAGTCACCTGTCGCGGGGGTGTAACACAGCCACCTGTCGGGGGTGTAACACAGTCACCTGTCGCGGGGGTGTAACACAGCCACCTGTCGGGGGTGTAACACAGTCACCTGTCAGAGGGGGTGTAACACAGCCATCTGTCGGGGGTGTAACACAGCCACCTGTCGGGGGTGTGACACAGCCACCTGTCGGGGGGGGTGTAACACAGCCACCTGTCGGGGGTGTAACACAGCCACCTGTCGGGGGTGTAACACAGTCACCTGTCGCGGGGGTGTAACACAGTCACCTGTCGCGGGGGTGTAACACAGCCACCTGTCGGGGGTGTAACACAGTCACCTGTCAGAGGGGGTGTAACACAGCCATCTGTCGGGGGTGTAACACAGTCACCTGTCGCGGGGGTGTAACACAGCCACCTGTCGGGGGTGTGACACAGCCACCTGTCGGGGGGGGGGGGTGTAACACAGCCACCTGTCGGGGGTGTTACACAGCCACCTGTCGGGGGGTGTAACACAGCCACCTGTCGGGGGGTGTAACACAGCCACCTGTCGGGGGTGTAACACAGCCACCTGCCGAGCGGGTGTAACACAGTCACCTGTCGCGGGGGTGTAACACAGCCACCTGTCGGGGGTGTTACACAGCCACTTGTCGGGGGTGTAACACAGCCACCTGTCGGGGGTGTAACACAGCCACCTGTCGGGGGGTGTAACACAGCCACCTGTCGGGGGTGTAACACAGCCACCTGTTGGGGGTGTTACACAGCCACCTGTCGGGGGTGTAACACAGTCACCTGTCGGGGGTGAAACACAGTCACCTGTCGGGGGGTGTAACACAGCCACCTGTCTGGGGTGTAACACAGCCACCTGTCGGGGGTGTAACACAGCCACCTGTCGGGGGTGTAACACAGTCACCTGTCGGGGGTGTAACACAGCCACCTGTCGGGGGGGTGTAACACAGCCACCTGTCGAGGGGGTGTAACACAGCCACCTGTCGAGGGGGTGTAACACAGCCACCTGTCGGGGGGGTGTAACACAGCCACCTGTCGGGGGTGTAACACAGCCACCTGTCGGGGGTGTAACACAGCCACCTGTCGAGGGGGGTGTAACACAGCCACCTGTCGAGGGGGCGTAACACAGCCACCTGTCGAGGGGGTGTAACACAGCCACCTGTCGAGGGGGTGTAACACAGCCACCTGTCGAGGGGGTGTAACACAGCGACCTGTCGGGGGGGTGTAACACAGCCAGGTGTCGAGGGGGTGTAACACCGCCACCTGTCAGATTGGGTGTAACACAGCCACCTGTCGGGGGTGTAACACAGCCACCTGTCGGGGGTGTAACACAGCGACCTGTCAGAGGGGGTGTAACACAGCCACCTGTCGGGGGTGTAACACAGCCACCTGTCAGAGGGGATGTAACACAGCCACCTGTCGGGGGTGTAACACAGCCACCTGTCAGAGTGGGTGTAACACAGCCACCTGTCAGATGGGGTGTAACACAGCCACGTGTCGAGGGGGTGTAACACAGCCACCTGTCGAGGGGGTGTAACACAGCCACCTGTCGGGGGTGTAACACAGCCACCTGTCGGGGGTGTAACACAGTCAACTGTCGGGGGTGTAACACAGTCACCTGTCGGGGGTGTAACACAGCCACCTGTCGGGGGTGTAACACAGTCACCTGTCGAGGGGGTGTAACACAGCCACCTGTCGGGGTGTAACACAGCCACCTGTCGGGGGTGTAACACAGCCACCTGTCGGCGGTGTAACACCGCCTCCTCTCGGGGGTGTAACACAGCCACCTGTCGGGGGTGTAACACAGCCACCTGTCGGGGGTGTAACACAGTCACCTGTCGGGGGTGTAACACAGCCACCTGTCGGGGGTGTAACACAGCCACCTGTCAAGGGGGTGTAACACAGCCACCTGTCGGGGGTGTAACACAGCCACCTGTCGGGGGTGTAACACAGCCACCTGTCGGGGGTGTAACACAGCCACCTGTCGGGGGTGTAACACAGCCACCTGTCGGGGGTGTAACACAGTCACCTGTCGGGGGTGTAACACAGTCACCTGTCGGGGGGTGTAACACAGCCACCTGTCGAGGTGGTGTAACACAGTCACCTGTCGGGGGTGTAACACAGCCACCTGTCGGGGGTGTAACACAGTCACCTGTCGAGGGGGTGTAACACAGCCACCTGTCGGGGTGTAACACAGCCACCTGTCGAGGGGGTGTAACACAGCCACCTGTCAGGGGGTGTAACACAGCCACCTGTCGGGGGTGTAACACAGCCACCTGTCGGGGGTGTAACACAGTTACCTGTCGGGGGTGAAACACAGTCACCTGTCGGGGGGTGTAACACAGCCACCTGTCTGGGGTGTAACACAGCCACCTGTCGGGGGTGTAACACAGTCACCTGTCGGGGGTGTAACACAGCCACCTGTCGGGGGGGTGTAACACAGCCACCTGTCGGGGGAGTGTAACACAGCCACCTGTCAGAGGGGGTGTAACACAGCCACCTGTCGGGGGTGTAACACAGCCACCTGTCGGCGGTGTAACACCGCCTCCTCTCGGGGGTGTAACACAGCCACCTGTCGGGGGTGTAACACAGCCACTTGTCGGGGGTGTAACACAGTCACCTGTCGGGGGTGTAACACAGCCACCTGTCGGGGGTGTAACACAGCCACCTGTCGAGGGGGTGTAACACAGCCACCTGTCGAGGGGGTGTAACACAGCCACCTGTCGAGGGGGTGTTGTAACACTGTAAAAGTGTTTGGTTTAGTTTATTTAAAATATATATAGAATATGAGTCAGAAACAAGAATTTGAGAAGGCGCCAGTTTGTCCACCGGAGTTTCACACCTCTAAGAGTTAATGACCCCAAGTGACCTGAGGTCAGATCATGCGAATTTCACCTTACTTCTACTAATCTTATAATTGGAGCCTGGTAGCCTTCAAACATGCCGACGTTTAAGGAGTGGCTTGGTAGAGAGCCGGAGGCTATCTACTTGTGGGCGGAGTTAGCTACTAGGTTCCCCAATATATACTCGGAGAGCTATCGATTCGAGAGCATTAACAAGACAGAAGACCAGGCAGCAGAGCAGGACGACAACAGCCGAGACAGGCTGTCGGTCGGACGGGGGTGAAGCTGCCTGACAGCTGCAGACTCCCCCCCCCCCCCTCTATCCAGCTATAGGCAGGCACTTGGTGAGTTGAACATTAAGGTGACTTGGTCGTGTTTTACAAGTGTTGTGTGATGATCAGGGGCAGTCAGTTGTAGTGTTCTCAGATTCTTGGAGGATGACTCACTTTACATATATAGATCTTGAACATTGCTTAAATTATGATAGTTATCATGTGAAATATAATTGAATTTATTATTTAAATGGACTTTATTTTGTTCCCTAGAGATTTTGAGTTGAGGTGAGAAAGCCTGTGTGATTACTGGTTTCATGGTTTAAGGAGTTCATGATAAAGATGGGACATACTAATAATGACCTTTTGAGAACATCTTTTGTGAATATTGTGATACAGACAAGTTCCATTCCTTGTCTTGTAGGTAATGGTCTTGAATGGATGGTGGCAGCAATTCGTCTTCTACTATCTACTCTTCTACTTCTACTATCTGCTCTTCTACTTCTACTATCTACTCTTCTACTTCTACCTATCTACACCTCTCCCTCCATCCCTTCTCTAAACTCTCACTTTCAACTAATGACCCTCCTCACTCCTCCCACCTCCCTACCTCTCACCCCAAACCCTCACTAATTACTTCACTATTCATTTCTTTCCTTTCGTTTTCTCTTATACGTTTGTGGCAGTGATTCTGTATTCTAGAGTTCTCTCTAGAGTTTCGGGTAACTGATCAAGTGACGGCGCCTTGTAGTCTTAGCACCTAGGTAGTCAAATACCTAGGTTACAAGGTGTTGAACGAGAGAGGTTGCCTTAGGAACTCTGGAGGGTGCTCTAGAATAGTTAGCTAACTGGAGACGGGATAACGGACTAGAGAGAGCTGTTTCCCCCGGCCTCGTTAGTTAACTGGGGGGTGGAATAATGGACAAGATAGAGCTATTTCCCCCACCCCCCGTTACAGTGTAACACAGTCACCTGTCGGGGGTGTAAGACAGTCACCTGTCGCGGGGGTGTAACACAGCCACCTGTCGGGGGTGTAACACAGCCACCTGTCGGGGGTGTAACAGTCACCTGTCGGGGGTGTAACACAGTCACCTGTCGAGGGGGTGTAACACAGTCACCTGTCGGGGGTGTAACACAGTCACCTGTCGGGGGGTGTAAAACAGCCACCTGTCGAGGGGGTGTAACACAGCCACCTGTCGGGGGTGTAACACAGCCACCTGTCGAGGGGGTGTAACACAGCCACCTGTCGAGGGGGTGTAACACAGCCACCTGTCGGGAGTGTAACACAGTCACCTGTCGGGGGGTGTAACACAGTCATCTGCCGAGGGGGTGTAACACAGTCACCTGTCGGGGGTGTAACACAGTCACCTGTTGAGGGGGTGTAACACAGCCACCTGTCGGGGGTGTAACACAGCCACCTGTCGGGGGTGTAACACAGCCACCTGTCGGCGGTGTAACACCGCCTCCTCTCGGGGGTGTAACACAGCCACCTGTCGGGGGTGTAACACAGCCACCTGTCGGGGGTGTAACACAGTCACCTGTCGGGGGTGTAACACAGCCACCTGTCGGGGGTGTAACACAGCCACCTGTCAAGGGGGTGTAACACAGCCACCTGTCGGGGGTGTAACACAGCCACCTGTCGGGGGTGTAACACAGCCACCTGTCGGGGGTGTAACACAGCCACCTGTCGGGGGTGTAACACAGCCACCTGTCGGGGGTGTAACACAGTCACCTGTCGGGGGTGTAACACAGTCACCTGTCGGGGGGTGTAACACAGCCACCTGTCGAGGTGGTGTAACACAGTCACCTGTCGGGGGTGTAACACAGCCACCTGTCGGGGGTGTAACACAGTCACCTGTCGAGGGGGTGTAACACAGCCACCTGTCGGGGTGTAACACAGCCACCTGTCGAGGGGGTGTAACACAGCCACCTGTCAGGGGGTGTAACACAGCCACCTGTCGGGGGTGTAACACAGCCACCTGTCGGGGGTGTAACACAGTTACCTGTCGGGGGTGAAACACAGTCACCTGTCGGGGGGTGTAACACAGCCACCTGTCTGGGGTGTAACACAGCCACCTGTCGGGGGTGTAACACAGTCACCTGTCGGGGGTGTAACACAGCCACCTGTCGGGGGGGTGTAACACAGCCACCTGTCGGGGGAGTGTAACACAGCCACCTGTCAGAGGGGGTGTAACACAGCCACCTGTCGGGGGTGTAACACAGCCACCTGTCGGCGGTGTAACACCGCCTCCTCTCGGGGGTGTAACACAGCCACCTGTCGGGGGTGTAACACAGCCACTTGTCGGGGGTGTAACACAGTCACCTGTCGGGGGTGTAACACAGCCACCTGTCGGGGGTGTAACACAGCCACCTGTCGAGGGGGTGTAACACAGCCACCTGTCGAGGGGGTGTAACACAGCCACCTGTCGAGGGGGTGTTGTAACACTGTAAAAGTGTTTGGTTTAGTTTATTTAAAATATATATAGAATATGAGTCAGAAACAAGAATTTGAGAAGGCGCCAGTTTGTCCACCGGAGTTTCACACCTCTAAGAGTTAATGACCCCAAGTGACCTGAGGTCAGATCATGCGAATTTCACCTTACTTCTACTAATCTTATAATTGGAGCCTGGTAGCCTTCAAACATGCCGACGTTTAAGGAGTGGCTTGGTAGAGAGCCGGAGGCTATCTACTTGTGGGCGGAGTTAGCTACTAGGTTCCCCAATATATACTCGGAGAGCTATCGATTCGAGAGCATTAACAAGACAGAAGACCAGGCAGCAGAGCAGGACGACAACAGCCGAGACAGGCTGTCGGTCGGACGGGGGTGAAGCTGCCTGACAGCTGCAGACTCCCCCCCCCCCCTCTATCCAGCTATAGGCAGGCACTTGGTGAGTTGAACATTAAGGTGACTTGGTCGTGTTTTACAAGTGTTTTGTGATGATCAGGGGCAGTCAGTTGTAGTGTTCTCAGATTCTTGGAGGATGACTCACTTTACATATATAGATCTTGAACATTGCTTAAATTATGATAGTTATCATGTGAAATATAATTGAATTTATTATTTAAATGGACTTTATTTTGTTCCCTAGAGATTTTGAGTTGAGGTGAGAAAGCCTGTGTGATTACTGGTTTCATGGTTTAAGGAGTTCATGATAAAGATGGGACATACTAATAATGACCTTTTGAGAACATCTTTTGTGAATATTGTGATACAGACAAGTTCCATTCCTTGTCTTGTAGGTAATGGTCTTGAATGGATGGTGGCAGCAATTCGTCTTCTACTATCTACTCTTCTACTTCTACTATCTGCTCTTCTACTTCTACTATCTACTCTTCTACTTCTACCTATCTACACCTCTCCCTCCATCCCTTCTCTAAACTCTCACTTTCAACTAATGACCCTCCTCACTCCTCCCACCTCCCTACCTCTCACCCCAAACCCTCACTAATTACTTCACTATTCATTTCTTTCCTTTCGTTTTCTCTTATACGTTTGTGGCAGTGATTCTGTATTCTAGAGTTCTCTCTAGAGTTTCGGGTAACTGATCAAGTGACGGCGCCTTGTAGTCTTAGCACCTAGGTAGTCAAATACCTAGGTTACAAGGTGTTGAACGAGAGAGGTTGCCTTAGGAACTCTGGAGGGTGCTCTAGAATAGTTAGCTAACTGGAGACGGGATAACGGACTAGAGAGAGCTGTTTCCCCCGGCCTCGTTAGTTAACTGGGGGGTGGAATAATGGACAAGATAGAGCTATTTCCCCCACCCCCCGTTACAGTGTAACACAGTCACCTGTCGGGGGTGTAAGACAGTCACCTGTCGCGGGGGTGTAACACAGCCACCTGTCGGGGGTGTAACACAGCCACCTGTCGGGGGTGTAACACAGCCACCTGTCGGGGGTGTAACAGTCACCTGTCGGGGGTGTAACACAGTCACCTGTCGAGGGGGTGTAACACAGTCACCTGTCGGGGGTGTAACACAGTCACCTGTCGGGGGGTGTAACACAGCCACCTGTCGAGGGGGTGTAACACAGCCACCTGTCGGGGGTGTAACACAGCCACCTGTCGAGGGGGTGTAACACAGCCACCTGTCGAGGGGGTGTAACACAGCCACCTGTCGGGAGTGTAACACAGTCACCTGTCGGGGGGTGTAACACAGTCACCTGCCGAGGGGGTGTAACACAGTCACCTGTCGGGGGTGTAACACAGTCACCTGTTGAGGGGGTGTAACACAGCCACCTGTCGGGGGTGTAACACAGCCACCTGTCGAGGGGGTGTAACACAGCCACCTGTCAGAGGGGGTGTAACACAGCCACCTGTCAGAGGGGGTGTAACACAGCCACCTGTCAGAGGGGGTGTAACACAGCCACCTGTCGGGGGTGTAACACAGCCACCTGTCGGGGGTGTAACACAGTCACCTGTTGGGGGGGTGTAACACAGCCACCTGTCTGGGGTGTAACACAGCCACCTGTCGGGGGTGTAACACAGTCACCTGTCGGGGGTGTAACACAGCCACCTGTCGGGGGTGTAACACAGCCACCTGTCGAGGGGGTGTAACACAGCCACCTGTCGGGGGTGTAACACAGCCACCTGTCGAGGGGGTGTAACACAGCCACCTGTCGAGGGGGTGTAACACAGCCACCTGTCGGGAGTGTAACACAGTCACCTGTCGGGGGGTGTAACACAGTCACCTGCCGAGGGGGTGTAACACAGTCACCTGTCGGGGGTGTAACACAGTCACCTGTTGAGGGGGTGTAACACAGCCACCTGTCGGGGGTGTAACACAGCCACCTGTCGAGGGGGTGTAACACAGCCACCTGTCAGAGGGGGTGTAACACAGCCACCTGTCAGAGGGGGTGTAACACAGCCACCTGTCAGAGGGGGTGTAACACAGCCACCTGTCGGGGGTGTAACACAGCCACCTGTCGGGGGTGTAACACAGTCACCTGTTGGGGGGGTGTAACACAGCCACCTGTCTGGGGTGTAACACAGCCACCTGTCGGGGGTGTAACACAGTCACCTGTCGGGGGTGTAACACAGCCACCTGTCGGGGGGGTGTAACACAGCCACCTGTCGAGGGGGTGTAACACAGTCACCTGTCGGGGGAGTGTAACACAGCCACCTGTCAGTGGGGGTGTAACACAGCCACCTGTCGGGGGTGTAACACAGCCACCTGTCGGGGGTGTAACACCGCCACCTGTCGGGGGTGTAACACAGTCACCTGTCGGGGGTGTAACACAGCCACCTGTCGCGGGGGTGTAACACAGCCACCTGTCGGGGGTGTAACACAGTCACCTGTCGGGGGGGGGTGTAACACAGCCACCTGTCGGGGGTGTAACACAGTCACCTGTCGGGGGGGTGTAACACAGCCACCTGTCGGGGGTGTAACACAGTCACCTGTCGGGGGTGTAACACAGCCACCTGTCGGGGGGGTGTAACACAGCCACCTGTCGGGGATGTAACAGAGTCACCTGTCGGGGGTGTAACACAGCCACCTGTCGGGGGGTGTAACACAGCCACCTGTCGGGGGTGTAACACAGTCACCTGTCGGGGGGGTGTAACACAGCCACCTGTCGGGGGTGTAACACAGTCACCTGTCGGGGGTGTAACACAGCCACCTGTCGGGGGGGTGTAACACAGTCACCTGTCGAGGGGGTGTAACACAGTCACCTGTCGGGGGAGTGTAACACAGCCACCTGTCAGTGGGGGTGTAACACAGCCACCTGTCGGGGGTGTAACACAGCCACCTGTCGGGGGTGTAACACAGCCACCTGTCGGGGGTGTAACACAGCCACCTGTTGGGGGTGTAACACAGTCACCTGTCGGGGGTATAACACAGTTGTGGGAACCGACCTGTGAGATTTATATTTATTTAATTTATATGAATTTATATTTACGTTAATTTATATACTTCGATAGCAATTTGTATAATGATAAGTGGACTGTATTTCTGCAATAATCTCATAATCTCACAAATCGATCCTCTACACATTAGGGGGGGTTTATATTACACATATGCAGCCAATCAAATTACAGTAATAGCTACATACATTGATGAGGTTCCTTATCTTATAGTACAGCAGGTTAGTCCACCAGGTATAACTAGAGTGTAGACACCAAATTATCCTCTTTGAGGTAGCTTCTATCACCCAGTAACTGGTGCACATAATCTTGCATCCTCGTCTTGACCTGTCAAAAGTGCGCTAGCTGTGAAGCCAGAATCCTATATATGACAAGCTATATCAGAGAAAACACTATACAGTACATGGAACATTAAAGACCTGGCTTAATTACCTTTAGTATGAGGCGATTTCGCGTTCTAACCGGCTAACCCTATATCCTGACATTAATGGCCATAAATGAATGATAAACGGGTTTCGGATAGACACTTAACTTGTATTTGTAGACAGCGTGTTGACAATGGTACACCTTTGGGTTCCATAACACTACGTCCAAGTAAATTTAACAGGAGCCGAATTTGCTCCCGTGTGAGCCTCTGGTCTCAATATAAACAATAGCAATGTCTAACACTCCACTATTGACGCTACTGGCCGACATTGTCCAGAATGATAGGAGCCGAATTGCTCCACACGTCTCGGAGGTGACACAACAATGGCTGCTCTCCTTCCTCCCTCTGACGCCTGGCTTACATTGTCCACATTTCAGAAAGTGATAGAAGGGTCACATTTACTCTACTTTAATATTGATAATTAAGTTAATTTATATAAGATGTTTTTATGATGGTAAAGTCCAAAGACTAATGCATTTAAGAACAATTCCCAGCAGAATAGCTGGTGAATTATAATAGTATGTGGTGATGATATCCCGTTTTCTATAGACGGTAATTCCACTACAAGTTACGTTTTCTATGGGTAACTTGTTGGTAATACAGCAGAAATTATTATCTGTCTGTATGATATATTAAATGGTGTCGGATTTTCCGACAACAGTCACCTGTCGAGGGGGTGTAACACAGTCACCTGTCGGGGGTGTAACACAGCCACCTGTCAGAGGGGGTGTAACACAGCCACCTGTCAGAGGGGGTGTAACACAGCCACCTGTCGGGGGTGTAACACAGTCACCTGTCGGGGGTATAACACAGTCACCTGTCGAGGGGGTGTAACACAGTCACCTGTCGGGGGTGTAACACAGCCACCTGTCAGAGGGGGTGTAACACAGCCACCTGTCAGAGGGGGTGTAACACAGCCACCTGTTGGGGGTGTAACACAGTCACCTGTCGGGGGTATAACACAGTCACCTGTCGAGGGGGTGTAACACAGTCACCTGTCGGGGGTGTAACACAGCCACCTGTCAGAGGGGGTGTAACACAGCCACCTGTCAGATTGGGCGTAACACAGCCACCTGTCGGGGGTGTAACACAGTCACCTGTCGGGGGTATAACACAGTCACCTGTCGAGGGGGTGTAACACAGTCACCTGTCGGGGGTGTAACACAGCCACCTGTCAGAGGGGGTGTAACACAGCCACCTGTCAGAGGGGGTGCAACACAGCCACCTGTTGGGGGTGTAACACAGTCACCTGTCGGGGGTATAACACAGTCACCTGTCGAGGGGGTGTAACACAGTCACCTGTCGGGGGTGTAACACAGCCACCTGTCAGAGGGGGTGTAACACAGCCACCTGTCAGATTGGGCGTAACACAGCCACCTGTCGGAGGTGTAACACAGTCACCTGTCGGGGGTGTAACACAGTCACCTGTCGAGGGGGTGTAACACAGTCACCTGTCAGAGGGGGTGTAACACAGCCACCTGTCGGGGGTGCAACACAGCCACCTGTCGCGGGGGCGTAACACAGCCACCTGTCGCGGGGGTGTAACACAGCCACCTGTCGCGGGGGTGTAACACAGCCACCTGTCGCGGGGGTGTAACACAGCCACCTGTCGCGGGGGTGTAACACAGCCACCTGTCGCGGGGGTGTAACACAGCCACCTGTCGCGGGGGTGCAACACAGCCACCTGTCGCGGGGGTGTAACACAGCCACCTGTCGCGGGGGTGTAACACAGCCACCTGTCGCGGGGGTGCAACACAGCCTCCTGTCGCAGGGGTGCAACACAGCCACCTGTCGCGGGGGTGTAACACAGCCACCTGTCGCGGGGGCGTAACACAGCCACCTGTCGCGGGGGTGTAACACAGCCACCTGTCGCGGGGGTGCAACACAGCCACCTGTCGCGGGGGTGTAACACAGCCACCTGTCGCGGGGGTGTAACACTGCCACCTGTCGCGGGGGTGTAACACAGCCACCTGTCGCGGGGGCGTAACACAGTCACCTGTCGCGGGGGTGTAACACAGCCACCTGTCGCGGGGGTGCAACACAGCCACCTGTCGCGGGGGTGTAACACAGCCACCTGTCGCGGGGGTGTAACACAGCCACCTGTCGCGGGGGTGTAACACAGCCACCTGTCGCGGGGGTGTAACACAGCCACCTGTCAGAGGGGGTGTAACACAGCCACCTGTCAGAGGGGGTGTAACACAGCCACCTGTCAGAGGGGGTGTAACACAGCCACCTGTCAGAGGGGGTGTAACACAGCCACCTGTCGCGGGGGTGTAACACAGCCACCTGTCAGAGGGGGTGTAACACAGCCACCTGTCAGAGGGGGTGTAACACAGCCACCTGTCGCGGGGGTGTAACACAGCCACCTGTCAGAGGGGGTGTAACACAGCCACCTGTCGCGGGGGTGTAACACAGCCACCTGTCAGAGGGGGTGCAACACAGCCACCTGTCAGAGGGGGTGTAACACAGCCACCTGTCAGAGGGGGTGTAACACAGCCACCTGTCGCGGGGGTGCAACACAGCCACCTGTCAGAGGGGGTGCAACACAGCCACCTGTCAGAGGGGGTGTAACACAGCCACCTGTCGCGGGGGTGCAACACAGCCACCTGTCAGAGGGGGTGCAACACAGCCACCTGTCAGAGGGGGTGTAACACAGCCACCTGTCGCGGGGGTGCAACACAGCCACCTGTCGCGGGGGTGCAACACAGCCACCTGTCAGAGGGGGTGTTGGGGACAATAAAACCTTCCAGGCTTGTCATAGAGTTAAGGGATCATAACATAGGAAAACATGGGGAAAAGTGAAAGTTGTTCAGTTTCAATCAAAATATTCTGACTGGTAGTATATGAAGCGGACAGCAACTGGTTCAAGTTTCAGCATCGCAGCCTAAACAGAAAGGGAGAACAAGTAAATACCTATTTTCAACTAAATTTCAAAATGTTCAAAAATTAACATCAAACGCAAGTTTCAACTGAAATCAAGTTTATGATTCTCAGCTATCACAATAGCATATAATAAAGGATTTAAATAAAAAAATTTATTCAATATATATTTAGTTAAAATTGTTTAGATATTTTTTCTTTTCTTTTTCATCTTTTTTTTTCTCATTTTTTATGGGTGGATGTGCGTGAAAGTTATAAAGCTTACTGAAGACATCCTGTGTGTCAGGCGCCAGTGTTCGGGCTCGTCTACCTCACCCACAGCTGCCACAATCTTTGACTTCGTTTTGTTTTCCAGTAAATAATTTACAACATAAAGGTAACTACATTTCATTTATAAATCAATTTACATCAAACGTACACTTTATATGTAGAGTTTCTGCCTCTACAATTTGCACATTTTATTTTTTTCCTAAATGCATTTATTGATTTTGTAAATAATGATAAACATGATATTGTTGTGTAATAAACGGGGGATTTTTGAATATTTTTATTAGTAAAACTAAACATATTTTGAATAGTAATCAATCTACAAATTCTTTATTATATGCTTTTGTGATAACTGAGTGTCATAAAAATGATTTCATTTGACACTTGTGTTTGTGGAGTAGTTATGAAAATGTTGAAAATTCGTAGGAAAAAACTATTTTGCTTTTTCTGCTACCTTTCTACCCAACTACTTGGGGTAGAACGACGGTCTGGCTTCATGCAGGTCGGCGTTCAATCCCCGACCGTTCAAGTTGTTGAGCACCATTCTTTTCCCTCCGTCCCATCCCAATCCCTTATCTAGACTGTTGTTGTTGTTTAAGATTCGCTACTTGAAACAAAACGTTGCAAATAGCACAGGCTATGGTGAGCCCGTTGTGGACTTACCTGGCACAGGAGCGGGGCTGTAGCTCTTATCCTGACCCCTTCCCAGTGCTATATAGTCGTAATGGCTTGGCGCTTTCCCACGATAATTCCTTCCTTCCTTCCTACCTCCCTTTCTTTATAAGCTGCGGTGCTGAAACTTGGACCAGTTGGAGTCCTTTTCATGTACAATAGTCAAGGTACAAGAATGTAACAACTCTTGTATATATCTCAAAAAAATATATATTGATTGAAGTAGAAGAAATTGTTAGTGAGCTATGTTATGGCCTCTCAAGGAGGACTTACGACTAAAAAAAATCAAATGAAGCCATGAGAATAATCTTGGGCTGGTCAAAAAATTGGGGGTAGAATTTCCGAGATAACTGTAGCCTGAGGGGATTAATAAGAGGCAGGGGAGCTAAGGAATTAATCCTCTCAGTTCAAAAGGTGGCAAGTAATGGACAATGTATAATAAAGTATAACAAGAGAACATATATGAGAACCGTACATTCTAATGTTACAAAGTACGATGTTATTCCAGAATGTATTGATGTGTCTAAGAAACAATTAACAGCACCATGGGAGGAATGTAACGCAGCCGCGTCCAACAGCCTGGTTGACCAGTCTAGCAACCAGGAGGCCTGGTCGACGACCGGGCCGCGGGGTCGCTAAGCCCCGAAATCACCTCAAGGTAACCTCAGAGTAAGATAAACGTAATAATTATTCCCCTTCAAAAGAAAAAGAGTATGTATGAGATAGGAGAGCTGAGCTCAACATATGATTCTTTATTTACAAAATTACTTAAAGATGACATCTCTATGACGTTTCATTATTTATTTCATTACCTCACTACATTCATTGATATATTTCCTTACACCAGTAAACTTACTTGAACTTGATGTTGTTTGTTGTTGTTAAAGTTTCGCTACTTGGAACAAAGTTCCAAGTAGCGAACTCCCACTTCACCAAAGAACTTCCACTTGAACAAAGTTCCAAGTAGCACGGGCCATGGTGAGCCCGTAGTGTTGAACTTGATGAAGGACACCAAGTGAGATACCTTGCCAGACATAAACGCAAGCTCATACAATCTTATTTGGAACCTTATATACAGCACCTTCAGAACGGATGTAGGTTACATCCGAAAATTGTGATATAAATATAAATTTAGATTTAAATATAAATATAATTTGTGTCTTTCCGTCACCCTTGTTTTACTTCTCATAAATATAGGCATAAAAACACTTGATCTTTCGTGTCCAAAATGGAGCAGGAAACTAACAAGGGGAAAATGAGCACATTGTCTCTCATAGTTGACTGATGTGATCCCGAGTGAGTGAGTGAGTTACAAGGTCGTCTGTACGTCTTATAATCAATATGTGGAGTCTGTGGATGAACTTATTACTCACTGGAAGTATTCAAGCATATAATTTGTGTTTCATTGTAACCCATAATGTCGTGGGACAGGCAGCCAGTGTATATCTGAATTTACTGGAGGGGCCGCTAACACTGTGGTACGAGAGGCCACTTGAAGGTAATATGGCAAGACGTAATCTTAAGCGGTAGAAACTATCATTTTGTTGCACATCTTCACCCCGCAAGAAATTTCGAACGATCTCGTAGATAAATGGCCGGAAGAGCCAAACTTACACCCTCGACGGGCTCACCATAGCCCGTGCTACTTGCCCCGCTCCTGTGCCAGGCAAGTTACGGGCTCGCCATAGCCTGTGCTACTTGCCCCGCTCCTGTGCCAGGTAAGTTACGGGCTCGCCATAGCCCGTGCTACTTGCCCCGCTCCTGTGCCAGGCAAGTTACGGGCTCGCCATAGCCCGTGCTACTTGCCCCGCTCCTGTGCCAGGTAAGTTACGGGCTCACCATAGCCCGTGCTACTTGCCCCGCTCCTGTGCCAGGCAAGTTACGGGCTCGCCATAGCCCGTGCTACTTGCCCCGCTCCTGTGCCAGGTAAGTTACGGGCTCGCCATAGCCCGTGCTACTTGCCCCGCTCCTGTGCCAGGCAAGTTACGGGCTCGCCATAGCCCGTGCTACTTGCCCCGCTCCTGTGCCAGGCAAGTTACGGGCTCGCCATAGCCCGTGCTACTTGCCCCGCTCCTGTGCCAGGTAAGTTACGGGCTCGCCATAGCCCGTGCTACTTGCCCCGCTCCTGTGCCAGGCAAGTTACGGGCTCGCCATAGCCCGTGCTACTTGCCCCGCTCCTGTGCCAGGTAAGTTACGGGCTCACCATAGCCCGTGCTACTTGCCCCGCTCCTGTGCCAGGCAAGTTACGGGCTCGCCATAGCCCGTGCTACTTGCCCCGCTCCTGTGCCAGGTAAGTTACGGGCTCGCCATAGCCCGTGCTACTTGCCCCGCTCCTGTGCCAGACAAGTTACGGGCTCGCCATAGCCCGTGCTACTTGCCCCGCTCCTGTGCCAGGTAAGTTACGGGCTCACCATAGCCCGTGCTACTTGCCCCGCTCCTGTGCCAGGTAAGTTATGGGATCACCATAGCCCGTGCTACTTGCCCCGCTCCTGTGCCAGGTAAGTTATGGGCTCACCATAGCCCGTGCTACTTGCCCCGCGCCTGTGCCAGATAAGTTACGGGCTCACCATAGCCCGTGCTACTTGCCCCGCGCCTGTGCCAGATAAGTTACGGGCTCACCATAGCCCGTGCTACTTGCCCCGCGCCTGTGCCAGATAAGTTACGGGCTCACCATAGCCCGTGCTACTTGCCCCGCGCCTGTGCCAGATAAGTTACGGGCTCACCATAGCCCGTGCTACTTGGAATGTATAACAACAAGAAGCTCCATGTAACCTGCCTCACCCCTAAATGTCAACCCATGTCTTACTATTTTTAAACAATGCTGTTTGCTGACCAACTTGTATATTGGCTATTTTCTACCATGTTATCTTGAGGTTATCTTGAGTTGATTTCAGGGCTATAGTGTCCCCGCGGCCCGGTCCTCGACCAGGCCTCCATCCCCAGGAAGCAGCCCGTGACAGCTGACTATTTGGTGCCTATTTATTGCTAGGTAACAGGGGCATAGGGTGAAAGAAACTCTGCCTATCGTTTCTCGCAGGCGCCCGGGATCGAACCCGGGACCACAGGATCACGTGTCCGCTCGGCCGGCTCTTTTATTTATTTTATATTTTATTAAATATAATTTTAAATTAAATATAATTTATTTTATATTATTTTAATAAATATATCATTAATATTATTTTATTTATTCCCCCCCCATCTTTTTTTTTAACTCAATTTATACTTTAAGCTCAATTAGTATTAAGTTTTAGTGTAAGTGTTTTTCCCCACCTCACCTTGCCCGAAATATTATGCGTACTTTAGGTATTGTATGTACTACCTCTATCTTTAAATCAATCACAATGTTTGTAACTCTGCATCTATGTATGTACTTTTCCTAAATAAAATAATAATAATATTATTATTATTACTATTATTATCTTTAATATTAGTTATAAAGAGAGCAGTATTCCCAGTAAATGGAAAACAGCTATGATCATCCCTATCCCTAAAGCCAATAGAGAGTACAGACCTGTGTCTTTAACCTCGTGTTTTTGTAAGATGATGGAGAGGATCATTTTAAATAGACTTTTATATATAATAGGTGATCAGCTGTTGGGGTTCCTCAGAGGCAAAAGTACCTCTGACTGTAGTATTAAATGTCTAGCTAATGATAATGATTATTATAGAATATTTATTGATTTACAAGGAGCTTTTCAAAGCTAACAAAGAGGTTATCTTATATGAACTAGCTGGTCTTGGTGTTAAAAGGAGATTATTGCGCTGGATAGGGGATTATCTTTACGAAAGGAAGGCTCAGGTGTGGTATCAAGGTTGTGTGTCAGGTGTGAGGTCTCTTGAACTCGGCACACCTCAGGGAGGAGTGTTGAGTCCCACCCTGTTTAATGTACTAATGAATAAGATAGCATCTGAGAGATACTCAAATGGGGTAACTCCGATCATATATGCCGATGATATTTTGTTTCAGGGCAAAGATATTTCAAAGGTTCAAACAGTGTTGGACAATTTCGGAAACCTGTGTCACCATATGGGACTGGTGGTTAATGAACACAAAACTAAGTTCGAATGTAGAAGTCGGAGGCCCATTATATTGAAAATAAACGGTAAAAATATAGAGAGAGTTAATATATATAAATATTTAGGCATATATGCTGGATATACCCATGAGAGTTTGGAAGCTGAGATGAACAGACTGTTGGGTCAATGTCGAAAGAGATTACAACCTCTGAAGGCCTTGGCATGCTGTGGAAAGGGAGTGGGAGTCCCTGTGCTACTAATGATATACTTGAGTACTGTAAGATCTCTTATTGATTATGCTGCACCTGTCGTTTCTTGTTTTGGTAAAGGTAGGATGGGCAAGTTGGAGAAGGTACAAAATGAAGCCATGAGAATTATCTTAGGATGCCCAAGAAATGCTATGATTGAGATAATGAGGATGGAGTTGAAACTGCAGTGTTGGGTTGTTGCTGTTGTTATAGATTCAGCTATTCCGAACACGTTCCAAGTAGCACGGGCTATGGTGAGCCCGTAACTTACCTGACACAGGAGCGGGGCAAGTAGCACGGGCTATGGTGAGCCCGTAACTTACCTGGCACAGGAGCGGGGCAAGTAGCACGGGCTATGGCGAGCCCGTAACTTACCTGGCACAGGAGCGGGGCAAGTAGCACGGGCTATGGCGAGCCCGTAACTTACCTGGCACAGGAGCGGGGCAAGTAGCACGGGCTATGGCGAGCCCGTAACTTACCTGGCACAGGAGCGGGGCAAGTAGCACGGGCTATGGCGAGCCCGTAACTTACCTGGCACAGGAGCGGGGCAAGTAGCACGGGCTATGGCGAGCCCGTAACTTACCTGGCACAGGAGCGGGGCAAGTAGCACGGGCTATGGTGAGCCTGAGAGAGAGAGAGTATTGGGGATATTGATGAAGATTAAGCCACCCAAGAGGTGACACGGAAATAAACAGCCCGTAAATTTATATTAGGGATAGAATTTCAGAGATAAATGTAGCCTCTGCCATTAGATTAATAAGAGGCGGGAGCTAATGAATTAATCCTCTCAGTTCAAAAAGGTGGCAAGTAATGGACAATGTATGATAAAGAATAATAAGAGAGCATATATGAGTACCTTATGTTATAAAGTATAATGTTATTCTAGAATGTATTGCTGTGCCTAAGAGACAATTCACACCATCATGGGAAGATTGTAACCTAGATGTAGTAATTATTCCCATGCAAAAGAAAAAAAGTATGTATGAGATAGGAGAGCTGAGGGCAACATGATTGTATAATTATAAAAATTACCTACAGAGAAGACTACATCTATATTGTGATGGGTCAATAGCTAGGGATGGGAAGGCAGGATGTGGAGTCATGCAGGCGAGGAGTCACAATAACGTGGCTGAAATATGTTGACCAGACCACACACTAGAAAGTGAAGGGACGACAACGTTTCGGTCCGTCCTGGACCATTCCATTTCACAATCGACTTGAGAATGGTCCAGGACGCACCGAAACGTCGTCGTCCCTTCACCTTCTAGTGTGTGGTCTGGTCAACCTACTTCAGCCACGTTATTGTGACTCATCGCCTGCATATAGACAGAATACTTAGGAGCTACAAGAATTTTGCCCCAAGAGTGTAACACTTACATGCTGTGCTTACTATATTAACCTGCAATGTTAAATGGGATTCTTGTATTGTGATTTGTGTATTTGTACTCACTGAATTTGTGCGCCACTTGAGGGACTTGAAGTAGAGGGGGGGGGGAGGTGGGTAGAAATAGCCTAAGCTACTCTATCCCTTTGAGATGTATTTTATTGTCTTAATAAACGTACTTGAACTTGAGAACAGGAAGCCGGCGACTTGTCAAAGATGCCTTCTCCCCAAAGTCAGAATTACTCAACTTTCCGGTATACAACCCCGCAACAAGGTGACTAACTGCTAGGCCACCTATTTATTGCTAGCTTAACAGGTGAATTACATAATAGGAAATGCGTCCAACCATTTCTTTCCCGCACGAGATTCGAACCCGGAATTCTGGATTGTACCCCCTAGCTCCTCCTCCTCCGAGGCCAACTACTGACCCTCCCCAGGATGCCATCCACAACAGCTGCCTAACTCCCGGACTGCTATTTACTAGCTAGGTGAACAGCTGCATCAGGTGTAAGGTGTTTTCTCAGGTGTAAGGTCCTCCCAGACCGTGGTCACTTACAGAACTTCCCCGCACTGAAACCCACAATTGCCTGACTCCCGGTCGAACAGAAGCATTAGGTGAAGTGACTATAATTCAGTTGCTAGGGGGAATAAAAGTAAGTTGTATATAACATGACCGGATTAATGTAATACTAATTATAATGATCTGTAGCGTGTATATTATGACAATAATATACTCGCTCCAAGCTCTCATTAGTTTAATGAGATGGGTTTGTTAAGTCAACTTAATCCACTAATGACAAAACTCACACCTCTTTCCTAATTACATTCTTTTGATAATTACTACTTACTTCCCTAATTACAGTTAACTATTATTGACATATTTGCCCGAAACACTTTGCGTACTAGTGGCTTTAGGTATTGTATGTACTACCTGTATCTATAATATCCACCAGTATGTTTGTAACTCTGCATCCATGTATGTACTTTTACTAAATAAAGTGTTATTATTTCTGATCAGGGAGAAAAAAGACACCAGCAGTATATTGTTATTATTATTATAATATATACTCGCTACAGATCATTTTTATATGCATAACAACTGAATTATGTTTGTACATATATAACAAGTTCACTATAAGCTGGTCTATGCTTAGCGTTTCAACTAAATAATAATAATCATAATTGATTTATAACAAACGTACAGATAATCAAATTTCAGCTACAGTAGTTACCTATTAATGAGCAAATATAGTATTTGTATTGTTTATTAGGCCACAAAAAGCTTTACAAGAATATAGAAATACAAATATATGATATACATAAACTTACTCGTAAGGAGACAGTTTATGTCTCCCGTGTATATTTATAAAGTTTATGTCTATAAATAAACTAATCTTATATATTGGAAGTGTTGAGTTTGTGTTAAGAGAAGCCACGTCGTTTTCTGTAAAGCCAAGCTGACGTGTTACACTGATTTTTCAGGTTAAGTTCAACTGATTTATTTCTCTGATATAGAGAATTAATTATTATTTGAGTTTTGAGTTAAATGAAGGTAGAATATAAGGGGTTTGTGGCATTAGGAGTCATTAATATTAGAGAGAATTCATGTGTTCCCGCCCAATTGTCTCATGGTGTCGTCTGCTATTGTTGCGCCAATCAGCTGATATCCGCCACCAGCAAGTCATGATCCATTTGTCGGCCCCTGGAGGAATTACTGTTTCAGGAGCGGCGGTGGAGGAGCACCTGCAGGCAGGTGAACCCAGCGGGAGGCTTAGAGGAGAGGAGCAGCGGCGGGGACGCCTTCAGAAGCGACAAACATCAGAGAACTAGTTTGTTTGGCGGAGGTGTGGCGGGTGTTTTGTCCCTGCCGGAGCACGTTCCTGGGCCGCGCGACCCCACGTTGCTGCTCCTACCGGTATTGTTAAGATTAACCCGCCGCTGTCACCCCCGAAGCTATCGTCAGGCCTTGCCTGATCACCCCGAGACGCACGAGCCTTCCAGGAAGCTACCCTCCGTGGTATATTGGGCCGGGGTGCAGGAGAGCGCCGAGGCGGAGGTGGGTGTGTGTGTGTGTGTTGATGTGTGGGGACTGGCTGGGGCTCAGACCTGGCCAACTGTGCCCTCTCTTCCTCAGTCAGTGTTGGGGAGTGTCGTTGGCCAGGTGTTCCCTCTTGCTGCTCCTCTGTCCCTGTGGCGAGTGTCTGTAACGGAGATGATCGCTCCACCTGTTGGTGTTGGTGCTGTGGCTGGCCACCAGTGTTGTGAGGCAAGTATGGGGGTGTGTGGGGGCAGGCGTATGGCAGTGGTGTGTGTGTGTTTGGAGGGAGGCGTATGGCAGTGGTGTGTGTGTGTGTGTGTTTAGGAGGCGTATGGCAGGTGGTGTGTGTGTGTTTGGGGGGGGGGGGCAGGTGGTGTGTGTGTGTGGGGGGGCAGGCGTATGGCAGGTGGTGTGTGTGTGTTTGGGGGGAGGCGTATGGCAGTGGTGTGTGTGTTTAGGAGGCGTATGGCAGGTGATGTGTGTGTGTGGGGGGGGGCAGGTGGTGTGTGTGTGTGGGGGGGGGGCAGGTGGTTGTGTGTGTGTGGGGGCAGGTGGTGTGTGTGTGTGTGTGGGGGCAGGTGGTGTGTGTGTGTGTGTTTGGGGGGAGGCGTATGGCAGTGGTGTGTGTTTAGGAGGAGGCGTATGGCAGGTGATGTGTGTGTGTGGGGGGGGGGCAGGTGGTGTGTGTGTGTGGGGGGGGGGGCAGGTGGTGTGTGTGTGTGTGGGGGCAGGTGGTGTGTGTGTGTGTGTGGGGGCAGGTGGTGTGTGTGTGTGTGGGGGCAGGTGGTGTGTGTGTGTGTGGGGGCAGGCATATGGCAGGTGGTGTGTGTGTGTGTTTGGGAGGAGGCGTATGGCAGGTGGTGTGTGTTTGGGGGCAGGCGTATTGCAGGTGGTGTGTGTGTGTTTGGAGGGAGGCATATGGCAGGTGGTGTGTGTGTGTTTGGAGGGAGGCGTATGGCAGGTGGTGTGTGTGTGTTTGGGGGCAGGCGTATTGCAGGTGGTGTGTGTGTGTTTGGAGGGAGGCATATGGCAGGTGGTGTGTGTGTGTTTGGAGGGAGGCGTATGGCAGGTGGTGTGTGTGTGTGTTTGGGGGCAGGCGTATGGCAGGTAGTGTGTGTGTGTTTGGAGGGGAGGCATATGGCAGGTGGTGTGTGTGTGTTTGGGGGGAGGCATATGGCAGGTGGTGTGTGTGTGTGTGTTTGGGGGGAGGCGTATGGCAGGTGGTGTGTGTGGGGGGGGGCAGGCGTATGGCAGGTGGTGTGTGTGTTTGGGGGGAGGCGTATGGCAGGTGGTGTGTGTGTGTTTGGAGGGAGGCGTATGGCAGGTGGTGTGTGTGTGTGGGGGCAGGCGTATGGCAGGTGGTGTGTGTGTGTGGGGGCAGGCGTATGGCAGGTGGTGTGTGTGTGTTTGGAGGGAGGCGTATGGCAGGTGGTGTGTGTGTGTGTTTGGAGGGAGGCGTATGGCAGGTGGTGTGTGTGGGGGGCGCAGGCGTATGGCAGGTGGTGTGTGTGTGGGGGCAGGCGTATGGCAGGTGGTGTGTGTGGGGGGGCAGGCGTATGGCAGGTGGTGTGTGGGGGGGGGCAGGCGTATGGCAGGTGGTGTGTGTGTGTGTTTGGGGGGAGGCGTATGGCAGGTGGTGTGTGTGTGGGGGCAGGCGTATGGCAGGTGGTGTGTGTGTGTGTTTAGAAGGCGTATGGCAGGTGGTGTGTGTGGGGGGGGGCAGGCGTATGGCAGGTGGTGTGTGTGGGGGGGCAGGCGTATGGCAGGTGGTGTGTGTGTGTTTGGGGGGAGGCGTATGGCAGGTGGTGTGTGTGTGTTTGGGGGGAGGCGTATGGCAGGTGGTGTGTTTGGGGGGAGGCGTATGGCAGGTGGTGTGTGTGTGTTTGGGGGGAGGCGTATGGCAGGTGGTGTGTGTGTGTTTAGAAGGAGGCGTATGGCAGGTGGTGTGTGTGGGGGGGGGCAGGCGTATGGCAGGTGGTGTGTGTGTGTGTTTAGAAGGCGTATGGCAGGTGGTGTGTGTGTGTTTAGAAGGCGTATGGCAGGTGGTGTGTGTGTGTGTTTAGAAGGCGTATGGCAGGTGGTGTGTGTGGGGGGGCAGGCGTATGGCAGGTGGTGTGTGTGTGTTTGGGGGAGGCGTATGGCAGGTGGTGTGTGTGTGTTTGGAGGGAGGCGTATGGCAGGTGGTGTGTGTGGGGGGGGGGGGCAGGCGTATGGCAGGTGGTGTGTGTGGGGGGGGGGGGCAGGCATATGGCAGGTGGTGTGTGTGGAGGGGGGGGGCAGGCGTATGGCAGGTTGTGTGTGTGTGTGGGGGCAGGCGTATGGCAGGTGGTGTGTGTGTGTGGGCAGGCGTATGACAGGTGGGTGTGTGTGTGTGTGGGGGGGGGGCAGGAGTATGGCTTAGTGAACCTAAATATTGAATATTGTAGTGTAATAGTGTAACTATGGTGCAGTCAATAAAGCTCATATTACTTATTGATAGTCTGTAAAAATTAGTTATAAATTTTTCCTCTTCGGTATTAATACTGTATACAATGTAGTATAACAATCACTTCCATAAAGCTTCCATATTGAATGCATGACCAATGTTCTTAATCCCTTCTGTTTAAGAAAAGCATGAGTGATGGCATTTTCAGTGTTGATTGTCTAGTCTAGAGCCAGGTGTTTCTTCAAGATGCTAATGACTTGAGTTTGTGTTCATAATGAAGAATGTGATGGATGTGCAGTATTTGTATTTGAATTGAAATTGGTTCTTATAATGGATGTGTGGTGGTGTTTACATTGTTAGTGGGAGGGGAGTGTTGAGTAGATCAACCTTAGAAAAGTTGACCCCGTCTGTCATCGCTTCTCTTTAAAATATCTTGAAGAAATTAAGATATGAAATTTTGTTTTAGAAAGTGCATGAAGTATCGCTTCATATTTTTAATGCCAGCACCAGTTTTGGGTGTTTCTGATAGTGTTGGGTTTCAAAAATATTGTTGGTATTTTGAGATTACTGTAATCAATCTGTTCTCAAACTTCAAGTGGGCGAGATGCTGAGCTTGCATGAATGTACACACTCTGCAACTAATCTGAGAATCTAGTGGACCATTTTAGTAAACAGAATTGGTGCTAAATGAAGCTGTTAATTTTATAAATTTTCCTCCAGTTTGTTAATATCTTGGTAGGTAATCTTTGTAACAGCTGTGATAACATTGCTCTCATACTCCCTGAGACAGGACCTGTACACAGGCATTGGTGGTGAGGAAGGGGTACGGTCAAATTGTACATAGTCCAATTGTCAAAACCATATACTGTGTATGTGTATACTGTACTGTGTACTCTCCTAATTGTGCTTGCGGGGGTTGAGCTTTGGCTCTTTGGGCCCGCCTCTCGACTGTCAATCAACTGGTGATTGACAGTTGAGACAATGTAGACGCACACGTGTAGTCCCATACGACCTATTTACCTTCCCTCCATGGCTGCAGGGTGACTCCATCTGGGCATTTTTGGCTGTTGTCAGGTCTGCACAACTGAGGTTCCCTTTGTGCTGGGCACCCATCTGTAGCCAAATTTCTCTTGATGTCATTGACTGCTTCATGTCTGGCAATCTTTCCCTGTCTTACGACAGATGAGACCATGGCTGCCGAATTGGTCTACCTGTGCATGGCCGCAAATACACCGGTGTTCGGTGGAGATAGGGGCAGCAAGGCACAGGGCAACACAAATACTTTGGGTCCGATGGTCCAGGCAGGTTCCCAAGGCGGAATTAGGGACTGCCAACAGGAAGTCCCTGGCATGGGAAGCTTGCATAGCTAGAAGATGCACTCTGTCCTTCCTTGAAGCTGCCTCCAGCAATGATGTGGCAATGTTTTCCACTATGGGGCTATCCCATTTGGGCTGTTTGCAGACATATGGAAAAGTCGGTCGAGGGTGAGAGTTAAGTGTCCCACTGACCGGCTCCTTCCGCGAATTTGGGGTCGAAGGAGGGGGCACACCTTTGGAAATAAGGCAGTCTGGGGAAAGCCAGGCACCTTGTGAAAAGGTACAAAGCATCGTGAGAGTCCAAAACCCCTATTCTTCCCTCCATCCTCCTCAGGATGCAGATGCAGAATGGCATAATGTCAAACTACTTGAAATTGGAGGAATGAAATTAGTGTCAGTAATGCATTACTGACACACTACCTCTCAACTCAGATGGATGCACCCTGAGGGTGATGGGGTGACAGTCAGGGTGAAAATTGAGGGAGGGGGGTGCTGGCTGATCGGCTCCAAGTCTCTGCTCTGACTCTACCAGCCACTCCGCAATCAGTGGAAGGCTGGGTACTCTGGCAAGCCAGAACAAGGGCTTCGTTGTTTAACCACTGAGATGCGCCGAGTTTGTGACATTCCCCCTGTGCGCATAAAATAGTGTTCGCAAATTTTTTTTTCATCTTTGTAAAATAATAAAACTCCCTTCCCTGAACACATTCATGTGCAAAAAAAAAAAAAAATAAAAACCTAGGCTGTAGGGAGAAGGGGGTGCCACTCGCCATTCAAGCACAGCGAGTTGCCACAAATATATTTTCAATTATTTGTTCTATGTATTTCCAATGCGGTTCAATTTTTTTTCATCATATGATGCATATTTGTGTTTACAATATATATTCAGTAGAATGTTCATAATGTTCCATGGAACTGTGATGCATGTCAATAATGTGTAAAACATTCCCAGTAACCCAGTGTTTGGTGGCTTGTTTCACTAACCTGTCCTCTTGAATAGTGCATCACATTTTGACATCCTCCAAGGCATGAATCTGATGTACTAAAATCGTAGTGGCTCGCAAAATTAACGTGATGTCCTGTTTTGTATTTGTTAGGCTAGGTATTCCTTGTTTAGGTTAGGAATAAACTGGTCAAAGGTTTGGGCAGTTTAGTAAATCAGATTAATGATTAATGACGATGTGAATGCTCGCGAGGGCGGGGATGTTTCACTGCGATCAGTGTTAAAATTTCACATGGAAAATGGTTGCAGGGTGTTGATACTCTTTAGTAGTGGTTTCATATTTGGCAATTGACAAACAATTGCTTCCCAGACCTGAAACTTGCAACTCTTAACATCCTTGAATGTTCACTTATTTCATGGGAGCCACTGATGGTCGAGGTCTGTAAGGTTTGTGGTGTAAATTTATTTGTAGATGCCCAGTATAAAGGAATCTACAATTATCAACAAAAGTATATAATTTTTCATACCCATTAACTGATTGATAACTGACTAATGAATGTACAGTATTGTCATGGGGTAGCTGGGGGTGGTTTTAAATGCTTTAGTGGCATTTATTCTTTTTTTTTTTATTCCCTCCCTCCCTGCATCCAGACATTGACTGATGTCTTAAGTTTTGTTGCTCATTCATAGGAATCAACTGACCATTCATGTCTTATGTTAATGTGCAAGTTGCATTGTGTGGGGCATTCATGAGTTTCATTTTCATCTGAATTTGATATAGTATAAACACCTCACCTTAGATTTTAGGAACAAGGTTGGACACATGTTCAGTTGTAAATTTATTTTGTGTATTGGTAACATGGTTCTGTATTATGGTGGCAGCAGGATAATAGGAATGACGTTTTAATAGGATCAAGAACTCCCGAACTCCTCTCCAGGATATTATACATATAAATGATCCAACCCATACATTTTTTTTTTTTAACTAAATGAGACAATGTTTTAAATTCTTCCTGCACCTATGTTACAGCTTGATTATGGTTTGGCCCCTCCGTTCACAAATTTAATCCATTCCCAGAGACTGTTCGAAAGCCGAAAATTTGCAACCCGAAACTATTTTTCCCATAGGAAATAATGTAAATTGAATTAAACGATTCCACACTCCCCAAAAATATTAATTTAAAAATAGATTCATACCTAATTCAAACAAATACTTAGTACTATAGTACTGTATATACAAGTTATAGCTTACCTTTATTGATGACTTGTTGACGTATGGAAGATTGTGAGGAGAGGTGTTAGTGTTTGGGAGTCCCCCTTCCATTATAACATCAGGCAGTGATGATGTCTGGGGTACTCTCCCTGGAATGTTTTGCCTGCATACCACTAGCACCTGCTTGTGGCTCACTGCTTGTATTTCTGGTGTAAAAACCTTTGCATAGACTTGTTTTCCCTATGTTGTAACACTTGTCTGTAGTGAGGCATCACAGTGTCATTAAAAAGGTTAAGGCAATGGCCTACCACAGCTTGCTCTGGGATTGTCGTTTCAATAAGTTTCAATTCTTCCCATAGTCTACACCACTTCTTAATTGTTGAGGAAGGGACATTCTGTACTGCCTCCTCCGCCCCTGAAGAAATTTCCTCAGCTGCTGCGTGTTGCTGCTCCTTGTTGAGTGCTAAGATTTGTTTGGTGGTCGGTTCTTCACTGTGTTCCGCCACTAACTCGCAACACTAACAGCTCTCAACACTGTGAATGCCACTTCTTTTTCTAAATTTCTCAAACCATTTCCCTGCTTATCTTAAACTCTTTCATATCTGCATCACTTATTCCAGGGGTTTTCTTTAAAAGGTCTTCATGCCATAGCCTTGCCTTTTCCCAAATGGCCTCTGAAATGCTATCACGTGTTAACTTCGTGTGTATCCAAATTAATAACAACTTTTCAACATAGTGTTTGTGTTTTGTTTTTTGATTGTTGATACACCTTTTGCCACTTTAGCACTCGAATGAACTTTTTCTTAACAAGTAGTAACACTGCATATCTTTGACATGGATTCATTGTACTGCCTAACTAGTTCAACAACCCACGTACCATTTTTATGTTTATGAATGATCTCTCTTTTTTTTTTTTCTCTATGGTCATTCTCACATTGTGTTTTCTTAGGCTGAACCTTACCACTGACTTTCTTAGGACCCATGGTATGATATATATTAATTATTTTTGTGTTCAAAACCTCAAAAAGCTGAAAAACGATGAAATTCTTTACAAAGAATTCATGCGCGATCGTCACTTAGTGGGAGGCACTGGAAAACTGAAGTGCGACCGATCGTGACACCAGGAACCACGCGCTAGGTCACCCATACGCGTATCAACAAACTACTTTACCCGAAGTAAAGCTAGTAAGCAGATTCACAATTTATGAAGAAATTGGGCTCGTAACTCGGAAAGTTCATAAATAAGCAAATGTGTCTCCATACTGTACAGTAGATACTGTATATTGGTTGGGTTGTCTTTTTCAGTCACATTGTGATGTGGCCAATATACAACAGAGAATAAGTTTTTGCCTGTTGATTCTGATTATTTTTAATATGTTGATCACTGCAGATAAGCACAGTAATGGGCTGAAAATTAGACGCCCAACCCCAAGCCTTACCCCAGGCCGGGCTCGGGGAGTAGAACAACGCCCGAAACCCTTTCCAAGCATGCATCTGAGAATAAAGATGACATTTTGGTTTGTCCTGGACTGAAATGTTGTTGTTATATTGTGTGGGTTGAAAGTCTTGATCATTATTTTAAAACCTAATTTTGCTGGTCTTTAGCAGGAATTAATAAAATACTTTGGTATCTATTATTGGAATTACTGTACTAAGATGTAAACTTTTCCTTGTGGTACAGGTGGAAGAGTTTGGAAGACTCCCTTATGCAGATTTGATGAGCTCGGCTGGCACCACACTGTTGGAGCAGGGCCACACAATGACACACAAGCCTAAGGTGAGTTTCCAGTTTACCATATTGTACCATCTATGTCAAATACTGTCCAGGAAATGCCTATCAGCAAAGGATTAGGACATATTATACCTAAACTTTAGCAAAGCCTTGATATTGTGCCTTGTTGGATTAAATAGAAAGTTGGAGGCATTATTAGAAGTTTATCCCAAGTTGGATTAGTGGTTATTATGCCCAACCACTTGTGTTGGTAGGTAAAGCAACGGTCTTGCTTCATGCGGGTTGGCGTTCAATTCCCAACCGTCAAAGTTGTTGGGCCCCATTTCTTTCCCCCCGTCTCATTGCAAGTCCTTATCCCGATCCCTTCCCAGTGGTATGTAGTCGGTAATGATTTGGTGAGTTCTCCTGATAGCTTGCTTTGCTTAAGACGAGAGATAGCATTAATGGAGGCGAGACTAGGGAACCATTGTAAGACGTGCCCGAGGGTTGTCCGGTGGCCCCCGTTATTTACCATACTCTACTGTATCTATGTTCAGATTCACGATTGAACGGCAACATTTTCATATATGCAGATGATACAAAATTGGAAAGAAAATAAATTGTGGAATTTGCTAAAAGATGATAATATACTTTAAAAGTGACAAAACATTGGCCAGGTGTCTAAGTGGGGGAAAAAGGTTCTGGGTCTAGGTAATGATAAAAGTTGCCAGATAAAGTTGAAATTTTGAAATCTGTGAGAGTAAGATGTAGTCGTGATCAGTAAGGAACTTGGGCCAAAAAATCAATGCATATGTATTTGGAATCTCAATCTCAACACATATGACTTATTGCTTATAGTCAATATTTCACTTATAAATAAGTACATATGTGACACATTCCAAGCCATAATTTTTTTTTCAAGACACTAACTTTTCCTCTGTTTTATTAAACAATAGAGATTTTATAAAAAAAATTGACAATCCTGAGTTACTTTACAATTTATTTAAATATTTTAGGTTTGTTTTATTATTTTTATAAAACTATAATATCAATATAGGTATAGGTTCAGTACTAATTGTAACATCTTAACATACCTGTACTAAGGTTAGGTTAGATTGTGGTTTTATATTGAGCTTTTCAAGGTAAACGCAAATATTGCAACAAGCAAAGACGCAACTGATTTATTTCTACAGTTTTATCTTGGCCTTGTTAAGTCCCATTATGCAGCTCAGTTTTTGTCACCTTACTACAAAGACACAAATTTCCTTTAATGCATAAGAAGAAAGTTGACAGTTAATCTACAGTAATTACAAGTGTTCCTTACGAGGAAATTAAAAAGCTTTACCAGAATTCTTTAGAATGACAAAAGGTGAAGTGTGGCATGGTTTATACTTGGTCAGCCCTTCTCTGCATTCCCCACTCTAAATGTTTCTGCACAAAAAAAATACAATTAAAATTTTTTTGTATTTCTAAATTATAACTATAAATTTGGTGTTAAAAGGTTTGCAAATGTTGAATATGGTAATAATCCAACTGGTGTGTGCACTGTTTACACACACATGCTGTATACTACACGAGCAGCTTCTGCTGACGTTGTCACACATTATTTTGTGATCAACCAGCCATGTAGTGGTGGAGAGTAAGTAGGTTGTGGGGCCAACCTACCTGGTGGGGAGGGGGGGGGGTGTGGCCAGACTGCCTGGTGGGGAGGGGGGGGGTGTGGCCAGACTGCCTGGTGGGGAGGGGGGGGGTGCTGGGCCAGACTGCCTGGTGGGGAGGGGGGGATGCAGGGCCAGACTGCCTGGTGGGGAGGGGGGGTGCAGGACCAGACTGCCTGGTGGGGAGGGGGTGTGCAGGGCCAGACTGCCTGGTGGGGAGGGGGGGATGCAGGGCCAGACTGCCTGGTGGGGAGGGGGGGATGCAGGGCCCGACTGCCTGGTGGGAAGGGGGGGATGCAGGGCCAGACTGCCTGGTGGGGAGGGGGGGGGTGCAGGGCCAGACTGCCTGGTGGGGATGGGGGGGGGGGTGCAGGGCCAGCCCTGCCTGGTGGGGGGTGGGGGTGCAAGGCCAGCCCTGCCTGGTGGGGAGGGGGGGTGCAGGGCCAGACTGCCTGGTGGGGATGGGGGGGGGTGCAGGGCCAGCCCTGCCTGGTGGGGGGTGGGGGTGCAAGGCCAGCCCTGCCTGATGGGGGGTGCAGGGTCAGACTGCCTGGTGGGGAGGGGGGGGGGTGCAGGGTCAGACTGCCTGGTGGGGAGGGGGGGGGGGTGCAGGGCCAGACTGCCTGGTGGGGAGGGGGGGTGCAGGGCCAGACTGCCTGGTGGGGAAGGGGGGGTGCAGGGCCAGACTGCCTGGTGGGGAGGGGGGTGCAGGGCCAGACTGCCTGGTGGGGAGGGGGGTGCAGGGCCAGCCTGCCTGGTGGGGAGGGGGGGTGGGGTGCAGGGCCAGCCTGCCTGGTCGGAGCGGGTCGGCCGAGCGGACAGCACGCTGGACTTGTGATCCTAGGTTCGATCCCAGGCGCCGCCGAGAAACAATGGGCAGAGTTTTTCACCCTATGACCCTGTTACCTAGCAGTAAAATAGGTACCTGGGTGTTAGTCAGCTGTCACGGGCTGCTTCCTGGGGGTGGAGGCCTGGTCGAGGACCGGGCCGCGGGGACACAAAAAAGCTCCGAAATCATCTCAAGATAACCTCAAGATAACCTGGTGGGGAGGGGGGGGGGGTGCAGGGCCAGACTGCCTTATGGGGAGGGGGGGTGGCAGGGCCAGACTGCCTGGTGGGAAGGGGGAGGGGGTGCAGGGCCAGACTGCCTGGTGGGGAGGGGGTGCAGGGCCAGACTGCCTGGTGGGGAGGGGGGGGTGCAGGGCCAGACTGCCTGGTGGGGATGGGGGGGGGGGTGCAGGGCCAGACTGCCTGGTGGGGATGGGGGTGCAGGGCCAGACTGCCTGATGGGGAGGGGGGGTGCAGGGCCAGACTGCCTGGTGGGGATGGGGGGGGGTGCAGGGCCAGACTGCCTGGTGGGGATGGGGGGTGCAGGGCCAGACTGCCTGGCGGGGAGGGGGGTGCAGGGCCGGACTGCCTGGTGGGGAGGGGGGGGATGCAGGGCCAGACTGCCTGGTGGGGAGGGGGGGGTGCAGGGCCACACTGCCTGGTGGGGAGGGGGGGGGTGCAGGGCCAGACTGCCTGGTGGGAAGGGGGGGTGCAGGGCTAGACTGCCTGGTGGGGAGGGGGGGTGCAGGGGTAGACTGCCTGGTGGTGAGGGGGGGGGTGCAGGGCCAGACTGCCTGGTGGGAAGGGGGGGGTGCAGGGCCAGACTGCCTGGTGGGAAGGGGGAGGGGGCGCAGGGCCAGACTGCCTGGTGGGGAGGGGGGGGTGCAGGGCCAGACTGCCTGGTGGGAAGGGGGGGGGGTGCAGGGCCAGACTGCCTGGTGGGAAGGGGGGGGTGCAGGGCCAGACTGCCTGGTGGGGAGGGGGGGTGCAGGGCCAGACTGCCTGGTGGGTAGGGGGGGGTGCAGGGCCAGACTGCCTGGTGGGGAGGGGGGGTGCAGGGCCAGACTGCCTGGTGGGGAGGGGGGGTGCAGGGCCAGACTGCCTGGTGGGGAGGGGGGGTGCAGGGCCAGACTGCCTGGTGGGGAGGGGGGGTGCAG
Source organism: Procambarus clarkii (assembly GCF_040958095.1). NCBI lineage: Eukaryota > Metazoa > Arthropoda > Malacostraca > Decapoda > Cambaridae > Procambarus > Procambarus clarkii. The sequence continues at coordinate 27,394,659 of NC_091189.1, read as the reverse complement.
GGCCAGACTGCCTGGTGGGGAGGGGGGGTGCAGGGCCAGACTGCCTGGTGGGGAGGGGGGGGGGGTGCAGGGCCAGACTGCCTGGTGGGGAGGGGGGGGTGCAGGGCCAGACTGCCTGGTGGGGAGGGGGGGGGGTGCAGGGCCAGACTGCCTGGTGGGGAGGGGGGGGGGTGCAGGGCCAGACTGCCTGGTGGGGAGGAGGGGGGGGTGCAGGGCCAGACTGCCTGGTGGGGAGGGGGGGTGCAGGGCCAGACTGCCTGGTGGGGAGGGGGGGTGCAGGGCCAGACTGCCTGGTGGGGAGGGGGGATGCAGGGCCAGACTGCCTGGTGGGGAGGGAGGGGGGCAGGGCCAGACTGCCTGGTGGGGAGGGGGGGTGGGGGGCAGGGCCAGACTGCCTGGTGGGGAGGGGGGGTGTGGGGGGCAGGGCCAGACTGCCTGGTGGGGAGGGGGGGGTGGGGGGCAGGGCCAGACTGCCTGGTGGGGAGGGGGGGTGCAGGGCCAGACTGCCTGGTGGGGAGGGGGGTGCAGGGCCAGACTGCCTGGTGGGGAGGGGGTGCAGGGCCAGACTGCCTGGTGGGGAGGGGGGGTGCAGGGCCAGCCTGCCTGGTGGGGAGGGGGGGTGCAGGGCCAGCCTGCCTGGTGGGGAGGGGGGGGTGCTGGGCCAGCCTGCCTGGTGGGGAGGGGGGGGTGCTGGGCCAGCCTGCCTGGTGGGGAGGGGGGTGCAGGGCCAGACTGCCTGGTGAGGATGGGGGGGGTGCAGGGCCAGACTGCCTGGTGGGGAGGGGGGGTGCAGGGCCAGACTGCCTGGTGGGGAGGGGGGGTGCAGGGCCAGCCTGCCTGGTGGGGAGGGGGGGGGTGCTGGGCCAGCCTGCCTGGTGGGGAGGGGGGTGCAGGGCCAGACTGCCTGGTGGGGAGGGGGGTGCAGGGCCAGACTGCCTGGTGAGGATGGGGGGGGGGTGCAGGGCCAGACTGCCTGGTGGGGAGGGGGGGGGTGCTGGGCCAGACTGCCTGGTGGGGAGGGGGGGTGCTGGGCCAGACTGCCTGGTGGGGAGGGGGGGTGCTGGGCCAGACTGCCTGGTGGGGAGGGGGGGGGTGCAGGGCCAGACTGCCTGGTGGGGAGGGGGGGTGCAGGGCCAGGCTGCCTGGTGGGGAGGGGGGGGTGCAGGGCCAGACTGCCTGGTGGGGAGGAGGGGGTGCAGGGCCAGACTGCCTGGTGGGGAGGAGGGGGTGCAGGGCCAGACTGCCTGGTGGGGAGGGGTGGGGGGGTGCAGGGCCAGACTGCCTGGTGGGGAGGGGGGGTGCAGGGCCAGGCTGCCTGGTTGGGGTGGGGGGGTGCAGGGCCAGACTGCCTGGTGGGGAGGGGGGGTGCAGGGCCAGACTGCCTGGTGGGGAGGGGGGGGGGTGCAGGGCCAGACTGCCTGGTGGGGAGGGGGGGTGCAGGGCCAGCCCTGCCTGATGGGGAGGGGTGGGGGGTGCAGGGCCAGACTGCCTGGTGGGGAGGGGGGTGCAGGGCCAGACTGCCTGGTGGGGAGGGGGGTGCAGGGCCAGACTGCCTGGTGGGGAGGGGGGGTGCAGGGCCAGACTGCCTGGTGGGGAGGGGGGGGGGTGCAGGGCCAGACTGCCTGGTGGGGAGGGGGGGGGTGCAGGGCCAGACTGCCTGGTGGGGAGGGGGGGTGCAGGGCCAGACTGCCTGGTGGGGAGGGGGGGTGCAGGGCCAGACTGCCTGGTGGGGAGGGGGGGGGGGTGCAAGGCCAGACTGCCTGGTGGGGAGGGGGGGGGGTGCAGGGCCAGACTGCCTGGTGGGGTGAGGGGGGGGGTGCAGGACCAGACTGCCTGGTGGGGAGGGGGGGTGCAGGGCCAGACTGCCTGGTGGGTAGGGGGGGTGGTGGTGGTGGTCGGGAGGGAGGCAGGAGGCTGCGGCAGGTGGTGGGGGGGGGGGGTCAGTAGTGGTGTAACAGTGTCACTCTCCCCTCTCCCCCCCCCAGCCCCTATTATTCCCACCCACCGAACCCACACTTCGTCATGCCTTGTCTTTCATTTCCACTCTCCCTTTCTCTTCACGCTAACTAAAGACAGGCGTCGTATTCCACATTTACAGTCTGTTTCCTAAATTTTCCCCATCCTCACTGTCACCTTGTGCCCCTTCTTCCTCTTCTCGCCTTTTGCCACCCCGTCCTTCCCTCTGCCACTTATCTTCCCTGCTCCATCTACGCACTCATTTCTCCTTACCTTTTCTCCCATGTCTTGCTACCCTTCCTCCCCCCCCCCCTCCATAAGCTCTGTTATGCCCCGCATGGTTGATCGCCAAGAAAAAGGTGTCCTGGTGTTATTGCAAGAAACGACGTGAAAAATGATTGAAACTGGTGTCACTAGCATAGTGTTGGCTCAGTGATATTTGTACACCATTAATCTTAATGTATTCCTTGCACGGCCACAAGTGTGAAGGCGTTGATGGTGAGGCGTTAAGATCGGCAGCGTCAGGCTCCACAGAAAGAGTAGCCAGTATTTTCTTAACCACAGACGTTAGTCATTAATTTGTCCTCCATACACTGGGTGGTTAGAGATCCCTTCTGCGTAGTGTTGGACTTTATTAAGCGCTCCATCACACAAGGTGGTTACAAGTGCATTTACAGTGTTGAACACCGTAAATTGTAAACTTGAAAGTGTTGAAAGCTATCGTGATGTTGTCAGTTGCATATAGTCCTGGGGACCATTCGGGCTTATTCGCATTTGTGTTCCTCACGTGCCCCCCAAAGAATGAGGTGATTTGATAAAATACCATGCCCTAGATTACCATCCGAGTGCCGGCGGGGGAGTGGTTCATATAGCTTCGGATATCACTTCCTTTTGTCCGGTCGTGATGGTAGAGTGGTTTATGGCGTCCTGTACATACCAGTTGCGTTGCTCCTGGCAGTATGGGTTCGAGTCACTTCTGGGGTGTGAGTTTTCAGTTTATATATATATAATTATATTATTATTAATATTATTATTATTATGTATATACAGTAAATATAAATGCATGCTCTATATGTTGATTGAGGTGTTGAGAGGCAGGACCAAAGAGGTAAAGCTCAACCTCACAAGTATGTGAGCACATGTACACACACATTCATTACGTAGTGTAAGAGGAGTAAGAGTAACTAGTAACTAGTATCATAGTATACAGTAACTAGTATCATTGAGCAGGTTGTAAGGTAGGTGCTGGTACAGGCTTAAGTTCTAGTTACATCACTCGTCACGTAACTGGTGCATTAAATACTAAATCTTTGGTACAAGTCCAGTATATATAAAGTATACTAAAGTGTTGAGTATTGTCATGTTTTTAGTCATCATGTGTGAACGTTGAGGGTCAGAAATGGGTTTGTTTGTATGGGACATTTGAGACTGTAATGAAGTAAGGCAAGCGGTGAAGGTGTGTGGTTGTGGTTGTCAGGTGGAGGGGTGGCGGCGGCACTGGACTTGTTGCGTCCCACCAGCACCGCCGCCACCCCTCAGTGTTGTTAGTGGTGGTGTTGGTGGGAGAGGTGGCATGTGCTCCTCCTCCTCCTCCTCTTACTGGAGCTGCCTTTTACACTTGTCACCATGACCAGGGTAATATATATTCCTAGTACTTCCACCTCTTGCTGCCACCTGTCTTACATGTACATCTGCTTCATGGGGTTATGGCAGCTCTACTCCCCAAGCCCGACCCGAGGCCAGGCTTGACTTATGTGAGTTTGGTCCACCAGGCTGTTGCTTGGAGCGGTCCGCAGGCCCACATACCCACCACACCCCGGTTGGTCCGGAACGTTTCTAATCTAGTTTTCTCTTGAAGATATCCACGGTTGTTTCGGCAATATTTCTTATAGTCGCTGGGAGGGTGTTGAACAACTGCGGATCTCTGATGTTTATACAGTGTTCTCCGATTGTGCCTATGGCACCTCTGCTCTTCACTAGTTCTATTCTGCATTTTCTTCCATATCGTTCACTCCAGTACGTTGTTATTTTACCATGTAGATTAGGGACCTGTCCCTCCAGTATTTTCAATGTGTATATTATTTGATATCTCTCTCGTCTCCTTTCTAGTGAGTACATTTTGAGAGCGTCGAGACACTCCCAATAATTTAGGTGCTTTATTGCGTCTATGCGTGCCGTATATGTTCTCTGTATTCCCTCTATTTCAGCAATCTCTCCTCCTCTGAAGGGGGAAGTGAGTACTGAGCAGTACTCGAGACGGGACAACACAAGTGACTTGAAGAGTACAACCATTGTGATGGGATCTCTGGATTTGAAAGTTCTCGTAATCCATCCTATCATTTTTCTGACTGTCGCAATATTTGCTTGGTTATGCTCCCTAAACGTTAGGTCGTCAGACATCATTATTCCCTAATCCTTGACATGTTGCTTTCCTACTATGGGCAAATTTGATTGTTTTGTACCCTATATTATGTTTAAGGTTCTCATTTTGACTGTATCTGAGTACCTGGAATTTATCACTGTTAAAGATGCTATTTTCTGCTGCCCAATCGAAAACTCTTAATATCTGCTTTTAGTTTTTCATTGTCCAGCAGAGGTAATTTTCATGCCATCTGCAAAGGATGATACGAATCTGTGACTTATTTGAGTCTATATTTGATCCAATATAGAAGGGGGGGTCATCAAGATGTAATCAGTCAATCAATTAGTAAATAATTTGTGGCACAAAGTAATATAACACTTTATACACATGGAAAATACTGGAGGGTCAGGTCCCTAATCTACACAGTAAAATAACAACGTACTGGAGTGAACGATATGGAAGAAAATGCAGAATAGAACCAGTGAAGAGCAGAGGTGCCATAGGCACAATCAGAGAACACTGTATAAACATCAGAGGTCCGCGGTTGTTCAACGTCCTCCCAGCGAGCATAAGAAATATTGCCGGAACAACCGTGGACATCTTCAAGAGAAAATTGTATTTTTTTCTACCACAGAGGTGGCCACACATTTACAATGCTAACCAGCATATATACATTTTCTTCTGTCCTCCATGGACAGGGTTAGAGATGTGTTCAACATATAGTTCAGGGATTTATTGAACAATCGACCACAGAAGGTGATTCGGTGCTTTTAAAATGCTAAGCTAACCAACATACGTAAATACATATGTACACAGATTTACGTATGCCCTATATAAAGTGTTCGAAAACTAAGTGCGCCAAGCCAGCCGGGCTGTGGTGGATACGTGGGCCTGCGGGCCGCTCCAAGCAACAGCCTGGTGGACCAAAATCTCACAAGTCAAGCCTGGCCTCGGGTCGGGCTTGGGGAGTAGACGAACTCCCAGAACCCCATCAACCAGGTATCACCTACACTGTTCCACCTGGTATTTGCTTGGACCTTTCCCACCCCGACTGAATGGTGCCCCCCACCATGGCCTAACTACTACCCCCCCCCATCACTAGATGGTGCCATCCACCTGGCCCCCCCCCCCCTCCCCCAGTCCAGCTGGTAGCATGTGCCCTTAACGTGTGGTGTAGGTAGACAACACCAAGACCAGACAAGACAAGGCTGGGAAACCCCAGTAGTATCGCAGCCCCTCGCTTGGTCCAACCTGTCCTCTTAAAAAGAACGTCGCTTTTGGCCGTTTGCCCGTATGGCCGAATTTGGACGTAATTTGAAATTGAAAAAAATATGAAAATAAATTTGGGATTTTTTTTTTCAACAGCAGTAAGTTAAGGGTCCTCTGATAGGTTAGGTGGGCAGGAAATTCTCATAAAGTTTCAAAACGTTATGAAAAACGTTAATTTAAAGTGTCCTCTTATAACCTCTGCGCGTACGCCGGACGGCTCAAATAGAAAACGGAACAGAACGTCACTTTTGTGAGTCGATTTCATTTCAAATTACGTCCAAATTTAGCCATATCGCGCATACGAGCCAAAAGTGACGTTCTTTTTAAGAGGACGGGTTGCTTGGTCACCTCTGCTCCTCTCCTAGTTTCCACTCACTCACTCACTCACTCCTTAATGGAAACAATATAGTATTTTAATGCAATTGAATAAAATACTTGTAAGTAAATATTCTTTCCTGATTCTCACACTTTGGGTTAGGACATTGTGAAACTAATCTGACTTTGTTGACTCAATTTGTAGAGCTTTGTGGGTAGGCGGGAAGCTCCATATTGCGGATCAAATCTTTATCAAAGTGAAAGTATATTGTAACGGATGGTATACAAAATGTCCTACTTTTAAGTTGCAATGAATATACATAGAGAGCAAATGATTATCAATGTATGGAAGACATGCCGTGTGTATTATACATGTAGCCAGCCAGGAAAACCTTGAGCGTGCCCAGCGACCAGTGCCTACCTGGGAATACCTACCCCCCCCCCCACCACCCTCCACCATCAAGGACCGTGGTGTTAAGGCCTCGGGGCATCACACTGCATCATTGGCCGCACCTGATTGGTTAACATTAACAAAGTTCTTGCGATGATTTCAAAGACTTGTTAATAAAGTAGTAAATATTTGCAAGACAGAAAATCTGAAGGTAATGTTTGGAGAAGGTGGCGGGGGGAGGGGGGGGTTGCCATGTACTCCATTGTTGCCACTTGGCCACCCTGCAGGAAGTGCCATCGGCTGCTCTATCAAGTTGCCTGTCTGGTGGGTTGGGGGAAAGTTGGGGGTGACATGAGAGCAGGTAGGGGGAGTTGGGGCAAGTTTAGAGCTGGATGTGATGAGGTTGGGGGGGAGTGGTTGTTGCTTCTTAGAGGGGGGGAGGGGGGTGAAGATAGGTCTATATGTGGTAGTAAGTGGGAGATTGTCTGCAAGTAGGACTTACTGACAGTACTAGACTATGGGAGGAACATTATGGGTGTTTCATCTACAGGGTTATAAACCCATGGACCCGTCCTACCCGCCGAATCCATAATTGCCAAAACTTATATTTTAAAATTCAACTTGCAAAAATCCCGGCAAATGGTGAAGGGGCGGATGTGGTGGACCTTTGACAAGCCGCCGGCTTCCTGTCCTTGTCGAGGAGACTAATGTTAGTGGCCCTCAGGTAAATTATGTGATGCAGCTTTGGCTACTAACATTTTTTATGGTGTTGTTGTTCCGAGTGCCTGAAACTAAGTTCAGAGTAGCACGGGCTATGTTGAGCCCGTAATAAATCTTATATCTTATATATACTAGGGGTAAGGATGCTCCCAGACGTAGGTTCGATTCCTCGTCACGGCCCTTGTGGATTTGTTCATTTACTAGGATATATTGTTGCTCTCCTGACAGGTATGCTTGTTTCTTAATGTGTGTTGTGCCTTTCCCTCGGTGTCCAGGTGTGTAACTTTCTAGTCATGTCTCTCACTCCTATTTACTGTAATGCTGATTGTCTAAAAATATAGTTTACTTGGTGCTACGAACAGTAGTAATTGGGTTTGAAGAGGGTGCATTTTGGACGGTACTCTGCAACACCGCTTGCACACGACATGTCTGGCCTAGTGAAGAATCAGGAGATACAGAGATACTAGGAGAAACAAAAAATCCCTGGCCAGCAAGGTGGCGACTCCCTCCTCCTTACCTGCTGGTAATTCCTGTCCCTTGGAAATCCCCAGTGAGGGTGGGATGGATGATGCTTCAGGGGGTTGTGGTGAAGTGTGGTTGTTGGCGTAGGAGCCTGGAGCTAATGGTTGTAGACACCTTGTTGTGAGGTTGTGGAGGGCAGTAATGGATTGTTGTGGTACTTTTATTTGGTTGTGGCAGTGGTGGTGGTTGTTGTGGTAGGGATGAATAGTGGTGCAGATGATTTATGTTGTGGTGGTGTGGTTGGGGGGGGGGGTTACAAGTGTGGGGGTGATCTTGTATGTAGATTGTGTCCGTAGACTGTTCAGGGTCTGCTTCTAACACTGACAGAGAAGTCCTAATCTTCTGTCGATTGTTTTTTCGTAAGGTTTTGCATAGGTTTCAACTTATTCGTATTTCTGGTGTGTGTACATTTGTATTGTTTAACATGTAAGCACTTTGTATTTTCACTATGAAATGTATCTGCAGTAATTGGGGGGGCTAGAGTGTAATGTCAGTTCTGTGACAAATATTTAATTGTGGTGGCTAAAGACTGGATGCCTTCGAGCCTGGCCTCGGGCCGGGCTTGGGGAGAACAACTCCCAGAACACCCATCAAGCAGGTATCCTCCCCGCACCACCCTCCAAAGGGAGCACAACCTAACGGCGTGGAATCCTACACTTGTCAACATTGAAGTCTATTGTGCATTTTGTGTGCAGATTACATACAACGGTATTATCTTGTGGTGTGTGGGATTACCGAGTATTTTTGTGGTATCTGGAGATGTATTGGTTTGTTCCGTTGCTATGTTGAGTGGTGGGGCTCCCGCTTTAGTCTTGCCCACTCGTATTTGCTTGTATGGTAAGCCTGTTTGATGTGAGGACCATCATGCCACAATACTGAGAACCCTTTCATGTTTACTCTCATCACAATGGTTGACCTTGAGTGTTTTTCCCCGAGCTTTTGGGTAAAGCCAGACATGAGGTTAGTGGGGATGATGGGTGCTTGAAGCTTCTCTCTTGTTCTATATTGCTTTGGGATACTCCGTGTGTTCACCTAGTTGTGCTTGCGGGGGTTCAACTCCGCTCTTTCCGCCCGCCTCAATTGTTACTAACTACAAAAAAAAAAAAATTCTCTCACTCGCACGCAGAGAGGAGGGGAGAGGGGGAGGAGGCAGCCCGTAACAGCTGACTAACTCCCAGGTACCTATTTACTGTTAGGTAACAGGGGCATTAGGGTGAAAGAAACTCTACTCATTGTTTTTCGCCAGCGCCGGGAATCGAACCCGGCGCCGGCGAGTGTGTGTGTGTTTACTATTTGTATCTGCAGAATAGAGCTATTAGCTCTTGAACCCCGCCTTTCTAACCAATTTGTTTCCTATATGTCTACTATATACATTCCTCTTACACGCGCGCGCACATCCCCAGGAAGCAGCCCGTAGCAGCTGTCTAACGCCCAGGTACCCATTTATTGTAAGATGAACAGGAACATCAGGGTGAAAGAAACTGCCAATTTTGTTTCCGCCTCCGCCGGGATCGAACCCGGGCCATTAGGACGACGACTCTCAAGCGCTGTCGATCCATCCATGAGGCCCTGTGTTTTGTGGTCGCCTAGTTGTGCTTGCGGGGGTTGAGCTCTGGCTCTTTGGTCCCGCCTCTCAACTGTCAATCAACTGGTGTACAAATTCCTGAGCCTACTGGGCTCTTATCATACCTACATTTGAAACTGTGCTACTCGGTTTCCACCTGTGTCCCTCTTCTGTACCCCCCCCCCTTATCTACCCTGTTTGCCTTATCTACCTCTGAGAATTTTGTAGGTAGTGATCATGTCTTCCCGAGGTCTTGTCTTCCAGTGTCATAAGGTGCATTTCATGCAGCCTTTCCTCGTAACGCATGCCTCTTAGTTCAGTGACTAGCCTAGTGGCATAACTCTGAACTTTTCCTAACTTTGTGTTGTGCTTGACAAGGTACGGGCTCCCCGCTGGGACCCGGGTGGGTCGGTGTGTGTGAGAGAGAATTAACCCCCGCGCCGGAGATTATAATGTCTTCTCCAGCTGCACGAAAGGTGTGCCGCGAGTGTTAGAAAGGTGGGGGGGGGGGGGTGAGGGGGTAGAAAATGGCAGGCTGGGTGTGTAGTGTGACCTTTAAGGGTTGACTAGCCAGTTGTGTGCCAGTGCTCCCACTTGCCAACATGTTGACTGGGATTAATTTCCCCCTCACCACCTTTCCAAGAAGAGATGACACACCAGTCATACGTCTTAAGACACTAGTGATCTCTAGGGGGGGAGGGGGGTATTGTTGCACACTAATGGCACCATTCAAAGCTGGAGATATTGTTGGCCTGGAGTGTGTGCAGCCTTACTGCTAGAATCAATTACAAATTAAAATAGTATCTGCTTAGAAATGTTAAGTCTGTACTCCCAAGAGCACAGACGAAAGATAAATAATAGTTCCACTTTAGAAATAGGAATGGTTCCAAATTGAATTTGAAATAAGTTTATTGAGGTAAAATACACACAAAGAGATGAAGAGGTTCCAAATGTTCGCGCAGAAATAACATCGCCTGAGACCATAAGGATGTGCACAATAGTCCCATTGAATAGCAGAGGTGCAGTAGGCACGCTGAGAGACAACTTTTACCACCATCAAAGGCTGTATAGGACTTTTACACTCCCTCTACACATATGGGGCATAACTGACCCGTCTTTCGCAATGTTCAAGAGAAGTTCATGAACACCTTCAAGCAGCCAAGCTGTGACTTACACGGGAGGCTGTGGTTGACTAGTGGTCAGAGACTGGGCCGCGGAGATGTTGATCCTGGGAATAATACCAGTAAGCTTGTACCAATCTCCTCCCCCCCCCCCCATCCCGTGTCCTGGTCGTAGACTGGTGAGAGGACTTCTCACCGTGGTGGGTGAGTAGTGTGGGGAGGGTGGTCCACCTGCCTGGCCCCCCCCCCCGCGGCCCCAGTGTCAGCCTGGCCCCCCCCCCCCCCGCGGCCCCAGTGTCAGCCTGGCCCCCCCCCCCCCCCCGCGGCCCCAGTGTCACCCTGGTTGTGCACTAGCCCATCCTTGTGTCAGTGGCCGCCCTTGCTCCTCCCCTTGGGGACCCGGTCGGCCGAGCGGACAGCACGCAGGGCTTGTGATCCTGTGGTCCCGGGTTCGATCCCGGGCGCCGGCGAGAAACAATGGGCAGAGTTTTTCACCCTATGCCCCTGTTACCTAGCAGTAAAATAGGTACCTGGGTGTTAGTCAGCTGTCACGGGCTGCTTCCTGGGGGTGGAGGACCGGGCCGCGGGGACACTAAAGCCCGGAAATCATCTCAAGATAACCTCCCTACTGCCCGCCCTTCCTACCTCACCTCTCATTGACTCAGGCACCTACACCCATCTGACATGTTGTTGTGGGTGGCCATATATGGCAACCGCTTGATCGATCACCAGTAACGATGTGGCAGTATCGTCACCTCTGCCCCCACCCCCCCCCCCAGCACCCTTGCCCTCTCCCCCCCCCCCTCTGCTCCCTTATAAGATGAACATTGTTCAACTGTGAAGACGGGAGGGCCTGCACACCCATAATTACACTTCTTGCAGCAAATATTGCTCTTATCATACTATAACATTTGTATTAAATATATGAACAGTCTCACACAATCTTTACAGTCTCCGTGGTGTAGTGGTAAGACACTCGCCTGGCGTTCCGCGAGCGCTATGTCATGGGTTCGTATCCTGGCCGGGGAGGATTTACTGGGCGCAATTCCTTAACTGTAGCCTCTGTTTAACGCAACAGTAAAATGTGTACTTGGATGAAAAAACGATTCTTCGCGGCAGGGGGTCGTATCCCAGGGACCGTAGGATTAAGGACTTGCCCGAAACGCTACGCGTACTAGTGGCTGTACAAGAATGTAATGAAGTGATAAAGCCTTGATTTAAAGCAGGCGTAATACACTCGTAATAGTTTAAAGTAATACGGGTTTTAATAATGTAAAGTATCCCTCTCTAAACAAAATATTGGCCTCCCATTTTTTATTGCGAATTCGCAACTTTCAGATCTTCAGCTCGCGAATTTGAGGAATTCAGATCTGGCAACTGTGGCTGGCTATTGGGGGGGGGGTGATGGCGTTATCTTGCTCCTTGGGGGGGGGCGTATGGTGGGGGGGTATGGGATGGCGTATGGTGGGGGGGGGGTGTGGATGGCGTATGGTGGAGGGGGGTGTGGATGGCGTATGGTGGGGGGGGGGTAGCATATGGTGGAGGGTGCGTGCGTGGGTGGGGGTGGCGTATGGTGAGGGTGGGGGTATTGTTGTGGTGGTGCAGGTTGGGGGAAGGGGGGGTATTGAGTACTATAGTGTCCGGTGTAATACTTGGGGGACAGTATGGTGTAATGGTTGTGGTGTGGGAGTGTGCCGTTGGTGCACGCGTGGTGGCAGTGTGGTTGACAGTTGTGGTCGATATGGTATATTGTGTGTTTAAGTAGAGGGGGTGGTGGGGGGGTGTCGCAAGGTCTGGTTCTTTCCGGTGGCGCCGTGTTTACAGTCTTGGCTAATGGTTAGCACTCGAGTGTTTAACATTTGTGTATCCCGCGTACCCGGGGCGGCTTGCGGGACAGTTGGTGTTAATGGGGGGGGGGGGTAAGAGGTGAAGATATAGGCATATATACCGCGGTGACACCATTGTTCAGAGTGTTGGTGTACCGGTCTCTCTCTGCAGGTTGTGTAGATTTGCCTGTGTGTATAACATGTGAGTGGTTGACTACTGGTGTTGGTGTGAGGGCCAGTCACTAGGTGGTGAGGTAGAGCCAGAGCTTCACATGACCAAGTCACCTTAAAGTTGTGCTCAGGTGTCCCTCTATAGTGTTCCCAGCTCCACCTATTTATAGTACTGCCATTGGCTGACACACTTCATCATTGTTGCCAGGGTCCTGTAAGCATGGAGCTCTCTACTACAGTATTTGTTGGTAGCCTTATGTCGCTGTGTGACACTACAGATTGGTGTATATTAAAGGGTGGGTGGTTTGATACTCTCTGCTCTGGTCGTCATTGTTTGGGTTTATGTCGTAAAGCAGGAGAGTTGTTCAATACAATGTAGAGGGTGCAGTGTTGGGTAGCAGGTGTGTGGGTGACCGCCATGGTTGGTGTAGGGTAGCAGGTGTGTGGGTGACCGCCATGGTTGGTGTAGGGTGACACCTGGGGGGGGGGCGGTGTAGTGAGAGTTAATGATAACACTTGTGGAAGTTGTGGTTGTGAGGGGAAGTGAAGGTATAGTTTCAGTACTGTTATTTATCACAGGCTACGGGGAAAAGTGGGCCCTGGCTCCTCGTGTCCCGCTTACTAAGGTTAACCTTTTGCAATATAACATAACTCTTCTAACGTTGCAATACTTAGTCAAATGTGGCTATAATGTTGTGGACGGAGGCAGCCTTCCAAGACTTGTTAGTGCATTACAGTTGTTGACAGTTAGGGCTAGTGAACTGGTGGGTATGGAAGAGTGTGTGTGTGTGTGTGCGCGCGTGCTTGGTATGGGAGTGGTAATGGCCTTGTTTACAGGACATGTATGATTTAAATCCAGTAGTATGATAGGTGGGTTTGTATGGCTGTGTATAGTTAAAACATACACTAATGTTTGTAACAAGTACCAGGTTGGCAGCGTGGCGCCACGGGTACAGTGAAGAGGTAGACCTCTCTTTCCCGTAGTCAGTGATAGGTAAGTTCCCTTTCACACTTGCTCTCCCAAGACGCCCCATCCTCCCCGGCCCCCGGTCACTTGAGGTAAGATAGAATCATTGTCTGGAGTGCCTTCTTGGATTGCACATTTGACTGGTCCTGTCTTGAGGTGTAATCACTGTTGGCATAAACAGTAGACGTGCCAGTGGTCAAACTGTGGCCCTCGTGTCATGATGGCCGGGTGAGGGTAGAGAAACACAGTGGTGGTGTAGTGGTGATGGTATAAGATGGTTGGTAGCCAGGCCTTTATATTTCCCCAGGTGTGGGCGCGTGTGGGGAGTGTCTGGGGGGGGGAGGGATATTTGGCGCGCACTTGCTCTGGTACTCACCTAGTTGTGCTTGCTGGCTTGAGTTTTGGCTCTTGAAGAGCGGGGAAGAGGGGCAGATGTGATCATGCACTCTGATATAAACACTTTCCGAAAGACGATGATGCCACGTTGGTAACTCAAATTTGTTATTTAGTTATTTTAGTCAAGTTGGCTACTGTTGTCTTGTATAGGTCTACCATTGTCTTGGTGTTTGATGGTTCAAAGGTAAGGGCGTCGGGTGTGTCCCGTAGTCCATGTTATGGTCTATACTTGCCATTATCATGGTCTCACTATGCATGTGTACTGGGTATACATTTCACGCCCCGTTAGTGCACACACGGCCAAATGCAACTGAACTAGTGATTCGTTTTATACGGGAAGATTTTTTGGGGTAGGGGGGGGGGCGTGGAGGAAGAGGGTAAAGATTAAATCGAGACGTAAGGGAGAGAAGTGGTGGTGTGAGTGGACGATAAGACATGTGTTGTAAAGGTGACAGTCGGTGGAGTGTTGGCCTTCACCTGACACAGTACACCTTAAACCTCTCTTTACCAAGAATGGTTTTCCCTCTATCTTTTGTCTATCTTCTGACTGTCGTCTTTGTTTTTTTTCTGTTTAAACAGTGTAAGAAGTGCCGCCGTGACTGAGGTAAGATGCACAGGTTTCTGAAGTGTATCCATGTATGGTTGGTGAGTGTTGGCGGCGGTGGTGTGGTGTATACCGGCGGCCGTGTCCTGTCACACTGGCCACGAGGAAGGCCATCAACACAGTGCACGCTTAGCTAATAGTCCTCGACAATTGTGGCTATCAATTACTAATTTGATAATCAAACCAATTGTAGCAGTCAGCTGTCGGTGACGAGAATAATAACCCGGCTATAACAGAGGACTCCTCAAAGGTGCTGTGCCACAAGGTGGAGGGGGGGGCAGGACCAGTGCCACAAGGTGGGGGGGCAGGACCAGTGCCACAAGGTGGAGGGGGGGGGGCAGGACCAGTGCCACAAGGTGTAGGAGGGGCAGGACCAGTGTCACAAGGTGTAGGGGGGGCAGGACCAGTGCCACAAGGTGGATGGGGGGCAGGACCAGTGCCACAAGGTGGAGGGGGGGCAGGACCAGTGCCACAAGGTGGAGGGGGGGGGGGCAGGACCAGTGCCACAAGGTGGAGGGGGGGCAGGACCAGTGCTACAAGGTGGAGGGGGGGGGCAGGACCAGTGCCACAAGGTGGAGGGGGGGGGCAGGACCAGTGCCACAAGGTGGAGGGGGGGGGCAGGACCAGTGCCACAAGGTGGAGGGGGGGGGCAGGACCAGTGCCACAAGGTGGAGGGGGGGGCAGGACCAGTGCCACAAGGTGGAGGGGGGGCAGGACCAGTGCCACAAGGTGGAGGGGGGGCAGGACCAGTGCCACAAGGTGGAGGGGGGGCAGGACCAGTGCTACAAGGTGGAGGGGGGGGCAGGACCAGTGCCACAAGGTGGAGGGGGGGCAGGACCAGTGCCACAAGGTGGAGGGGGGGGCAGGACCAGTGCCACAAGGTGGAGGGGGGGCAGGACCAGTGCCACAAGGTGGAGGGGGGGGGGCAGGACCAGTGCCACAAGGTGGAGGGGGGGGGCAGGACCAGTGCCACAAGGTGGAGGGGGGGGGCAGGACCAGTGCCACAAGGTGGAGGGGGGGGGCAGGACCAGTGCCACAAGGTGGAGGGGGGGGCAGGACCAGTGCCACAAGGTGGAGGGGGGGGCAGGACCAGTGCCACAAGGTGGAGGGGGGGCAGGACCAGTGCCACAAGGTGGAGGGGGGGGGCAGGACCAGTGCCACAAGGTGGAGGGGGGGGCAGGACCAGTGCCACAAGGTGGAGGGGGGGGGCAGGACCAGTGCCACAAGGTGGAGGGGGGGCAGGACCAGTGCCACAAGGTGGAGGGGGGGGGCAGGACCAGTGCCACAAGGTGGAGGGGGGGGCAGGACCAGTGCCACAAGGTGGAGGGGGGGGCAGGACCAGTGCCACAAGGTGGAGGGGGGGGCAGGACCAGTGCCACAAGGTGGAGGGGGGGCAGGACCAGTGCCACAAGGTGGAGGGGGGGCAGGACCAGTGCCACAAGGTGGAGGGGGGGCAGGACCAGTGCCACAAGGTGGAGGGGGGCAGGACCAGTGCCACAAGGTGGAGGGGGGGGGCAGGACCAGTGCCACAAGGTGGAGGGGGGGCAGGACCAGTGCCACAAGGTGGAGGGGGGGGCAGGACCAGTGCCACAAGGTGGAGGGGGGGCAGGACCAGTGCCACAAGGTGGAGGGGGGGGCAGGACCAGTGCCACAAGGTGGAGGGGGGGGGTAGGACCAGTGCCACAAGGTGGAGGGGGGGGGGTAGGACCAGTGCCACAAGGTGGAGGGGGGGGCAGGACCAGTGCCACAAGGTGGAGGTGGGGCAGGACCAGTGCCACAAGGTGGAGGGGGGCAGGACCAGTGCCACAAGGTGGAGGGGGGCAGGACCAGTGCCACAAGGTGGAGGGGGGCAGGACCAGTGCCACAAGGTGGAGGGGGGCAGGACCAGTGCCACAAGGTGGAGGGGGGCAGGACCAGTGCCACAAGGTGGAGGGGGGGGCAGGACCAGTGCCACAAGGTGGAGGGGGGGGCAGGACCAGTGCCACAAGGTGGAGGGGGGGGCAGGACCAGTGCCACAAGGTGGAGGGGGGGGCAGGACCAGTGCCACAAGGTGGAGGGGGGGGGCAGGACCAGTGCCACAAGGTGGAGGGGGGGCAGGACCAGTGCCACAAGGTGGAGGGGGGGGGCAGGACCAGTGCCACAAGGTGGAGGGGGGGCAGGACCAGTGCCACAAGGTGGAGGTGGGGCAGGACCAGTGCCACAAGGTGGAGGGGGGGCAGGACCAGTGCCACAAGGTGGAGGGGGGCAGGACCAGTGCCACAAGGTGGAGGGGGGCAGGACCAGTGCCACAAGGTGGAGGGGGGCAGGACCAGTGCCACAAGGTGGAGGGGGGGGCAGGACCAGTGCCACAAGGTGGAGGGGGGGGCAGGACCAGTGCCACAAGGTGGAGGGGGGCAGGACCAGTGCCACCATTGAACAGTAGGCCTAGTGTAGTAAATGTGCATGGCCCTACGCGCGCATAACCATGTCTGTAGTGAAAATTACTATATATATTTTTGGGAAAGAGGATTGGGGTGATTTTTTTTTTTGTGTGAGAGAGGATTTGCTGTATGAACTGGATAATTTGGTGAAATGCGAAAACGTTTGGTATTTTATATTTCCCAATTTGATAATGTATACACTATTTTGTATAAAATTTTTGATAATTTGTATACACTATGCATACTGCATAGTGTATACAGCACCTTAAGGAAGTAGGTGACATCTGATAATTAGGTTTTTAAAACAATAAAACGTTAATTGTAAGTTTCATTGAGCATGGTTATTAGTGTGTTTTAACGGGTGTTTGTATTTACAGGTGAGTGGCGGTTGTGTGGGAGCGTGAGGAACATGTGGGGTAAGTGAGAGGTGAACATAGGCCCTCCTCTCCAGCAGTGTACACCGCGTCTTGACCTGTAGCTCCCCTTATCACACGACTGGTGTCGTCAATGTCATAATAGCTGGCAACATTGACGCCTTATCCAGTGTTGTATTGACGGGGTCCTCAGGTTAGGCTCGGACAGTTTAGTGACGTTGTGAAGCTGGAGAGGGCGGGGCCGCACTCCTGTTTACATCATTTAGATTAGTTAACATGTGTTGTAAGTAGCGGGTGGCGGGCGTGTGCACCAGTATGTGGCTGACGCACATGTTACAGTGGGCCGCCTACCTGGGCGGGGGGACCTGTCGGTGTTGAGGGCATACAGCAGTTACGCCATACACGCGCCTCAGACGGCACCACAGAGCTAAAGATGAAACCTCCCGCAAGCACAACTAGGCGAGTACACTCACAGAAGAGGATTGGGAGGGGGGGGGGAGGATATGTGACTACATGAGGGGCAACTAACTCACATAACACTAAATTCAAAGATAACATTCAGACCAGAAACAGGAGGACATGTGTGACCGACAGTGTGGCGTGTACATGTAACCTTCATGTATGAACATTACACATGTTGATATACATGTGACTATCACCAACCAAATGTCTGATCAACCAGTCTGTAATATGTCAGGCTGCGAGCAGCCGCGTCCACCAGCCTGGTTGACCTGACTACAAACTGGGAGGTCTGGTCGGAAACCGGGCCGCAGGGTGGTTGATACTTGGAACCTGCACTAGGTACACAAGATAGACTATTTAACCCCCCCCCCCCCCGCCCCCCTTCTGCCCTAACACTGACAAGAGAGGCAGCTTAGTGTAGCCGCAGCTCCAGCCTGACCTTTCACCGAGTACACTCCCTTTTTGTGGTAATCGACCCAGACGTAAAATTGGAGTGGTTTAGAGAAATGAAAAACTCGTAATATTGACGCTTCTAACGTCTAATAATTGGCTCCGCTAAGTTAGGTGGGTTACCTTGACATGGTTTCGGGGCTTAGCGTCCCCACGGCCCGGTCTTCGACCAGGCCTTCTCGTACCTTTCATGTAAGAGAGAAAAGAAAAAGGGCAAATATTGTATACAGTATGCGTAAGGGCTACTGTACCTCCTTGGGCAGCATTGGTTCTGACGCTTCTTGTTTGGTTAAACTGCGGCATTTTTGACGGAGATGAGAGAGAACAGGCCGGCCACACCAACCATATGGCCGTGGACATCTTCCAGAGAAAAAGAAGTGCCGGACCAACCGGGCTGTGGCGAATATGTGGGCCTGCGGGCCCCTCCAAGCACCAGCCTGGTGGACCAAGCTCTCACAAGTCGAGCCTGGCCTGGGGCAGGCATTAGGTCAAAGGAAGCGTGCCCGGTTATATCCGTTCCATTCGGGAATCGAACCTGGAATCCCCGATTTGAGTGTCACTTAGGGAAGTGTAATAGGAAGTAATAAATTAATATTAATTTTGGTGAGTATTGTGATGGTGGTGATGAAGGCTGCTGTACACTACAAGGAGTACAGCACCCCAGCAATGATCTGGTGACGGGCATTAACGTGAAGCACAGTCACCTACACCACACAAAATATCAAGTACGCTATTGGCAATTTTAATTGAAATGTATTTCAGCTTTTAACATCCATTAATTGTAATATAAAACATTTTGTTCAGTACTGAGAATCTACCTTGCCTTACCTTGAGGTGATTTCGGGGCTTAGCGACCCTGCGGCCCTGTCGTCGATCAGGCCTCCTGGTTGCTGGACTGGTCAACCAGGCTGTTCGACGCGGCTGCTCGCTGCCTGACGTATGAATCACAGCCTGGTTGATAAAGTATCCTTTGGAGGTGATTGTTAAGTTCTCTCTTGAACACTGTGAGGGGCCGGCCAGTTATGCCCCTTATGTGTAGTGGAAGAGTGTTGAACAGTCTCGGGCCTCTGATGTTGATAGTTCTCTCTGAGTACCTGTTGCACCTCCGCTCTTCAACGGGGGTATTCTGCACATCCTGCCATGTCTTCTGGTCTCATGTGATGTTATTTCTGTGTGCAGGTTTGGGACCAGCCCCTCTACTATTTTCCACGTGTAAATTATTATATATCTCTCCCGCCTGCGCTCAAGAGAATACAGATTTAGGCTCTTTAGTCGGTCCCAATAGTTTAGATGTTTTACTGAGTGGATTCTAACAGTAAAGGATCTCTGCACGCTCTCCAGGTCAGCAATTTCTCCAGCTTTGAAAGGGGCTGTCACTGTGCAGCAGTACTCCACTGCAGAGAGTACTAGTGTCTTGAAAAGTATCATCATCGGTATAGCATCTCTAGTGTGAAAGGTTCTTGTTATCCAACCTGTCATTTGTCTTGCAGTTGTGAGGGCTACTTTATTGTGTTCTTTAAAGATAAGGTCTTCCGACATGAGTACACCCAGATCCTTTACATTGCCTTTCCGTTCTATGTTATGATTTGACTGAGTTTTGTTCGTAGTTTCCGTTTTTATATTTTCATTTTTTCCGTAGCTCTGGAATTTATCTTCGTTAAACACCATATTATTTTCTGTAGCCCATAGATAGACCTGATTGGTCAATCAACATAGAGGATTGCAGTGTCCTCTGTTGTCTACTCTCATAAAAATCCTAGTGTCATCTGCAAAGGATGATGCAGTACTATAGGTTGTGTCCTTGTCTATCCCAACGATAACTAAATACTAATTAATGATTAATCAAATCGAAATTCTGTAGTTGCCAGGTTATCAAGTTTGATGGAAGACGTAGGGGAGACATAATTACCCTGTACAAAATACTCAAGGGATAGACAAGGACAGACTATTTAGCAAGGGGGGTACATGAATGCCAGTGGATTAAGCGTTAATAAGAGGCGAGACCCTGATCAACCAGGCTGTGACTCGTAGGTCAGGCCGCGAGCAGCCGCGTCCAACAGCCTGCTTGACCAGTCGAGCAACGAGGAGGCCTGGTCGATGTCCGGGCCGCGGGGACGCTAAGCCCCGGAACCAAGCGGAAGGTATAGAAGAGTAGGTATACACAAGAGCGGGCTCTTGGG
Source organism: Procambarus clarkii (assembly GCF_040958095.1). NCBI lineage: Eukaryota > Metazoa > Arthropoda > Malacostraca > Decapoda > Cambaridae > Procambarus > Procambarus clarkii. The sequence goes on along the minus strand of NC_091189.1, from coordinate 27,374,589 downwards.
TCCCGCACATACACCAGTAGGCGAGTACTGGGACACCCCAGCACACGTGGAGGGTGGAGGTGTGGGGGGCAGGAAGAGTGGTCAACCTGCGGCTGCCAGGTGTGTACACTGTTGTGTACACACCTGGCATCACCAGTGTCCTGGCTAACTGTGTAATAGTCTCCTGGTGTCCGCTGGCGGATACAAGGCCTATTTGTATTGCCAGAATACATGGCAATACAATGAGTCTTGTATTATATGAATACAAGACTTGTTTGTATATACGTTGAATATTATTCAAGGCAAGTCTGGATAGTTTGAGGTAAGAGTAATGTAATAAAGACGATGATAACGCGCACTAAGTCTTGAGTGCTTACATCACCGTCATGGATGGACGGATCCTGGAAGTGGAGCGGGGCGCAGTGTGACCGTCTCCGGACCCGTGGTGGGGCCCGGCCCGCTGTCTCTACCGGACCCGTGGTGGGGCCCGGCCCGCTGTCTCTACCGGACCCGTGGTGGGGCCCGGCCCACTGTCTCTACCGGACCCGTGGTGGGGCCCGGCCCACTGTCTCTACCGGACCCGTGGTGGGGCCCGGCCCGCTGTCTCTACCGGACCCGTGGTGGGGGCTGGCCCGGGGCCCGCTGTCTCTACCGGACCCGTGGTGGGGCCCGGCCCGCTGTCTCTACCGGACCCGTGGTGGGGCCCGGCCCGCTGTCTCTACCGGACCCGTGGTGGGGCCCGGCCCGCTGTCTCTACCGGACCCGTGGTGGGGCCCGGCCCGCTGTCTCTACCGGACCCGTGGTGGGGCCCGGCCCGCTGTCTCTACCGGACCCGTGGTGGGGCCCGGCCCGCTGTCTCTACCGGACCCGTGGTGGGGCCCGGCCCCGCTGTCTCTACCGGACCCGGGTGGGGCCCGGCCCGCTGTCTCTACCGGACCCGTGGTGGGCCCGGCCCGCTGTCTCTACTGGCCCGTGGTGGGGCCCGGCCCGCTGTCTCTACCGGACCCGTGGTGGGGGCCCGGCCCGCTGTCTCTACCGGACCCTTGGTGGGGCCCGGCCCGCTGTCTCTACCGGACCGTGGTGGGGCCCGGCCCGCTGTCTCTACCGGACCCCGTGTGGGGCCCGGCCCGCTGTCTCTACCGGACCCGTGTGGGCCCGGCCCGCTGTCTCTACCGGACCCGTGGTGGGGCCCGGCCCGCTGTCTCTACCGGACCCGTGGTGGGGCCCGGCCCCCTGTCTCTACCGGACCCGTGGTGGGGCCCGGCCCACTGTCTCTACCGGACCCGTGGTGGGGCCCGGCCCACTGTCTCTACCGGACACACACACCAACGTTCACCCACCTGGGGGGAGGGGGGGGGCTTCCGTCAGCGGACACGGGGGGGGGGGGGGGACTAAATAGAATTGTCTATTTAAATCTGTAGCTAAATATAGATGCGTGTTAACGTGTTGTGGCTTTTCGTTGGGGACCATTGATCGCCGAACTATCAACAGGTACGTAGGTAGGTCATCCTTTGCAGATAGCACATATGATTTTCATGAGTACACAACATAGAGGACATGCAAAATCCTCAAACTGATATAACTCCCATTATTCAACGGGCCACAAATGTCAAAAGTTTCAGCTACCGCGCCGTGTGTGTGTGTGTGTGTGGGGGGGGGGGGGGGGTGGACATCAAAACTGGTATCGTATACAAAAGTATATTATAGAACGAAAAGGCAATATAAATGATTTTGAATTCCACATGCGTGGAGGCCTTACGTCTAAACAAAAGAAAGTAGATGTTAGAGCTAAAATAAAATGGGGTTCGGATGAGGTTTAAGACCATAATTGCCGGACTAATGATACTTTTAAGACGTTGGTGCTCTCTTGGGTTGAATATTATTGCACACTATAACTGCCCAAGGTATAATCCAGGTCACAGTGAAAGCTGGAGACATTCTTGACCTAGAGACATTGCAAAGATCTCTAGACTGCCTGAATCCTCTTATAATTATCGGGACCGCTTAAAATGTTTACATCTGTATTCCCTAGAAAGCAGGCAGGATAGATGCATAATACATTGCACGGTAAATCATGAGGGAGTGGTTGTAAATGTTGACACGGAGCTGCCACAGACGAGACGAGGCAGCATGGCAGGAAGTGCAGTGTATCACGCGTGAACAACAAAGGTGCAACATGTACACTTGAGAGACTTGATCAGTATCAGGGCACCACAACTTTATCAACACTTCATGTACACTGGCGGGACACAACTGGCGGATCTGGCGGTGTTAACAAAGATAACTTGACTAACACCTCAGGCGGCCCCTCCTTATAAACAAAGGTCAACAGTGCCCGCCAAACACCAGCTGTTTATGAATGAAAACGTTTACACACTACTCACAACTGATGACGTCACAACACTTCCGGAACAAACTTGTTTATTTTTTTTATTTCTATTTATTATTTATATGCAAGAAGGATTATTATGTTTGAGAGTATATAGCAATGATAATTTTACATTGTTGTAGTGCTTCACTGACGACTTGTGTTGGAACCACAACGCTGTAAATGCTTCACCCACGTACTAAAAATACAAATAATCGTCAACAGAACCAAAACACCTAACATAACCATTGCCTAAATATTTACAATATGCTAATATAAATAATAATAATTTTATAAATGATTACATTCCTGTTTTGAATGAAGTGCATGTTAAAATTGATGAATGTGTCTTTGGGGGGGTCGACCGCTGGATGGAATGGACTTGGTCTGAGGACGGGTTGCCTAAGGCTACCTATGGTTCAGTAGCCAGGGTGGCAGCAGGTACATTTAACAGCCGGGTTGACCAGACCACCGTGTGTCCTGACCACACACGGGTTACCCGACTAGTGCCGGGTACCGCTGGTTACCCGACTAGTGCCGGGTACCGCTGGTTACCCGACTAGTGCCGGGTACCGCTGGTTACCCGACTAGTGCCGGGTACCGCTGGTTACCCGACTAGTGCCGGGTACCGCTGGTTACCCGACTAGTGCCGGGTACCGCTGGTTACCCGACTAGTGCCGGGTACCGCTGGTTACCCGACTAGTGCCGGGTACCGCTGGTTACCCGACTAGGGCCGGGTACCGCTGGTTACCCGACTAGGGCCGGGTACCGCTGGTTACCCGACTAGGGCCGGGTACCGCTGGTTACCCGACTAGGGCCGGGTACCGCTGGTTACCCGACTAGGGCCGGGTACCGCTGGTTACCCGACTAGGGCCGGGTACCGCTGGTTACCCGACTAGGGCCGGGTACCGCTGGTTACCCGACTAGGGCCGGGTACCGCTGGTTACCCGACTAGGGCCGGGTACCGCTGGTTACCCGACTAGGGCCGGGTACCGCTGGTTACCCGACTAGGGCCGGGTACCGCTGGTTACCCGACTAGGGCCGGGTACCGCTGGTTACCCGACTAGGGCCGGGTACCGCTGGTTACCCGACACCCCCCTATTGAAATAAGTTATGTATGTGAAATGAGCACTGTATCAATTGCTACCCAGTCTCCCAATCTTTATGTACCCAATCTGAACATCTTTACCATTGTGATCATTGCTGTCTTATATGTGCTGTCAATCTGCTCTATGGTGTCTATTAACCTTGTTTAAATTACTAATCAAGCTGTCAATGTAATCAATCAGAGCTTTAATATAACAATGTGCTTTAATATACTTACTTATCTCTCTCATCTCATTTTTCTCTTGCAATGTATCTTTATCATTTATCAATTCTGATAGAAATTACCTACTTAAAATTATCTGCTAGATTAAGGACCTGCCCGAAACGCTGCGCGTACTAGTGGCTTTACAAGAATGTAAATACTGTACTATCCAATGTATTCTCACAAACCCAATGTACCTTCTTGTATATATATAAATAAATAAATCAATAAGTTTAGAGGTAAGATACAGACAAATGGATGAGGTAGCTGAAGTTATCCTCGCCCCTGATCAACAGCCTGGTTGATCAGTCCAGCAACCAGGAGGCCTGGTCGACGACCGGGCCGCGGGGACACCAAGCCCCGGAAGCACCTCAAGGTAGCCTCAAGGTAGCCCCGTTCAGTACAATACGTTCATACATAGACGCGTCACACACCATATTACCCAACATTGTGAGTGATAAACATGTACATTTCTTCCTTTACACATGTACTGTTACCAGACGTGTACACACACGTACTGTTATTACTACACCTTACTCGAACCCCACACTCCTCCCTACTTTACCCCCTCCCACCCCCCACACACACCCTTCTCTACCTTCCCCAACACCCTGCCCTCTTCCCCCCCCCCTCTCCCTGCTCTACCCCTCCCCCGCACACCCTGACCTACCTCCACACCCTGCTCCCCCCCCCCCCCTACCATCCAAGTTAATATAAACTGCCCAAGACAATAACAATAGACCACACACTAATGGCGGCAATCTTGTGAGCCAGGTGGTACTAGTTTTATTAACATTTATATCCCACATTTTCAACAAATGACAGAAAATGTTGCTATGTGAAACATTAACACCCCCCCCCCCACACACACCCTCTTAGGACCTCGTGGCCAGGGGTACAATATTATTGTGAGTGTGGAGGTCGTGGTGGTCGTGCCTACTATCACAATCTGCCCCTAAACGTGCTCAGCGTGACACGCAATTGTTTGCATCACTCCTCGTAATGTCAATGACGATAACCGCAGAGTATAATGTACTAAACGTCGTAGTAGAATTTTGTTGGTGCGCAGATAGAGCGCGCGAAATTGAACCCGGGCGAGTTTGAATGGTGGTTGGAGGGGGAAGGTTGTTTTGAATGGCGTAGCGGTGAGTGTGTGTGGTTGGGTGGGGGGGAGGGGACGTCAAAGGTCACCCGACCACTAAGCTGGTGGTGGAGGCGCTGGTGGGGGGGGGGGGGGTGGAGGGTGCCTGCGTAGTGAGGGCTTACGGTTTGTCCGTCTTATATTCTACCTGACATGAAGAGAGTCGTGCTTGGTGAGTGGCCGTGTAATGTGGCACAGATGCAGGGTACCTAGAAGACGGTTGGGTACCGACCGATACTTTCCTAATAGACCCGCTACCCCACCCTCCTCAACACAGTCATCACTTTCCCACAAGAACTGTTCCATGGACACCTTTCTTCTCCAGAAAGGGTACACAGGTCACATTAAAACATTTCCCTTCATCCTCACTCCCCGATCTTTATATAATAAGAATATAACTACAGTATATAGTTATACTAAAATATAACCTTTACATTCATGGCTAAATATAGCCATGAATGAAATATCACTGCAATGGGATCTAACCCCCATCCTTCAGTATTTTCTCGGGTCAACCATATAGTTCTGATGTTCGCGGTCCCCCACCACCACCTGCCTGGTCCCCCACCACCACCACCTGCCTGGTCCCCCACCACCACCTGCCTGGTCCCCCACCACCACCACCTGCCTGGTCCCCCACCACCACCTGCCTGGTCCCCCACCACCACCTGCCTGGTCCCCCACCACCACCTGCCTGGTCCCCCACCACCACCACCACCTGCCTGGTCCCCCACCACCACCACCTGCCTGGTCCCCCCACCACCACCTGCCTGGTCCCCCACCACCACCTGCCTGGTCCCCCACCACCACCACCACCTGCCTGGTCCCCCACCACCACCACCTGCCTGGTCCCCCACCACCACCTGCCTGGTCCCCCACCACCACCTGCCTGGTCCCCCACCACCACCTGCCTGGTCCCCCACCACCACCACCTGCCTGGTCCCCCACCACCACCACCTGCCTGGTCCCCCACCACCACCACCTGCCTGGTCCCCCACCACCACCACCTGCCTGGTCCCCCACCACCACCACCTGCCTGGTCCCCCACCACCACCACCTGCCTGGTCCCCCACCACCACCACCTGCCTGGTCCCCCACCACCACCACCTGCCTGGTCCCCCACCACCACCACCTGCCTGGTCCCCCACCACCACCACCTGCCTGGTCCCCCACCACCACCACCTGCCTGGTCCCCCACCACCACCACCTGCCTGGTCCCCCCACCACCACCTGCCTGGTCCCCCACCACCACCACCACCTGCCTGGTCCCCCACCACCACCACCACCTGCCTGGTCCCCCACCACCACCACCACCTGCCTGGTCCCCCACCACCACCACCACCTGCCTGGTCCCCCACCACCACCACCACCTGCCTGGTCCCCCACCACCACCACCACCTGCCTGGTCCCCCACCACCACCACCACCTGCCTGGTCCCCCACCACCACCACCACCTGCCTGGTCCCCCACCACCACCACCACCTGCCTGGTCCCCCCACCACCACCACCACCTGCCTGGTCCCCCACCACCACCACCACCTGCCTGGTCCCCCACCACCACCACCACCTGCCTGGTCCCCCACCACCACCACCACCTGCCTGGTCCCCCACCACCACCACCACCTGCCTGGTCCCCCACCACCACCACCACCTGCCTGGTCCCCCACCACCACCACCACCACCTGCCTGGTCCCCCACCACCACCACCACCACCTGCCTGGTCCCCCACCACCACCACCACCACCTGCCTGGTCCCCCACCACCACCACCACCACCTGCCTGGTCCCCCACCACCACCACCACCACCTGCCTGGTCCCCCACCACCACCACCACCACCTGCCTGGTCCCCCACCACCACCACCACCTGCCTGGTCCCCCACCACCACCACCACCTGCCTGGTCCCCCACCACCACCACCACCTGCCTGGTCCCCCACCACCACCACCACCTGCCTGGTCCCCCACCACCACCACCACCTGCCTGGTCCCCCACCACCACCACCACCTGCCTGGTCCCCCACCACCACCACCACCTGCCTGGTCCCCCCACCACCACCACCACCTGCCTGGTCCCCCACCACCCACCACCCCACCTGCCTGGTCCCCCACCACCACCACCACCTGCCTGGTCCCCCACCACCACCACCACCTGCCTGGTCCCCCACCACCACCACCACCTGCCTGGTCCCCCACCACCACCACCACCTGCCTGGTCCCCCACCCACCACCACCACCTGCCTGGTCCCCCACCACCACCACCACCTGCCTGGTCCCCCACCACCACCACCACCTGCCTGGTCCCCCACCACCACCACCACCTGCCTGGTCCCCCCCCCCACCACCACCACCACCACCACCACCTGCCTGGTCCCCCCCCCCCACCACCACCACCACCACCACCACCTGCCTGGTCCCCCCCCCCCCACCACCACCACCACCACCACCACCTGCCTGGTCCCCCCCCCCACCACCACCACCACCACCACCACCTGCCTGGTCCCCCCCACCACCACCACCACCACCACCTGCCTGGTCCCCCCACCACCACCACCACCACCACCACCTGCCTGGTCCCCCCACCACCACCACCACCACCACCACCTGCCTGGTCCCCCCACCACCACCACCACCACCACCACCTGCCTGGTCCCCCCACCACCAGCCGTGAATGACACCACCACACGCCACCTTTGGTCACTCCACGTGTAGTCAATGTCTGCTCATGTTAATATTGATATATAAACATTAGTGTTTTGCCTTTTGCTCTTAGTTAGTGCAGCCAGGCTCCCGCTAGCTAGCACACATTGTCAATACAAAAGTAATTAATATTAAGAACAGGTCATACAAAGCCTTCAGTAAACTTGGGGACACACGGAAGATAACACGGAGTGACCGGGTGCAGTGTGCGGCCTCTGGGTGCCTCATGGAAATAGCTCAACCATAGACAGTGTTAAAGTTCATAGTTTGTAAACATGTGAGTGAATACGGTGATGATGGGTAGGTGGTTGATACCAGCAGCTGGGTAGTGTTGTGGGTCAGTTGTGGCCCGAGTGTGGTGGGAGGAAGATGCTGTGGTAATCAATAACTGCACAACACCACTCTCTTGTATGCTTACAGTTGTGGAGGATGTAGAGTAGCTTGGGCGAGGAGTGAGTGAGTGAGTTGTAGTGAGAAATGGGCGGGAGGGAAGTGGTGACGCGCGCAGGTTGTGTGTGTGTGTGTTGGGGGGGGGGGGGGCTCCTGTAGAACCGTGAACGAGGTGGGTGGTGACGTCTCCGCCCTACAACAGTATAGCAGCACCAACAGGTCCTCCTGCCCCCTCTTCTCTCACCCCCACCCACCCCCCCTCCCCTCCACCCCGTGTGCCGGCCGACAGTGGCCTACCTTCCCACCCGACCTGACAGTCTTCACCTGGCCTGTGTGTGGCACTGGCTGGCACTGTGTTGCCAGCACGCTCGTGCGCCCACCAGCTGGCTGCCAGGCACCCTCCACCAGTGTCTTGCAGTTTACTTGTGCTCCATATTGTGGGCCATCACCGTGGCTGGTGTGCCCCGCCCGCCCTGCTCTCAGGCACTGTGAGAGGCTGACGGCTGCTGCTGCTGGCACCCAGAAAATGACGACTACTACAGCAGACTCGCGTGTGCAGAGTAGTGTGTGCCCGCCTTGTCCCTCCTGCGACTCGTGCACACATGATTATTAAACCAAGACAAGTGCGCAATATTGTGCTGGACAATATCACCAGCCATACGGAGGGAACGGTAGTGTTACTTTAAAGCGTTAAGAGAGGTAGCCACTTGGAGAGAGAGATTACAACATGGGATGAGTAGGAGAGTGTGGGGGCGGAACGTCTGCCATATGGATGGCTATTGGTGCGTCAGGAACAGTGTACGGGCACCTCTCCTACTCTCCACACCTCGCCTCCACATACACCCATGCCCCCCTCACATCCCTCTACCCTTCCTCACACTACTGGTACACGTTCATGGTCACAAACGTTGTTGCCTGCCACACGCCCAACGTTTTATTTATATATGCAAACGTTTGCATTTGGTATCTTGTGCGTGGTGTTAGACAGCAAACATTTAACTTGTATACCGGGGATTGAGAGACCCGCTCAATACGGCCACAAAACCACAATGGGGAAGTGATATGACGAGTGTGGCATTGATCGCCAAGTACACCCAGTAAATGTCACCCTGGGCACCTCGTGTGTCTGTTGTGTGTACTGGTGGTAGGGTCTTGACCCTGTGTTGTGTGTACTGGTGCCTTGACCCTGTGTTGTGTGTACTGGTGGTGGGGCCTTGACCCTGTTGTGTGTACTGGTGGTGCCTTGACCCTGTGTTGTGTGTACTGGTGGTGGTGCCTTGACCCTGTCTTGTGTGTACTGGTGGTGGGGCCTTGACCCTGTGTTGTGTGTACTGGTGGTGGGGCCTTGACCCTGTGTTGTGTGTACTGGTGGTGGGGCCTTGACCCTGTGTTGTGTGTACTGGTGGTGGGGCCTTGACCCTGTGTTGTGTGTACTGGTGCCTTCACCCTGTGTTGTGTGTACTGGTGGTGGGGCCTTGACCCTGTGTTGTGTGTACTGGTGATGGGGCCTTGACCCTGTGTTGTGTGTACTGGTGGTGGGGCCTTGACCCTGTGTTGTGTGTACTGGTGGTGGGGCCTTGACCCTGTGTTGTGTGTACTGGTGGTGGGGCCTTGACCCTGTGTTGTGTGTACTGGTGGTGGGGCCTTGACCCTGTGTTGTGTGTACTGGTGGTGGGGCCTTGACCCTGTGTTGTGTGTACTGGTGGTGGGGCCTTGACCCTGTGTTGTGTGTACTGGTGGTGGGGCCTTGACCCTGTGTTGTGTGTACTGGTGGTGGGGCCTTGACCCTGTGTTGTGTGTACTGGTGGTGGGGCCTTGACCCTGTGTTGTGTGTACTGGTGGTGGGGCCTTGACCCTGTGTTGTGTGTACTGGTGGTGGGGCCTTGACCCTGTGTTGTGTGTACTGGTGGTGGTGCCTTGACCCTGTGTTGTGTGTACTGGTGGTGGGGCCTTGACCCTGTGTTGTGTGTACTGGTGGTGGTGCCTTGACCCTGTGTTGTGTGTACTGGTGGTGGTGCCTTGACCCTGTGTTGTGTGTACTGGTGGTGGGGCCTTGACCCTGTGTTGTGTGTACTGGTGGTGGGGCCTTGACCCTGTGTTGTGTGTACTGGTGCCTTCACCCTGTGTTGTGTGTACTGGTGGTGGGGCCTTGACCCTGTGTTGTGTGTGCTGGTGGTGGGGCCTTGACCCTGTGTTGTGTGTGCTGGTGGTGGGGCCTTGACCCTGTGTTGTGTGTGCTGGTGGTGGGGCCTTGACCCTGTGTTGTGTGTACTGGTGGTGGTGCCTTGACCCTGTGTTGTGTGTACTGGTGGTGGTGCCTTGACCCTGTGTTGTGTGTACTGGTGGTGGGGCCTTGACCCTGTGTTGTGTGTACTGGTGCCTTCACCCTGTGTTGTGTGTACTGGTGGTGGGGCCTTGACCCTGTGTTGTGTGTGCTGGTGGTGGGGCCTTGACCCTGTGTTGTGTGTACTGGTGGTGGGGCCTTGACCCTGTGTTGTGTGTACTGGTGGTGGGGCCTTGACCCTGTGTTGTGTGTACTGGTGGTGGGGCCTTGACCCTGTGTTGTGTGTACTGGTGGTGGGGCCTTGACCCTGTGTTGTGTGTACTGGTGCCTTGACCCTGTGTTGTGTGTACTGGTGGTGGGGCCTTGACCCTGTGTTGTGTGTACTGGTGGGGCCTTGACACTGTGTTGTGTGTACTGGTGGTGGTGGTGCCTTGACCCTGTCTTGTGTGTACTGGTGGTGGGGCCTTGACCCTGTGTTGTGTGTACTGGTGGTGGGGCCTTGACCCTGTGTTGTGTGTACTGGTGGTGGGGCCTTGACCCTGTGTTGTGTGTACTGGTGGGGCCTTGACCCTGTGTTGTGTGTACTGGTGGGGCCTTGACCCTGTGTTGTGTGTACTGGTGGGGCCTTGACCCTGTGTTGTGTGTACTGGTGGTGCCTTGACCCTGTGTTGTGTGTACTGGTGGTGCCTTGACCCTGTGTTGTGTGTACTGGTGGTGCCTTGACCCTGTGTTGTGTGTACTGGTGGTGCCTTGACCTTGTGTGTACTGGTGGTGCCTTGACCTTGTGTTGTGTGTACTGGTGGTGCCTTGACCCTGTGTTGTGTGTACTGGTGCCTTGACCCTGTGATGTGTGTACTGGTGCCTTGACCCTGTGTTGTGTGTACTGGTGCCTTGACCCTGTGTTGTGTGTACTGGTGCCTTGACCCTGTGTTGTGTGTACTGGTGCCTTGACCCTGTGTTGTGTGTACTGGTGGTGGGGCCTTGACCCTGTGTTGTGTGTACTGGTGGTGGGGCCTTGACCCTGTGTTGTGTGTACTGGTGGTGGTGCCTTGACCCTGTGTTGTGTGTACTGGTGGTGGGGCCTTGACCCTGTGTTGTGTGTACTGGTGGTGGGGCCTTGACCCTGTGTTGTGTGTACTGGTGGTGGGGCCTTGACCCTGTGTTGTGTGTACTGGTGCCTTGACCCTGTGTTGTGTGTACTGGTGGTGGTGCCTTGACCCTGTGTTGTGTGTACTGGTGCCTTCACCCTGTTGTGTGTACTGGTGGGGCCTTGACCCTGTCTTGTGTGTACTGGTGGTGCCTTGACCCTGTCTTGTGTGTACTGGTGGTGCCTTGACCCTGTGTTGTGTGTACTGGTGGTGCCTTGACCCTGTGTTGTGTGTACTGGTGGTGCCTTGACCCTGTCTTGTGTGTACTGGTGGTGCCTTGACCCTGTCTTGTGTGTACTGGTGGTGCCTTGACCCTGTCTTGTGTGTACTGGTGGTGCCTTGACCCTGTCTTGTGTGTACTGGTGGTGCCTTGACCCTGTCTTGTGTGTACTGGTGGTGCCTTGACCCTGTCTTGTGTGTACTGGTGGTGCCTTGACCCTGTCTTGTGTGTACTGGTGGTGCCTTGACCCTGTCTTGTGTGTACTGGTGGTGCCTTGACCCTGTCTTGTGTGTACTGGTGGTGCCTTGACCCTTTGTTGTGTGTACTGGTGGGGCCTTGACCCTGTGTTGTGTGTACTGGTGGGGCCTTGACCCTGTGTTGTGTGTACTGGTGGTGCCTTGACCCTGTGTTGTGTGTACTGGTGGTGCCTTGACCCTGTGTTGTGTGTACTGGTGGTGCCTTGACCCTGTCATGTGTGTACTGGTGGTGCCTTGACCCTGTGGTGTGTGTACTGGTGGTGCCTTGACCCTTTGTTGTGTGTACTGGTGGGGCCTTGACCCTTTGTTGTGTGTACTGGTGGGGCCTTGACCCTGTGTTGTGTGTACTGGTGGGGCCTTGACCGTGTGTTGTGTGTACTGGTGGGGCCTTGACCCTGTGTTGTGTGTACTGGTGGGGCCTTGACCCTGTGTTGTGTGTACTGGTGGTGCCTTGACCCTTTGTTGTGTGTACTGGTGGGGCCTTGACCCTGTGTTGTGTGTAATGGTGGTGCCTTGACCCTGTGTTGTGTGTACTGGTGGTGCCTTGACCCTGTCATGTGTGTACTGGTGGGGCCTTGACCCTGTGTTGTGTGTACTGGTGGTGCCTTGACCCTGTCATGTGTGTACTGGTGGGGCCTTGACCCTGTGTTGTGTGTACTGGTGGTGCCTTGACCCTTTGTTGTGTGTACTGGTGGGGCCTTGACCCTGTGTTGTGTGTACTGGTGGGGCCTTGACCGTGTGTTGTGTGTACTGGTGGTGCCTTGACCCTGTGTTGTGTGTACTGGTGGGGCCTTGACCCTGTGTTGTGTGTACTGGTGGGGCCTTGACCGTGTGTTGTGTGTACTGGTGGGGCCTTGACCCTGTGTTGTGTGTACTGGTGGTGCCTTGACCCTGTGTTGTGTGTACTGGTGGTGCCTTGACCCTGTGTTGTGTGTACTGGTGGTGCCTTGACCCTGTGTTGTGTGTACTGGTGGTGGTGCCTTGACCCTGTGTTGTGTGTACTGGTGGGGCCTTGACCGTGTGTTGTGTGTACTGGTGGGGCCTTGACCGTGTGTTGTGTGTACTGGTGGGGCCTTGACCCTGTGTTGTGTGTACTGGTGGGGCCTTGACCGTGTGTTGTGTGTACTGGTGGGGCCTTGACCCTGTGTTGTGTGTACTGGTGGGGCCTTGACCGTGTGTTGTGTGTACTGGTGGGGCCTTGACCGTGTGTTGTGTGTACTGGTGGGGCCTTGACCCTGTGTTGTGTGTACTGGTGGGGCCTTGACCGTGTGTTGTGTGTACTGGTGGGGCCTTGACCCTGTGTTGTGTGTACTGGTGGTGCCTTGACCCTGTGTTGTGTGTACTGGTGGGGCCTTGACCCTGTGTTGTGTGTACTGGTGGTGCCTTGACCCTGTCATGTGTGTACTGGTGGGGCCTTGACCCTGTGTTGTGTGTACTGGTGGTGCCTTGACCCTGTCATGTGTGTACTGGTGGTGCCTTGACCCTGTCATGTGTGTACTGGTGGGGCCTTGACCCTGTGTTGTGTGTACTGGTGGTGCCTTGACCCTGTCATGTGTGTACTGGTGGTGCCTTGACCCTGTGTTGTGTGTACTGGTGGTGCCTTGACCCTGTCATGTGTGTACTGGTGGTGCCTTGACCCTGTGTTGTGTGTACTGGTGGTGCCTTGACCCTGTGTTGTGTGTACTGGTGGGGCCTTGACCCTGTGTTGTGTGTACTGGTGGTGCCTTGACCCTGTGTTGTGTGTACTGGTGGTGCCTTGACCCTGTGTTGTGTGTACTGGTGGTGCCTTGACCCTGTCATGTGTGTACTGGTGGGGCCTTGACCCTGTGTTGTGTGTACTGGTGGGGCCTTGACCCTGTGTTGTGTGTACTGGTGGTGCCTTGACCCTGTCATGTGTGTACTGGTGGGGCCTTGACCCTGTGTTGTGTGTACTGGTGGTGCCTTGACCCTGTCATGTGTGTACTGGTGGGGCCTTGACCCTGTGTTGTGTGTACTGGTGGTGCCTTGACCCTGTCATGTGTGTACTGGTGGGGCCTTGACCCTGTGTTGTGTGTACTGGTGGGGCCTTGACCCTGTGTTGTGTGTACTGGTGGTGCCTTGACCCTGTCATGTGTGTACTGGTGGGGCCTTGACCCTGTGTTGTGTGTACTGGTGGTGCCTTGACCCTGTCATGTGTGTACTGGTGGGGCCTTGACCCTGTGTTGTGTGTACTGGTGGTGCCTTGACCCTGTCATGTGTGTACTGGTGGGGCCTTGACCCTGTGTTGTGTGTACTGGTGGTGCCTTGACCCTGTCATGTGTGTACTGGTGGGGCCTTGACCCTGTGTTGTGTGTACTGGTGGGGCCTTGACCCTGTGTTGTGTGTACTGGTGGTGGGCCTTGACCCTGTGTTGTGTGTACTGGTGGTGCCTTGACCCTGTCATGTGTGTACTGGTGGGGCCTTGACCCTGTGTTGTGTGTACTGGTGGTGCCTTGACCCTGTCATGTGTGTACTGGTGGGGCCTTGACCCTGTGTTGTGTGTACTGGTGGTGCCTTGACCCTGTCATGTGTGTACTGGTGGGGCCTTGACCCTGTGTTGTGTGTACTGGTGGTGCCTTGACCCTGTCATGTGTGTACTGGTGGTGCCTTGACCCTGTCATGTGTGTACTGGTGGGGCCTTGACCCTGTGTTGTGTGTACTGGTGGTGCCTTGACCCTGTCATGTGTGTACTGGTGGGGCCTTGACCCTGTGTTGTGTGTACTGGTGGTGCCTTGACCCTGTGTTGTGTGTACTGGTGGTGGGGCCTTGACCCTGTGTTGTGTGTACTGGTGGTGCCTTGACCCTGTCATGTGTGTACTGGTGGGGCCTTGACCCTGTGTTGTGTGTACTGGTGGTGCCTTGACCCTGTGTTGTGTGTACTGGTGGTGGGGCCTTGACCCTGTGTTGTGTGTACTGGTGGTGCCTTGACCCTGTCATGTGTGTACTGGTGGTGCCTTGACCCTGTGTTGTGTGTACTGGTGGTGCCTTGACCCTGTGTTGTGTGTACTGGTGGTGGTGCCTTGACCCTGTGTTGTGTGTACTGGTGGTGCCTTGACCCTGTGTTGTGTGTACTGGTGGTGGTGCCTTGACCCTGTGTTGTGTGTACTGGTGGTGCCTTGACCCTGTGTTGTGTGTACTGGTGGTGCCTTGACCCTGTGTTGTGTGTACTGGTGGTGGTGCCTTGACCCTGTGTTGTGTGTACTGGTGGGGCCTTGACCCTGTGTTGTGTGTACTGGTGGGGCCTTGACCCTGTCATGTGTGTACTGGTGGTGCCTTGACCCTGTGTTGTGTGTACTGGTGGTGCCTTGACCCTGTGTTGTGTGTACTGGTGGTGGGGCCTTGACCCTGTGTTGTGTGTACTGGTGGTGGGGCCTTGACCCTGTGTTGTGTGTACTGGTGGTGGGGCCTTGACCCTGTGTTGTGTGTACTGGTGGGGCCTTGACCCTGTGTTGTGTGTACTGGTGCCTTCACCCTGTGTTGTGTGTACTGGTGGTGGGCCTTGACCCTGTGTTGTGTGTACTGGTGATGGGGCCTTGACCCTGTGTTGTGTGTACTGGTGGTGGGGCCTTGACCCTGTGTTGTGTGTACTGGTGGTGGGGCCTTGACCCTGTGTTGTGTGTACTGGTGGTGGGGCCTTGACCCTGTGTTGTGTGTACTGGTGGTGGGGCCTTGACCCTGTGTTGTGTGTACTGGTGGTGGTGCCTTGACCCTGTGTTGTGTGTACTGGTGGGGCCTTGACCCTGTGTTGTGTGTACTGGTGGTGGGGCCTTGACCCTGTGTTGTGTGTACTGGTGGGGCCTTGACCCTGTGTTGTGTGTACTGGTGGTGGGGCCTTGACCCTGTGTTGTGTGTACTGGTGGGCCTTGACCCTGTGTTGTGTGTACTGGTGGTGGGGCCTTGACCCTGTGTTGTGTGTACTGGTGGTGGGGCCTTGACCCTGTGTTGTGTGTACTGGTGGTGGGGCCTTGACCCTGTGTTGTGTGTACTGGTGGTGGGGCCTTGACCCTGTGTTGTGTGTACTGGTGGGGCCTTGACCCTGTGTTGTGTGTACTGGTGCCTTCACCCTGTGTTGTGTGTACTGGTGGTGGGGCCTTGACCCTGTGTTGTGTGTACTGGTGGTGGGGCCTTGACCCTGTGTTGTGTGTACTGGTGGTGGGGCCTTGACCCTGTGTTGTGTGTACTGGTGGTGGGGCCTTGACCCTGTGTTGTGTGTACTGGTGGTGGTGCCTTGACCCTGTGTTGTGTGTACTGGTGGGGCCTTGACCCTGTGTTGTGTGTACTGGTGGTGGGGCCTTGACCCTGTGTTGTGTGTACTGGTGGTGGGGCCTTGACCCTGTGTTGTGTGTACTGGTGGTGGGGCCTTGACCCTGTGTTGTGTGTACTGGTGGTGGGGCCTTGACCCTGTGTTGTGTGTACTGGTGGGGCCTTGACCCTGTGTTGTGTGTACTGGTGCCTTCACCCTGTGTTGTGTGTACTGGTGGTGGGGCCTTGACCCTGTGTTGTGTGTACTGGTGGTGGGGCCTTGACCCTGTGTTGTGTGTACTGGTGGTGGGGCCTTGACCCTGTGTTGTGTGTACTGGTGGTGGGGCCTTGACCCTGTGTTGTGTGTACTGGTGGTGGTGCCTTGACCCTGTGTTGTGTGTACTGGTGGGGCCTTGACCCTGTGTTGTGTGTACTGGTGGTGGGGCCTTGACCCTGTGTTGTGTGTACTGGTGGGGCCTTGACCCTGTGTTGTGTGTACTGGTGGTGGGGCCTTGACCCTGTGTTGTGTGTACTGGTGGTGGGGCCTTGACCCTGTGTTGTGTGTACTGGTGGTGGTGCCTTGACCCTGTGTTGTGTGTACTGGTGGGGCCTTGACCCTGTGTTGTGTGTACTGGTGGTGGGGCCTTGACCCTGTGTTGTGTGTACTGGTGGGGCCTTGACCCTGTGTTGTGTGTACTGGTGGTGGGGCCTTGACCCTGTGTTGTGTGTACTGGTGGTGGGGCCTTGACCCTGTGTTGTGTGTACTGGTGGGGCCTTGACCCTGTGTTGTGTGTACTGGTGGTGGGGCCTTGACCCTGTGTTGTGTGTACTGGTGGGGCCTTGACCCTGTGTTGTGTGTACTGGTGGTGGGGCCTTGACCCTGTGTTGTGTGTACTGGTGGTGCCTTGACCCTGTGTTGTGTGTACTGGTGGTGGTGCCTTGACCCTGTGTTGTGTGTACTGGTGGTGGGGCCTTGACCCTGTGTTGTGTGTACTGGTGGTGGGGCCTTGACCCTGTGTTGTGTGTACTGGTGGTGGTGCCTTGACCCTGTGTTGTGTGTACTGGTGGGGCCTTGACCCTGTGTTGTGTGTACTGGTGGTGGGGCCTTGACCCTGTGTTGTGTGTACTGGTGGGGCCTTGACCCTGTGTTGTGTGTACTGGTGGTGCCTTGACCCTGTGTTGTGTGTACTGGTGGTGCCTTGACCCTGTGTTGTGTGTACTGGTGGGGCCTTGACCCTGTGTTGTGTGTACTGGTGGTGGGGCCTTGACCCTGTGTTGTGTGTACTGGTGGTGGTGCCTTGACCCTGTGTTGTGTGTACTGGTGGGGCCTTGACCCTGTGTTGTGTGTACTGGTGGTGGGGCCTTGACCCTGTGTTGTGTGTACTGGTGGGGCCTTGACCCTGTGTTGTGTGTACTGGTGGTGCCTTGACCCTGTGTTGTGTGTACTGGTGGTGCCTTGACCCTGTGTTGTGTGTACTGGTGGGGCCTTGACCCTGTGTTGTGTGTACTGGTGGTGGGGCCTTGACCCTGTGTTGTGTGTACTGGTGGTGGTGCCTTGACCCTGTGTTGTGTGTACTGGTGGGGCCTTGACCCTGTGTTGTGTGTACTGGTGGTGGGGCCTTGACCCTGTGTTGTGTGTACTGGTGGGGCCTTGACCCTGTGTTGTGTGTACTGGTGGTGGTGCCTTGACCCTGTGTTGTGTGTACTGGCAGTTACCTGTAGTTTACCATAGTGTGTTGAGAGAGTTGTACTGTTGAAGCCCGAGGACTACTTGTAGTGCATGGTTACCACTCCCCCTCCCACACAGGAAGATATAGCTGAACTAGAATAAGAGGACATTCACTGACAGAGGAAAGTGCCCAAATGACTGGTGCAGTCTTGGGAGATGTATACCACTGAGTCTGTGTTCTCCCAGAACTTTGAATCATGGCGGTCTGTAGTGTGTGTCTCGCGTACCCACGTGCACTTGAAACGTCGGCATCTAGTTCTTTAATTGATGTAGTTATTTCAGTAGTTGGGTGCGTGTATTCCTGCAGAGGCTCTAGTGCCTTGAGGCAGTTGTTTCTATCGCCTCTGCTCTCAGCTCAACTTGATTACCACTTAAGTCACATATCAGTACTAATGTCCGATTTGTCTGCACCTTTCACTTGTACCTCAACGTTAAATTGTTTCGTCTGGAAAAAACTTATGGTCTTTATCCTTCCATATGTACGTGGTATATGTGACTGGTCGCTGTACACATGGTGGTAGAGTGAGCGTCTTTAACTTCTTGGGTTGATTACTTGGTTGTGTCTGTGGGCGCCCAGCTCGTAGCTAATACAGTACATATTATGTCCATCTCTTGTAAGGAGTCCGTGTATAGGTTTTTAAATGTTGGTGTGTGGTAATGTGATGTTTGACACCCACACACACTTGTCACTAAAGCTGGCGTCTTCTCCACGCCAAAGTTGTTTTATAATAACTACAGTAATGGTTTTCTTCACATAATACCTTCTTCTAATCTGCCTTTGCCCTTTACCGCACTTATCACTTTTGTTTTGCCTCAACTACAGGCAACGTTTGTGGCATAACTATCTACGGGATCACCATAGCCCGTGCTACTAGGAACTATTTGTTCCAGGTAGCGAATCTTTAACAACAACAACGTTTGTGTGGGGAGGCTTGCAGCGTGCTAGTTCCTCACAGGTGTGTTAATTGTGTTGTACCACAAGTGTGGTACTACTGTACCTGGTGGTGGTTGGGTAGGCAGCACGTGTGCCCGGGATGGGCGTGCAGCACGTGTGCCCGGGATGGGCGTGCAGCACGTGTGCCCGGGATGGGCGTGCATATGGATGACGATTACCGTACATTATAAAGCCTCCATATTTTCTCGCAATTCCAAATGTTGAGGTGATGGTCCATGATGTGTGACTCCCCGGGAATGTCCAGGAGGCAGAGTAGGGAGACTGTAGGGTTTGGTGGACGAGCCACGAGCGAGGCCACCAGCTGCTGGCCCCCACCACCACCACCACAACACTTTTATTGAACGGTAGTGGCAATAATATTTTCCTTGTATTGGTGGAGAGCCTTTCAGTTGATTAATACGTGTGGGACCTCCACAAGGCTGCTCCTGGATGCTACATATTCTCTTCTTCAAGGCTGAGGGTCCCTACAAACACAACCAGAAGTGGTACCTCATATCTATCTAGCCATCAATTTTAAATAAAATATACATGCATACTGTACATATACTTTCATTCATACAGAAGTGTGCATACACATTAGCAATCGTACAGGGACGTTAGAAAGAACTTTTTCAGTGTCAGTAGTTAACAGGTGGAATGCATTAGACAGTGATGTGGCGGAGGCTGACTCCATACATACTTACAAACGTAGATATGATAGAGCCCAGTAGGCTCAGGAATCTGTACACCAGTTGAGAGGCGGGACCAAAGAGCCAGAGCTCAACCCCCGCATGTATTGCCAAGGATAAATGTGCCGTGGTTCGGTGCCAGGCCTCCTGGCTGATGGATGGTTCGGTGCCAGGCCTCCTGGCTGATGGATGGTTCGGTGCCAGGCCTCCTGGCTGATGGATGGTTCGGTGCCAGGCCTCCTGGCTGATGGATGGTTCGGTGCCAGGCCTCCTGGCTGATGGATGGTTCGGTGCCAGGCCTCCTGGCTGACGGATGGTTCGGTGCCAGGCCTCCTGGCTGACGGATGGTTCGGTGCCAGGCCTCCTGGCTGACGGATGGTTCGGTGCCAGGCCTCCTGGCTGACGGATGGTTCGGTGCCAGGCCTCCTGGCTGACGGATGGTTCGGTGCCAGGCCTCCTGGCTGACGGATGGTTCGGTGCCAGGCCTCCTGGCTGACGGATGGTTCGGTGCCAGGCCTCCTGGCTGACGGATGGTTCGGTGCCAGGCCTCCTGGCTGACGGATGGTTCGGTGCCAGGCCTCCTGGCTGACGGATGGTTCGGTGCCAGGCCTCCTGGCTGACGGATGGTTCGGTGCCAGGCCTCCTGGCTGACGGATGGTTCGGTGCCAGGCCTCCTGGCTGACGGATGGTTCGGTGCCAGGCCTCCTGGCTGACGGATGGTTCGGTGCCAGGCCTCCTGGCTGATGGATGGTTCGGTGCCAGGCCCCCTGGCTGATGGATAGTCTGGTCAGCCAGGCTGTTAGACGCTGCTGCTCGCACTTTGAGAAAATAAAAACAGCCAAGTTGATCAGTAATTTCCATAATTTCGCCCCTGCCCCCGTTTGTTTACCGTACTGTCTGAACCACACCATAGACACGGGTGTTGAAGTCTTGGCTCAATTGCTTTTTTACAAATTAGTGGGCAAAATGTTCGAAATTTGAGTTACAGTAAATAATTGTTAAATTGAAGTGATGCTTACATAATGTAGGTGATAGTGGTTGTCTGTTAGACGCCTTGAGTGTAGAGAAGTGGTTGACCCAACCTTGCTGTGTTGACCCACCCTAGTGTTGTAGGGTTGCCTGGCGCCCCTCCCACCAAACTACAGTATGGAGGGCTTGTGTAGAGTGAGGCCAGTAACTGTGGTGTAGTGTAGAGAGGAGTGGTTAACGTGTATAAACAACAGAGGCCAGTAACTGTGGTGTAGTGTAGAGGAGTGGTTAACGTGTATAAACAACAGAGGCCAGTAACTGTGGTGTAGTGTAGAGAGTAACGTGTATAACAAGAGCGGCCAGTTAGACGTGCAACACGGCCAGATGGCTGGCGCTCTACCTGCAACAATACATCACAATAATAAACTAGTTGAAGATGTATATTACACAGAAAATGCCGTGACTAGTGTATTGTTTGTATTGAAATAAACTGTTTACTAAGTGTGATGGTGTAATGTTTAGAGTGTATTAGGTGTAGTGATGGTGGAAGGTGAGTGTTTAGTAGGACATTACAAGTGTTGCTGGTGCTGGAGGCAGACGCTTAGTGTTGGGTGTAGATCACAACACACTGTTCATGACGGCGGGGACGGTGTTGTGGTAGTAGTAACCCGGGTGTTGTGCCTCTGATCTCTTGCTGCTACTGCTGCTCGCCGCGTGTACTGGACGAGTGTTGATGTGTTACCTTGTGGCGAAGGTGGCAGTGCCCGGGCAGTGACGGTGTGACCCACCTGTGTCGGGTCTTGCGGTGCCAAGGTGGGCACTGTGCCACCTGTCACCTGGTCTCCGGGGGTTTGCGACGGCGACATGGCGGTGGGTTGCGGGCGGCGGGCGTGAGCCGCAGCCCGCTGGTCGCCGTGTCGGCCGCGGGCGTGCGGAGGGATGGTGGCGGCAGGGGTGGCGCGGGCGTGGAGCACCGCTCCCTTCTAGTACCACCGTCGCCCGCTGCTGGTGGGCGTAGGGGCGGCAGCCGCACTTTTCGGGCCCCACATTTTCAAGTGTCGCGACCCCCAGGGGCGCCGCCCCGTGTCCGTACCCTGGGGGTGGCGCCCCGTGTCCGTACCCCGGGGGTGCCCCTCTTGCCACGGCCCTCAAGACCACCAACTCCACGATACCACTACCATAACTACCAGACGGGACGCTCATCCAGAGTGACCACCACCACCAGCAGCGGCAGCATCAGCGGCCCCCACACAAACCAGTGTAGTTTGGGTGGGGGCGGCAGGGAGGAGGAGGGGTGTAGCGGAGGGGAGGGGGAGGCCGGGTGGTGGTGGTGCCCTGGGGCCATGAGTGCCGCCGCAGGGGCGTCAGACCCCCTCCCAGGGTGCCTGGACGCTGACGCTGCCTACGTCTGCACCGCCCTCGCCCCCTCCTGCTTCCTCATACAGAAGGTGCGAGAGGTAAGCTCTTTTCCTTCCCCTGCCCTTGTTTTTGTTCCGCCTCGCTCGCTTCATTCATTCACTCTTTACACTTGATTGGCTGTTGTAGAAGGTTTGGCAATGTGTGAGTGTAAGTGTTTTATCTTCATTGTCACTGCCAACGTCCCTAATTAGGCAAACGTGAAGGCAATACTGAACCAGAGCCAGCCAGCCAGCCAGCCAGCATCACCGGCTCCCACTACCATTACTTGTATCATAATGTTTACTCGCTCCTTCATCAATCACTCCCACCTCCCACCTTTAAGCACTTGCTGCTCTTACTCTTGCCAACCCATCTTCAAACTCTTCCCGTCCAGGCTGACATTTGCCACAAATACATCTTTGTCATTAGACAAAAATTGTGAAACCAAAAGCGTATTTATAAATACATTATTTGTATGTTTGTGTGGGTGTAGGTGGGTTATGTTTGGTAGTTTACTGTGGGAGAGGCGCGTGAGGGCAGTTTAATAATTTCCAGCACCCGTAATTAAACGCCAGCACGAGAGGGCTCAGCACTGTTAAGGGCTGATGTAATAAGTTGTCGTGTAAAATGTTTGTCGACCTATTGTAACTTGGCCATCGCCAATGTCAGAAGAAACATGGTGTAATTACACGCTTTATGTAATATCTTAGTTGACCCTGATAAATACGCTTTTGAGCCGGTCGGCCGAGCGGACAGCACGCTGGTCCTGGGTTCGATCCCAGGCGCCGGCGAGAAACATTGGGCAGAGTTTCTTTCACTCTATGCTCCTGTTACCTAGCAGTAAAATAGGTACCTGGGTGTTAGTCAGCTGTCACGGGCTGCTTCCTGGGGGTGGAGGCCTGGTCGAGGACCGGGCCGCGGGGACACTAAAAAAAAGCCCCGAAATCATCTCAAGATAACCCTAAGGTGTGTAATTAAACTGCAAATTAGTTTGTTACATAGACACGAGTGAGAGTATACTACTGCCATTGTCCATGACCTCCCTCGCCACCGACTGTGACGCTAGTGGTGA
The DNA here is from genome assembly GCF_040958095.1 of Procambarus clarkii. NCBI lineage: Eukaryota > Metazoa > Arthropoda > Malacostraca > Decapoda > Cambaridae > Procambarus > Procambarus clarkii. The sequence continues at coordinate 27,351,745 of NC_091189.1, read as the reverse complement.
TGCTCCAATAAATGACCGCCTTTTCTAACAATGAACAATAGCCATACAATATTTGTATAATATGAGACCAATAATTTGACCTTTAGTACCGGGGGATTAAGCTCTACTCCGCCAAACGTGGTAGACCTCTAGCCACTTTTCTAGTGGACTTGACCCGAGATGGTCTGTTTTGTACAACTGTAATTATAAAATGCACACTACAAATGAAACTGTTAATAAACCTTGACTGTCATAGGCCTAATATGCGGTACCGTAGATGTAATTTAGCACATTGTGTACTTTACTAGGCCTGGGGGGTGTTAGGGTTGTTTAACTTGTCCTCTGGATTTCTAAATAACGATACAAAAGTGTGAATTGTGTTGGTGTTTACATGTTTTGTACCTGGCATCCACAGTGGCTATATACAGGCTGTCATAGTTGGTGGAGGTTGTTTATAACCACCTGGGAGGTACTTAGCCACACCGCCCAAGAAATGTGGCTGGCTGCACTGGCACGGACGGGGGGCGGGGTAGGAGGGAGGGGGGGGGGAGGGAGAGACGCGCACGCGCGCGTAGGTACGTGTACGTATATATCTACGGCTGCTGATGATGATGTAAGCGCTCTCTGTGGGGAAGGACGAGGGGGGGGGGGAAAGCGCGCGCACACGTACACGTAGGCGCACACGCGCGCGTAGGTACGTGTACGTATATATCTACTGCTGTTGATATAAGCGCGCTCTGTGGAGAAGGACGGGGGGGGGGTAATCCGTCGCCTACAAATCAGCTGGTTTTGACTATGAGTGGTTTTGGCCGCCGTACTCCAGCAGTCGTCCGCGGCAGTGATTTTCCCCTTACTTGCATGGACCAGGTGTAGTGATGCTCGGGAGTTATAATACACTGGACATTAATGATGACTATTTACTGCTGCTTACTCAGTTTTTGGCGATGTTGGCAAGCGTCACATTTGGAGTGGTTGTGCCTAAACAGAGGCGTTACCGAGCCTGGTAACCCGGCCAACCTTCAAGACACAGTTGCCCGTTACAGGAAGCGTCATTGTTACCGTCTTTTACTTCACTAAATCACGTTTTCCGCCGGTACGTTTTTCCACGTTAACGTCAAAATTACGGCGCAGTAAGTGTGAGGATAGGGCGTTCGTGCACGTGTGTGCCCTCTTGCAGGTATGTAATGTAAACTCGCCCTTCGTGATGAGTTACAACCTTGAAAGTGTACAGTAGCGTGTCTGTGTACACTAGAATGTTGTATCTTGTTACTATGGTTATAATTGGTTGATTTATTCAGATCAGGTGTAACATTGATATTTGTGGGGGGGGGGGGGCGAGCGTACTGGACCTAGCTTTGAAGCTTTATATATTTGTTCTCATAACCTGAGCACGTGAGTGCTTAGTGGTGGTGGTGGGAGGAGTGAGTGCCTTTGTGAGTGTGAGTGTGGTGCCGCGCCACAAGTTGTGCTGCTCATAATGGTCATGAGTATTGAGTGACTCACGCCAACACTACTCCTCACCTTGATGTAGCAGCGGCGAGCATTTACTCACACCTGTTACACTCCTTCCTCCCCCCCCCCCCCCTCGCTTCACCTACCTGTTACTTGTGCACTTATTACCAGCTGGTCTTGTAGCGGGGCTTGGTGACAGGTTTGGAGCACCTGTAGCCTGTCCTACCACACTTCTTCCTCCTCGACTCTTCCTTCATTTTGTACCTCCATACCTGGAGATGGTGTTGGAGTTGTTCTACTTCCTGAGCCCGGCCATGGGAGGCCAGGCTCGACTTGTGATAACATGGTCCAACAGGCAGTTGCTTGGAGCGGCCCACATAGCCACTAAAGCCTGGTTGGTCTTACACTTCTTGCAAGGACTTGCCTAAATACTTCTTGAAGACTTCCACCTTTGTTCTGACAATGTTGTAATGCTTGCTGGGAGTATATTGAGCAGTTGTTGGACCTCTGATGTTCAGATGGTACTCTCTGATCACCAAGTAGTCCCAATGACGTCATATAACAATTAAAACCATTTTGAGGCATTGGAGTGACTCGAACTCGCGACTCTGATTCAGTTCCTGGCTGCTTGGTTTTGTACCATCATGGATGGCAGTCGGTTAGGGCAGGTGTCCACCAGAACGACTGGCTGCTTGGTTTTGTACCATCATGGCAGTCGGTTAGGGCAGGTGTCCACCAGAACGAGAGTTTGTCCCTCCATTACCTCATAATGGCACAATGGTGCCTATGGCACCCTCTACCACTCACTGCTTCTATTCTGCATTTCCTTCCGTATCTTTTGCTCCAGAAGGTTGCTATTTTACTACACATTTGGGACCTGTCCAGTGTCTTCCATGAATATATTATTTGATACCTCTTTCTCCTTTCTGGAGAATAATTTTGAGAGCTTTTTGAGTCCCGGTAATTTAGGTGTTATATAGTGTCTGTGTGTGCCGCATAGATTCTCTATATTCCTTCTATTTCAGTAGTTTATCTGCTGAGAAAGGGGAGGCGAGTACCAAGCAATACTCAAGATGGGGCAGCACCAGGGATTTAAAGACTATTAGTATTGCTGTGAGGTTCCTGGATTTGAACGTTCTCGTAATCCTTATTTTCCTGGCCGCCGCCGCCGCTATATTTGCTTGGTTATTTTCACTAAATGTCAGGTCGTCAGACTTCATAATTCCCAGATCTTTCACATGCTATTTTGCTTGTGAGTAAATGTGATTGTGTCGTGTAGCCTGTATATCGTTTGTCCCTAGTTTCCTCCATTCCCAAGTACTTGGGACTTATTACTGCTAAGCATGCTGTGTTTATCATGTTATTTGCAGTTGCCAAAACGAAGACTTAATATAGGCTTGTAGTTTTTCTTCTACGGAAGAGATTTCCATGTTGATTATTCGCAAAGGATGACATGAAACTGTGACAAGTATGTTTGTGTGTATCTGAGATAAGAGAGAGAGAGAGCAGTGGTGCAAGGACTGCTCCTTGAGGTACACAACTGTTCACTTCACTTGGACTTGATGTTGTTGTGTTGACCCTTACTCTACATTCTGTTTAACACAAAATTGAAAATACAACGTCACACTTTCCCCATTATTGCTATTGATCTTATTTACCTGGTTAATGGGGTTCTGGGAGTTGTTCTCCTCCCCAAGCCCGGCCCGAGGCCAGGCTTGACTTGTGAGAGTTTGGTCCACCAGGCTGTTGCTTGCAGCGGCCCGCAGGCCCACATACCCACCACAGCCCGGTTGGTCCGGCACTCCTTGGAGGAAACTTTCATTTAATGGGCCATCACTCCATTGTCAAGCTTATCACATTCCTTTGCAAAGAGTATTATACAACATGTACATTCCATTCACATGGGGTCTGAGACTCGAACCCTGGAACCTTTCCAGTCGCCCTTCATTTGCTGGTAGTGTCTGGTAGCCACTTTCTTGGTTTGTGTAGATCTTCGTGGTGCTGTCCTCAAACTGTCGTGGTTAGTTTAGTTTAGCGTCGTTGTCCAACATTAATATGTAACATTCTACTTTCTCCGTCAAGCCATTGGCGTGCCGGCACAGTACGGGTCCTCTTGTACATTCCTACAGAATCTTGGAGGGGATTCTGAGAGTTATTCCCAAGCCCAGCCTGGAGCCAGGATTGTCTTGTGATAACTTGGTTCATCAGGCTCTTGCTTGCAACAGTCCACAGGCCCAAGTATCTAAGACATCCTGGTTGACCCGGCACTTCTTCCAGGAAAGTGTCTACTAATCCTTGTGGGTGTCTACGTGTAACCCATCTCCATTGATATCTCGTCTCCCTCAGGTTTTGGGGAATATGGGCATGAAGGTATACCTGGAGTGTACCTGTGGGCCATAAATAAAAAGACCAGTTGATGAAGATGAGATTAGCTGTGTGAAGCGGCCACAGGTTGCTATGTGGCTGGAAGTTGTGGTGAAGGGCTATAAGTAGATGCGTTGCGACGTCTCCATCAGATCACACTACCTCACAACTGAACTGCATGTCGTATCTAGCTGGGTTCTCCTTGACATTGGGTAAGACGGGGGGGGGGAGGGGCTGGGCTGCGGCTCCCTACCTCTGCATGACTTTCTATTTTGTTGCAAGACAGAATTTAATTTACATGGCAAATGTGTTATTATATTGACTTGAGCACTCGACTACGGTATGTCACGAATTGTTAAGTGTTCAGGACGGAGCGAAACATCTTTTGATATGTATTGGTTATTTGTTCAGCCAGGTTGTTACACTGCACCCAGCTCTGTTTATGCCCTAATTTGTGGCATATAAATGATGAGTGCAAGTAATGATCTTTAAGGTTACTAGACTTGACGGATGCTTATTTAAAGAATTGCTGCCTCTGCTCTTCAAACTCCTCATGCTGTAGCCATCTTTCCTCTCACTCATTCAGCCAGGTTATGGGATTTTGTAGTGTGTAGGAGTGGTCTGCTCAGAATTTTCCTGTGAGTTTGTCGTTGTCTCACATTTATGGTAATCACTGGTATCAGTTAAGCAGCTTATCGATTGGTTATCTTGGTACAGGTATTAGATAAGCGTGTGCGCGATGGTGACGGCCTTGGTGCTGGGCAGTGTCACGTGGAGCCAAAACTTTGGCGCGAGTGACGGTGTTGGTGTAACCCGTGGGGTCGTAAGCGTCGTGTTAGGAGGTTGGAGTTTGTACAGTGACAAATTGTGAGAAGCTGCACGTTGTTACCGTCCGTCCTCGTGTATGTCTGCTTGTACATGTCTGTGTTCCGTGAGTCCGTCACTCGTGCATGGTGTTCTGGACAAGTTGACGGCCGCTAACTAAATCGCGTTTTATGGAACGATAGGATTCAGTGTTGTGAAATTCTTGCCCAGTCTATCTCGGGTGAATTGGGAAGACAGGTGCAGTGGAGTAAGAGGGGAGGGAGGTGGGATGTAATAGAAACTGGTGAAAGTAAAGCAAAATGATTGTCAGGTGTAGACAGGCGGGTGGATGTGTTGAAGAGTTTGTTGTGCAACGCTGCCACCACCGCCGCCTGTGTTTGCGGTGGGGTGACTGAGGTATTGTGTTCAAAACATGTTGAATCTCTTCCCTCCCACTCCCCCATGTACCCACCGACCACCCAACAACCTTGCCCATAGTTCCCCATCCTGCCCCCTTCCTCGTGCCTATCCTTTATCAACCTTTACCTTGCCTTTATCTGTCTATGCTTAAGACCAACGTCCCCGCGGCCCGGTCTCTGACCAAGCCGTGCTTGGTAGTCTGGTCATTCACTGTTCGCGCACCCTAATGAATGACTCACAGCTTGGTTGATCAGGTATCCTTTGAAAGAGTTTCAAAAAGTTCACTTTTGAACGCAGTGGTTGGCCAGTTGTGCCCCTTGTGGGTAACAGGAGTGTTTAAAAGTCTTGGCCTTTTAATGTTGATAGTTATCTCTTCGTACCTCAGCTTTTCAACGGGGGCTATTTTGCAAGTGCTGCCATGCTTCCTGGTCTCGTGTGGTGTTGTATCAGTGTTCAGAGTGGCAACCAGTCCTTCTAGTATCTTCAAAGTGTGAAATATTATGTAACTCCAACTTGCACTTTACGGAATACAGATTTAGAATTTTTAAACTGTCCAAATAAGTTAGACGATCTATTGAATGGATTCTTGTAGTTCTTGACGTGAACAATTTGGCGGGTAAGGTAATAGACGTTGGGTCGCAGGAGTGCGTCAAGCAAAGGTTAGATATACGAGCGAGTTTGGTGGATATAAATAGCCACTGTCTCGCAATTTGTTGTATTCTTATTTTAGAAGTCACCATTTGTGAAACATTAAGCCAAACTTTAGAAAGTACAAAGGTTTCCAACAAAATTGGTGCCAGACAATATGTTCAGAGAACTAGATCTCTCTCAGCTGTATAGGGGAGAAGGAGGGGATATGATGACACAATGCCGAGGGAAATACAGGGTGGAGAATGACAACCTCGTAAAATTGAAAGTAGGATATGAGGACATGGGTGGAAACAGGAAATACACTTATGTTATAGTATAGGATCAGTAACAGTGTTGTCGATTTGTGGAACCAATTACCAGGTAACAAAGACGTAGGATCCCTGGAATGTTTAAAGTATAGGTTAGACTTATACAGGGAAGAGGTTGGCTTGATATAAAAAAATTAGAGCTGTGACGTATGGGCCAATAGGCTTTCTGCAGTTAAAACCCCAAGAATCAAGGTAACTGCAGAAGACCTATTGGCCCATACAAGGCAGCTCCTGTTTATATCCACCCAATCTCATTCATATATGGACAAGATCATCCTGTTCATATATTGATCCTTCTGAAGATGTATTATTAAATACGAAAGTACGTAAGGAAATTCCTTTTTCAATGCTTCCTTCGTGGCCTGACACTCACATTTTTCACCGTGTTAAATGTTCGTGATTTACACACATTAACAAATCCACAAGGGTCGTGATGAGAGTTCTAACCTCCGTCCGGGATGATCCCAGACGCGTCATTCATGTGTCTATCCTCGACTGAAAACTCCTGCTTGTATTATGTTACGCGGTAATTGGTTCCACAAATCAACAGTCCTGTTACCGAACTAGTATTTACCCAGGTCTTTCCTTAATTTAAACTTATCCAATGTATATTTGCCCAAATCATTCTTAATTCTATACTTATCCAACTTGTACACTTAAATTATTTCGTGGGGTGTATTGTTGATATATTGAATACCTTGTTAATACCCCGTTTCTTATACCAATTCATGCACATGTATGGTGCAATCATGTGGCCCCGAGGGGAAACTTTAAGGCAGGGGGAAGGGGTGCAAATACCATAAGACGTGGGAGGACGGGGGCGCAGATACCACTAAACAGGCAGGGAAGGGTCGATGCTGGGAGACGGGAGGGGGTGGGAGAGGGGGGGGGGGGGGGGCAAGCAGATACGGAGCGGCTGAAGGCGGGATGGTGGGGAGTGGTGGTGGGTGGGGGTAGCTAGCGGGGAGGTGTGTGGGTAGTGAGAGTCAACTTGGCGGGGTGCTAGTGAGTGAGGTGGTTGCACGGGGAATACTGCACTACATACCAGCCAAGGTCGGCGCCACCACCTTACTCTTACACCCCCTCCCCTCCCCTCCACACTCCATTAATACTCCCACAACCTCCCCCTCCCCCTGTCTCTACCACTGTCCACCAGACCCCTCCCCCTATCTCTACCACTGTCCACCAGACCCCCCCCCTATCTCTACCACTGTCCACCAAACCCCCCCCTATCTCTACCACTGTCCACCAAACCCCCCCCTATCTCTACCACTGTCCACCAGACCCTCCCCCCCTCTGTCTACCACTGTCCACCAGACCCCCTCCCCCCTCTTTGTCTACCACTGTCCACCAGACCCTCCCCCCCTGTCTCTACCACTGTCCACCAGACCCTCCCCCCCTGTCTCTACCACTGTCCACCAGACCCTCCCCCCCTGTCTCTACCACTGTCCACCAGACCCTCCCCCCCTGTCTCTACCACTGTCCACCAGACCCTCCCCCCTGTCTCTACCACTGTCCACCAGACCCCCCCCCTGTCTCTACCACTGTCCACCAGACCCCCCCCTGTCTCTACCACTGTCCACCAGACCCTCCCCCCCTGTCTCTACCACTGTCCACCAGACCCCCCTCTGTCTACCACTGTCCACCAGACCCCTCACCCCCCCGTCTTCTACCACTGCCCAACAGACCCTCCCCCCCTGTCTCTACCACTGTCCACCAGACCCTCCCCCCCCCTGTCTCTACCACTGTCCACCAGACCCTCCCCCCTGTCTCTACCACTGTCCACCAGACCCTCCCCCCTGTCTCTACCACTGTCCACCAGACCCTCCCCCCTGTCTCTACCACTGTCCACCAGACCCTCCCCCCCCTGTCTCTACCACTGTCCACCAGACCCTCCCCCCCCTGTCTCTACCACTGTCCACCAGACCCTCCCCCCTGTCTCTACCACTGTCCACCAGACCCCCCCCTTGTCTCTACCACTGTCCACCAGACCCCCCCTGTCTCTACCACTGCTCCACCAGACCCCCCCCTGTCTCTACCACTGTCCACCAGACCCCCCTCTCTGTCTCTACCACTGTCCACCAGACCCTCCCCCCCCTCTGTCTCTACCACTGTCCACCAGACCCTCCCCCCCTGTCTCTACCACTGTCCACCAGACCCTCCCCCCCCTGTCTCTACCACTGTCCACCAGACCCTCCCCCCCTGTCTCTACCACTGTCCACCAGACCCTCCCCCCCTGTCTCTACCACTGTCCACCAGACCCTCCCCCCCTGTCTCTACCACTGTCCACCAGACCCCCCCCTGTCTCTACCACTGTCCACCAGACCCCCCCTGTCTCTACCACTGTCCACCAGACCCCTCTCTGTCTCTACCACTGTCCACCAGACCCTCCCCCCCCCCCTCTGTCTCTACCACTGTCCACCAGACCCTCCCCCCCTGTCTCTACCACTGTCCACCAGACCCTCCCCCCCCTGTCTCTACCACTGTCCACCAGACCCTCCCCCCCTGTCTCTACCACTGTCCACCAGACCCTCCCCCCCTGTCTCTACCACTGTCCACCAGACCCCCCCTGTCTCTACCACTGTCCACCAGACCCCCCCCTGTCTCTACCACTGTCCACCAGACCCTCCCCTGTCTCTACCACTGTCCACCAGACCCTCCCCCCCCTGTCTCTACCACTGTCCACCAGACCCTCCCCCCCCTGTCTCTACCACTGTCCACCAGACCCCCCCCCTGTCTCTACCACTGTCCACCAGACCCCCCCCTGTCTCTACTACTGTCCACCAGACCCCCCCCCCTGTCTCTACCACTGTCCACCAGACCCTCCCCCCCTGTCTCTACCACTGTCCACCAGACCCCCCCCTGTCTCTACCACTGTCCACCAGACCCCCCCGTCTCTACCACTGTCCACCAGACCCTCCCCCCCCGTCTCTACCACTGTCCACCAGACCCTCCCCCCCCGTCTCTACCACTGTCCACCAGACCCCCCCCCCTGTCTCTACCACTGTCCACCAGACCCCCCCCTGTCTCTACCACTGTCCACCAGACCCTCCCCCCCTGTCTCTACCACTGTCCACCAGACCCCCCCCTGTCTCTACCACTGTCCACCAGACCCCCCCCCCTGTCTACCACTGTCCACCAGACCCTCCCCCCCCTGTCTCTACCACTGTCCACCAGGCCCTCCCCCCACCCCTGTCTCTACCACTGTCCACCAGACCCTCCCCTGTCTCTACCACTGTCCACCAGACCCCCCCCCTGTCTCTACCACTGTCCACCAGACCCCCCCCCTCTGTCTCTACCACTGTCCACCAGACCCCCCCCCCCCCCCTGTCTCTACCACTGTCCACCAGACCCTCCCCCCCTGTCTCTACCACTGTCCCAGACCCTCCCCCCCCTGTCTCTACCACTGTCCACCAGACCCTCCCCCCCCTGTCTCTACCACTGTCCACCAGACCCTGTCTCTACCACTGTCCACCAGACCCCCCCCTATCTCTACCACTGTCCACCAAACCCCCCCTATCTCTACCACTGTCCACCAGACCCCCCCCCCTATCTCTACCACTGTCCACCAGACCCCTCCCCTATCTCTACCACTGTCCACCAGACCCTCCCCCCTCTGTCTACCACTGTCCACCAGACCCCCTCCCCCCTCTTTGTCTACCACTGCCCAACAGACCCCCCCTGTCTCTACCACTGTCCACCAGACCCTCCCCCCCTGTCTCTACCACTGTCCACCAGACCCTCCCCCCCTGTCTCTACCACTGTCCACCAGACCCTCCCCCCCCTGTCTCTACCACTGTCCACCAGACCCTGTCTCTACCACTGTCCACCAGACCCCCCCCCTATCTCTACCACTGTCCACCAAACCCCCCCCTATCTCTACCACTGTCCACCAAACCCCCCCCTATCTCTACCACTGTCCACCAGACCCCCCCCCTATCTCTACCACTGTCCACCAGACCCCTCCCCTATCTCTACCACTGTCCACCAGACCCTCCCCCCCTGTCTCTACCACTGTCCACCAGACCCTCCCCCCCTGTCTCTACCACTGTCCACCAGACCCTCCCCCCCCTGTCTCTACCACTGTCCACCAGACCCTCCCCCCCTGTCTCTACCACTGTCCACCAGACCCTCCCCCCCTGTCTCTACCACTGTCCACCAGACCCTCCCCCTTGTCTCTACCACTGTCCACCAGACCCCCCCTGTCTCTACCACTGTCCACCAGACCCCCCCTGTCTCTACCACTGTCCACCAGACCCCTCTCTGTCTCTACCACTGTCCACCAGACCCTCCCCCCCCCTGTCTCTACCACTGTCCACCAGACCCTCCCCCCCTGTCTCTACCACTGTCCACCAGACCCTCCCCCCCCTGTCTCTACCACTGTCCACCAGACCCTCCCCCCCTGTCTCTACCACTGTCCACCAGACCCTCCCCCCCTGTCTCTACCACTGTCCACCAGACCCTCCCCCCCTGTCTCTACCACTGTCCACCAGACCCCCCCTGTCTCTACCACTCTCCACCAGACCCCCCCTGTCTCTACCACTGTCCACCAGACCCCTCTCTGTCTCTACCACTGTCCACCAGACCCTCCCCCCCCCCTCTGTCTCTACCACTGTCCACCAGACCCTCCCCCCCTGTCTCTACCACTGTCCACCAGACCCTCCCCCCCCCCTGTCTCTACCACTGTCCACCAGACCCTCCCACCCCTGTCTCTACCACTGTCCACCAGACCCTCCCCCCCTGTCTCTACCACTGTCCACCAGACCCCCCCCTGTCTCTACCACTGTCCACCAGACCCCCCCCTGTCTCTACCACTGTCCACCAGACCCCCCCCCTGTCTCTACCACTGTCCACCAGACCCTCCCCCCCTGTCTCTACCACTGTCCACCAGACCCCCCCCTGTCTCTACCACTGTCCACCAGACCCCCCCCCTCTGTCTACCACTGTCCACCAGACCCTCCCCCCCCTGTCTCTACCACTGTCCACCAGGCCCTCCCCCCACCCCTGTCTCTACCACTGTCCACCAGACCCTCCCCCCCCCGTCTCTACCACTGTCCACCAGACCCCCCCCTGTCTCTACCACTGTCCACCAGACCCCCCCCCTGTCTCTACCACTGTCCACCAGACCCTCCCCCCCTGTCTCTACCACTGTCCACCAGACCCCCCCCCCCTGTCTCTACCACTGTCCACCAGACCCTCCCCCCCTGTCTCTACCACTGTCCCAGACCCTCCCCCCCCTGTCTCTACCACTGTCCACCAGACCCTCCCCCCCCTGTCTCTACCACTGTCCACCAGACCCTGTCTCTACCACTGTCCACCAGACCCTCCCCCCCCTGTCTCTACCACTGTCCACCAGACCCCCTCCCCCCTCTTTGTCTACCACTGTCCACCAGACCCCCTCCCCCCTCTTTGTCTACCACTGCCCGACAGACCCCCCCCCCCCTGTCTACCACTGCCCCACCAGACCCCCCCCCCCTACATTGTTGGCCCTTTACACCCACTACATAAGAATGAAGGAAACTGCAGAAGACCTATTGGTCCATATGAGGTCCAAATGAGGTCAATGGGAATAACTGGAAAAGTAGGACGCTGGATACTCAATTTCCTGTCGAACAGAACACAGAGTAACAGTCAATCAGATAAAATCGAGTCCAAGCGATGTTAAAAGCTCTGTACCTCAAGGTACAGTCCTTGCACCGCTACTGTTCCTTATTCTCATATCTGATATAGACAAAAATACACGTCACAGCTTCGTGTCGTCCTTTGCAGATGACACAAAAATCAGCATGAAAATTACCTCTGCTGAAGACATTGAAAAACTACAAGCAGATGTCAACAAAGTTTTCGATTGGGCAGCAGAAAATAACATGTTTAACAGTGATAAATTTCAGGTACTCAGGTACGACAAAAATGAGGATCTGAAACATAATACAGGGTACAAAACACAATCGAATCTTCCCATAGTAGAAAAACAGCATGTCAAGGATTTGGGAATGATGTCTTTTTTTTAGTGTCCCCGCGGCCCGGTCCTTGACCAGGCCTCCACCCTCAGGAAGCAGCCCGTGACAGCTGACTAACACCCAGGTACCTATTTTACTGCTAGGTAACAGGGACATAGGGTGAAAGAAACTCTGCCCATTGTTTCTCGTCGGCGCCCGGGATCGAACCCGGGACCACAGGATCACAAGCCCAGTGTGCTGTCTGCTCGGCCGACCGGCTCCTAACACACTTCCCTTGTGTGTGGGGCTCAGTTTTGATTTGCTCTTTGAGACTCCATTTCAAATTGTCCCTAACATATATGGCTACTCCATCCCTCGTCTAATATATATATATGTGTGAAATAGTTTAAATCCATTTACTGTATTTGATATTCAGCTAATAGTTCTCTATTTTCTACATTCATCCATGTTTCGGTAAGTGCAATAATATCCATATTTTCTGTACAGACAAGAGCATTTAATCCGTTTTTGTTTCTTAGACTTCTATTGTTGGGTTAATATACCCTAAGTGTATTGTTAATTTGAGGCCCTTCTCTTTCCCTGATCATTTTGCCAATTTCTTTCTCCCACAAACATATACTTTTATTACCTCCTTCCTCCTCATCAATTTCCATACCACTATCGGTTAAACCCAAACAAATACCTCCAACCACTGGTTCCAACGAGTTCACAACAACAACCCCAGTTTTTGATAGATGCACCCCATCCTGAGCATATATTTCATTTCTTCCATAGAAGTGTTCCCAGTTATGTGAAAGATACTGCATTTGATTTGCAATATCTTTCCAGGCGGCAATTGACACCAAGTGCCCTCGACAACCATTCATTTCCAACTCCCTTTCTTGGAAGAATGCCACATATGATTGGGATTCCTCCCTTGCTCCTAACCATGTACATGTAATAATGTACAGTACTGGTATAATAATGTAGGATATAAACCCCCCACTTGTGCAAAACATGTGTAAAGATTTACACTAAGTCCTTTGCTCTCCTGAGTGCTTTTTCAAGGTTTGGGTATGTGGTTAGGTCACACATCTATCCACATGTTCTATCAGCATCAGAGGCCCCAAGACTGTTCAACACGCTTCCACTACACATAAGAGGCATAACTGTCTGACCCCTCACGTCCATGAATGCTTTGTGGATGTGAATGCTTTATGAGCATATTGGCCTGGTTGACCAGTCCAGGAACCAGGAGGCCTGGTCGACGACCGGGCCGCAAGGACTCTAAGCCCTTAAAACACCTCAAGGTAAGGTAGACCAAGACTTGCATTTCGATGACTAATGTAGCTGCTACCCTGGATCCAATCCTCTTATTCTTCCTTCTTGACCTCCTGACCATAAGAGGATTGGATCCAGGGTAGCAGCTGCATTAGTCGTTGAGATGCAAGTCATGGCCTAGCCACATATCGCAAACCCTGACAAAGCACTCGGGAGAGTGCAAAAGACTTGGTGTAAATCCTTACACGTTTCGCAAACATGTGTGGGTTTTTAAACACTGCCAATAATGTTGTTAGCATATACATCTTTTCACTTGTGATTTGTTCACTTGTGAGCATAGAGTTTGCAAATGCAATGTGCCCCAAATGTAAGGTACTACTGTACTTCAATCTACAGCTTCAAGAGTAAATAACAGAAAATTTGATCATTGGCAGATTTAAAAAGTCATTTGTTACCAAAAATATTCCATACATGTGTTTAAGGGGATGGAATCTGATTTTTTTGAAAACTTGCTCAAACTTGTATTTTTTATTTTGTTTTTTCTTCTCCATAATCTACATGGCAAATGCTCCATTTTTTCCTAATGAATCAACATAGTAACATGAACACACACAAATTAAAATTTATAATTTGCAATTTTCAAATTTGGTAAAAATATTAAAATTTCAAAAATTTAGCTTGTACAGTATTTATTATGATCTAGTAATGGCATATGATGATCATATTCTTTTGTTTATGTAGTTTATGTAGTTTGCTGTACAAAAAAAATCAATATGGTGAAATGGACTATGTAAATATGATCATCCCTGAAAGTGCAGGACCCTTCTTAGTACTGTACAGGTAAATGTACCAAAAGCTGTGATCTCTCTAACCCAGAACTGTGCAAGAACACTTTAAATAAGAATGAATGTTTCAATAGGGAATGTCCAGCTTTTCACATAAAAGGTACCAAGTGAATAAGTCCAACAAACCACCTCTATGAAAGCAGCCACAACACTATTTACTAGGATGATTTTTTAGCAAGAGGAGGAGGAGAAGAATGGCTAAAAATGTCCAAACTCGACCACCAACTCGGTCAAATGCTAGAGAGGACGCAAACACAGTGGCCTCCTTACCAGAGCCTCAGATTTTAACACAAAGTAAAGCATCCAGCACTTCCACAAATATAACATAATTTTTATTTTCCAACATTCAAGGTATAAAAACACGCAAATGTAACAAAGTGCACTTCAGAGATGGCTTCTTACACGAGGCAAATGGTGTTTGCAACCCTAACAGAAAGTCGCCAAGGACTACCATGATGGTGAAATATGGATTTCGTAGCACAATCTTTTCAGATGTGACGGGAAACACAGGCTACAGGGTGGGGTCAGCCTGTACATCAAGGACACGCTCATCTGCACTGAGCTGCTAAACACCACAAATGATATGGTGAAAGTGCTGATAATCAAAATAGAGATCTTAAATGTAGTCATTGTCCTTGTATAAAAGTCACCGGAGGCAAATCATCAGCAGTTTAAAGACCAACTATTGAAAATAGAACACTGCTTAGAAAACCTCACAAATCCAGCCTCAAACATCATCCTGCTTGGGGAATTCAAACTACGGCACCTGAAATGGAAGACCATACATAGCTGATACAGTTGTATCGGAGAGAATTCCGGGAAGTAGCCTAAATGAAGTCACATGCATATGACCTGCTACAGATGTGCAACAGTGCCATGTGCCTTAAACCAGCAAATAGAACCAACTAGGAAGGAGAACATTAAGTTTTGTAATATAAAAATCTGAACCAATTACCTTTTATATGGCTATGAACTATCACAAAAACATCTAAACTTGAGTCTGATCACATTTTTGACTACCTAGTTGGAAAACCTACATAACAAAGAAAGTCAAAAGTTCTGCCACCTGTGGGGGGATTAACATGTTGACCAGTTTAGTTTCAAATTCTCATCCATAGTGACGGGTATGCATTTTCCAAGATGTAGACCCCACAATAAAATCAGCTGAGAAAGGTGGAAAAAAAAATTGGTTGGTAGCTTCTCATACAAAGGAACATGAGAAATATTGGCATTGGGCAATACGAGTGTCCCTGTACTGTATAAGAGTTTTTTTTTTTTTTTTTTTTTTGGAATACGAGCAAGATTTGCTCGGAAAATTTACATCGGAATAAGAGTGTTGCCTCGGAAGACGAGGGTGTTGATACTCGTACAGGCCGACTAGCGCATGGTGGCACGGCGATCGCACCTCAGTTTACCAGTGCCTTGCACCCAGTGACTATACCGCCAGAATTCTTCAAGGATTTACAGTTTTTTGTCAGATTTTTGGCCATTTGAGCATAAAAGTTTTTATATATCTCGCCATGGGTCTCAAGAAAGCCAGTGGTAAGGTTCAACCTAAGAAAATAGTTGAGTAGAGGCAGTAGAGGATGTCGCTTCTTCATTAAGAAAATGTGTGAAGTATGGGAAGAACTGCAAAGTTTTGTTAAAAATAACTTGCTCAGATAAAGCTGTAGCAGGCTGTTGCATTGACCTTTTAAATGAGTGTGATGTCTTACTACAGACAAGTGTTAAAATGTAGGGAAAAAAGTGTCTTTAGGCAGATTCTTAGGGGATACCACAAGCAAGTCCTAGTGGTATGCAGGCAAAACATGCCAGTGTGTGCACACCAGTGAAGTTACTGTCTGATGTTATAATGGAAGGGGACTCCCCTTCCAAACAGTAACACCTCTCCTCCTCCCTCCTCACAATCTTCCATACGCCAACAGCAGTCATCAGCAAGGGTAAGTAATAGCTTGAACATACTTTTGTAGTGTAGATTTGGATGAATTGGGTATAAAATTTAGTTTGAAGTGAGGTTTTTGGGTAGTCAGGAACGGATTAATTAGTTTCCCATTATTTCTTATGGGGAAATTAGCTTCGGTTTAAGAATTTTCTGATTACGAGCCGTCTCCTGGAATGGATTAAGCTCTTAAACCGAGGTACCCCTGTACGTGGTACCGTCATTTAAGATTGCAATCCGTTACCAGAGACGCGTTGTCAACCAAAACGAATTTTCCCATAAGAAATAATGTAAATTTAATTAATCCGTTCCACACCCCCAAAAATATCAACTTAAAAATACATTTTATACCGAATAATTCATTTTGTACTTGCTACAATACAGTATGTATTTTTTGCCATGAATGAGGACTTGTTGGCATATGGAAGACGGTTATGAGGAAAGGGGGGGGGGGGGGTGTGGGTGTGTGTGTGTGTGTGTGTGTGTGTGTGTGTGTGTGTGTGTGTGTGTGTGTGTGTGTGTGTGTGTGTGTGTGTGTGTGTGTGTGTGTGTGTGTGGAGGAGAGGTGTTACTGCTTGGAAGGGGAGTCCTCTTTCATTATAACATCAGGCAGTGATGATTTCACTGGGGTACACACACACCTACGTTTTGCAGGCATACCACTAGGACCTGGTTGTGACTCACTGCTTGCTTGTCTTGCTAAGAATCTGTCTAAACACTTAACTGTCTAAGCACTAAACACGAATCTGGCAAACAATGAAATTAGTCACAAAGCATTCAAGTGCGGCTGCGGTAGTCACTGTGGGATAAACTTGTAAACAGAGTGTGCCTCACCCCATACCCCTAGCACCACGCATTCATTCGACCCATACGTGTACAAACAGATGTCGTCTTCAAAGTGAACCGTCGTACACCAATTCAAATTTTGCGATGAATTTGATGTCTTCAACCAAAAAATTTGTCCCCGAGGACTGTCATCAACCTAGGTTCCACTGTACTGTATAATAAATTCAGCAAAATAACAAAATAACAAAAGTTGTGTGAAATTTGGCCTTCCAGGTGGCAATCAGCAATGCCACCAGCTGCATATCTACTTTGTGGACCTTCCTTACTACTACCCTTCTTAGTGTTTCAAACAGATGCTTGCATATCTTTATCCCTACATTATCCCCGAGTTCCAGTAAATAGGTGTTATCGTCATCATCATCGTCGGTTGCGGCCCGTCGCGCACTGATTTATTAAAAAAAATGGTATAAAATACATTTTTTAACATACACTATTGGGATGGAATTTTAGACGTTGATACCAAATGAAATGAGATTTGCTTGACATTTTAATTTTTTTTTTTTTTTTTTTGGATGAATATGTTCAGATTCCCATCCCCTTAAGCTATGTACCAGTATTTGAATGGTAAGACAACCTTGTTTTTTCCCGTGATTCAGGTATCTGCCGGTGGAGGTACTGTCCTCAATCCGGAGGCTTCGGTGTTCCATCTTCCTGCTACTTTACATGCCTCAAACATGCCGCCCTCGCCTACCCTCACACCCACCACCACCACCCATCCACCCACTATCAATGGGTTCCACTCACATGGTAAGTATGGACGATTTTAGTACTGTGTGTGTGTAATTGAGGCAGCAGGTATGGTAATTGTGGATTTGAATAATGTTTATCTGCTTGTTGCTATTGTAAATATATTGTATTTGCAATTTCAATTTAAAGAGGTATTAAAACTTAAAAAATTGGAACAAATCCACAAGGGCCGTGATGAGGATTCGAACCTGCATCCAGGAGCATCCAGGAGTGTAGTGTAGTGTTAAAAAAATTTATATCCAAACCACACATTAAAAAACATTTCTACATTTTTAGTGTCGATTCTATCAATTGAACTTCATTCTAGATATGCAAAGCCTCTGGAATTTTATTCATACATTTATTATACCATGTTTTGTTAAATTCTCTTGGCTAATTTCATTCACATGTGCACACAAAAGAAATCTGAAAATGGCTCTTCCCAAACTGATCCAAGGGATACTTTCTTTATTGGTTTGTCCCTCATAACCTACTTTCCCTAAATTTAACAAGGCTGTCCTTTGTCTGCCTTATCTACCTTATCTATCTTTGTCTACCTGTTTCCAAAATACTTTGAGTATTTTGGAAACATAGGCTCTAGAGGAGAGAAGAAACCAGGGTTGAGAGATTTGGCTTCCTTGACCAAACCTCGTAGCTTGGCTCTGGCACTAACCTTATTGCAAAAAAATTATTTTAAATATACTTTGTGCTTCATAACATTCAGATTCCAGGCAACTCAGACATATTAAAGTATTGACCAAATGTAGGTTATGTAGATTGCTTTGGGAGTCCTTATTTAAGTTTTAAAATTGTTCTCTGTTTGGCAGCTTCCAAATGTGTTACTGACATTACTGTGTTCCTCTGATGTTATTGGTATGTTTAGTGGTAATGGTGGTGGTGTACAACACTTAGTTTAGATAATGCTACAGTCTGAATTCTACACTGAAATATGAGGACACTGATGATACACAAAGATATCATAACCAAAACCTGCCAAGTCCAGGTTGGTTATGATACCTAATCAGGTTGGTGAGGATGGATTAAACGATATTTTCACTTGACTGTGAGCAAGTGAAAACAGGAGAAGCAAGAAGAGATGAATGCACACGAAATGGAACTCCAAGGGCACTGAAACACACATTTCGGTATGATGCCACTGATCCCAGCTGGCGTTGTGCCGTATCCCAAATGCAGCTACCCAAAACAATAGTAATATACAACCAGTAATAATAATAAAGATTAAACTTTCCCAAAAGAATAAAATTTAATTGGATAGGAAGAAAATAAGTGAGCATTACCATAGGTTTTAAACATCTTTTCTCTAACTATAAGGAGAAGTACAACACGACTCTCAATTGTATTCTAGGGAACTTTATGAACACATGTAAAAGAAACCTTGTTGCTTGCTTTATGGTGGTTATTAATTGCATGAGCAGTTTTCCTTACTTGACCAAGCAACCAACCAACCAGGAGATGAAGGAACGTGCATTTGTATAGTACAGTATAATGTGAGCAACATAAACTGTTAGTGTCAGAATATGGCACCGGTAATGCTAGTCTAACATTACCAGAGTGAGACAGCATAACAAAGATAATTTGAAGAGCCATTTGGAGCTGGTGTTTATGCAGTTCAGGTGAGAGTATTATATACAAGCAAAGAAACACGCAATTACAAATGAGAGATTATAGAAGAGTTAGGTCCCTTCATAAGGATGTTTTATTAAAGTGACCTAAAGGAGAAGCAGATAAGAGATAATGGGATACAATACTGTAATAAGGGAAACAATAGAGGTTACAAAAAGCTCATCACTTTCAGAAATTCTAAGAGGTGCAATGAACATATGGGTCAGCAAGTAATTATAGGAGGCCACAAACAGCAGCAAAGGCTTGTACAAAGTACCCAAGCTAACAAGGTGAAGCAAAGGGAAGACTGACAAATGTACTACTGTAGTTAGGTCAGAGGTGTTAGACATACAGGTGTTAGGTGTTAGACTGGGAGCCGGTGGCTGAACAGACAGAACACTGGACGCGTGATCCTGTGGTCCCGGGTTCAATCCCGGGCGCCGGCGAGAAACAATGGGCAGAGTTTTTTTCACCCTGATGCCCCTGTTACCTAGCAGTAAATAGGTACCTGGGAGTTAATCAGCTGTCACAGGCTGCTTCCTGGGGGTGGAGGCCTGGTCGAGGACCGGGCCGCGGGGACACTAAGCCCCGAAATCATCTCGAGATAACCTCAAGATCTCAAGATAACCCAACCAACCAACCATACAGCCTGTCATATTGGCAAATTGTTTTTGTTGTCCATTTAAAGGAAGATGCTTGCAGGCTCCATAGCATATAAGATGTTTGTGAACATTAATTCAGTAAGTATTAGTTATCTATGGTTTTAAGTATGTAACCTCCTGGATGAGTTTTGTCAACTCAGAGAAAGTACTTTTCTGCATTAATCACTAAAATTGATGAAAGTACAGATGAAACTGATACAGCACAACTCTAAATTTTTATATGTGGTGGTGATGTAAATATGCTGTTGACATGTGTGTAAATTAATATCAATAACATGAACAGGTGGTGATATCTTTGGGTTTTGTGGGAGCACTGGACAAAGTAGGAATTTATTAGACAAGCAGAGTCCAGCCACAGATAAAACACTGAAAATTATAGTTAGAAAAGTGGCTACTAAATTAAATGTAAAACTGCCGACTTAATACCAACCTGGAAATTTATCGTTGTTGAATAATTCATAGAAGTGTTGTGCAATAAAACTAATAATGAATGTCATGGATATTGTAAATGCTGGGAATTTTACCCAAGCATGGAATCTTAACTGCAGGAAGTTCAACTACTTTTTAAAAGAAAGACTCGTGGCCTGCCACTTCACATTGATGTTTGATGGTTTAAGTCGGGGCGCTGTACTGAAAATTTAATGAATCAAGAGATGACAAACATTTATGAAACAAAAAAAATATGGGATATGGACTGAAAAGAATACCGGGAGGCCTGGTTGGAGACCGGGCTGTGGGGCTGTTGATACCTGGAAACTACAAAAAGTAAAAATAACAAATGGATTAACTCTACTTTTCAAGATGTATATCACGGAACACTTAACCCTTAAACTGCGTATGGCATATATATACGCCAAGGGCCGGTGGTACCATATATTAAATTTTTAAACCTTCTATCGCTTTCAAATTTTTTGTGCATAATCTACTAGGCAAACACTCCAACTTTGTCGAAATGATCATCAACGTAACTTGAAAAAAAGAAAATTAAAGTAATTATGAAATTAAATATTGAAAATTTCAGATTTTCAGATCGGCTGCAAAAATATTTAATATCGCCAATTGTTCATTAAGTGTTGTTATGCTCTTGGAATAGTATATGATCTTCATTTTAATACATTTAGAATATAGATTTACAGTTTAGTTTTCTGTAAAAAAAAAGTAAAGTAATTTGAAATGTGCACCAAATTCAGACAACAAAATTTATAACTCAAAACGTTTAGAGTTTATTAAAAATCCATCCTAATAGGATTGTAGAACAGACAGGAGTGCACACTATGCAGTATGTAAAAATGGCGAGAATCAGTCGGAAACGGAATTTTTAGAAGCGGACTCAATGTTGAAACTCTACTTTTAGAGATACTGTAATTGACGTTGAAGTTATTGACAATGTATAAGGTACAGTGGAACCCTGGGTTACGAGCGTTCCTGATTACGAGTTTTTCGGGTTACGAGCCCGATTTGTTCGGAAAATTTGCAGCGGCATATGAGCAATGCATCGGGTAACGAGTTTGTTGATTCGCGTATGGGCCGACCTAGAGCGGGGTGGCACGGCGATCGCTCCTCAGTTTACCAGTGCCTCGCGCCCAGTGATTATCCCGCCTGAATTCTTCACAAGGATTTACAGTGTTTTGTCGGATATTTGACCATTTGAGCATAAGTTATTATAGTGCATATCTCGCTTACAACAGCCTAGTTTGTTACAGGGTCCCAAGAAAGCCAGTGGTAAGGTTCAAGGCAAGAAATCACATGTGAGGCTGACAATAGAGGATCATTTGTAAACATGAAAATGGTAATCGTGTTATTGAACTTTGTAGGCAGTACAACAAATCCACGTCAACGATATGCACTATACTTGCCAAGAAAAAGGACATAGAGTGCTAAAGTGGCAAAAGGCATATCAACAATCATGAAACAAAGACCACAAATACTTGAGGATGTGGAAAAGTTATTAATTTGGGTACACAACAAGGAGTTAGCGGGTGATAGTGTTTCAGAGGCCATCATTTGTGAGAAAGCCAGGGTATTGCACGAAGACCTTGTAAAGAAAACCCCTGGAATGAGTGCAGATACGATAGACTTTAAGGCAAGCAGGGGATGGTATGACAAATTTAAAAAAAAAAAGTGGTATTCGTAGTGTTATGAGGCATGGGGAGGCTGCCAGCTCAAACAAACCAGAGGCTGAAAGATTTATTGAAGAATTTAGAGAGTTTGTAGAGGCTGAGGGATTCCTACTGCAACAGGTGTTGTGAATTGTGATGACAGGACTGTTCTGGAAAAAAATTGCCTAATTGCCTAAAAAAGAGGACATACATTACCAAGGAGGAAAAATCATTGCCCGGACACAAGCCTATGAAAAATAGGTTTATGCTTTTGCTGTGTGGAAATGCGAACGGGGATTTGAAAATTAAACCCTTGCTTGTGCATCATTCGGAAAATCTAAGGGTTTTTAAAAAGTATGGTGTGCAGAAAAATCAAATGTGTGTGATGTGGAGGGCTAATAATAAGGCATGGGTGACTAGGATTTTTTTATGGAGTGGGTGAATGATGTGGTGTGCCCTGCCATACAAAAATATCTGCAGGAGAAACATTTGCCACTCGAGGCCCTGCTTCTCCTCGGCAATGCTCCTGCTCATCCTCTAGGCTTGCTAGATGGATTGTTGAACGGATATAGTAATTTTCTCTCGGTAAAGTTCCTTCCTCTTAACACCAGTCCTCTAATTCAGCCTATGGACCAGAAAATCATAGCGAATTTTAAGAAACTTTATGAAAGGGCACCTTTAATGGGCACTCTGGAAATGTTTTGAAGTGACTGAAGCCACAAACCTCACCCTCAAAGAGTTCTGGAAAGACCATTTTAACATTTGTAGCGCTTTAAAACAAGTTGACAAAGCCTGACAAGAAGTGACTCAAAGAACCCTGATCTCTGGCTGGAGAAAATTGTGGCCTGAATGTGTGCCTGAACTAGACTTTGAGGAGTTTGAGCCTGTAAATGATGCACCTATTGTTGAGGAAATTGTTACTCTGGGTTGGCAAATGTGCTTGGAATTGGAGGGTGCTGATGTGGAGGAGTTGGTGGAACAATACAATGAAGAACTGACCACTAAGAACTCAAAACTCTTCAAAAGGAGCAACAAGACGAGGCAGCTGAGGATATTTTTCCAGTGGAGGAAGAGGTAGAAGAGGATGCCCCCTTCCGCAACCATTAGGAAGTGGTGTCAGATGTGGGAGGAAATGCAAACTTTTATTGAAACGACTCGCTCGGAGAAAGCTGCAGTTGGCCATTGCATTAGTGTTTTCAATGATAATGTAATGCCTCATTACAGACAAATGTTGCAAAGAAGGAAAAAACAATCTTCAATGGATCGTTTTGTTGTGAGAAAATTGAGCAGTGAGCCACAACCAAGGACCTAGTGGTATGCAGGCAAAACGTGCCAGTGTGTGCATTTGAAGTGAGGATTTTAGGGTAGTCAGGAACGGATTAATTAATTTCCCATTATGTCTTATGGGGAAATTAACTTCAGTTTACGAGTTTTCGGGTTATGAGCCGTCTCCAGAAACGAATTATAGTCTTAAACCAAGGTACCCCTGTAGTTCTAATTCATTAATTTACTTGTATGTTTTAATAAACATTGTTTGGCATTCATACTCGAATGTTAAAGTTGTAGGTCAATGTGTTGAAATGAAGTAAAGAAAAAATAACCCCCAAAAAATACAAAATACAGTATAGGGATAATTATAATAATTATAATGATTTAGGAGACATATTTAAGGTATACTTTATGTAAGTCAAAAAGCCCTAATCTGGTCCCTAATCATTAAAGCAATCTAAACAAACAAGGAAAATAGTTTGAAATTGTGAAAAAATCAGCGAAAAAAAATTTGAAGTCCCAAGTTCTGCCAGTTATGACTGATTTATTTGTTGACCATTTTAATTCTTTTTTTACATAATTATGGAAAAGTATGCATTCTCCCTGTTGTAGAGGTTACAACAAAATTAGATAATGAACAAAGAAGAAGAAAAAGGCCCTAAAAAAAAAAAAAAAAAAAAAAATTGTGGACATTGGTGAAAGTAACAGGTATTACTATTGAACAATGTATTTGTATGATATGTAACAAAATAGAGCAAAGTAACATACTCATTATTATGTTATGTATTACTCGGCAATGCTATTAAGGCAATAGCTGCATATCCACTTTGTGAACACTTTTAACTACAGTACTGTAGTACCTCGGTTTAAGAGTTTAATCCGTTCCCGGAGACGGCTCGTAATCCGAAGCTAATTTCCCCATGAGAAATAATGGGAATTGAATTAATCCGTTCCTGACTACCCCAAAAACCTCACTTCAAAGTAAATTTTATACCTAATTCATCTAAATAAACCTACAAAACTATGTTCAAGTTATTACTTGCCATTGCTGATGAATGCTGTAGGTGTATGGAAGATGGTGAGGAGGGGGGAGGAGGAGAGGTGTTACTGTTTGGAAGGGGAGTCCCCTTCCAAACAGAAAGGGAGCTCAGCTGCTGGTGTCTGAGCTGGCTGCCTCCCCATGCCTCTCAACACTATGGATACCACTTCTTTTTCAAAATTTGTCAAACCATCCCCTGCTTGCCTTGGTCTATCATATCTGCACTCGTTCCAGGGGTTTTCTTTACAAGGTCTTCGTGCAATACCCTGGCGTTCTCACAAATGATGGCCTCTGAAACACTATCACCTGCTAACTCCTTGTTGTGTAACCAAATTAATGACAACTTTTCCACTTCAAGTATTTGTGGTCTTTGTTTCGTGATTGTTCTTACGCCTTTTGCCACTTTAGCACTCATAATGTCCTTTTTCTTGCTAAGTATAGTGCATATCGTTGGCGTGGCTTTGTTGTACTGCCTACAAAGTTCAACACGTGTACCATTTTCATGCTTCCGAACGATCTCTTGTTTTTCCTCTATTGTCATCCTCACGTGGGCTTTCTTGCCTTGATCCTTACCACTGGCTTTCTTGGGACCCATGGTGAGATATATAACAAACTTTTATGGTCAAATGACCAAAAATCCAACAAAACACTGAAAATCCGGATGAAGAATTGATAGTCGCTGGGCACGAGGCACTGGTAAACTGAAGGGTGAGGGGCGACGATCACCGTACCACCACGCGCTAGGTCGGCCTGTACGCATATCGACAAACTCGGATTCCGAGGTAACCCTCGCCTTCCGAGGCACATTTTCCGAGGAAATCCTGCTCGGATTCCGAAAAACTTGTATACAGGGACACTCGTGTTCCGAGGTACCACTGTACTGTACTACTATTTTTCTTTGTGCATCGAACAGGTGCTTGCATCTCTTACTGCATTATCCCTCAATTCCAGTTAATAGAAGCTGTTCTCCTTAACAAAACATTCTTAAAAACAAAAAAAATTGTCAAATTTCTGAAAATATTGGGATGAAACTTTCACGACGGTGAAGCCAATAAGTTGGAGATATAACATTTTAATATTAATTTTCACATAATTCAAATATATTTGAAATATATTTTCATCCAGCCCAAGCTTATACCCCCATTTACATCCCAGGCTGTAGCAGTGTAAAGATTAAATTATTTGAACACAAAGGTGTAAGGACATAAAGAATTTTTAGTTGATTATGTGCCTTTATTAAGGTATAAACACACTCTCACAATCACTCGCTCACTTTTTTTTTTTTCCTCTCCCCTCCTCCTCTCTCTCCCCTACCCCGGGAGCAAAGGAAGGTAGCAGAATACAAAAGGCTGGCATTCTGAAAGGGAAAATATAAGGATATCCTAAAATTCCAAACAAATATAATGTGGGAAAGATTACTAAAAACATAATGGGCTACATCACACAGAAGTGTAAGGAGGCAGCAGACAAGTTTGTCCCAGCCCAAAAGGGGGACAAAAATTCAAATGTGGAACCCCATGGTTTAATCGGTGATGTAAGCTGGCAAAGTAACTAAGTACAAGGGCATTGAGAAATTATTGAAATGACAGGACAGGTCACCAGAGGGCCAGGAATGAGTACTTCAAATGAGAAGAGTGGCAGATAGACTACAAAAATGACATGGCAAATAAGGCAGACTGAACCCAAATTGCTGCACAGCCATATCAGAAGGATTGGGTAATGAAACCGAGGATAGGAGCAGATGCTCGTCATTTGTAATGAACCCGTGTAAGGAACTCTATAAGAAATTCCAGGTCGTCTTCACATTAGAGCAAGAAGTTCCCGAGATAAAATAGGGAATAACTAACCAGGTACCACTGGAGTTTGAGATTACCAGTGGGGAGTAAGGAAGCATTTGCTAGAGTTGGGTGTGGCAAAAGCTATTGGCCCAGAAGGAATCTCACCATGGATGCTAAAAAAAAAGCAGAAGCACTGTGCCTGCCACTCTCAATGGTGTGTAACAAATAACTAGAAAAAAAAAAAATACAAAAAATTTGGAGGATGGCTAATGTAGTCCCCTATATGCAAGATATACAGGAGGCACTGAACTACAGGCCAATGTCCTTAACTTTCATACTATGCAAGGTAATGGAAAAAAATTGTGCAAATAAACTAGTAGTTCAGAGATTGCAAATCTTGCCTCGAAGGATTAATTGAATTTTATGATCTGGCAACAAAAAGTAGGCAAGAAAGAGAAGGGTGGGCAGACTACATATTTTTGGATTGCAAGAAAGCCTTTGTATCCCATAGGAGACTGGTGCTTAGCTGTAACTCATGCCTCTTAGTTCTGGGACTAGTCTAATGGCATACTTGTTAACCTTTTCCACCTTCTTCCTTTGCTTGAGAGGACTGGGCTCCATCCTGGAGCTGCATACTCAAGGATTGGTATTAAATGTGTGGTATACAAGGTTCTAAATGATACCTTACACAAATTTCTAAAGGCAGTTCTGATGTTAGCCAGCCTCACACATGCTGCTGCTGATAATTTTTTGAAGTAGGCTTCAGTAGACAGGCTCAGCATGATATCAACTCTAAGAACTTTGTCAGTTTCATGAAGGATCTCCCTTTTGGTATCCTGTCTGGCCTAGTGTTCCCTCCACCTAGTTTCATTACCATACATTTATTTGGGCTCAACTTTAGCAGCCATTTGTTGGAAATGAATTTCCATTTTCAAAATGCCATTTATTGAGTGTTGATGGAAAAAAAAGTGTCCGGATTTCTTTGGCAAGGAATAATTAAAAATAGAATACCATTGTAATTCAGTGAAAAATTTAGATTTGATGTTGACATATTCAGTATCCGATTGTCTGTTTGGAAGTACACATGTCTTTATACAGCCCTTTTCTGTAATGAACATTTAAGAAGTCTGCTTCATTCTCAACTTACTGATGCCAGAACAAAGATGGACTTAAAAGAAGCCATTAGAAAAGTCGCTGCAAGAAGTGCCAGACCAGTCAGGTTGTAGTGGATATGTGGACCTGCAGGCTGCTCTAAACAAAAGCCTGTTAAACAAAGTTATCACAAGTTGATCTTAGCTGGAAGAATAGAACTGGAACCCCTCTCCAGGTGAACTCCAGGTACACGCACATTCAGTACTTAAGGTTTCTGTAAATCAGACATTGGCTTCAAACTCTGATGCAGTGTGCCAGACCAGAGGATGCAAGTGTCAAGAGGAAGTAATACCAGGAGCTAACATGTTGTTACAAAAATGTATTTAAAGTGCTTTGCTCTTTCCCCTGTAGGAGAGAGGTCTTCCATGTCATGACCAAGAGTCAAATTGTATGGAATTAGGTGCCAAATTAGGTGATAAATTGAAAAACAGAAGTGGCAGAAGCTATTGTAATCTGGCACAAGAAGGATAAGGCTGCTGCTGCCGCCTCTTGCTCCCCTTCCAAACTCGTGTGGTTGCATCCCCTTCCTTATTCGGGCTGCTTGCTTGCCTGCCTCCCCAATTGGTGCTGCCTGCTTGCCTGCCTGCCTCCCCAACTGGTGCTGCCTGCCTGCCTCCCCAACTGGTGCTGCCTGCCTGCCTCCCCAACTGGTGCTGCCTGCCTGCCTCCCCAACTGGTGCTGCCTGCCTGCCTCCCCAACTGGTGCTGCCTGCCTGCCTCCCCAACTGGTGCTGCCTGCCTGCCTCCCCAACTGGTGCTGCCTGCCTGCCTCCCCAACTGGCGCTGCCTGCCTGCCTCCCCAACTGGTGCTGCCTGCCTGCCTGTCTCCCCAACTGGTGCTGCCTGCCTGCCTGCCTCCCAACTGGTGCTGCCTGCTGCCTGCCTGCCCACACTGGTGCTGCCTGCCTGCCTGTCCCAACTGGTGCTGCCTGCCTGCCTGCCTCCCCAACTGGTGCTGCCTGCCTGCCTGCCTGCCCAACTGGTGCTGCCTGCCTGCCTCCCCAACTGGTGCTGCCTGCCTGCCTCCCCAACTGGTGCTGCCTGCCTGCCTGCCTCCCCAACTGGTGCTGCCTGCCTGCCTGCCTCCCCAACTGGTGCTGCCTGCCTGCCTGCCTCCCCAACTGGTGCTGCCTGCCTGCCTGCCTCCCCAACTGGTGCTGCCTGCCTGCCTGCCTCCCCAACTGGTGCTGCCTGCCTGCCTGCCTCCCCAACTGGTGCTGCCTGCCTGCCTGCCTCCCCAACTGGTGCTGCCTGCCTGCCTGCCTCCCCAACTGGTGCTGCCTGCCTGCCTGCCTCCCCAACTGGTGCTGCCTGCCTGCCTGCCTCCCCAACTGGTGCTGCCTGCCTGCCTGCCTCCCCAACTGGTGCTGCCTGCCTGCCTGCCTCCCCAACTGGTGCTACTTGCATTGCCTTGTGGGTGGCTTGAAGGGGGGGGGGGTGGCTGAAATGGGTGGGGGATAGCTTGAAGGTGGGGGCAGTGGGTTAAATGGGGGGGGGTGGCTTGGAGGGGTGATCTTGTGGGTGACTTTAATGGGGGCTGTGACCTTGTGAGTGGCCTTTTGGGTGACTTGAAGGGGGGGGGGGGTGGTCTAGTGGGTGGCTTGAAAGGGGGGGTGACCTTGTGGGTGGCTTGAAGGGTGAGGGCAGGGGCTCAAATGGGGGGGGCGCTTGAAAGGGGGATGTAGCCTTGAGTGGCTTGAAGGGGGGGGGGCGGTGGCCTTGTGGGTGGGTTGAAGGGGGGGGTGGTGGCCTTGTGGGTGGCTTGAAGGGGGGGCGGTGGCTTTGTGGGTGGCTTGAAGGGGGGGCGGTGGCCTTGTGGGTGGCTTGAAGGGGGGGTGGCCTTGTGAGTGGCTTGAAGAGGGGTGGCTTGAAAGGGGGGGGTGGCCTTGTGGGTGGCTTGAAGGGGGGGGAGGTGGCCTTGTGGGTGGCTTGAAGGGGGGTGGCCTTGTGGGTGGCTTGAAGGGGGGGTGGCCTTGTGGGTGGCTTGAAGGGGGGGTGGCCTTGTGGGTGGCTTGAAGGAGGGGGGGGTGGCTTGAAGGGGGGGTGGCCTTGTGGGTGGCTTGAAGGGGGGGTGGCCTTGTGGGTGGCTTGAAGGGGGGCGGTGGCCCTGTGGGTGGCTTGAAGGGGGCGGTGGCCCTGTGGGTGGCTTGAAGGGGGGCGGTGGCCCTGTGGGTGGCTTGAAGGGGGGCGGTGGCCCTGTGGGTGGCTTGAAGGGGGACGGTGGCCCTGTGGGTGGCTTGAAGGGGGACGGTGGCCATGTGGGTGGCTTGAAGGGGGACGGTGGCCCTGTGGGTGGCTTGAAGGGGGGACGGTGGCCCTGTGGGTGGCTTGAAGGGGGGCAGGTGGCCCTGTGGGTGGCTTGAAAGGGGGGCGGTGGCCCTGTGGGTGGCTTGAAGGGGGGGTGGCCTTGTGGGTGGCTTGAAGGGGGGGGCCTTGTGGATGGCTTGAAGGGGCGGTGGCCTTGTGGGTGGCTTGAAAGGGGGGTTGGCCTTGTAGGTGGCTTGAAGGGAGGGTGGCCTTGTGAGTGGCTTGAAGGGGAGGGGGTGGCCTTGTGAGTGGCTTGAAGGGGGGGGGTGGCCTTGTGGGTGGCTTGAAGGGGGGTGGCCTTGTGGGTGGCTTGAAAAGGGGTTGGGTGGCCTTGTGGGTGGCTTGAAAAGGGGTTGGGTGGCCTTGTGGGTGGCTTGAAAAGGGGTTGGGTGGCCTTGTGGGTGGCTTGAAGTGGGGGTGGGGGTGGCGGCGTTATGTGTGGCGTGAAGGCGGTGGCTTAGGGAAGGGGGGAGGTTGTGGGTGGCAGGATATTCAGTGATCTAGAATAGTACATGACATTTTAACATTCTCCCAAAGCCAAAAACTGATGTACGAGAAAATGGGGGCTGGCTCTGCATATTGACGTCATTTATTTATTTATTTTATTTATATATATACAAGAAGGTACATTGGGATTGTGAGGATACATAGTATAGTAATTACAATCTTGTACGCGCAGCGTTGCGGGCAGAAGTGATGTGATGTTCCGTTTTCTATTCGTGGGTCTTTGGTTAGGCAACCTGGTCTTTTTAATACGTCGTATTTTGACGTATACCTTACTTTTTGCCCAAACCTGACATTGATGAAAATGGTTGCGGCAAGGGAAATAGTCTTTTGTTAGTGGGTCCTCTGGTTAGGTTAGGGCACGTTGATACGAATGTTTTTGTTGTTACCGCTGGCGAGAACGCGCCCAGTTAGTTGTGCTACAGTAATAAATTGTCTGAGCATATCAGTTTAGTGAGGTAAAGGTCCCAGAAGACGACAGGCTTGATGGGGTGAAGGGGCCGTGTGGTTGCATGGGTGGCGGGGGCGGGTTTTGAACATTTTTTCACCAATTTGAGCTTACAATGTTATTCGTAAACAAAGGAAGTATATGTCGTGAAGCGTGATGCTGTTGGGTGAGGAATGGAAGACGAGTGTGACCAGTAGAGCTGTAGTGGTTGGGTGATCTCCCCAATGACCCTCGGGGGGGGGGGGGGGGGTCATTGGGGAGATGACTTGCTTCAGAGGCTTCGTGGCTGGCACAGGGGAGGGGCTTTTCTTTGGGGGGGAGGGTGTTTATTATTTGTATCTGCAGAATCGAGCTATTAGCTCTTGGCCCCCACCTTTCTAACCAGTTTATTTTTCATCTTTCTAATCCATACATTTCTCTTACACACACAATCCCTAGGAGGCACTCCGTAGCAGCTGTCTAACTCCCAAGTATATTTACTGCTAGGTGAACAGGAGCACCAGGGTGGAAAAAAGTCCATTTGTTTTTGCCTCTGCCGGGGATCGAACCCGGGCCAGTATACTCCCAGCGAGTATAAAACATAGTGTGGGAGCAACCGTAGACATAAGAGAAAACTAGATCGTTTTAATAAAGTAGTGGCGGACCAACCGGGCTGTGGTGGATGTGGGCCTCAAGCAGTTTTTTTTTTTTTTTTTTTCTACCACAGAGGTGGCCACACATATACAATGCTAACCAGCATATATACATTTTCTTCTGTCCTCCATGGACAGGGTTAGAGAAGTGTTAAACATATAGTTCAAGGGTTTATTGAACACTCAACCACAGAAGGTGATTCGGTGCTTTTAAAATGCTAAGCTAACCTACATACGCAAATACATAGATACACAGATTTACGTATGCCCTACATAAAGTGTTAGATGTGTCTTTTACATAGTGTCATTAATGTACATTCACAAAGGTTAAAAGTAATTCTGATCAGCTTCCATATATACTTTATTCCCATACATATACATACACACACACACACACACATATACATATACATACATATATACACACACACACACATGTGTATACCAAAGAGCCAGAGCTCAACCCCCGCAAACACAACTAGGTGAGTACACATGCATTCACATACATTTGTCTCATTTACTCTGACAGGGTGAGATAGCTGATAAAGAAACTAGTGTGCAATTAAGCACTTAATCACTGAAGGTGCTTTTACAAGCTCAGGTTATATAGTTACATTATATATATACATTGTATGATTGATATATTACATGATATATTGGACTTGTATCCAAGATTGACCAAGTGTTCCAGTACTCATATAGTAACTACAGAGTTCAGCATACCTTAGCCCAGGAGGGCGAAAGTCAGTCAGTCAGTATGGGACATTCTACAATATAATGTTCAAGAGAGTGCATGTTTTCTCTTTCACAAAGTTGACACATTGTGTACTCGACATTTGGGTTTTGAGAAAGCTGCCAGATACCACCTGGGATATAGACGTATCTGGCCTCAAGCAGTGAGGGGGTAATAGCTTGTGAGCCAAGAGTTGTGCACCGATTTGATATGAACAGGGCCTGCGGGCAGCTCCAAGCAACAGCCTGGTGGACCAAGCTCTCGCAAGTCGAGCCTGGCCTCAGGCCGGGCCTAGGGTGTAGAAATACTCTCAGAACACCATCAAGCAGGGCTACTATCATAGAGCGCTGTCCACTCAGCCACAAGGCCCCTAATGTGTGTGTGTGTGTGGGGGGGGGGGGGATGTATGGTGGGTTGTACGAGTGTGTGGGGGGGGGGAGTGTATGGTGGGTTGGTTGCGGGGGTGGTAATCTGGGTGGGCTGGTGGAAGTCTTGTTGATTTTGTCCAGCTAATCACGTGGAGACGAGGGCGACAGGGGCGAGTGTGTGAGTGTGTAGTGGTGAGGGCGTGTGTGTGTGCAGCGACAGGGGCGGCATCGACGACACCAACAGAATAGATAGCGAAGGCAGCTGTGGCAACAACAATAATAATAATAATAATAGCAGCAGCGGCGGCGGCTGCGGCGGTGACGGCGGCTGCGGCGGTGACGGCTGCGGCGGCGGCAGATGGCAGCAGCGGCGCCGCTCCCAAGATGCACCGCGCCACTGCCATGCGGCCGGTGCGGCAGCCATCTTGGATTATCTAGGTCGTCTCCCTTAGGCAAGAGTCCCTCATCTCTGTGAGTTTTCCGCGTGTTGGTAGTGCGACCCTGGTCAATATTATGATGGGAAGTGGGCGTGGGCGTGTGGGCGTGGTGTGGCCACGAGGGAAGGGTCATAGAGGCGGCCAGTAGCGGTCAGGGCGCGGTAAATGTGTGCGTGTATGTGGTGATGCGGGAGATAGGGAGGTGGTGGTGGTGGGTTGTGTTGTTACCGCGGCGGCTGGTGCTCACTCGTGCCTGTGTGAGTGTTCACCCTCACACTACCCGCTGCCTCACACCCTCTCGTGACGCCCCTAGCCGTGGCCTGTGGTGGGCAGAGGGCGGCGGGTATGGTGGGCACTTGTGTGCCGGGAGGGAGGGAGTTGGGTGGTGGTGAAGGTGCATGTTTTGGGCCCAGAGTGTGTGTAGGAGGTGGCACGGTGGTGCAACACTCGCCCCCCACTCCACCACCACCACCCTACAACCTCTCCCCACTCCTACCTCACACACTCCTTCACTAATACATCTCTGGAGACTGCTGCTGCTACTCTGCTTGTGCAGACCATCATAGGCTTCTGGAACAGCTGTTTACATACTCTCTTACTACGGTGTGGTGCTTGTGGTGCTTCACCAACTGTTTGTTGACTCTTGTGTATGTACAGTTAAACTAGACCAACTGCCACTCGCTCCTCCATACTTTAGCAACACACTAACATTCTCCAGTATGGTCACTCTCAACTGCCAACTTGGGATTGGATGCTTGCTTAGCTGATGCTTCCTTAACTTTCTAGAAGGAACACTTGTACATGGCTCTATAAACTTTTGTCCTTAATATGTTCCATACATTGCAAGGGCTGTATAAAAGTATATTCTCTGAAGTACATATTTTATATATGGTTATTTACTAAACATACTATAGTGTACTGTAATTAGGTTTTGAGTTTTTTTTATTAAGTTTGGGCTTGTTAAATGTACACAGTTTCTTTATGCATTTAAAAGTTGTTTGTCTAATGGTGTTGTGGTGGTGACGGCAAGTGTTTCATGCAGTGACCACTAGTCGCAGCCAGGTAGTCTGTCATTCTGGTCTAGTATTGGGAAGACTTCCTTGCTGCTAAGTTAACCAGCCTTCTGTAGGCTTTATACATGTCTGAGGTTACATTGTATTAAATTATGGAAAGGCCAGGTTGAAATAGGAATATTTTTAGCTAGCAGATAATTAATGAAATATCATGTATCAGTAAGAAAATATGGCAATATGTGGAGCTGAATTTTCATCTTAGGGCTCGAGAAATGTGCTCGACCCACTGCACCGTGATACGCTTGAAGTATCACCCAGATGTGTTCTTCCCGATTGACTAGAATTTGGAAGGCACCAGCTGGTGCCTTCCAAATATGCCTTTGGTCTTTAGACGAATATAACTTGTGCACTTTCCTGTTTAAAGGTCTGTTGACTTTATAAGACGCCTCAAAGTTCCTACCATTGAAATGACTGCAGACTACATTAATAAGGTTCGGTTATCCAAATTCTAGTAACCTGAATCTTTGTGCTATCTGAATTTTTTAATTTAAGTTTTGAGTAAACAGTTTACCCCCTCATGGCAGGTCTATGAATGCCATAAAGTATTTTATTTGCTAAATTGAAAGTAAAAGCATGGTAAACTTTTATATGTAAAGTACTTTAATTTTATACACAGTACCATAAAAAATCTTCACCAGAAGGAAACCATTACACAAACACCCTTTAAATGTGTAAAGAAATGGTGTACATTTTTAACAAGCCCAAACTGTTAGAGAATTGCAAAAAATATGAAAGAAAATAGCATAATAGTAGAAAATATAGAAAATTAAATTGTTCTAATTTAAATTGGATAAGTCTACAGGAAAACTATTGGCAATACTGCTCAGTTTTTCTTTGCATCATTTAAATGCAGTACTGTATTTTACATTTTGTTGCATGAAAATGTTTTCATTGTGATGTTTCAGTGTTTAAAGTATGTTTGATTTAATTGATGGAAAGATTGCACAGAATAATGCTTTGGCAACAATAAAGCAAAAAGCTGCACCTTTTAAAAATATTCATAATATTTGATCTGAAGAATCGGATCCGAATCACACACACGTATATTTGCATTGATGGATTATTTGCTGTATTTGGATCCCGTTCCATGTGCTGAACTTTGAACGATACTGTATTTTCTCTATATAATGACAAATTAGCCTTTAAAATTTGCACGCATCCCACCTTAAATAATTAGTCGTTTAAATTTTTGACATCGGTTTGTATTGGAATCTTAATTTTTCAGTAAAAAATTATCTACATGACAATCATGCAATTGTTTTAAATTTTACCATGATCTTTAGCTATAAATATGACTGCCTGAATTAGGTAGTCAGTGCATAATTATTATAAAAAAAATATATAAAGTGTATAATACTTTCCTAGTTACAGTACTGGTATTTCATAATAAAAAAAATGTACTAAAATACTGTACAATAGTATTAAAAATTAAGTTTTGGTATTGGATAGTCATGTACAGTATAGTAGTTTTAGGTAATGGCTCCCAAAACCAGGAATTATATTTTCCTTTCATCTTGAGAAATGAAGCTACTTCACCCTTGGTTTAATATTCAATAATTTGCAATTATTTAAAGTTAACATGTGGATATTTTCTTTATTGCTTTATTTCTTTATTGGATGAACATAGCGCTACAATTGTGGTGCCTCCATCCACCACCGGGTACGCCACCCTGGTGGTCTATCGCAGTAACACAAAAATCACATCCAGAAATAAAAGTTCCACGTCCTGTATACTAATACTATACTTTATTCCAGTATACTGTCTAAATATTGTAATTCATGCACAGATTCATACATTTTTCCTTAGAAAACCACTTCGAAATAGCTTTCAATAAATGTATGACAGTGTACTAAAATATTTTTTTTTCTTCCCCTCAACAAAATATATTTGTAAAATAGGGTTGCATCTTTTGTGCCAGCAAATTCGGTATATGAATATTGGCATGAGTGGAGGTTTATTTTAATCTGGTTTTCAATACTTACACACAAGAAACCAAACATGATCATGTACAGTATACAGTACAGTATCTAGGGAGGTTTTGGCAGTTTTTATACTCTCCGAGCCCGGCCTGAGGCTAGCTTAACATCTGACCAATGCTTGAACTAATCTTTCCAGTCAATGATGGACTGCTCTGATTTAAAATTTGGCTCAACCTCATTGTCTGTAATTTAATTGGTCATTTGGGAACAAAAATTGTCTTCAATAGTTTTTAACTAATCATTTGTATCGTCTTAGCCTTCTGGTAATTATTAGGTTATTGACAATATTGGACCTTTCATAATTAACATTTGTAAATGTTTGTGGCAGTAAGGCATTCAAAACACACATGCATACAGTTGTTCTATAGTACTGTAATGCAATTGTGTACACAGGAATGAAAAATATATCGGTAGCACTGATGCTACTTAGTAGCACAGATTTTTACTTAAGTCTGAAATAGAAATGGCTGTGCAAATGGTCCCCCTGTTAATATTTTCCAGGTGTACGTAATGGGCTTTAAGTGGTTCTTGGTTATTTTGAGATGATTTCGGGGCTTAGCGTTCCCGCGGCCCGTTCCTCGACCAGGCCTCCTTTTTGTTACACACCCCCAGGAAGCAGCCCGTAGCGGCTGTCTAACTCCCAGGTACCTATTTACTGCTAGGTAACGGGCATCAGGGTGAAAGAAACTTTTTGTACATTTGTCTGCCTCCACCGGGGATCGAACCCGGAACCTCAGGACTACGAATCCAAACCGGTGTCCACTCAGCTGTCAGGCGTCCAAGTGACTTGAATGAATCATTGAACTGATTTGGGCAATAAAAGTTCTTGTAACTGAAGGATCTGGTAATGTACAACAGTATTTCCTCCTAGATAGTACAGGTCTTTAAAATTGTGTTCATTGGTATGGCAGTTTTTGTTTGAAAGGTTCTTGTTGTCTAACCTATCATTTTTTTTTTTTATGTTGCTTATTATTTTTTATAGTGTAGCTGATTACATATTTTTTGTGGATTTAATTTTTATTTGTCTGTTTACCATAGTGCAGCTGAAATTTCTTGTTTTCTGAGGACCTTTGAGACCTTGTTTACATATGTTTGGAGCTATGATCAAAATCCTAGCTTAATCTGCATAAGATGGGTTGTTAGGGTTTGTTTGCTAGAAAATTAATGATTCCATCATCTCAAAAATCAAGCCTGGCCTTGGGCTTGGCTTGGGGAATAGAACAACTCCCAGAACCCCCATCAAGCAGGTATCATTAACAACTATTCCTTTTGTTTGCATTGTGTTGAATTAACACTTTCGCGCTCTCCGCGAAGGTCAGTCAGCCAACCGTAAGTGCTCACGGCGTTTTGTCGCGTAAGCGTAAAAACAAAAATGTGTATACTCTTTACTCTCATGACCTTAGTTCTCGAGCTACGTATTTCATTTTGGTACCAACGTGTTCGCAATAAAATTCTCTAGAAGAACATCAGTAAAAAAAAGTCACGAAACGTATAGGGATTTCACCCTGAATGCTCCTGTTACCTAGCAGTAAATAGGTACCTGGGAGTTAGTCAGCTGTCACGGGCTGCTTCCTGGGGGTGGAGGCCTGGTCGAGGACCGGGCCGCGGGGACACTAAAGCCCCGAAATCATCTCAAGATAACCTCAAGATATACCAGCACCAAATAAATAACTACGAAGATGACTCGCCGTGAGCGCCCAACAGCAACAAAATGTTTTTACTCTTGGGATTGTTATCACCTCCACACTTGTTCTACAGCGTTAATTTTGGTATCAATGGACTCGCAATGAAATTCCCAACACGGTGATATGAATATAAGCGTAGAATAATGATGCGGCCCGCCCGCAAGAGTGTGG
Organism: Procambarus clarkii; assembly: GCF_040958095.1. Taxonomy (NCBI): domain Eukaryota; kingdom Metazoa; phylum Arthropoda; class Malacostraca; order Decapoda; family Cambaridae; genus Procambarus; species Procambarus clarkii. The sequence goes on along the minus strand of NC_091189.1, from coordinate 27,314,231 downwards.
GAAGTGGTGAAATTGTTACCCGGTATCGGTGACGGGACGACACATGGCGCTTTGAAAGTTTATACTTATTTCACTCTCATGACATTAATTTTCTATGTACGTCATTCATTTTTGTGTCAATGTGTTCGCAATAGAATGTTCTATGAGCCCATAGGTAAAAAAGATCAACAAAGCGTAAGATAGAATAGCGCCAAATATAAAACAACGCTGGAACATATCAGTGAGCGTCAAACACACACGAAATGTTTTTACTTTTGTAATGTTTGTCAAGTTTATACTTGTTGCACACAGTTATTTTTGGTTGTACATTGATCGGAATAAAATTCCCTAAACAGACATATGCATATAATACATGATATGGGGGAAGTAAACGGCTAAAGTCACCCACCTGCAACCCGTTTGGGACATAATACCATTTGATCGAAGTGGTCCACACCTTTCATGAACTTATTGTACCATGCAGCCTAGTGGTGAGAAAGAGAGCCTCATGGCGCGCAGTTTGAAACAAACCCAAAGTAAATCGGATAAAAATTGAATTTTATACAAATATTTTAAAAGGGGACATAACTTTATGTCCACTGTGCGGTAGCGTTAGACGAAACAGGACTCCTCGGTGAGTCCGGTTAGCGCGAAAGTGTTAAACTATGGTCACATTTGCCAAAAGTTTTAGTGTAGTCTGTATTTCAGTGTACATCAGTGTTTTGCTTGCCTTTTATGGCATAAAGGCCATAATTGAAAGGCAGAGGCATCTTGCTCATGTTGGCTAGGATTGTGGATGTTGTGACTAAACAACTTTTATTGAACTTGGTGCAAAGATTTTTACTGTGTAATATTTGTGTAATTGGTTTCGAATTTTTAAATTTGCTTTGCTCCAACTTTTGTGAAATGGCATGATCTTTGCTGTTTTTAAAGTGTTTGTGTCAATAATCTGGAATGGGGCCCTGATTTTGTTTGAGCAGTAGCTGCAGTGCAGTGGTACGACACTTGCCCGGTGCTTCGCGAGCACTTTGTCTGGGGTTCGTATCGTGGCCAGGGAGGATTGACTGTGCCAATCCTTAACTGCAGCCGCTGTTCACCCAGCAGTGAATGGGTACCTGGTTCTTAAAAAATTTGGCAGGTCATGTTCCCGGGGGGGGGGGGGGGAATTAAGCCTGAAACGCTATGAGCGCTAGTGGCTGTAAAAGAATGCAATAACTCTTGTATATATAAATAAATAAAATGTTTAGGTATGGTTAGTGTCCCCTCCTTTCCCAATTGATAAATATACAATTCCTGTTGTATGGACCTAAGGCAATGTGTAAATGTCAGTGTTTGAGTAACTGTGACAGACAGGATTTTCCCGCTCTAAATCCATGTTGTCCTGGGTTGTGTAGCTCATTAATTTCCATAAAACTAGAAATTTGATTCCTAATCACACTTTCAAAAACTTGTGTGATGTTAGTGCAACTGGACTATAATGTTTTTGACAGATTTACTACTACTATTGTGTAGAAGAGCCATATCCAGGCTCTTCCTCCATATTACATTTGAGTGCTCGCACTATTGGTAAATTACACGAGTCAGGACCAGGAGCTGAGTGCATGGGTATGTTTTCAATTTCATTCAAAGTTTTCGGAGTTCCTGTTAATATCCATTACAGTATATTATCTGCAGCTTGGATGTGATAAAGTTGCTGTCTGGATCTCCAACTTTCATGTTTATTGGTGTGCTAAACATAGCCTCACACTGGCTTCTTAGACTTTCACTAATTTCTTTGTCGTACTCTGTGTGTGTACCTTCGGTTGTAATTAAAAGTCCAATACTGGCGGAGGCTTTTGATTTTGCATACCTGAAAAAATACGTTGGATTTTTTTATGTTATAGCTTTGTTCAAATTCCATTTCCTTGTGTATGATCGCTTCGTTTGCTCTATTTTCTTGCTCTCCCTGTTTAGGTTTATTTTACTTTCTTGTGATAGTCATGTCTGCTTAATATAACAAGACCAAAACCAGTGCACTAAAACAGAAGCGATAAATAAACGGAAAAAGGATGAATCCCCTCCTCTATTTTAAACTTAGACCCAAACATCACAGAAACAAGGTTATCGCGAATAACCGAACTCAGTTAAGGGCTCGCCATAGCCCGTGCTACATGGACACTTCGTTCTGAGTAGCTAAATCTGAAACACCACCACCAATCCAAGGAAGATATCTGGAGCTGGATTTGCTAGAGTATGAAGGATTTTCTCTATTTTGTGCATCTGTTCTGTGAATTCCTCAACCGTTGTATCTGGCAGTTTATATATTAGAATAATTAAGTTTATTTTTCTGCCTTAATTCTAAGTACCTCTACCGCCTCATTAGTTGAGTTTAGTAGCTTTGTGCATACCAGGTCCTCTTTAATATACAGAACTACTTCTCCATTTGACCTAGTTTCTCTGTCACATCTATGTAATCTTTAGTACGAGTTTCTGTGAATGCCCCAAATATTGTTTGATTCTTAATAGGAAGCCATTTATGAACTTAACTTTATTTCTTGATTTTGAGTTTAGGCCTTGTACATTTGTAAATATGAATGATTTTCAATATTGAGTTAACTTCTGGTGGGTTTTGGTAGTTCTCCCTCTCGACCCCTGACCCAGAGTGTGCTGTTCTGGCAATGGTTCGTCAAGTTTTGGTAGTGGTACTGGGGAGTGTGGTAATTTCTGTGTAGTTGGGGGGTGTAGTTTGTGAGATGAATTGTAGTCCAGTTTTGGGCCTTTTCCCCCTCCCTATCTGTACTCCTGCATCGGTTGTCTGTCTGTCTGTTCCTCTCTCTCTTCTTTCTGTTTCTGCCTGCCTTTAAAAAACTTTCAGGGTTTCTATGTTGGCCCTCTCTTATAGCGCTATGTACCTCTCGTGTGGAAATCAGGGCACTGAATATCATAACTTTTCTTCTCATTGAGAGTTTGATAGCTCATGGTGGATATAGCTGCAAAACATCTGAATCTCCCTAACATGTTTAGGCATTTTTGGGGATGCATGAATGTGCATTCTAAGCCTCTGGTCCCATATCTGCACATTCCTTTTGCATAATACAGTATCTGTATAGATTTTAATTTGTGATTTTATTCTGGTTATTTATACCTGTGAATGCCTTGGCCACGTCTGTTTTAGGGCAGTCTGAAACTTTTTAGTTTCTGCATTCTTTCTCGGTATTGCTGTTATCTTTCTCCTTGTTGCTCATTTTTGTTCATGTTTTTCTCATTTTTTCTCTCCTTATTTATATTACTGGTTGACTCTTCAATATTGTCGTCATTTTTCTGTACCTCGACACAATGCTAATTGGCTCTCTAAACTATCAGTCCCTTGGTTGTTCCATGTTCATTGTTTTTGCATAATCTGCATATATTTCTGGCAGCTTTTGTGTGAATGGTAGCCAGTGTGCTCCAGGAATGTCATTCATTAGTTCGTTGATGTTTTCCCATTTCACTCCTATTGTGACAGGTCCAGTAGGTACCTTGCCTGTTTGCATAGTGTGTAGGTAATTCTGTACAGCTCTGGTAAAATCTTTAGTTACAAATGTTACATACAATCCCTACAACACTTCCGAAGTAATTTAAAACATCTGCCACACGCCTCCATGTTGGGTTTGTGGTGTAGAAGTTCTGTTCCTCTATTTGTGATTGTCTTTATTCCTTGTCTGTACTCTTTACTATTTGTAATATATATGTGCATTTATATGGGGCCTGACAGTTGAATGAACAGCGCTTCGGGTTTGTAGTCCTGAGGTTTCAGGTTCGATCCCCGGTGGAGGCAGAAACAAATGGCCAGAGTTTTTCACCCTGATGCCCCTGTTACCTAGCAGTAAATAGGTACCTGGGAGCTACTGGGGGGGGGGGGGGGGGTTAACAAAAAGGAGGCCTGGTTGAGGACTGGGATGCTAAACCCTGAAATCATCTCAAAATAACCTAAGTTATGCTGAAACTTTTTGTACAGGTACTTATCGTATGCTACTTGAACTTTTAATTTTTCCGATTACTGTATATTGCGTAATTTGCTTTTGGGTTTTACATTACAGCTAGGTGTTGTATAATTAAAATATGGTGTACTGTATAGTTTAGCTTCAATATTTTTTGTTGTGACAAGTCTCCATATATTTTAATCATTTCATATTAAAGAATTTTAAATGTTTGTTTTCAGTTTACCCCTTCATGAATGGGGATGTGGCCAAACAGTATTGCGGGGTGTGCCCCCCCACTCCTGATACTCCGGGCCCCATGGCAGTAGAGTCTCCTGTGGAGGCCACCGCTGCCTCCTCTCCCAACACACTACCTGTAGAGGGTGGTACCACGGCAGGTCAGCCCCCTGGAAAGACTGCTATTAGTCCCATCACAACAGAGGAAATGGCAGCAGCACAAAGTAATGAGCAAGAGGGGTCTGCAACGGCATGCATTCCTCTCGGTAGTATGCAGCAGAATGGGGAAGTGTCCCCGGAGAGCAGTCGGTCAAGTGCCTCCCCCCTCCCTGCTTCGCTGCCAACCCCTCCGCTTAGTAATAGCAGTGTGCCTGAAGAGTCGGAGAAGAAAGAACAGTCATTTGAAAATAAGAGCAAAGAGCATCTCTCCTCCAGTGAAACGCAGGGGACACAGACCACTCCTGCGCAAACTCCCACACCAAGTACGCCAGCAGTCACTCCACCTGCTCAGCCCCAGCAGTCAATTCAGCAGACACAACCACTCAGTCGGGACCAGATAAAGCAACACGTAGCTCAACAGGTTGAATACTTTTTTTCAAGGTTAGTCATCATTTATACATTTTGTAAATTTTAAAAATTTTCTTCCATTTTTGTTTTAAAAATATTTATATATAGCTATAAATATATATTCATATTTATATAGTAAAACACTTTCTTCTAAATCATAAAAGTTACATCTTAAATTTGCTGCTATACTGTTATATCATTCAGAAAATTTTCTTGATACTGAAGTTGTTGTAAGACTCATTTTCTGGAGGGAGGCCCTTGAGGCTCTTTGAAGTCACTATCTCCAATGAAGATTCCATCAGTTGTGGAGTTCTTTGGCCTACTGGGAACCCAGAGTTAGAACCTGGTTCCCTCAGAGGCAGACTGTGGTATTCAAGTTATTTATTTGTGCCATCACCAAAGCTGGCTGCCATTGATACCTGCAGACTAAAACGACTATAGAACTCCCCAAACTATGTAAACAATCAAAAATATTAAACTAATGCCCATTTGTTTGCCCTTCCTTCCTTGTTTAGGTGGAGGCAGGGAGCAGCCACGGCTCACAGGCCACCCTGTCAGTTCTCCACTGATGTGTACCAGTATCGGGTCTGCCACATGCTCTGGCATCTTTGGTTTTAAAGTTCCTTGAATATGTGTGCATGTCCTTTCCCCAGCTAGAGCGTCTTGACTGGTGGGGTGCACTGGGTTTCACGAGAGCTGCACTTCAGCGTGCGAAGATAGGTTTTCTCAGCCATCTTAGCTAGATGGCTCTGAAGCGTCATAGGGTTTTGGGTTGGGAGGCCAGTGTTTAGTTTGGGATATGGATTTTGGGGTCACCCTTTCTGATTCTGGGGTAGAAGCAGTTGATTCTTGGTTAAAGAGTTGAACCCTTGAGGGTTCTGGGCCTTCTTATTTAGCTGCGTGTTTTAAGGATCGATTTATAGAATCGTTAACCAAAAGTATCTGGTTAAACTATTATATATTGGTGTGTATTTATTTTGGAGTACAGCATTACAATATGCTTATTGCTATTAGATTTACTTCATATCCTGGTATGAAACCATTATAATTGCCTCCCCTGGGATGGTGTGTTCTCAGATGGTCAAAATAAGCTGACCTAAAACTGTCTTGAGAGCTTGGCTTATTCTATAAATTGTCATGCCTGGTCCATGTGTTCTCATAGACGATGTTGCTCTCACACGTTATACAGTGCTATAGTTTTGGTGGAAATTTTCCACACATGCACAAGTTCCTTTGCTGTTGGCTTAAGTTGTAGCGGATGACCTTCATGACCATCTACAATTGGGCATTTGTGCTCCCCCCTCCCCCCCACACTTCCTTGAGTTGGATTCCGTTTGGCTCACTGAGAACGTGGGTGTGCTTTGGAGTAGTCCTCTTGCAAGGGGTTTGGCTGTGGCATCATTGGTGACACAGTTGTGACACCTTTTGAAAACTTTCATCTGGGTATAAAAAAATTTGACTTTCCTCCAAAGCCATTTCTTGTATGCTACTGTTTGTTTCAGATCCAGGGATCCCATCACAGAAGTTATACTTTTCAAATCACTTGTGCTGTCCCATCTTAAGTGCTGCTCAGTACTCGATTCCCCCTTTAGAGCAGATGAGATTACTGAAATAGAGGGAGTAGAGAGAACATACACAGCATACATAGATACGATAAAGCACCTAAATTATTGGGATCGTCTCAAAGCACTCCAAATGTACTTGCTAGAAAGGAGATGAGAGCGGCTCAACTAAGTCATACGGAAAGTACTGGAGGGCCAGGTCCCAAATCTACACGGTAAAATAACACATTGTATACTGAAATGAATACTAGGGGAAAAAAATATAAATTGGACCAGTGAAGAGCAGGGGTGCCATAGGCACAATTGGAGAACGCTATAAACATCAGAGGTCCACGTTTGTTCAACATCCTCCCAGCTAGTACAGTATGAGAGGTTGTTGGAACAACTGTGGACATAAAGAGAAAACTAGATGGTTTCTGGACCAACCAGGCTGTGGTGGGCCCGTGGGCCGTTCGCTGGCAGGCTCTAGGCTTTTTCTCTAGATTCCGTATGGGCTTTCGGTCTTTTTACACCTAGCTTTTTTTCTCCGCTCCCATTTCTGGAGGCTGATTCTCCTGGCTTCAGCACCACCTTCATGTTGAATGGACCCTCAAGTGCCTTGGCGGTTGCTCAAGCGGCTGTGCGGGAGCTCTTGGCCCTCCTTGGGTTTCTCCTGGGCCGAGTTTGGCGTCTGAAGATGTACTGGTTCCTCCGGAACAACCCTCTTTCCTCGCAACCGGTGGGTGCAGACTGTTAGCATGGCATCGGCTGTTGTTTTGCTGATTTCCTCTTTGAAACTTTTCAGGGTTTGGTTCCTTGGTGCTTTCCTCTGCCCATGCTAGACATCTTCATGGGTGCCTTAGCCCTGGGGCTTTGTTACCAGAGATCATCGAGCTGGTTTGGGAAATGGGTTTTTCTTCATTGGGTGTACAGTATGATGGAGTTTTCAGCTACTCACTTCCCCCTTCAGAGCAGGAGAGATTGCTGAAATAGAGGGAATACAGAGAACATATACGGCACGCATAGACGCAATAAAGCACCTAAATTATTGGGATCGTCTCAAAGTCCTCCAAATGTACTCGCTAGAATGAAGACGAGAGAGATATCAAATAATATACACCTGGAAGATACTGGAGGGCCAAGTACCAAATCTACACGGTAAAATAACAACGTACTGGAGTGAACGATATGGAAGAAAATGTAGAATAGAACCAGTGAAGAGCAGAGGTGCCATAGGCACAATCAGAGAACACTGTATAAACATCAGAGGTCCGCGGTTGTTCAACGTCCTCCCAGCAAGCATAAGAAATATTGCCGGAACAACCGTGGACATTTACAAGAGGAAACTAGATTTATTCCTCCAAGGAGTGCTGGACAAACCGGGCTGTGGTGGGTATGTGGGCCTGCGGGCCGCTCCAAGCAACAGCCTGGTGGACCAAACTCTCACAAGTCAAGCCTGGCCTCGGGCCGGGCTTGGGGAGTAGACGAACTCCCAGAACTTTGGGGGGTGGGGGGGGGAGCTCTTTACTCGCCCATGTATAATGTGCTGTTCCTCGACTTTGGCCCTAGTGGAGGACACCTTTCAGCTGGACTGGTGTAGGTTAGGGTTTCTGTTCCCCTTTCCACTGGTCCTGGTGCAGTTTGAGTTCTATAAGGGGTAGGTGATCCTTCTGGTTATTTTTGGTTTCCTGTGCTGCTTGTCTGCGCCTGTTAGTTTTTCTGCAGCTCCGCAATTACCAAAAGTTTGGTACACCAATGTACTTCATTGGTTTGACCTCTGCTCTTCGTGCCTAGAGTTCCTTATGCAGATGTATCACCAGGCTTATGGCGATCAGGTGGCTGCGTTGGGCGTTTTTTGGCAGTCGTTTCGTCACTTCCTCTGTCTGCCATTGTTCGTCTGTTTTTGAGTAGTTGGTCCTTTCCTTTCGTGGCGCTGGCAGAGCCACTGCAGCTTGCATTCGGGGTCAATACTTCCTCGGATCTGTTTCACAGGTTGTCTTGCGCATTATTTTGCCTCTGGCCTGCTCATGCACGGTCAGAGCATTCTTGGTCTTTGGACCGTGTCCAGAGACCTGGTCCATTCTGCTTAGTCCCCTTGAGTCCAGGATTGCTCTCAAGTATTTTCCCCCCTGGTTTTTGGTTTTCATGTTGGCGAGATTCTTGCTCGTGCTTTATTCCTTTTGTCCTAGGGTTTTTGTTCTTTTGGTCATGGGGGGGGGGGGGGGTTCGGCTGCGGCTGGCTCCTTCTTTTTTTTGCAAAGATAGTCTGTTGGTTTCTCGAGGGGTGAGTTGATGGTTAGTCTGTTGGTTTCTCGAGGGGTGAGTTGATGGTTGCTGCTTGGTTGGATCTGCTGGGGTTGCATTGTTTTGCCTCCAGTGGAGGCAATACGTCACTACCTTCGTGCCACTGCTTCTGTATCTGTGGATGCCTTGTGGGTTGAGCATGTTCCTTTGTTCCCTGTTCCAAAGATAATCCTTATCAGATGTAGCCAGCCTGTGGTCTGCCCTTGTGCCCGTGACAGCTAAAATTATGACGCTGCTGTGCTAATGTCCAGGGCTGATATTAGGGCACGTGGATTTTGGAGGTCGACCGGGGTTCTGGTGGCCCTATATCCGATCGCTGCCTGGGACTTGGTGCCCTTCCTCCTCACAACCTCCTTAGGTCTGCTTCCTTGACTGACTCTTCTTTTTTCTGATACCTGTGATGCTTCCTGGTCCCTTTATTCCTTCTGTGGGTAGTTAGCTTCAGGACTTCACAAAAAGGCCCCCCCCCCCCAAAGAAAACCATTGTTGAATGTTGCCTCCAAAAAAGGAGGGTGGGGTGAACGAGCTAATACTACTAGTTTTATAACATTTTCGATAGGTTATGAAGTTCTGAGAGTTCTATGGCTGTTGTCAAGGTCTACAAGTCTTTGGAAGCAGCCAGCTGTAGTTTGTTTAAAGTTGCTGACTTTCTGGGTGCCTTTCTACTAGATGGTATAAATAAACATTAAACATAAATACACAAAAACAGAGCTCAGTGATGGCACATACATCGGAGATGGTGACTTCAGACAGCCACCGGGGCTTGTCCAGAAATTTGCGTTTCATTAGTCAAGGCTGGTTTTATCCTCGATTACTTACAGAAATACCCATTGTTCTTTGCCTTAACCCTTGAACTGCGCAAAACGTCATATGATGTGTGACATTGAGCTCGGTTTTTTAATTTTTTAAAAACACTTTTTCAAATGTTTTGTGCATTATCTACTAGGCAAATGCTCCAACTTTGTCTAAATGATACCAGTGTAACTTGAAAAAAGGAAAAGAAAATATAACAATTCTAAAATTGAATATTGAAAACTTCAGACTTTGAAATCAGCTGCAAAAATATATAACACCAGCAACTGTTCATTTGATGAACAAATCCACAAGGGCCGTGACGAGGATTCGAACCTGTGTCAGAGAGCATCCCAGACGCTGCCTTAATCGACTGAGCTACGACATGGTCAAAAGGAGTTATAACTGAACTGAAGTTCATGTCAATGTCTATGACATGGTCAAACCTTTGACCATGTCGTAGCTCAGTCGATTAAGGCAGTGTCTGGGATGCTTTCGGATGCAGGTTCGAATCCTCGTCACGGCCCTTGTGGATTTATTCATTTGATGCATTACTCAATTGTGATTTCTGTGTGTTCATTTGGTGTTGTTATGCTCTCAGAATAGCATATGATCTTCGTTTTCATATATTTAGAATATAGGTATTCAGTATAGTTTACTGTAAACAAAAATTGTCAATATGGCATTTGAAATATGCCCAAATGTAGACAACAAAAATTTATAACTCCAAACGTTTAGTTTATGAAAAATCATTTATATGGGGTTTGTAGAAAAGACAGCTGTGCGCACTATACAGTATGTTAAAATGGTGAGAATTGGTCTGAAACTAGATTTTTGGATACTGAAGCGAGTTAAAATTCTAATATAATTGAAGTTGAAGGCAATGAATAAGGCGGTACTAATTCATGAATTTACTCATGTTGTAATAGTGTTTGGCATTCATACTCAAATATGTGAAAGTTGTAGGTCACTATATGTTGAAATGGAGTCCCCCCCCCCCTTTTAAAAACTATAAGGATAATAAGGATAATGATAATTATAATGATTTAGGGTATACTTTATATAAGTAAAAAAAAAATCCCTAATCTGGTTCCCAATCATCAAAACAACCTAAAGAAACAAGGAAAATATAGTTTGAAATCTGTGAAAAAATCAGCCAAATAAAATTCAAAGTCCCAAGTTCTGAGAGTTGACTGATTTATTTGTTGACAAATTTAATTTTCTTCAAATAGTTGTATGCATTCTCTAGAATGTATAGGTTACAACAAATTCAAATTATAAATGAGGAAAAAATTATTAAAAATAATCCCCTAAAAAAATATTTTTTGAACATAGTTGAAAGTAACTGATGACAGCATTGGGCAATGTATTTATGATATATAACAAAATAGAGCATAACAACATATTTACTCATTATTATTTATTATGTATTACTCAGCAATGCTATAAAGGCACCAGCTGCACATCCACGTTGTGGACACTTCTTGCTACTATTTGTCTTTGTTGTGCGTCGGACAGGTGCTTGCATCTGTCCGACGCACATCATTATTATTACGTCATTATCCATCAGTTACAGTTGATAGGACCTCTTCTTATCAACACAACTTTTTTTTTTTTTCTTTAAATATTCGTCTAAAATCAATTTCTGAAAATATTTTATTGAAAGTCATGATGCTGAAGCCAATAAGTTGGAGATTTGTTTACATTTTTAAGTAATTTTGACAATTCAAATATTTTTAGAATTATACCCTTATGCTCAGCAGTTTAAGGGTTAACGATCCTATATTCAAATAAATGTTATGACCTTATTTGTCAATTATAGTGGGTTCTTAGGAATATCTTTTTCTTGCAGAGAGAACTTGAGCAATGATCCCTACTTAATATCACAAATGGATAGTGATCAGTATGTTCCAGTGTTTATTTTGGCCAACTGCTCACAGTTCAAAAATATAACAAAGGACCATAGTATCATCGTTGAGGCACTTAAAGGTACGTTATTTAATTATTTTATGGTTTCTACCAAATTTGTATTTCTCCTAAGACAATTAACTTGTTTTGAATGTATTCATCCAGTTATTTTTTTTAAAGTGTGTACCAATGATTTTATTGAAGAGTTGTTTTTTTAAATTATCATGCGTTTTAGGGGATTTCGTTATATATAGTAACAGGTTTATATTTCTTGGTAAATGTTAGTAGGATAGAAAAAGGATGATATTTTATTGTTGTTTCTGTATATTAGTTGGTAGCATGTTGTAGTTGAGAGTAGTCTTATTTTCAACCCATCCTCAAAAATTAACTGGAATTCATTGTTAAAAAAAAATCCCCAAGACCCAATTGATGATGCGCTTCCTGTAATTAGCTTCTGCCACTGCCAAGATTCGTGGCACAAACATCAACTTCATTAATGCAGCAAAAGTTACCTACCGAAGACTTGGATTCCAATAAATCATTTATACATTCTTTTTTTGGACGTTGGCAAATATTTTCTGTATTGATATTCTCTATTCTTCAACTCCAATTAAATTAAAATATCCAATTAGTAAATACAATTATTTTAGAATCTCTTCAATTAGTTCTCATTCTTCCTAATCTAAACCTGATACTTCAATTGTACTAACATAAAGTGGCCCAACTGTATGACCCAGGACAAATTTTGATTTTCATGCAAAAGTGCTTTGAAATCGAATTTAGTCAAACTAGTCTTGAAGACTAATGTACAATTTTTTTCTGCTGTATAAATTATATTTACAATAAATTCAATTACACAATCCTTGCATACTATGTTAGGATTTTTCTTATTAAAAGTGCCTTGAAACCATAGTCAGAATTACTCTTTGTAACAACATACACAAAGCATTGCAAAAATGGTTGAACTATACAGGTTAGAGCAGTGTAAATCAAACTGTTTTTGGCATAAAGTTAGCAACATTCGACTGAAGATTTGAAAGATATACATATATCGTGTAGTTTATCATTAGAATGATACGACAATTTTAAGCATACCTTTGGCATTGCGGCTACCGTATGATTCCTAGGATCACCACCACCCACGGGCTGATCTGTGAGCAGGTCTCCTGGTTGGTGTTCTGGTCAACCAGGCTGTGGGATGCAACTGCACACAGCCTGACATAAGAATCACAGCCTGGTTGGTCAGGTTTCCTTTGGAGATGTTAAGATTTATCTTTTGAACACCATGAGAATCCGGACAGTTATGTCCCTTATGTGTAGTGGAAGAATGTTGAACAGTCTTGGGTCTTTGATGTTGATCTCTCAGCATATCTATTACATAGGTAAGGTAATTATGAGGAGTGCACTAAACCAGTATGACTGTAGTACTTGGAGGAGATTCAAGGATATGGGATAGGATGGAGGGAAGAAATGGTGCCCAACCACTTACCCCATCTGAGATCGATGGTTCAAGATATCAAGAATTTGGTGCATATTCTTTATCTATTTTGTTTTTGACATGAATGAAAATATTAGTTGATTGTTAACCCTCAAACCGCTAGGGGCGCAAATGGATTAAACACCCACAGGCGCAACAAAAAAAAAAATCCAAAAAATTCTGTAATCTTATAGAAGTGTTCATTTTTGTTCCGTGATCATGGAAAAAATACCAAAAAAATCGTAGGTGGCATATTTTAGCAGCAATAGGGTAGGGAAGTCTGGCAAAAAAGGGGCGTTGACAGAGCCTTCGCCAGACGAGGTCTACTCCGCTTGAGCTGTCGGGCGACAGTTGCCACAAAAATATTATTACTTAATTATTTCAATGTCTCTGATTTTTTTTTTTTTTTCGGTAATAATATTCAATACAGTGAATTGTGATATATTTATATAATAAAATGTGTGAACCATCGCTGTACTCAAAATTATGGTGTGCATATTAGTGATTCAATTATGTTATAAAACAACAAACAAATAGTTTTGCTGTTGTTACACTATATACACAGGTTATATACAAGTATTTGTATTTGTCTGGTGTTGACAAAGGCTTTAATAGGCCGAAACGTTCATCTCTTTCCCATTTCTTTGTGGTTTTTCCACATACAAATGATCAGTGTTTAGTGATTGTCAATTGCATAAGTATTTGTATGTTTTGTTCACTATAACGAACCATTAAGTTGGTCTTGAGTCAAAAAGCAACGAGGAGTGACCGCTATTCACTATACACAGACGTTATATATAAGTATTTACTTGTTTTGTTCACCATAACTGTACATCTAAGCTTGTATGGTGAGTAAAGACTACTCTCACAATCAGCTGGTGGCGGCTGCCCTCAAGGCCAGACATACTAATATTTCTCCTAAACAATAATGTTCTTGGTGTTATTATGCTATATACACACATTATATATAAGTATGTACCTGTTTTATTCACCATACCTGTACAAATAAGCTGGTATGGTGCCCAAAGACCATAAGTGGCCACCAGTAAACAACATGACAAGTTGTGCATACGACACACCTCCCTCACCAAAATGGCGGCTCCCAACCTACTCCTATTGCTGTTATCACTCTATACACACGTTATATATAAGTATCTACATTTGTGTTCACCATAGTGAACCACTAAGCTGGTATGGTGAGTGCAGTCAATAAAAGGAGGCCACACACAGTCAGAAGACGACGCCACCATCCTCCCTCCCACAGCCTTACTCCTCCCTCCGTGGAGCACAGCGCTAAATATCACCACAATCCTGCTATTATCAGAATCCTGGTCAGTTTTATCAGTCAGGGGTCTTTTATAATACTATCATCACTAAATTATAGCATGATCATATATATTATGGCATTTGTAGGCGATGCTGTGGTCAAAAGCTGAATAGCGGTACTGTAAGCTCGTGCTGCGTGCGTCAGCCTTGGTGGCTTACCCAATACTGACGCCCTCACACCCAAGAATGTTGGCCTGTATTTTTTTCTAGGTGGCATCTGGCAACTATCGGTCATGGCTGTACTATAGCTGCCCCTATCCCAGGCGGGGCGTTAAATTATAGCGCTAGACACGAAAGCATATATAAATGATGTGCGCGGTTTCGGTTTTGTCACCGATATCATATATATATGTATGTATATATATGCGCGGTTTAAGGGTTAAATACTTGCTTAGTAGTTTGCTGGGTGGGGAGGAGGGGGGGTTGGTGAAGGGTAAAGTCTTGCCAGAAATGCGCGAATTGAAAATGTGCTCATAATATTTAGACCTAGTTTATAATAATTAATGCCCGTCATTGTTTTCTACTATACTTTTGTGGGTAAATTATGTTGTGCAAAACTAATTTAGAAAAGGGTTCTAGAATGGCAGTTCTTGGTCAGTTGTGTATAGATTGAATCTGGAAGTCTTCCAAACTCTCTAGCTGTCTTGCTATTTTCTTTAATATTAATTTTCTATCAACTGAATTTCATTGTTATAAAATCAAATAATGATCTTATATTATTTTTGAGAAATTTAACTAATTTTTATGCATTACTTTTTCAGAATCCCCTTTTGTGCAGTTGGATGAAGAGAATAACAGAGTGCGGCCTAACTACAAGCGTTGTATTGTGATTCTTAGAGAAATACCAGAATCTACACCAGTTGATGAAATTGAGGCGAGTTTAGCATTTTGTGTTTGGTTGGCGATTGAATAACCACAAATTTTGTCATCAATTTTGATGGCATCAATTTTTTTTTTTTTTTTTTTTTTTTTTTTTTTTTTTTTTTTGACAGTTGATAGATTATCCAGATAACATTTAATTAAGAGATTAACAGAGTGGAAGCTAAACCCCCATAAGCACAACTGGGCGACTACCCAAGCCTCCATACCTCCACTCCACCTGCCCACATCCAGTGCTACCTCTACTCAGCCCCACTCTGTTGGACCCAACTACTCCTTTGCATTGTGGAGAAATGCCCAACAGACCACTAAAACATTATCTAACACAGTGCACAGTTACAAACCCATTAAGATTTCAACTTGGATTCAACAGAGCAGAAGTCATTGTTAAACACATGACCATTCGAGTCATAAATACTCGTGCTCCGCCTAAGTAAAACGGAAACAAGTAACACTTAGTGGGCCAGCTGGGGCCTTAGGGCCTGCACAAAAATTTCCCTGCCAAAAAAAAAAAAAAAAAAAAAAAAAAAAAAACCTCCTTCCAGCCCATGTGAATGACCATTTTACTGCCTTGGTATGAAATACTCCTGCATACAGTACAAATATAGTAAAAATTGGATTGATTAACCCATGGGGTAATTGTGTGTTATTCCCCATCAACCCTTTGGTGTGCAGGTAAAAAATAATTTTAATATTATTAAGACTCATGATCAGGGGAAGGGAGGGGATTTTTTTTTATCTTTTCACTTTGGCCATGATGAACTTAGTCTGGTAATTTAGGGGCTTTTGACAAAGCAGTTGCCCGTAACAGTCTGCCCATTTCTAGCTGTGTCAGGAGTTGTGAAGATTTTTACTCTAATTTTTTTTCTCACCAGTATTATTTGTGTGATATATGATAAATTTATATTATGTGTGAAATATTACTATATTAAAAATATGGTGTGCATATTAGTGACACATTAACGTGCACATCAAAGAGTTGCTTGTCTGCACAGAGCTGCTAAACACCACAATTGACATGGTGGAAGTGCTGATAATCAAAATAGAAATTATAAATGTAGTGGTGTTCTTGTATAAATCACCAGATGCAAATCCTCACCATTTTAAAGACTAATTTACAAAAATAGAATATTGGTTAGAAAACCTTACAACCCCAATCATCATCCTGCTTGGGAAGTTCAACTTATGCAACCTAAAATGGAATATGTGGCAAATACAGTTGTACCCTTGTAGCCCCAAGTATGTGCAGGACTTGAATTTTTTATAAAATGAAGTTCTGTACATTGGGTTAAAGGAGTAACATACATTGGGGTTTGAGTGTACCATTCTTGCAAAACCACTAACAAACCTTTCAATAAATAGTGTGGTGGTCTAAAACATATGCATATGAATTGCGCAGTGGAAGGGTTAATTGCCCTAATGCAATCTAATTACATTTTGTTTCAAAGTATTTAGGCAACGTATGTGTACTATTAAAAATTTTCTGAAAGTATTTTGGCCAATTTAAAATCTTCTCTATTCCAATACAATTAAGTGTTATTGATAACTATTTTTTATATTGCAGTCTATGTTTAAGAGTGACGAGTGTCCAAAGGTAGTGTCGTGTGAATTTGTCCACAATTCGTCATGGTATGTCACATTTGAATCTGACGAGGACGCACAAAAAGCTTACTGGTTCCTTCGTGGAGTTGTTAAAACTTTCAAGGTAAGGCTGATTGATTATACACCCGCTCATCATAAGTAGTTATACTGTGCTCCTCTGGGAACTACACTTGTTTTGGCAACTTAAATTTTGAAAAGTTCCAAAGCTTGTAAATACTAATGCATCTGACATTTGGTGTAGGTATCTAGTGGTATAGTCATTTAGAATGTAAAGTATAAAGTAGTCATAAAAACTTAAAATATTTAGGAAACTTGACATGCATCTTACAGATGAGGACAGTACAATGTTTAATTAATAAAGTGCAGTACCTGAAACTCCAATTGTACACGTTGGCTTTTGTAAAGTATAGTATAGCAATCACTGTGCTTGAATTGAGATTTGAAATTGTGTATCCTGAGGAAAGATATAAAAAATGGGAATATAAATGAATATTTATTAACATAAATATCTAAAAGTAAGAAAAATGAAACATAATGGCAAAATAGTATAATGTTAATGAAATATCGAGGGATAAATCCGAAGTGAAATAGGATACCATGATTTACTTTTGTTTGTTCAGAGGATCAACGTCCCCATGGGCTGGTCTGTCACCAGGCCTCCTGGGTAGTGGTCTGGTCAACCTGGCTGTTGAAGTCTTTGGGGGGGGGGGGTTAAGTTCTTTTGAATGCTGCAAGAGGTTTAGAGGGATAGTATTGAAAAGTTGGGTCCTTTTGATCAAATTCTCAAACATTTGCATTTGGTTATTAGTGTTCTTGTTGTATCATGACCATATTAACTTCTTTTTTTTTTTAATACTCGTGACCATGTTAACATTTTTTTTACTGTGCAGCTGTGCAGTAGAGCAGTGTTTAAACATAAATTTTTGTATTGGACTATAGAGCAAGTATAAAGCATTTTAATGTAAAATTATACTAATATTCAACAATAGGTGCTCAGTTAATTATAAATATTTGTCTGAACACTATGCCAGCTTTTAAAGCCTGTCTTAGTTAAGGAGTGGGGTTGTAGGCCTTATGTTCACTGATAATTAATATTAAAATTTTTTAATTATCACAATTAAATTATTGTAAATATACATTATTTATCTTGCAGGGTAATCCTATTCTTGCAAGAATAAAGACCAAACCAATGTCAAGACTAGGATGCTTATCAGTATTACCGTCGTACGGAAATAAGGGAGGAGAGGGTAAAGAAGGTCAGGCTCCACCCTCGACTCCTGGATCAGCAGGTCTCCCAGGGGGACCTGGAACCCAAGCTCCTTCTAATAATTACAACAACCCAGGGTACCAGAGGTTTATGTATTCTACACCAACTTCTGTCAATAATAGCTCCTACTCGTACTCGTACACTACGCCCACCACGCCAATGCCTACTGCTTTTGTAAGTATTTGTGTACTCTTAGTGTGATAGTGCTCTTAGTGTCGTAGGCTGGCCTTATCTCGTGTGTATCCAAGAAGTATTTTGTGCATTCCATCCCTTGTCTTGCATTTATGAAAATAATATTCCTCATTGTTAGGTTATCTTTTCAAATTTTAGGTACCATAATCTTTGTATTGTCCAACATTTCCAGAGCATTTCAATCACCATTACTCACCACCTCTGCCCTGTAATGTTTGCAGTTTCTTGGCTCATTATATCAGTTTTTGCATATTTTGAGTTTCAAAAGAAATTTGTTGATTTTACATTTTATTTATATACACTTTAGTCATTAGAAAATCTTGCAATAATGGAGAGTTGCCAGCTGTAGGTTTGTGTATTTACTATTTGTGCCTGCAGAATTGAGCTATTAGCTCTTGGACCTCGGTCTTTCTGATTTATTTTCTTCCTATTATGACTACTACATGTATTTCTCTTTACACAAGTGCGCGCACATCCCCAGGAAGCAGCCCATAGCAGCTGTCTTAACTCCTAAGTATACATTTACTGCTAGGTGAACAGTTGCATCAGGTGAAAGAAACTGCCCATTTTTGTTTGTGTCTTGGCTGGGAATCTAACCTAGACCCTTAAGACTGCAACCCGAGTGCTGCCAACTTAGCCAGTAGTGTTTGTTAAACAGTAACAACAACAACAATTCTTGTTTGGAAGCACAATTTACACTATCATTTATTAAACTTTTCAGGTCTTTCAAATACTATCACGGAAATAACTTTACAATTTTATATAATGAATAATTTATGTAAAGGGTAATATGAAGGAATGTAAATTAGATCATCCTAGAGCATTGGTTGGGAGAAAATATGGCCACAAATTCAAAATGGTTGGGAACCACTGTTTTAAAGTTGACTTGTTGGGGGGGGGAGGGGTGACCTTTAACTCTTAAATGTTAAAATCTCAAGCTCTAGGGATCTGTGCATCCATTGTCAGTGGTGGGAGGGGAGGGAATTATCAGGGGAAATATACGTGCCTCTTTCAAGTGCTATAAACGACTATATAGCACTTGAAAGGGGATCAGGATAAGGATTTGGGATGGGACGGGGAATGGTGGCCAACTACTTGGACTGTCGGAGATTGAACGCCGACCTGCATGAACCGAGACTGTCACTCTCGCTGATTTGGACACTTGCACGTCCAGTACAAGCGATTGATTGGCCCATTGTCGATGGAGATGTAACGTGCCCTGTAATATTCAAGATTTGAAAAGTTCAATGTGTATATGATTCAACAATAGAGACCACTGGCAATCTTTTTCCAATTTGGAAAAACCCTGAAAATCTTTCCTTCCTTTCTGAGAATTGGCCAAATGTCCATTAGTCGTCCATAAAGAAACTATATACACCATGCAAATTTTTTTTTTTGTGTGTGTGTGTAATTACCTAAGTGTAGTTACAGGATGAGAGCTACGCTCGTGGTGTCCTGTCTTCCCAGCACTCTTTGTCATATAACGCTTTGAAACTACTGACGGTCTTGGCCTCCACCACCTTCTCACCTAACTTGTTCCAACCGTCTACCACTGTTTGCGAAAGTGAATTTTCTTGTATTTCTTCGGCATCTGTGTTTAGCTAGTTTAAGAACAAGAGGTCATAGATATAAAGTTCCAGGTCTCAGGAAATCTTCCCTATCGATTTTATCAATTCCTGTTACTATTTTGTATGTAGTGATCATATCACCTCTTTTTCCTGTCTTCTAGTTTTGGCATATTTAATGCCTCTAACCTCTCCTCGTAGCTCTTGCCCTTCAGTTCTGGGAGCCACTTGGTAGCATGTCTTTGCACCTTTTCCAGTTTGTTGATGTGCTTCTTAAGATATGGGCACCACACAGCTGCTGCATATTCTAGCTTTGGCCTAACAAAAGTTGTGAACAATTTCTTTAGTATATCGCCATCCATGTATTTAAAAGCAATTCTGAAGGTAGAAAGCGTGGCATAGGCTCCTCGCACAATATTCTTTGTGGTCCTCGGGTGATAGTTTTCTATCTAGAACCACCCCTAGATCTTTCTTTATCAGAATTCTTTAAAGATTTCTCACATAATATATAGGTTGTGTGGGGTCTGTTCTCCTATTCCACATTCCATAACATGGCATTTATTAACATTAAATTCCATTTGCCAAGTGGTACTCCAGATACTTTTGTCCAGGTCATCTTGAAGGGCATGACAATCATCTAAGTTTCTTATCCTTCCTATTATCTTTGCGTCATTAGCAAACATGTTCATATAATTCTGTATACCAACTGGTAGATCATTTATGTAGACAATAAACATCACTGGCGCAAGAACTGAACCCTGTGGTACTCCACTTGTGACATTTCTCCAGTCCAATACTTTGCCTCAGATCACTGCCCTCATTTTTCTATCAGTCAGAAAATTTTTCATCCATGTTAGAAGCTTACCTGTCACCCCTCCAATATTTTCCAGTTTCCAGAACAACCTCTTATGTGGAACTCTGTCGAAAGCCTTTTTTAGGTCCAGATAGATGCAGTCAACCCAACCATCTCTTTCCTGTAATATCTCTGTTGCTCGATCATAGAAACTAAGTAAATTCGATACACAGGATCTTCCAGATTGAAAACCATACTGTCTGTCTGATATTATATCATTTCTCTCCAGGTGTTCTACCCATTTAGTTTTAATTATTTTTTCCAATATTTTGACTTACACTTGTCAATGATACCGGTCTATAATTAAGGGGGTCTTCCCTGCTTCCACTTATGTAGATTGGAACTGTTAGCCTTTTTCCAGGTGTGTGTACCTGGATGATACTGGTGATGAGCAATCTCGAGTAAATAGTTACGTTGTCCAATTTTTAAGCATTTAGTTTTGGTTTCAAAATTTGTTCACCACACTTTTTCATCAGACTAATATTGCAATTTTTCTTTTTACCCTATAAAATAAATGTTTTGATATATAAGAAGGAAATTTTTTTTAATGCACCACAGGAAATTGATCTAGTTTAGTGTATACAGTATGAGGGTTAAAATGCTGCTGTCGCTCTCAGGAAATGGACACGAGGTGAGGCTGGCTAACATCAGAACTGCCTTTAGAAACTTGTTTAAGGATTCATTTAAAACCTTGTATACCACACAAGACCAATCCTGGAGTATGCAGTTCCAACATGGTGCCCATTCCTTGTCAAGCCCAAGAAGAAGCTCGAAGGTTCAAAATATGCCAGTAGACTAGTTCCAGAACTTGGAGCCATTAGTTACGAGGAAAGTGAGGTTGAAAGTGAGTTAGTGAAGTGTGTAAATTGCAACTCACGTCGCTGGAAAACACAGTTTGGAGAGGCATGACCACCACGTACAAAATTCTCTGGTGAATGGACAGGGTAGATAAGGACGTTATTAAGCATCAGCGGTACTCGCACAAGGGATTACAAGTGGCAACCGAGTACCCTAATGAGCCACAGACATTAGAAAGAACGTTCTTTTCAGTATCGGTAGTTAATAAATGGAATGCATTAGGAAGTGATGTGGTGGAGGCAGATGCTATACATAATTTAAAATGTAGATGCGAGAGAGCTAAGTAAGCTCGGGAACCTCTTCACCAGTAGATTTACAGTAGAGGCTGGACCAAAGAGCCCAAACACAACTAGGCGAGTAGTGTGCCTATCGGCTATGGAAAATAAGGCGTACCTTCACCTGGGCTCTAGGAGACTCGAACTGTGGACCCGTGTACGGTGGCCAAAACTCTATAGACTTGGCATCCACACTTGCGCGGAAGTGTGGATGACAATTTCTAGGTGTGCATTGTAACATTCGGAAGTCCCAAAAAATTCTATGGCTGTATTCATTGCTAGAAACCATTAGCAATTGTTTATCATTTTAGGGGAAAAAAAAATTCTTAATTTCCTAACTGGGCCATAGTATAAATATGGCCACCATGTAAGGTGCATCACCACCATTTGATGGCACTTCACAATGACCAAATAAAAATAAATTTATTTTTTTTTTTAATTTTCCCCCGTAGATTATACAGCAGTGTTACAATGGAGAAAGGTTTTTTTTTTTTGTTTTTTTTTCTATTTAAAGTTTGATAATGTTTATTTCAGTGTTTTGACCGCCTTCCCCATTCATTCCTTTACTCTCTCACATGTGTTTAAGTTTGTAGTAATAGGCAGTTAGGTTTCTAATGTGCATAATATAATATTTCATTTTATCTTTCCAGTTCTATCCGAACATGATGCAGTGGACGCCACCAGGGTTTGATATCAACAGCTTCTTGCAGTATAATGGTCTCTCTCCTCAAGCTGCCTACAAGCCGCCTGCCAGCCACAACTTAAGGTATCCTGGCAGACGGTAAGCTGCTTTACAGATTAAAATTTCATGTGTAGTTTATAAGATAAAATACTGTACTTGAGTCTTGTTACTCTCATCTTGACACTTTCGCTCACCGGGCGCCCGACCTTCCCACTACCCCAGGTGGGTTTGGGCGTTTCACGGGAGCACGCGGAAATTCTGAAAAGTGTATACTCTTCAACTTTGTCACCTCAATTTTCGTCCTACAATATTCAATTTGGTATCAATGTGTTCGCAATGGAATTCTCTAGCGGATGAAATGCATATAAGCTCCATAACCCCGGCTTACCACCCGCAGCAAACTGAGCAAGTGCAAGCGAGTGTACCCGGGAGGGCTCAAAAGGGATAAAATGTTTAGTCTTTTCACTTTGGTCACCTCAATTATCGTCCTAGGTCTTTCATTTTGGTATCAATGGGTTTGCAATAAAATTCCCAACAGGATTATATGCATATAATGTCAAAAAGAGCAGCGATCTCCACCCGCCGACGTGATGAAAACAGGCTGCGGTTACAAGAGCACTGCGCTATCCCAAGGCGCCTCTCATTATGAAAAGTGTATTTTCTTTTCAACTTTGTCATCTCAATTCTTGTCCTAGGACTTTCATTTTCGTATCAATATATTCGCAATGAAATTCCCTACAAGAGTATATGCATATAATGTCCAAAACCGCAGCAAGACCTTCCCGAAAACGCCGCTACTGTTGCCGCACGGAGGACTCGATGCCGAGTCCTTGTCGGACTTGCCCGTTTTACGGACGACTTGGCATAGAGTCCTCGCCGGACGAAAGTGTTAAATTAATAGTATTCACTCAATTTAATGACATGTATAGGGCTGTACCTAGGTCGTTAAATCAGGGGCTCGGCTAAATCTGGAGGTTTTAAAATGTCTAATTGTTTGGTCATGAGAACTAAACCACACTCCAGAAGATGAGACGACAACGTTTTGGTCCGTCCTGGACCGTTGTTAGGTCAATTATGATGGGAGCGAGGGAGGCACGGGCATTAGGTAAGGCAAGAGAAAGGAGCAGAAGCGAAGGAGAAAATTCCTAGAGGAAGGTGAGAAGAAAATAGATACGGCTAGAATGGGTGTAATAATGAGGTGTAATGGGTTATAATGAGTTAAAAATGGGAATGTAAGAAAGGGAAGAGTCAACAGCAACAAAGCGAGGACTAAGGTTCGTGTTGGGCATGTTGTGTATCGAAGTAGATTCGACAAGACAGCGTCTGTGAAGAGTAGAGGCAGGAAAGATTATTTTTTTCGGTCTCGTATCTTCAAGCCACATTATTGTGACTTGGATGGTTTGGGAAGGCAGGCAGGCAGGCAGGCCACAGACCAGGCCACAAGTCAGAACTCTCAGGAATCCCATCAAGCAGGATGAATGAGTAACTGGCTGACTAGTGGGTGGTTGGATGGATTGGTCTCTCCTGGACGGGGGTGGGTGGGTAGGTAGGTGGCTGACTGGAGGGTGGGTGGGTGGATGAATGGATGCATGCATGCATGGATTGATTGATGGCTTTGCATGCATGGATTGATTGATTGATGGCCGACTGGTAGGCAAGCACAGTTTTGGGTGGGTTTGAGCAGGCAGAATTTCAGATTTGCAGTGGTCACGCTTGATCCCTCTTCCTCCGCTCCCCTGATCCCCATTACATCATCTTCCTCCCCTTTCCCACACCTGACCCCTCCCATAAATATCCTCCACCCCTCCAGCCATGTCTAAATCTTTGATTGGGGGATTAGGATGGTAAGGTTCAGATTCTCTGCTACCTTCCTTCTAGCTGGTGGCCTCGGAGGCAGACTGCCCTGCCTGACAACTTTATTTATTTTTTATTTATATTCAAGAGGTACATTGGGTTTGCGAGTACATAACTTTGGTGTTCCGTAAATGGCATCGGACTCGTGCTGTAGCAGCCAGTCACAGTAAACAACTGCCTTTGACTGTGATGGACATTATTCCCCACTCTTTTATAATGCTTTCTCGTTTTATAATGAGGTTTGTTGCTTTTTTATGCATATCCATTTTTATAAAAAAAATTCCTATAGCACAGGGGCTAGATCATACTATTTTCTTTGGCCCTTTGAATGCCCTGATTAACTTCAGTTTGGTGGTTTGATGTGTCTTCTATATTCTCATAAAAAAATTGGTGTCATTTGCAAAGGGTGATATGGTACTAGAGTTTGTCTGATATGAGAAAAAATACTGGAACAAGCAAAGTACCCTCAGATGCCGAGCATATCATGGTGGATGATCCTGATTTTGCTTTGCTATTAGACACTGGGGTCCTATTTGTTAAGAAATTAAATGTTAATTTTCCTACTTTGCCAGTAATTACTTTTGAGTGCAATAACACCATTGTCATACTTGTCAAATTTTGTTATGAAATCTGTTGCTCGGGTTTATGTAGCAGTTGTAACGTACCATTATATTACGTTGTTGGGTTGATTAGATACAGTGTTTAGTGAGTTTCATATTTATTTAGTAGTCCTGGATACAGCAGTGTTGTAGACGTTGAGACGAAGCCTGGAGCAGAGCAGAGAGCCGAGTGTGGCCGGAGTCGTGGAGCTCTATGTGGGAGAGCGTTGTAGCTGGATGCGGTCGTAGTCTGCTGTCTGCTCTGTGTCGAAGCTGTAGCGTCTTGGGTCGATTAGAACTGACTGCACCGAGTACTACATTCTTGACTGGAGATTGTACTGGTTTGCTATTCTCAAATCGCTGGCTTACATACGGTTACTACACCTCACAGTAAGATAGGAGGGTGTAAAAACCTGTTACCTGTAAATAGGGATAGGATTATAGCTTGTGTAATTAGTTATGCCATTAAGATGATGAGATAATGGAGCGGGTATAGGTTTACTCGCTACACAGTTGTAATTTCATTTATTTTGTGATCAATCAGTCTTGGCACTGTTTCAAAGATTATGATGTGTGGTGTTAGTGCTATTGGTTTATTTTCTTTGCCTCTGCTTTATTTCATCTTTTATGGATTGGTGCCATCTCTCTGCTGTTTTAACCCCTTAATACTTTGGCTCGGTAATGATGCAGCATTGTCGTTTTTTTTTTTTACTCTGGTTAGTCCGGTAACGACCAAGCAGTGTCATTTCTAGCGGCAAATTGGCGGCGCGTTTCAGGAGGGGCGTGCCACGGTTTTGGACATTATATATGCATATACACCTGTAGGGAATTTCATTGCAAATACATTGATACCAAAATGAAAGACCTAGGACCAGAATTGAGGTAACAAAAGTTGAAAAGAGTATTCACATTTTATTGCTCTTTATTAGCGCTCACTGGTGTAATGCATCGTCATATTCTCTGTTTGCTGTGGGTGGGACGCCGGGCTTTTGGACTTTATATTTGCATATTCTCCAGTAGGGCATTCTATTGCGAACACAATGACACAAAAATGAAAGATCTAGGACGAGAATTGAGATGTTCAAATTGAAGTGTACACATCTTATTGCTCTTGCACACTCCCGGGTTACACGCTCTCACTTTCTCTCCTGGCTTTTGGGCTTGATGTGCATTTAGTCCTGTAGAGAATTCTATTGCAAACACATTGATACCAAATTGAAAAACCGAAGACGAGAATTGAGATGACGATGTTGGAGAGAGTACACATTTTGGTATGACCGCACGCTCTATTGTAATGAGAGGCGCCTTGGGGCGGTGATTCTCTTTCTGGTAACTTTCATCTTGTCAGCGGAGCATGCAGCTGTTTTTGACATTATATGCATTTAGTCCTGTAGAGAATTCTATTGCAAACACATTGATACCAAAATGAAAGATCTAGGACGAGAATTGAGGTGACCAAAGTGAAAGGAGTGTACACATTTTATCGGTCCTGCACGCTCCCAGGTAACATGCTCTCGTTTTCTCTGTTTGTTGTAGATGGTATGCTGGGCATTTGGACTAAAATATGCATTTAGTCCTGTAGAGAATTCCATTGCGAACACAATGATACCAAATTGGAAAAACCTAGGACGAGAATTGAGGTAACAAAGTTGAAAAGATTATACACTTTTCAGAATTACCACGTGCTCCCGCGGAATGCCCAACCCCACCCGGAGTAGTGTGGCGCATGTGCGCCCAGAGCATCGAAGTGTTAACTTCACAGCCTCCAAATATGACATCCCCCCTTACCCCCTCTCCAGCAGGAAATAAAATCTCTGGAAAAAATTATTTTCTGTTTTAAAGTGTCAAATCCTTCCCTGAGTAAGGGTATAGTAACAGAAGGTCGAAATTGTAAATACTTTAGCTGCTATGGGGTCCTTAAGTTCGTGCGTGACGTCATCATTCCCTGGTCGCCCGTGGCATTCGCCCCCAGGGCCGGTAGGGCGCTCTGGGCAGGATGCGCGAGTTACTGCGAATATATTTTTCATTTTCTGCGCACAGTTCCAAATACATTTTATATGCTTTTACGTGCCAATCCTATGTATAATGTACACTATATTATGGCAGTAGAACATCCGTACTGTCTGAAGACACTGTTACGTGCATGACGTGTACACATATCTGGCACACATTTCCATTGTATTATGCCAATTTATGTATACAGTGGCACCTCGACTTACGATTGCCTCTACTTACGATAATTTCGAGTTGCTGTGTAAATTTCATTGAAAAATGCGACTCGACATCGGATGGTGTCATCGACTTCAAATATTTGTTGGTACACATTCGGGTCGACCGAGCGCATGGTTCCTGGTCACACGGTCCGACCTGCCTCGGTTTACTAGAGCTGACTGCTTAGTGACGATCACGCCTATAAGAAATTCTGCATTTGTGGTGATTTTTTGCATTTTGAACATTAAAGTAATTCTTATATATCACACCCAGAGTCCCAGGAAAGTCGGTGGTAAGGCTCAGCATATGAAATCCCATGTAAGAATGACCATAGAACAGAAACGAGATCATTCGTAAATATGTAGATGGTGTGCGGGTTGTTGAACTGGCTAGGCAGTACAACAAATGTCAACGATATCCACTTCTTAGCCACCATACTGGCTAAGACATAGGACATTATGAGTGCTAAAGTAGTAAAAGGCGTATCAATAATCACAAAACATAGAACACAAACACTTGAGGATGTTGAACAGTTATTATTAATTTGGGTACACAACAAGGAGTTAGCAGGTGATAGTGTTTCGGAGGCCATCATTTGTGAAAAGGCAAGAAAATTGCATGAAGACCTTTTAAAAAAAAACCCTGGAACGAGTGATGCAGAAGTGAAAGAGTTTAAGGCGAGCAGGGGATGGTTTGAGAAATTTTGAAAAAGAAGTGGAATTCATAGTGTTGTGAGGTATGGGGAGGCTGCCAGCTCAGACAAACCAGCGGCTGAAAGATTCATTGGCGAATTTAAAGATTTTGTGCAGAGTGAGGCATACCTACCACAACAAGTGTTTAATTGTGACGAGACAGGGCTATTCTGGAAAAGATTGCCAAAGAAAACATACATTACCAAGGAGAAGTCATTGCCTGGGCACAAGCCTATGAAAGATCAGTTTACTTTTGTGTTGTGTGGTAATGCGAGTGGCGATTTGACAGCTGAAGAAATTTCTTCAGGGGAGGATGTGCCAGTACAGAATGTTTCTTCCTCAACAATTAAGAAAATGTGTGCAGCATGGGAAGAATTGCAAACCTTTGCTGAAATGACTCGCCCAAATCAAGCTGCAGTAGGTCGTTGCCTTAACTTATTCAATGACACTGGGATGTATTATTACAGACAAATATTAAAACGAATGGAAAAACAAATGTCTCTTGACAAATTTGTAGTGAGACAAACAAGCACTGAACCACAACCAGGTCCTAGTGGTATTCAGGCAAAACGTAGGAGAGAGTACCCCAGAGAAAACATCACTGCCTGATGTGATAATGGAAGGGGAATCCCCTTCCAAACAGTAACAACTCTCCTCCTCCCCCCCTCATCACCATCTTCCATTCACCATCAAGAGCCCTCCATAAAGGTAAGATAAACTTAGGTACTGTATTGTAGTTAGAAAAAACATTGTATTCAGTATAAAATGTATTTGTATGTTAATATTTTGGAGGGTGGGGAACAGATTAATTAAATTCCCTTTATTTCTTATGGGAAAAATCACTTCGACTTGCAATCCGTCTCTGGGAATGGATTAACATAGTAAGTCGAGGCCCTATTGTATATACAGTCTATTTACACACTATATACTTTCACCATGAAAACACTCAGAATTTTATATGCAGATATAAAATATTTTATATATATTTATATTTTATAAGAACACACACTCAGAACTCTGCGAGTTCTGAGTGTGTGTTGAGTGTGTCAGCTGCCACACCCTCACTCCTCCAACATTGTTCCTCCCACCATACTGTTATTGTTTGTATTACAATATTTACACATGTTATGTATACCTATCTTCATGTTTTATTTACCATAACTATGCAAGTAAGCCGGTATTGTGTCCAAACTTTACAGTGGCCACAATACACTGCATGAGAAATCACACAGCAGCCAGCAGACGACACTACGATTACGTCACCTCCCTCGCCAAAATAGCTCCTCCCAACATACTCCTGTTGCTGTTATTACACTATATACACACACATTGTATATACCCATGTACAAATGTGTTCACCATAGCGAACCACTAAGCTAGTATGATGAGCAAAACAAGAGTGGCTTGCCATAAAGCAAGGCTACCTCGATTCTTTCCCTCACCACAATTACTCATCCCACAATACTACGCACAGTGCTTATTATCACCAAAATCCTGTTATCACAATACTGGTTACTAAATCCTGTAAATACATAATTGACCAAGTTTATTTGTAAACACACACACACACACACACACACACACACACACACACACACACACACACACACACACACACACACACACACACACACACACACACACACACGCACGCACGCGCGCACGCGCACACGCGCACGCGCGCACACACACATACTGGGCCTTGGTTGCTCACTCACTACCGAGTCTCTCACACCTGGGAATGTGGACCACGATTTTTTTTAAAGACGGTGTCTGTTTACAAGAGCCCTGAGGAAGCTGATGTGAACCCCATATAGCCCCGGGAGTTTTGAATGGAACGTGAAAAATACAAATACCTGGAGGCACGTAGTGCACCCCAGGCGTGGGCCTGCAGGCGCGTTGCGCGGATAAAGGGTTAAGTATGTTGGGGGTAATGGCAGTATCTAGGCTCCATCTCCTAATAGTAATGTTAAGGGCAAATACAGGTAAGTTTTTTTCTTTTTCTCCCAAATCTTGGCGTATGAAATTCCAGGAATTGGGGTCTGGTGCAGTGCATTGAGCATACTGTTTATGGCTATTTAAGATTCAGGTGGTTACATCAGATAATTGGTTTGGTTATTACATTCCTGAAGAATTTGTTTCGATTATTAATGTTTAGTGTGTTTAGGGGCTCACTTAAAATAATCATGTTGTATCCTCTGTATTTCACTCTTCTTTGTTATCTCTGAAGGTTTCATTTCCCTTATGCTAGATGTAATTTGCCCTCTAGCTTTTTCAGGGGAGAAAAATCTTTTATTCCTTTCTCTGATAGCCTTTTGTTTTCTGCCTCTTGCATGTTAAGATTTTGATAGCTTTATCTCGATCATTTCCATTTCTTTACACGGCATTCGTTGACGTTCTGGAGAGAGGGTGGGGGTGTTATTAATAAAGAGAATATCCTTGCTCACCTAGCAAACCCAGTACCAGATATTACCTTCCTTGGAGACTTCAATCTACCCAGTTTAAAATGGAGAATAGTAAACAATAACATTATAGCAGGAAATAACCTGGAAATAACCAACCACAAGTCGGAGAACCACCGAGATTCGGTGACAGTCTCGCTCAATCAGCAGATTACAGAACCAACTAGGAACGAAAACACGCTGGACCTAGACCTGATCACGAACAATGATGAGTTATTCAGACATTACAATCTCAGACACTACATACTGGGACCACAAGCTCATTGAAGTGCAAACTAACATTAATAACGGTAGTAGGCCCAAGAGAAACAACAAACGAGAAGGTTTATTCAGTAAATTAAATTTTAATAATAGACTGGGAGAAAATAAAGAACTTACAAAGTCTTTGTATCATCCTTTACACATGACACATAAATAAGCATGAAAATTACCTCTGTTGAAGACATTGGAAAACTACAAGCAGATATTAATAAAGTTTTTGACACTGTAGCAGACAATAACATGTTTAACAGTGATAAATTCCAGGAACTCGCGTGCGGTAAAAATGAGAACCTTAAACATAATACATGGCACTTAATACAAGCAAATATTGCATCGTCCAGAAAAATGATAGGATGAATTATGAGAATTTTCAAATCCAGGGATCTCATCACAATGGTTGTACTCTTCAGATCACGTGTGCTGTCCCATCTTGAGCACTGCTCATTAGTTTTCCCTTCAGAGCAGGAGAGATTGCTGAAATAGAGGGCGTACAGAGAACATGTACGGCATACAGATGTGATAAAGCACCTAAATTATTGGGATAGTCTTACAGCTCTCCAAATGTACTCGCTAGAAATTTTAGAAAATTTACTCTAATGCCATCAGAGGTCCACATTTGTTCAACATGTTCTAGCGAGTATAAAAAAAATTGCGGGAACAACCATGAACATAGAGAAAACTAGATTTTCTCAAAGAAGTGCTGGACGAACCAGGCTGTGGTGGATATAGGGGCCTGTAGGCTGCGACAGCCTGTTGAACCAAGCTCTCAGAAGACATTGGAAAAAAATTTCTTTCTAATGTCTCTGGAAACTGTGTGTATGACTGAAAGTTACTTGGCATGAATCTTGAGTCTCATTGGAGAGGGTCGTTTTGGAGCCGCTTAACTAATTTTGTTCATACATACGGTTTGTAATCTGTTCCACTCCACATTGCGTAGAGTCTTTATATACTTAAATGAATCTCAAAACTCCCTGTAACGTTAAGTCATTCCAGTTTGTGGCACTCCCTATTATTCATCTGAATTTTACGGATGTGACTTGCAAACTGCAGAGCTTTTACAAATTAAAATATTTGTTGCATTCATTGTCTGGTGTTGCCGTGTTCTATAGTTAGGTCCAGTATTGTGGTTCTAGGGAACACTGAACACTGAAGAGGTCCACAACTATTCAATTTCCTCCCAGCAAACATAATATTACTGGTGCAAAAGAATGTGTTGTTACTCTTCAACTGATGTCGTAGTTTTCTTGTGATTTGTTGTTATCCATGCACTGATGTATTGTGCTGTGTAGTATGCCTCACCCACT